>NW_025106642.1:621923-1243846 GCF_013123115.1 Colletes gigas | reverse complement strand
GGGAGCATAAAAATTGGAACAAGGTCGGCAATGGAGGTATTGATTTTTCACGGTGGAAAGGATCGCCGCATTCAATGAACCTTTGCGCTCCGTTAAAGCGATACGGCTTATCGAGAATGCATTACTATAAATTCGCGTGTAAACATAGCGAGCCATGCATCGGGCAACGATACACCGGCGAAACGCTGCCCCCGTAAAATTCGGGTGATCCTAGGAAAATACAGAGCCATCCAATCGTTCCGTACTGCTTTACAGAGCGACCGGAAGTAATCGCATTGAATAAAACACCGCGCGGCTATAAAATAGAATTCATACACTCCACGCGGCCACGGTATCGAGACGTTACTGTCGGTTGTGATTTTTCGGGAATAAATCAAGACGGTAGACGTCTAGCAAGGGTATAATTTACCAACAGTATTTGTGTACACGAGACTCTGCCGGAGTCGAGCGACCCGCGAGGAAAATGTGGAGCAATATTATTGAAGCAAACAGTCTGCAGTCATAACGAATTTATAGTTCTGATATTATGCAGTTCCGTGCAACGTTAGTTCTGAATTTTAAATTAAACCAAAACCCCGGGAAGAATGGGAAGATGTTTATGCGAGCAGCCCGCTAAAGGAAATCTGCGACTTTCGAGGAACGAGGAAAAGATACACCGTGTAACGTGGGTAAACATTGTTATCTCGGATTTCGTGTTCAACGACTCGAAAAATGTTTAAACGTCGAAGGGATAGAGGGAGATCGGGACAGGTGTCGAGGCTGATCGAACTCCGATCCGAGCGTTGTAACACGCCGGGGCGCTCGAAAATATCGTCTCCAGGCAGCCTCGATGATTAACGATCGCGAATAACCACGCTTGTTAATACCGCGTCCCTATTATCGTAGAAGTGTTTATAGCATCGGCGAACGCGAATCGAACGCGGCAGTATGTAAATCGCGCGTATAACACACAGTACACGCGTGGCTGGAGTAGTGTGCGCGTGTGTGTCGCGCTCTCGCAGTCGAGATCCGCGGGGCTGTAACGACCGGTACAAACGATGTTTAGTCGCCGGGCAATATACTAATGGTATGTACATAGAAATATAGAGAAACGAATACACACCGAGTATATTTACAATGAATTAACGGGGGCGTTAATGCAAAATCCCCGGGTCTACTTCGCCATTAGTTTAAACAGATTTCCAACGTTCGCGACCTCTCCGCATCTACATAACCCGGGGAATCGGGTACGCGGCAAAATTAAACACTACTCGCTGAAAACTGAACCGCATTATCTAGCGCTGTCCCGGCGTGGCGGTTCTCTCGAATGGATTTTCCAACCGAGTCGACGACTCGCTCTCCCGAAACCGGAAACCCTTTAACGAGCGGATCGATCACGATCCAGAACAGCCATTTCTAACGATCGACCTTGTCGCGTTTCAATTTTCGTGCCCGAACACGCCTTTGCGTATCTGGTAACTCCAGCTTTTAATCCCACCGCGTTTCGGTGTTCTCTGACCTCGCAGACCGTCGAATTAAATAGTAATCAGTTTTAATACGTTCCTCCCTGCCCCTCGTTCGAGCCGGAAGACGGGTTGCCCGACTTCCTCTTTTCACTCGACGGAGATTTTATCTTTCCGAAAGTTTCATAACTGGCGGCTGCATCGGTAATGTATCTTCGGGGTTTCAATAAAGCGCGAAGGGCCGCGGAAATAATGAGAAACGACGCCCACGCGTGCACTTCGTCAGCCGTTCGCTAATTAATTTCGAGCAATCGCGCGCAAGTTTAATCCGATGCGTCAGCGATCGTCATGCGGGGATACAAGGGTTCACGTTGCGACGCTGCTTGATCGATACCAACCATACTCGAGCTCCGAGAGCCTTTGATCCAGACAAATTTTTAAAACGAAAATTCCGACTTACCCGAATATTTCTCCGTCTGCATTTGCTCGGTTGGCACAGCGAAGTTTCCCGTTGCATTCGGTGGACAGCCATTTCGACTTTGTTGCGACCGCAGAGTGTGAGTCGCGTGGAGAGACGGGCCACGCGGCGGCACTTCCGGTGGCGCTGGTTCCGGCGGTGAATCTCTACCCGTGTCTGGAAAGAAACGTGCGGAAATTCGTACTTGTTCGAGCCAGCCAACCACATTCTATGCGTGCGTCTAAAGCATCGGGGGGTCTGTTATTTTAATTATCTATCAAAACTGGTAAGAGTAATACTATATCATTTTTCTTTCATTAAAAAATGCATCGATGTCTGTGAAAAAGTTATAAAATTGGAAAGCTGCGCCAGGAGCGACGCGCGACATACATTTATTTTATGACCGAATGATTTATGTACCGGCACAATTATATTAAAGACCATTCTCTCTCATTTGCGTCCCCTTATTCGCGGCGGCATTCACGTAATACCGATTACTGGCCGGTGGAAATGCGAGCAATTAAACGGCATCAATAACTAACCATCTCCTAATTACGTTTCATGCATGCGGGTACGAAGGACCTATTTCGCGCGACGCTGTGTTCGATTACTCGACGCGCGCGGTGGAAAAAAAAAAAAAGAGAGAGAAATACCGGCTGAATAGGGGAACCTTACGATCGGGGTATTAACCGCATTATTATAATATCGATGTCATTATCCAAAAGTGCACATCAAAAGCTGCGATAGCTGCGCGACGCAAAATGCAAATGCGAGTGTGTTTCTCTGCCGCAGATGCGACCTGCTCGCGTGTGCGCGGCTGGGATTCGAGTGTGTGAAATGCTTCTTCCTTTGCGGAGGGTTCGGTGTATGAGAGCAGATCCGGGCAAATTTCGAGACCAAAATGAAAGCTAAACTATTCAAAACATCTTAATCTTTCCTCTCTCGCGACGTTATCGAAACTATATTTGTCGTGTATTTGAATTTAATTAAACAATTACCTTTTAAATATATCGTTTAAACATTTTAATGATGCAAAGAGTAGTTCGTTACTTCGTTACATCGAATTAAAAATGATTATTTTCGATATCGTTTCGTTAAATACAACGAAAATGTATTTCGAAAATGAAGTAACAGCGATATGGGCTAATCTGTTATTTAAAATGGTATATTCGCAAGTGCTCGTATCTATCCGGAATCGAAATAAAAACTGGTTATCCAATACCAGGTTTGTTCCGTATTAATATTGTTTCAGAATGATACTTAATCAGTTAATTATATTGAATTAATGCAAATGTTTGATCATCGTTATTACGTGTATAAATATACACGATACACGATTTACGTAAACTAAATACACCGAACAAGCCGTGCGCGTGAACTAACGGTGGAAGCCAATTTTCACCTTTGGCGGGCGTTCAGTTTTCCCTGTTTTAAATATAAACGCTTATTACAACGTCAAAGCCGCAACGGCAATTCTAAAAATTTTTCATTTCCGCCCACGCCACGACGTTCCGGCCCTTAGGGCTCTGTGTTGCGGGCGTTTCGAAGTCAAGTTGCTTATAAAGTTATTCAAACTTGTAAGGAACTCTTCCCGGCGAATAATTAAAGTTACCTAAATATAAAGGGCACAAAGGATGGGCTGCCAGGCATGCTGGGAGCAGCACAAATATTCGAGAAAGCACTACCGCGTTATGCGCACATCGTCGGAAAATAAACACTCTCGAGATCGTTTAGTCGAATTTACGAAACGGGTACTAAGAGCCCCGGTCGCAGACACGAGCAAAAATTCTGATGAATTTTAAAACGGAAAGTTTGAATAGCAAACGCAAACTGCCATTCATATATGTGGGAAATTCTGGGAACAATAACTCGCCACTTTCAACAATCAAAATGCTTTTATTCTTCTAAGAATCCGCTCTCTTCGACGTCTTATTATACATTCCAAGTACATACAACCAAATACATTTCCAATACATTCCATTCATACCTCTCAATACGACACCTCGAGCCAGGCCCAGCATCCCACATATATGAATTATTAATTGAAAATAAAAATCGTGCGCGTCTCGAAACTAGTAAAACATTGTCCTATTCGAGAAGGAAAGTTGCAATTGTGTTTTGGAGCGCATCGTTGCACCAATAAAAAGAAGCGAGGCTATACACGTACACCATTTTATCTTTTCTCGTTTCAATTGCGTGACGCCACTTACACCGACAACAAAGGACTGCACACGCAGTTACAATTCCCAGAAAGATAGATACGATCGAACCATGTAACAATTTTCTCCAGCAACATTTTCTTATCACGACATATTTTTCTGAATAATTCTGGTGCCACGACACGATGTAGTACTGCGATCATGATTAATACCGTATTACATATTACTAATTGTAGCACGATAAGTAACTTGGATGCAGTTCATAGCGTGTAGATTACGTCGCGGGAGCTGGGTATAAACCAGGGATGGGCAAAATTGAAATAACTCGTTACACGTTACGTTGAAAACGATTTTGTGTGTCAGTGGATCACGTGTCGCTTGTTCTATCGGCAACATCATTCGCGTTATCGTTGTTACGAATGAACGAACTCGACAAAGAGCCTTATCTAAATTATAGAGAGACGTATCTTTTGATACTCGTTCGTCGAGCGTGATTAGGAAGTTTGGCGCGAATTATTCACACTTGCTTGCCCGTAAGCTGTAGTTTATAAATATAATCCGTGTACGTTGCGTGTAAGAACACGCGAGAGCAACGGAAACAGCTTGTAACGTGGAACGATCGCGCGGAGCATCGATAGTGCGTTAAATGTATATATATATATGTATATATATATAATTGAAGCAATGTATAACCATTAGGGGCTGTTAATGTTACAGGGCACATTATTGTAAATCAAGGTTAACTGCAATACGGTGGTTTATTACGCTCTCGCGAAGCTGTGTAACTTGGCTGCGGCAACTCCGATGCTGGATAATGGAATTTCGGTCTTCGACCATCTGGATTAAAATCTATTAACTCGGCGATTGCAACTTGTTCTTGTTTGCATACATCTGGGCGCGAAAATTGTTAAAAACGAGCTACTTGATTCGTTGGAAGTAACATGATGTGCTCTACTGTTAAATAAAGCATTGCTTTAGACAGTATTACCTCGTTAATTGGACCAGAGTAATTTTCTATTTAATTTAACTCGATCAAGAAGCGAATCCGAATCGCGGTCATGTAGCGAGGCAATTCCGTGCAAATAATGTTCAATTACGCGAAACAGTGGGTTCCTCGGCACACATACTAAGAGCATATTCTTTGAAAGCATAACAGCGAGTGCTAGACAGCGGGCACAGTCACACTTAATTTACATACCTGTGAAGTAAATAGGCCTGGGCAGACCTGTGCGTCAAGGAATGTGCAAAGAGAGAAAAGTGCATTAGTGCGGCAAGGTTGGCTGTGCGCTTGTGTGAATTGAAACGTGCTGTTACGTCAGGCCGGCTCCCGCGAGGTGAACGGAACCAGACTAACGCGTGAACGACGCCGATGAGCGAGGAAAAAGGGAAGAAAAAAAGAAAAAAGAGAAACAAAAAGGACGCGGGAGGGGATAAAATGAACGACGTTGAATGACACGGCGGTGCGCTGTCACGTTAAACGATAACGACCGGTGTAACGAGAGCGTGGCCTAGATCGCGAAGAATCGTCCGTCTGTAATTAGACCGTTCAAACTCGCTTCCACCCCCGCCGTCGACAGGTCGAAAACTTTGCTCATTAACGCGCGAGACTCGTTTCGTTTTTCATTAAAATTCCCCCAGCGCGATAATTGAGACCAGAGCGCAACACGTTCGCGTCTGCGGCTAAGCAGATGACGCATAACACGGAATCTGTAACTAGGATCGACTTTGACCGGCGATTCTATCAGACGTTGTACAATTATCACGGCCACGATTGCGGAGCTTCACTTTAAAATTTTGTCTCGTAAAGCTGGCACTTTCCTATTGGTAGAGCCTGTAGAGCGTCGAAAGTAGTAAATAACGGGAACTGGAGGACACGATTGCCCGGTTGGGTTACAATTACGTTAGAATCAGCGGGAGGGTTGGTTAGCGGTGCGAATTACAGACGAACAAGGGACGAAGACCGTTCCCGCGCGCGGCGTGCACGATATTTTCCGTAATAAGCGGTAATAATTGCTTAATTAAACCGGACCGTGAAACGCGCAATGCGTTTCTGTCAGCGGCAGCCGCGTCCGTCCCGTATCTTGGACAACTTTACCGTCGAAATGTACATTCGTTGCAGTTATTGAACAATTTGCTCGGCGTTGTTCGAGTGTTGGGAACACCTGTAACGCTCAATTACCAAGTCGATATCGCGCCGACGACGAACGAGAAAAACGTCTGCCGGCGTCGTTTCGCCCCTTGTGAATCCGCGATGAGTTATTTTCACGGCTGTCCGCGTCCCGACGCCGTTTATTGCGACTGACGCGAACGGATCCAACGTTTCGTTTCCTTCGATCCTGGACGGCTCGATCGCGACGAATTAACGTTTCGAGCAGAATTTTAAAACGACCAAGCATTCGGGGAGTCTTAATACGAGATTCGGAATTCAATTATACGCAATAAGCGTCTATCGAAGAGTGTTACTTCGATATGCGTAACGAAATCGACGCGGTAATGACAACGTTGTTTCATCGCGAATCACATCGTTCCCCCATTCAACCTTCAATTTCGTAATTATTTCAAGCACGATGAAACATTGAACGAAATACAATACAACTAGAAGAACAACTAGACTGTCGCCAGCACGCGAGTTCGATCGTTTGTCGGTCTACGCGTCGTCATTGAACGCGGTTTAAATCGCATTGCGATCCGTGATGGATCACCGTTTATAATGAAGCGAGCATCAAATCGAAATCAATTTTCTTCCGCGTCTGGTGGTATTAACTTCGATAGAATTCCTCGATGTCGATGGTACAATAGACAGAAAATTAGACGACGTTGTAGGGGCTCGATAGAGAATAAAAAATAAAAGTAGATACGTGTCACGAATTAGGTAAAACAGTTTATGACGTCGGAGACCTTCAGCGTCCAGTAAATTCAGCCGCGACTATGGCCAGGTAAAATTAAACCGGCGTCTGGTTTATTGCGACCGACAGAAGAAAATTTATAACTTTTAATTTAGCCCGTTCGGTGCGTATCACGGCCGCGCATTTATCAAAGTAATTCCATTTCGCCGCGCGCATCTAGCCGGGTTTCAAACGAAACGCATGCAAATTGGCATTGTCGGGACCGTTTTGAACGAGAATCCTCTTCAGACGTCGGCGCGGGTATTTCGCCAGCCGTAGTCGATTTCTCGTTATTTATTTACGCCCTTAATCAGATGCGAGATCCCGATACCCAGACACTGACAAAGTGGAAGTTTAGTCAATCGCCGGGCAGCCAATCGCAGATCGCGCGGGAGCATAACGGACAGAAAGGGGTGAGCCGGGGGTTATCCCTCATCCGTGGTCGGCGCTGGATAGAGTTAGTCAGACACTGCAAGGGTGTGCAAGGTGGCCGACAGTGACTTGATGCGGTTAGCGATTCGCGCTGGTAATTCGATTTGATGGTCTAATGCCTCCGTCACGTCCTACGGTACATATTCATGTAAATACGAATTATTTCCCGAGATACAACGGCACCGTTGCGGTCGCAACGTTCGTTGACCACTCCAGCACCGCTCGAGATTCGTTCCTTACTCCGCACGGTGCTCCAACAGCCGCCATTTTCCACCCAAAAGCTAATTTTACAACTTCCGCGTTCGGAAGAACCTTTTCAAAACCTTTTGGTAACTTTGAAATCCAGAATTTTAGGGGAGGTTCTCTTAAACAGGGACGCTATTAAGCCGACTACAAGAGTACTCTAAATATCGAGGAAACTTTTCTCTATCGACTCATTTGTATGCAAACACCCCTCCGTCGAAAATAAAGCGTAATTTATGTAAAAAGATTACTTGTACCGTAGGAGCTTATTTATGACAGGGAATCGAATTTTTAAAAGTTCGTCGCACGCCGTGCGCCATTGTGTTAGAATCGCTTAAACGGTAAACAGTGTAATGTGTACGTATTTAAATTTCTGCATATTTATGAGTGAAACTTCCACATTCGCACAACTTTCGCCGAAAGCAATTTTAAATTGACGCGATGCATTTGAAATCGCATTGAAGTTTCATAATTAGAGCCGTCAGGAGCGAATATTCAAACAGCGCGCGCGGTTCGAGTTATAAGGCCGGGGCCGGTTTAATCGGGAAAACATTTGGTACGAATTCACTGTTGATCGTACGTTGACCGTAGTTCGGTATTACAGAATTATTCAAACTCGCGGCTATCGAAATGCTATTAAAACTGTGGCCGTTATTAAAATTTCGCTAGGATTCTCTATTTGCTTGCTGCGGAAGATATAACGATTAAGCTCGATATTAGGTTACCGCACGGTCGTAGATTTTCAGCCGGAACGAAGCGGAAGAAGTGCAACGGTAACGATAATGGCGAACACGGACTATTGGCATAGTTTTCAAGTGGTGCTTAAAATTATTCCTATTTCGGGAAAGCCTGGCCGCGATCCAGATCGGCTCGTCCTTATCTTTTTGCCGTACGTTCGCGATTAAAACGAAAAAAAAAAAAGAACACAAAAAATATTTTCTTGCCACCGCGATCGATATTTCTTCCATGTTCCACCGTTTTTCCCCCGAAGCTTTTGGCTGTAAATTGTTACGGCACTACGGCGATCGTGTTTCACATTAAATCGCCGCTCGGGGGATCGGATGACCCGTCCGTTCCGAAGATACGGCCGTTGCCCGCATTATTTGCAATTTAAATAATCCGACGGATCGGTGATCAATCGTTCGATCCGACAACATTTTTCCCGGTCGAATAAGCTAATATCGTATACCGTACGGATTTATTAGGGTGACCCAGAAAATATTGCGCGTTCCAAAAGTTTCGTTGATTAAATCATAACTGCAGCGAAAAATAATTCCGACCGCCATGATCTACGGCCGTCCCTGCATCGTTCATGTTTTTAAATAAGAATCGCGTCCCTCCGTGATACTATGCCGATACAAAATACGAGTCGTTGCTCCTGAAGCACATTTTGCTAAAAAATTGTACCGATTACAGAATTGTATCTTTGTTTCTAAATATTTTCCGGGCCACCCCGATGCTCGTACGCGGTTCTTGCACCGAAATTTTCTAGGCCAGTCGCGGTGATCGATATCATATCTGCTGGCTCGCGGATTCATTTCAGGAAATGAAATCCCGCGATCGGGGAGCACGTGTTCTTCGATTCACTGGCTTAATTGTCTTTCGTCCTTTTATCCTGTCCGTAACGGGGCGATAATAGTTAGCCTTTGAACGAACTGAACCGGAAGACGCTTAAGGTTCATGGAACTATTCGAGATTACCCTATCGAATCGATGTTTATTAGTGTTTATAGCCACGTGGTCCACCCTGCGTGTAATAATAAAAAGCACCCGTATCTTTGTTCGCCCCGGTTCGAGGACCCGTCGAACGATTATTAAAAATACCGTCCGAAGTGTAAACGGGAGAATATTGAACGCGCGAGTGGCATCATCATGCAAACCGTAATTCTAGTCTGAATCTTCGACGCTATATTGCCTGCCGGAATGTCCCTGCGGTCTAATGGAGGCATCTCGTGGCATCTATTAGCAAATGGTTCCCAACGGTCAGGGCTTGCCCACGTTAACCCCGCGTCGGCCACCGCCAGAAAGACGATTGATATTACATTAGATCACCGTAGTTTAATATAGGCCAGCCGAAAACCGCGTTATTGAATTGCTGGCCAACGGGGACTCGACACAATTACGCTCGCTCGTCGACGCCAACGTCCTGGAGTCGAATATACATACGTACGCGTAAGTAAGTACATCTGCCAGCCATCCGCGAAAAACTACCCTTCCCAATCCTACAATTCTATTTATTTCGTCGAAACGTTGATATCAAGTTAAATTCGTACCACGTATTGTACGTATTATGATTTTTTTTTTTGGAATCAAAGCCTATTATTCTATAAAGTGGGGCATTTCCCTGCGATGAAACGAACAGCAAGTTACGATCGCCCTTCGCGTGACGGGCGCCGTTGGAAAACGTTAAATTGATTTTACGATTTCTCATTTCACGGTCCGAGAATGAATTTCATCGCTAAAATGTACCATAGGGCGTCCGTGCACCCTCTATCCGCAGGCGACGCGCTTCCGAGGGGCGCCACGAGGGAACTATACGCCATCCGCGTAAATAATATTGCAACTTTATCCGTAATTCTTTTGTCAACCGTCAACGCAGAGAGTTGCAATCGAAATACGCGCAATCAACGTGTTTCGAGGCGCGAAATTATTACAACCGTTCGAATTATTATCGTTTGCACGGCGTGGGTAACGTCGGGGACCGTGTACCGGTTACGTCGTCGCTTACGTGTCACTGATACATCAACGTCGGGAAGTTCGATCCGGCGATCCGCATTAACGTGCGCCCTTCACTCGACCGACGTCGGCCCGAGGGCGAGACTCGTAGCCACGTATCCGTCTTTAGAGAGGCTCCCGGTACATAATGTACAAGCCCTATGTGCGCGTGGCAGCCCGACTAGCGCTACATAGACGGCAGGGAGCTCCGGTCTTAATCCGCATCGCTAATTTCCACGGAATCTACGCGTAATGCGATCACACTTGAGCGGGCAGAGGCAATGGCTGCTCCGGCAACGGGCGTTGAATTCCCGGATGCAACGATCCGTGGAGCCAGGAGAGCCTCGATCTTTGCCCGGCGCTCCTGACCTCAACCTTCCTACGTCCTCCTTCGTTCGATGTTTCCGCGATATCGGCGAGCAGACTAATTCGCCGGCCGGGATCCCCGGCGTCAACGAAACACCCGGCAAACGAGATCCCGCGGCGAAATTCCGTTTAAAAGTTTAGCTGCCCGGGCCGCCGCACCATCGGCCAAGGGAGTAACTCCGGAAGCCGCAAAGCTACTTTCTCATCTCCGTGGTAACGCTAAAACTGCGTTACGCGGCGCACCGAGGAAGCCCGGCCAGGGCAGAGCGTCGTGCGCGACCAGGCCGGAGCCTAAATACCCCCGACATTCCAAAACAATATAGTCGCCGGGCTAACTTCCGCGCTGACCTACGCTCTAACTAGCCCGCCTAACTGCTAACTCCGTTACCAGCCTCCTCTGCGCACCCCTTTGTTCCACGTTCTCCTTTTCTCGTTCCTTTCCACGCCCTCTTTGTCCGCGTTACCCGACTACCAGTTACATCCAACGTACGTCGTCGCCGCTGGATTCGACAACAATGAGCTTAACTCTCAAAACCGAGAGTACCTTGGTTATTTAATGAGCCGACGCATAAGGTAGTTTGTCGATTACCGCGCTGTTGGGACGGCAGCCGTCGCGGCGTCTGAAACGTTTGCCTTTGCTCAAGATCCCTCGCCCTCGGCCGTTTCTCGAAGCATCGCAATTACGACGTCGGAACACGGCCGCGCGCGCGCGCGCGCCGCAAGAAATTCGGATTTAATTGTGCTCAGACCCCGCGAATATCCTCGAGAATTACCGCGAATTCTTACGACGCCCCAACCCCCCAGACACGGGGAATTACTTGTTAGCGATGAGTCTCGGTTCGAAATTATAGGCTGTTTTGATATGGAGGCTACGAGAAAGGGCTCCTAAGTAAATAATTAAGGGTTATGTCCTACGTGCTTCTATAGAAGCAAAATACGAAACGTTCCGAACGAAAGAGGCCATTGTTCGATGGTCGAAATCTGAGATCTTTCCCGGACGGCGCGGGGGCAGGGCAGTGACTATTAATATTAAGCTTTTAACGAGGAACACGTTTACACGAAACCTGATTTAACTCCGGCCAGGGGCTCGATACCGGCCCGGTAATCCTGTTAGTCCGGTAATCGTATTTGAGGCACGGATCGTTAACTTATCGCTCCGCGGGAAATTTTACGTTGTGATTTCCGTGGGCCGGCGCGCCTCGCGGCAATCGATGAAATTCATCCGGGGGTTTTCGAGTGTATCGAAATACGTTTCCAGTACGGCGAGCACCGTTATTTTATCGGGTAATTACGCGCGTGATTCGCGGAGAACTCGACGTGATACCTGGACGCGACGTGGGAAACGCGCACGACGAGTATGAGAGACGATGAAATGGCGCGAGAAATGGCAAGCGGATGAAGTCGGAAGGTGTTTGGTTTTGCTTACCGTTGGTGAGATGCATGCGAGTGTGCTCGTCGGGGAAGACGGTCTCCGAGCGGTCGCTGGCCGTCGAGCTGCTGCTCAGAGCACTAGCGTGACCCCGTCGTGTTCTTCGTCCCAGGGTTCCACCCCCGGTGTTCGTCTTTTTCGATGCTGCGTACACCGTTTCGCCTAGGACAGCCGAAGAACCCTTTATAACACCTTTCGAGGCATTCGAGTATCAGATATGATACAAAAACAAGTGGTAAAGTATCACGAGAAAGTGTTTAACGCATTGACTGCCACACCAAAACCGTACAATTGTCTACGAGATCAAAACTTCGATTTTAAATAATTGTAAACTGCATAACTTAAAATTTGTCTTGGGTACTTATTATCGTAACATTTCAATTTCAATTTCAGAATGAATTGTTTTAGTTCCGAAAGTCTTGTCGCCATATATGTATTTAATACATTCCCGTGGCATTTAGCTAGACAAAGGCGTCAACGCGCGGTAAACAAACCAGACTGATGCTAAACTGCTTTGTAACAGAGGTTATAAGAATCATGACAGTCTCTTGTGGCGTACTGATAGCAACTAAAACTCAATCACGGTCGTGAATTTACTGCCCGCGAGCCTGGCTCGCGATGTTTACGTTTCGACCGACCTTCTGTTCGCGAGTCTGGCTCGTTTGGGCCAAAATCTTTGTCACAAATCAGAAAAATGCCGCGTGAAAAGTTATCGGAATTTTACGATTTTTTGACCGAAGATTCGAACCGGTTAATAAAATACCGTCTGACACGATTCGCGTCGGTCACCCGAACGGATAGTCGATTCCCGCAGCTTCGTCGTCCCGCGAGTTAAAATCAGAATCAAAAATTCATACGTGGGAGCCGAATTTCCGGAATTTCGGTATGTTTTTCCTGGAAGTACGGTTCGTTGTTCTATCGCGATTTCCAGCGTAGTCGCGTTATAATATCAACCGGCGCCGATACAGAGCGGATGGTTAATATTTACAAGACCGGGAGACACGGCAGCACAAATGTTATTCCGAAACCCGGCAGCGGGCGACTCTTGCATTAATCAACCCTCTCGGCATCGACGTCGGCGTAACGTGTAACGCGACGTAACAACGGTATTCGTCTTGCAGCGTTTATGAGTATCATCTTGCGTGCCGGTGAGCGAAATCCGCTCGCGGCGCTAATTAACCCCGTACAGTTACCGTTCCGGGATCTCTCCGATGATATGCTCCCGTTGTAATGATGTCGGCGAGAGTTGGTGCTCTCGAGGGGAAACGGCGATGCCTGGCGATGATTCGGCGTCAAGGTTGGCGGCGGCGTCGGGAACGGCGTCGTCGGATTATCGGTGGTCGCTGCGCCCTCCGTGTCCGAACCAGTGCGATACGAACGGTCACCGACACCTGCGAGCCACGAAATTTTCACGGTTTACAACGTCTCGATACGATAAACGAGCTTCGACGTTTAGATTTACGGAGCATGTTCAACCCTTGCGCTATGACACAGATTCTGGTTCTATCAATCGTAGCAGCGGTTACACCTATCGTGAATCGTCCTGTATACCCACTATCCGACATTACCACGATTCTCTTGCCACCTACAACCCATCATTTCATCGACCAAACGCGTCGAACACGCGTTCGAACGCGTCCATGTTGTCCATCGGATTGTCCGGCATCGAGCCAGTCTTGGACGCGTGACGCAAATACGATTGTTCAAGATCGACCGGGAACATAAACGTACGGAGCACTAGGGGGATCGGTTGATTCCTGATTCCGGGATTCTGGATTTCATCGGGTTTCCGGAACACCTATCCGCGTGTTCGTTCGGTGTCTGGCCACCGACGCAAGCATGACGCAAACAGGATCGCGTACACGGAGAGCCGTCACGTATCTTCCGGAGTCATCTCGGGAGTGGCGTGCTCTCGCGATACAGCCATCATCTCGTTTTACTGCTCTCCGAGCGCCGCGTCACCGAACCGTGCTGGAAGCCTCCGGACTACCTCCGCCATTCTTTCCAAGTTCGCTTTCGGACCGGAGCACTTCGACGCGCGTCGTTGCCCTGACCCGCATTTGCCTAAGTTGTCTGACTCCGGCACGGCTAAACTACTCCGCTCGGAGCGCGGTGGTTCAAGAATTCACCGTCAAAAAGTCAATTTTCTCCATCGACGTCAACCGAATGTCTCGAAAATTAAGACACGCCAATCCCTCGACGCTCGTTTAAATTCATCTTCGATTAAATAAAAAATTATGGTGCAATTTTATCGTGTACTAGTCGTACGATCAGTAGGAATTGCTAAAACTACATTCGGTATGTAGCGTCAAAGTAAATGTGAAAATAAACATAGAAGGCAGAATGAATTATAATTGTTTATATGCTCATTAGATTGGGGATGAAATGCCCTTTAAAATGAGAGTTTGTACGAGTCGATAGCTTTATTAGTTCCGGAGATATGACGATTTTAGTTTCGCGTCGATGCGGTGGCTAGTTTCGGAGATATAAGTGTCCGAGGCGTTTGTTTACTACGGCCTTGTCAAGGCCGTTGACCGCACGTGACCGTAGTAAATAGTAAACGTGACGTCACTCAGTCATTCATCACTCGGTCAACGTGCGACAAGGAGGTCAGGCGCGACGCGTCAGACGGAGACAGCGATAGTCGAATTAAGAAAAATTACCTTTTACATAAATTACGATATCTCCGATACGGGAAGTCGGATCGCCAAAAACCAAAAACCATTTCAAAGAGGAAGGTTTGCCGCTGCCAACGGTGGCTTAATAATTAATAAAACACCAATAGTTTCGAAACTGCACGAGTCTAAAGTTCAACTATTTTTAATACGCGTCAATAGCCTTTTCTAAGGCGGAGAACGGAATTAAAAAAATTACCTTTTACATAAATTACGATATCTCCGAAACGGGAAGTCGGATCGTCAAAAACCAAAAGCCATTTTAAAGGGGAGGCTTCACCGCTGCCAATGGTGGCTCAATAATGCATAAAACACTAATAGTTTCGGAACTGCAGGCGTCTAAAGTTCAACTATTTTGATACGCGTTCTTAGACTGTTCTAAGACAGTGGAAACCGAAGATTCTCTCCTTTCGTCTTTGCTGTACATATGTTTCCTATTTACATCGGAGGCTATACAGAATTTGATAAATTTTCTTCACTTTTTACAAAAAAATCTAAATTATGCAACCGATCAGACCGGTCGTGATAGGCAAGACAGACTACATATTTTCCACAGAAAACAAACAAGAGGAATAGAAGTGAATATTGTAAAATTCATTTGTGAAGTTAAATGGCGCCAAAATAATATCGTGTGTTAGAAATTCTAAACGAAATGTTAGAAACGATCCTTTGACCATTCGCGGTGGGTTTAGTGTAAAAACGAAGACCAACTATATTCCAGCTCTGCACGGAATAGTTTGGAGCAGGCTTTCGGGGAATTATCAGTGTCAAAATCCCTTGTTCCTCGCGGCGTGTAAACGTGCCGTCTAGGCACGACGCCGGAACGTAAAAAACCGAGGCTCGACCGACGAGTGGTACGTTTCCATCGTACGTTCCCGCAGACACGGTCGTGTGTTTTTAACCGTGACACAGATTCGAGCTGCTCCGACAACCGGAGCTGGGTTCGTTCGCGACGAGATGCGTCGCCTAAAGAGAAACGGAGAGCCTCGGAAACGAAAGCAAACAGCGGAGTTTTTAGATGTTTCCGCGCGGCTGCCAGCGAACGGGGATACGCTTAACCCGCGGACTGCGCGAAATGAAACTGCAATTGCGCCTGTTGAACCGTGCGACCCGAATGCCGGGCGTAAAGGTGTCCGTGAACCGGAGACCGGATCGAGCTGCGTGCGTTGTCATTCCCCGCGTCACGGCACGTCTGGCTTCGTCGACAAGAATATTCCGACGTGACGGACCGTTCCTGGCGTCACGCGACCAACGGACGATCGTCACAGCCAATCGGCGAGCCGCTTCGCGCGGGATGCGTGGACGTAAACAGGATGCGACGGCCCGTGACGATGACGGTCGCGACGCCATTCCCAAACCGAGCGGGCAACGATTCGGAGATGATCGGAACGACTTGCAATCGCCCGATCGGGATCGTGTTTCGTTTTTTTAGCCGAGAATATATTTTTGCACGCCAGATTGCACGCGATCCGGAAAATATTAACACTGGACGAGTGTCGGATTCCATATTTCGAATTACGAAACGCGTAAATATTATTTTTTTAGAGAAATCGTGTTTTATTTGGACCAAAAGTGGCATTATTCCGTCGTAAGTTTCGCTTTGTTCGAGCTCGAGCTTTATTCGTTCGTCCTAGAACTGAAATTAATTTTCTGTCGCAGTACGTAATTGCAGGTTGCGGGGGCGGAAGTAACGTTACCGGCGCGTAACGGAAGTTGGCTTCTGGCAAACAACGTCACGACCCCTTTGAATAATTTTTCCGGATAGTGCTCGCTCATTGCTGGCTGATAACGTGACTCGACGGAAAAGGCGACGCGATATCCGTCTTGTTAATTGGCAGATAATTGCCCGTTGGAAGAACGCGCGATCTAATTCACTATTAAACTTCCTTCCGCGGCGGAGGACAAAGGGGTAGAGCAATAGCGGGAAAAGATGGGGGGCACAGAGGGGGGGCGGGGGCTCGGGGTTAGTATGGAAGAGACGAGGGGATTGAATCTTGTCGGTAATTAATGAGGAAAGTTTTACAAATAGCCGAAGGCACAGTCGCTAAACGCCTTAGCGAGACCGTGAATTCCATCCGCAAGCAAAATATCTCGCGAAAGTTAGTTTTTAATTGATAATTATCTTTCCTGGTATAAACGGTAATCAGCGTCCCCGTTTCGTTTCTCTGTTCTTCTAATTGCTTGTTCCCCGTCGCCGAATTATCGACCGCGGGGAAAAAGAGAAACGAACGCGACTGGACGACGGTGGACAGGAAACCTACAAAAATTCCCGGTATGGACACGGGGGAAACTTTTCCTGCGAAACTGTGACGAAATTGTGGAACAATTTTTCCGCACGGGGCTTAGTTTTTTGGCGAAAAAGGTTTCGAATCTGCCGGTAGATTTTAATACAACTTGCTCGCGTCTGAATAAAAATTGTTCCTTTCTCGGATCGGCTCGATAAAGTTACGAACAAAATAAAATCAAAAACAGTATGGCCACTTGTGAGTCACTTGTCAAAGATGCTCGAAATAAAAAGCTAGATAACGTCATTGGCAGAGGATTTCTAGGAGTGGAAGTTATTCCCGTAAGCAGTCGATGGATCCTGCACTCCGTGTGTCGCGGAACGATTTCAAAGGGCCCGGTTCGTCTGGTTCCACGAGGACTCGAGTGGACGTCGATCTGTATCTTCCTGTCAGAAGGACGAGGAGACTCTAGGGGGGGTGTTGGTAGGCGAAAACAGCGTCGCGACGACGAAACAGCCATCCCCCGTGACATCAAAGATCGGAAGCGCTTTCTGGCTGGGGCACTTCTCCGGGAGCGGAATCTGCTCGGGAAGAAGCGGGCCGTTGCGAGCGCGGCCACGATATAAAGAGAGATACGGGCAAGATGGGCAGCCTGATAGTCGAGACGTCTGAGAGAGCGAGTAGCCGAGGGCCGGGGCAGCGGCGCTGATATTGCTCGCATTAAACTTTCATATTCAATCTTGCCACCCACCGTTGGGCTCTTTCCCTCGCCCCTGCCTTAGCCGGAAGGTCGTGCCGCCGTGAGCAAGCTCGGCCCGGCTTCAACCCCGCATGTAATTGTGTTATGCCCTCTTCTCTCCCTTCAAACTCTCCTTCGCATGGCTCCTCGAACCACTACTCCGAGCTTTCCTCCACTTCTTCCGGCGACTCGCCTCCACCCGCGTCCCCCGACTTCCCTACGCGCGGCGCTTCTTACGCTTCGACCCCGCAATTTCGTGCCGCGTTTCTATGGATTGGATTTTCGAATTCAAAATATCCTTGCGTCGTTAGGTTTAATATTAATCGACGCGCGAAATGGTACAGCCATAGGAGGCGCGTGTTGTAAAATGTCGGGGCATCGTTCAAGGCCCTCGTCTCTTGTTCTACGTCGGTCGGTCGCTAACGAGCACTCGATGTCGCTGGTAGCTGGAACACGACGGGACTATTTGACACCGTGGCGCCGGCCCTACCGGTGCCCTTTTTTCTTCGTCGTTCTGTCCACGGTTATTCTTTATTCCGGGGTGTCACGTGTCGCGTATTGTCGCGCCGGGCGTGTAACGGCGAGGCTCGCGCGTCCCCGGCGCGTCAGGTAATAAAATCGATAGTCCGTCAGGCTCTCGCGTCGGTCACACTTCCGGCTGAAAACTAAATCGACCCGCTGGAGGCCACGGACGTAGAAAAATAATAGCGTTCTGTCCGGTATTCGGTGCGTGACCAACCCATAGAATCGCTCCGATTCCCGTCGCTGGCTGCGCCACAGGGAGTTTATTGTGCGCTTCGCTGTTGATTGGAAATATTGGTTCGTTGTTTACCTTTTGTACGCCGACCCGCGCCGGGGCCCGGAGTATCTCAGAACAATGTCCTCCCACGCGCCGCCAACAAGACCAGCGCCGACTGTTTACCTTTTATTTGTTCCCCCGGCGATCTTTCCGCGCGCGCGTCGAAATCTGTCAATTACAACGCCGTATTTACGTACGCGTCCTCCTCCCCACCGATGTCCGTTGATCGAAACAAATAACGCCCGACGTCCGTCGGCGTATCGAACTTGGATTTATCGTCGTGTTTCGTCCAACATTTTTTTTCGTAGCTGCGCGCGTGGCCCGTCGTCGAACCGACGACGCGTATTTCAAAACCCGATGAAATACGGCCGACCCATTTGTCTTCGGTTTCGTCTTCGATGGGACACGATGCGTCGCTCGAAACGATTAGGGGACCCACCCCCGGTCGAGGACCGACTCCATTGTTCGCCAAGGCATTCATTATTTTCAAACTTGACGGCGCACCGAATATCTCCTTTTTATTGCTTCAAATATTTCCCACACCCTTTCGACAAGGCTGATATACTCCCCCAAACGAAAAAGTAGCGCGTCAGGTTTCAGATCGATCCAATAAACGATCACCTGAAGTTCCGGTAAAGACTACCCTCTTAAGTCCACCTGGAGAACATACTGTTCTGGCTGTAGGCTCCGGGGCCTACACGATTCAAAATCCCTGACCTAAGCCACCCAAGTTGTAAGGTTCCATCCCCCCCCAGGCAATATTCCCGTTGCTCAATATACACCAGGGATTCCCCGATGCACGGTGTCCACTCCGGATGCCTCAAATGTCGCACACGCGAGAACGCGGCTCAAGCCTAATACTCGAAAGAGCTGGCTACATCTTTACCCCCTCGGATCCTCTGCAAATCCTAACCCTATGTTCTCGATGACGTTGCCCCATCTTCCCGGAACAACGCGATTGATCCAGGGACCTGCTCTTAGCTAGGATTCTCCGCGGTGTCTTTGTCCGTGCCTCGAGTAGTTCCTTCGACTCGACGAGGATTCCTTTCGCAGCGGGTGACGCCGTGGAGGCTGTCGCAACCTCCCCTGGCGTGGGAGGATTTTGTTTGTAGGGGATCGTTGCCATGGCAGCGGTCTGTGCGCTAGCTCGGTCATCGAATGCACCTTCGAGCCAGCCACTGTTGCCTTCCACGGCCGACCGAGCTTGCGGAAAAGTTCGCCGCCGGGGCTACGCGGCGACCTCCCGTTAATTCTCCGCCCGTAGGACACGGCCGCGTGCAATTTCGTACGCGGTCGCATCGATTTACCTGGCAATTCCGACGGCCACCGCGATGCAAATGCGACTGACGTTTTCCGACGACCTTCTTCGACGGCCAGAAGGCGCCTCGCTGGTTGCAATCACGATTACCCGGTACACCCAGAGACTGGGGCAACGAAGACGCGCCGACAACTTTCGTGGCAATTCCCAGGAACCTAATCGGAAGATTGGAATGAAATTGTTGACTCGAAACCAACGTATTATTGTTTGGAATTGTGTAGACGGTGCAACGGTGGAATCGGGGTAGCTGGTAAATATTTATGTTCAAGAAATGCCTGCAGGGGATGCTCGACGATGACTTGGAGGGAACATATTGTCTCCTAATTTCACTGAGTGGGCAAATCCAACGTCTGAAGAACGGGATATCCGATGGGTTTGATAAACAAGTGTTTAGAGTAAAATCTTAATCCTACTGCTAACGCTTTTGCTACATAGCTTTATTTAATACACGAGGGTTGAATAATTTTACGGATCTGTATGTAAAATGTACCGGTGATATTATATGTGCCATTGAATAATGAAATGCCGGTACTATATTTTGCGTACAGTCCCCTAAAGTTAAAGCTTGGCGCAGGATTTAAAGTTAGATCCCGGCAGGATTAGGATTAAGGGTACAATTGTTAGGCAAACTGAGTCGTAGAACACAAGTATTCCGAGTATTGTACCGAGAAAGTAGGATCTAGGAAGTCTACCGATAAAACGGGTAGCCCAATTACAGCAGCCCTTCGGCAAACTTACGGATAAATTCCAAAAGAGAACTCTTCGTCGCCAGGGACGCCGACGAATTTCTCAACGCTCTGTTCCTTGGAATTAAAAGTCGGAATCATCTCGTTGACCCGAATTCAGTTACGAACTACGATATTAATAAAACACCTAAACTTGAAATTGGATCATGAATTGTGCTCTGTTTCTATGGTTTAAATAGAAAGGATGCAAATTGTTCGCGAGAAGCTGGCAACGAGTGTGGAAATTTATTTGTCGTTGTCGGGAATAAATTGGAGAAATTGAATTTAATTTCTCGGTAAACTGTCTTCTCTACTTGAACGAAAAATAGGCAAATTGTCATTACCTCTCCGCGATTGTACAGCGTTTAGATCTAAGCTTCGTGTCCGTAGAGAGATCCTGAATACCCAAATAGGCGTACCAGGGTTTAAGGGTAAATGAGAGCCTAATCTAATCGCGATTCACAAAATCTGTTGTTCGCAACAAACTCCCCCAATTACTGGTGAATAGTGTTACGTTTGAGGAGAATCCCTTCGATCGCGAAACTCGACGATTAATTTGGAGCGCCGGTAATTTTATGCGTTTCGGCTAACGAACGTGGCCCACTCGACGAGGGTCGCGATGAAATATGACGATCGGAAGATAGATCGGGGTTACGGCGAATTACTCATACACCCTGAACTTGTTTGCCCGTGGCTCGGTTGTTCGCGTAATTTATCACGAAACAAAATAATAAGAACGTATCTCGCGGCTCGTAATTGGGGGACGCCCCGTGACCGTAAAAAAAAATTTATTTACTCCGTTCGTGGCTCCGAACTGTTCCTCGAATATTCTCACCCTCCCGCGACAAATATGGATCCACGAAATTTGAATACCATCGACGCGTTCGAGACTAGCTTTTCCCTACCCGACAGTGCCTAAATCAATATGAAGCTTTTACCCTGCGAAGTAGGGGAGCCATCGAGAACAGGACATGTCCACGAGAAAGGGCTCCAACGTCGGGGCGATTCGCGTTTCGAAATTTAATATAGAGAGCCGTAAGATTCGGCCTGATGGCTGGTAAATTGTTTGCCGGGAAAATCGAATGAAAATTCCGACTCGCCTGGAGAACGTACTCCGACGAAAACCGTAGGAAAAAAAGAGAAACCGAATAACCCAGTCATCGCGCGAGAAGGAATTACGTTCATTTTTCTACGAACGGTTACTAAACAATCCATTTTACGACCACGGTCCATCGGGGGCAACAACGTTTCGCTGGAACTCGAATAAATACGGAAAAGCATACAGCGGGAGAGCAAACAGGGCATCGCTCGAGCAAAAATCGATTCGCGCTCCGAGCGAACCGACGCTGGCTATCGATTTACTTTGAGGTTATCCCCGTCTCGCGAAATGAATTTTCTACCCTTTCGTTTGTTCCTCTACTTAATCGGCGAAGACCACGACAACACCACGATTCCCCATTCGCGAAACGAAGACGAAAAACATTCCTGGCCGCGACAATCGTGCTCGACCCGGGATTTATTAGTTAATACTTCCAGAAATAATTAAAGTTTCATTTAGAAATGCCTATTACCAAGGTATGCAACTTTTTTCCTTTTCTTGTAAGCGAACAGTGCTCCTTAGAGACGCCCCAGACACGGTTTTGCGATAGCGATCGTTCGCCCTAAAAGGTCCCCGTTACGTACGCTTAGGAGGCGCGCGACAGAACGGAATAGACTCGCAGCAATACCAAACTCGACGGGTTATCGTCGCACAATAAAGGGCCCCGGTTGGAAATTCCCCGTAAGAGGTTGTAGCTACCACGCACAATGTGTCTTTTTGCTAACTGTCATATGCATAGGGAACAACGGGGGCCGCCCACGGAGGCTGCTATCGAAAAGCAATTTTCGAGACGTCAAATGGAATGGAATCGAGTCGGGGAAAGAAAGTTCGGTGACGTTTTCGCTGGTAACCCCGACCGTGGCTCGAGATCACTTTCAGTGCGAGAACGAGACTTCAAAAAAAGGAGAAAAAAATCGTTGAGATGGATGGGTGGGAGGGAACCGAAGAAAGATGGAAAGAAATAGCGAAGGAGAAGCCGTATCTTCAACAGGTGCAAAGTGTCGTCCGTTGAAAGGGCCACTCCTCGTTTCGTCTCCTACTTTACCCCGTTCCCTCTTCCTTCCGCTTCTTAAACCGCAAGCTCTTTGATGAAAGGCCTAAAGCTTGGCGAGCACCTTTGGGGAAAACGAGCCGCGTCCCGCTGCCGGGTCATAATAAGTCGATGCTCCGTTCGGGAACGTAATATATTCTCTAACGAAGGTGTGGCGATCTCCTCTCGCCGTTATTAAAACACGTATTCTTTATTTTTGCTTTTGAGCCTCTTGCTGTAAATGTCACCGTGAACGAGAACAAGAACGAGTAAAGAGTATCGTGGCATTTCGACATGGTGAAATAATCGTGACAGATTTATTGATCCGCGTCAGGGGCTTCATTGTCGGACGAAAGGAAAAAGCCCCGGACCGGGTGATTGAAAATAAGCCCCTCGAAAGTGCCGACGACGATATAGTCTCTTCCACGAGCAGTAAGAAACCAACCACCTCGGAAGGAGCGTTTCTGTAACGTTTAATCGCATTCGAAGGGCCAAAAGGTTTTTCCAAGAAGAAGACGGCGGTTTCCGCGGCCGCTTAACGAGCCATTCGTCGTTCCCAGTGTTGTCGCGAACATCTACTTGACCCGTGAAAGATAACAAAGGAGAGTGAGAATTTTTTTAGGGCGGTTTCGTGCCGGCAAGGGGGTAAACCAACGGTGACGAAAATTAAACGTCGGATCAGAGACGTAGCTGCTGTCACTGGCAACGTTGCCGGTGAGTGCACAGGGAAAGAAGGAACAGAGAAATTACCATTTTAAGTACCCCCGAGGTGGCTCTACATCGGTGTGATTCTCTTCCAGTTATTTTCAATAAAGAGAATAATACCTGTTTCTTTTTCACGAGCAAACGCAACGAAAATAATGGTCTACAATTATACAATAAAATATAAATACGGTACTGAAACATTTATTTTATGGGTGCTTCGGCCTGAATAAATAGTAAGTTAAGGCCGAACACCGCGATCGTAATATCAGTAAACGACGTCGCTAGCCTGAATCGCATTCTCCCCGTATAAATTAACGGCGCTGGCGATTCGAATGGAAATGAGACGTCAATTCCGTATCGCGTTTAAATTATTCGTTCGAGCTTGTCCCTCCGCGGGGTCAGCGAAGACGATACCTTCGCTGAATCTTCCAACGATTCAGAGAAAAAAAATGGCAATCGTTGCCTTTGAAACCGGAACACACATTCGCGGTGCGTTTGGCATGCAATCTGGTTCTTTTTCCCCCGCGTGCGTCGCTCGATTTCCTATTAAGGTTTCGTCGTTCATTACGAGGACCGCGTTTCGAGACATTAACGTTTTAAATTAGTTTCACGTCACCATTGCTCGTCGACGATCTTATCAAACGTTGGTCGGGCGATACGATTTTTTTTTTAATTAATAAAATTCTACCGAGCTTCGAATATAGATCACGTTTCAGTGAAAAGATGGAAAGGTTATATCGGTAACGGAACCTTTGAGTCACGTTGCTACCGGACGTTGGCTCGTGTTTCATTATTCGTGCGATGGCGGTAGTCGGTAGCGCAACATATCATTGCTGGAAGGTAAAATAATTTCTTTTGCCATCGCGAGTTCCCCCCACGTGTTTCTTATTTTATATTCTCGTCCGTTGTCGGTTGGAAAACACGCAGCGTATTCGAGACGATACGTCGATACGGAACCGCGGATCGTCCGCAGGAGGAAGGAAATTAAACGCGAAGAAATATAATCGAAGGAAAGTTCTCGACGACAAAGCGGCTCCTCGGGGACGAAACATTTTGCTTCTTACCGGGAGAACGGTTTCAAACTTTTTTACCTGCGAGATTGGTTTATCGGTGCGTGAATGTCGTAACCCGGCGATCGGGACGGGAAAAGTGCAAGCCCCTCGAGTCGTCGGTGAGCACGGACGACAAGGTTTTGCAAAGCAGCCAGCACGGAGCTCGCGATCCGGAGCGGTTTAACGACACGCAGGCCGGTTAATGGTCAAAACAAATAAATTCATGTTCGCCCTGTCCCGCGGCCGAGATAGGGGCGACGCGTGGCGCAATTAAAATAGTAATAACATTTTAGGGCTCGAGTGGAAAGGAGATTTAATGCCGCTTTCCGGGCACGAAACAATCTCAGCTATGCGGCGAGTAATGTATCAAATAGATTAGAAGATCTAAACCCGCGGCATTACGGAGGCCCGGAAACGGCGGGCTCGTAACGTATTTCAACGGGTTATCGTTCGCAGCGGAACACAGCCGCGGTGGCGAGATGTGCATTGTTAAACAGCGAACTCGGTAAATTCATTATAACGCAACTACTTCGGGGAACAGCTTTCAGCCGCTCTCGAGGATTGATTTTACCGCTTTACTTCGGAATCGGCCGTGCCCTGAACTTAATAAAAGCTTCTTTCGTGGTAGCTACCGGCGCTGAAAGTCCAAGGTGCACCGTTTAATAAGTAATCGCCTCGGTCGTGCACGGTTTTCACTTTCTTCCTGGTGCCCTCGGCGTTTAATCACGCGATGGACGCCGACGAACTTACACTGGCCCGTAAATCGTCAAGGTTCCCTGCTCCTAACGTTATTTCTTCGACAATTCCGGGTAATTTTGATTATGACACTGGAAATTTAAGGGAAACGAGCACGATAAAGTCCGACTCCTCAGCGCAAGTAGAAAAGTCGACAACTGGTCAGACGCCGACGTACATCGAAAACGTAGCTCGATTAAATTAATTTTATTAGACTTCCCGCGTATGAAAGGGTTTAAAAACTAGGTGGTACTCTCGTGGAGGGAACAAGTGAAGTCCGTGGATGGTCCCGGTGACGTCTCGAGGCTTCTGGTCGGAATAATAACGCCGAAGACCGACCATTCATATTCGTTCCGCGGTGCAAGGGCTGGGCAGGCCTACGTAGGGCAACTCGTGCGCCGGGTCACTTAATAATGCAGATAGAGAATACCCGTAGTCCCGGCGCGCCGCGTGTAAGTCATGATTAATATTTCAGGTGTCGACCGCGGAAGGATAGGGGGGCTCGAACCGAGCGGGGGGGTTGACGGGGGACGGTAAGACTGACCATTGGCGGAGGCGTGGGAGGCTCGCCATGGTTTCGTTGTCCGGTACCGTTGTTAATTATTCGCAAAAGGAAATTAATGCGCCCCCGGCAATAATTTATATCGGCCCGCGAAACGAATGGTTAGCAGACGGAATTATTCAGGCTTCGCTTCTCGCTATTCCGGAAGTCGTAACGCCGCGTCTTTCGCTCGACTTGCAGCCTCGTGATCATTCTAAATTTCAAACGCGTCGATCGGTAAGACATATCAGGCCATTCAATTACAAAATAACTTTGTTTCCATAATCTTGGTTAAGAGGGATAGCGTCCAAGTAACCAGCGGGAAGAACACCGAGGAGATTCAACGCGAACGCGATGGCGGATCGTTGATGGAGGAGGAGCAGCGAGGGAAGAAGGGACGCGACTTTCGCTCGAATCAATTATTTTTTTAATTAGACCTAATGGAGAGTAGCGTAAGTCCGAGCCCGCCCGCTATGAAATTACTTCGTTACTTCGTAAATGGATTCGCGAATGCAAGCCACTGCATTCCGTCGGTTATTGCGACCGGCGATATTCCCAGACAGGGTCTGCTGAAAATTACACGGTGCTCTGGTAATTATTTCGACGGAATCAATATTTTTTGCTGGGCCTCCTCGCTGAAACGACGACGAACCGAGCCGTGGCCCCCGTACGGTGCCACATAACTTTTTTAACGAGTCTATTGACGATTCTCTGTCACCGCGCCCGCACTTCAAACAGCTCCTCCATGTTTTTTTAATTTCTTTCTCTCAGTCTCGTTCGATCAAAGTAATCCCAGACCATTTTCCTTCTAATTGAATTTTCCAAAATTACAGTCGTATTAAGTGCTGGAGAATTTTTTATATTCTTCAGAGATGTCGAAAAATCAGTGTCTATAGACACGAGTCATCGACGCTGATTCGCGAGGTTCGAAAGAGTCGAGGACAATCGAGGGTAGCTTCGACGATGGTTTTTATTAACCTAAGTGTAATACCTTTCCCGCGAACCGTGTAACGGTTCAAGTATTCTTACCCGGTACATTTCGCGTAGATCGGCTAACGAGGGCGGAGAACGTCATCGTCCTCGTTCTTTTCACACGTTACGCTGGTCTGGCTCGCAGTAAAAATAACACTTCCGCGCCCGGTATTCCCAAAGGTGTGCATAGACACACGAAGGTTCGTTAAACACAACGTGATTTATTGGTTTTTCGTTCGGATTTTCTCCGGCCTCTGGAGTGTTCTTGTTCCAGAAAATCATTCCGTTTCCTTTTGCTCCCCTGTAACGATATCGCCGCCCGCTTATGACGTAAATGCTCGAGTGCATCGATACCGTCGCTCGTTAGCGATACGGCACGAACTGGGATGGGCAATGATTTTTGTTGTTCGAATACCAGGCGTCGTATTCAAAATTTTCTATTCAAAAGTAAAGGGCACGCAGGATCGTTGCTTCGAAGGGAGCGTTCTACGGCGAAGCGTGTGTTTCTACAGTTCCGCGGAGGGATTTTACTGCTATTTTCGCAATAAATTCCACGCACAGCGTTCTACGCGCCAACACGATAACAGCGTCAAAGTGCTATTTGAGCGTCAAAGCAGTAGCTCGGCTGGAATGGCGCACGCGATCCTAGGAGTAGATTCGGCTGTAAGTGACAAACTGTCTCGCGAATGGTAAAGGATAGAGGATCGGCTAATATCCAAAGTTGCGCCAGGGATCGTTATTCGATACGACGTGGCTATCAAGCAATAGAAGCGCGACAACCCGGAGCAGTCTAATATTTCCAGAGGCGCTGCAGCATTGTGCAGCGAAACGACAAAGGGAATTACCTTTCGATTTTGTACTCGTCAGACGTCGATTCTCTACGAATTGCTCGAGCATTCCCTTTACGGAAAGTTTCGAACGGTAGAAAAATTATTTTCGAAACGTACGAAATGGCAGGTAGTTTACCAAAGTCCAAGTTAGACGCGTGGCTTACCGCCAACATCTCCCCCACGGTCAAATCACTGTCGACAAAGCCCGGCACGAAGATGGCTCGAGCGTAAATATTTTAAACACGCGATCCATTAGATCGGCGCGTAATGGGCTCCCGAAGTATTAAATCCGTTCGAGGAGGAGACAAAGTTACACGGGGCGAGCGTCGCGTCGCCTTGAATTCGATCCCCGACAGCGGTAGCGGGAGCAGCGAGAGCAGCAGCAGCCGCAGATGATGGCAAACTGCTAATAGGAGGCAAGTTTTAAATGCGTGTAACGTAATAACGCGTGCATTAGGCGACTAGTATGGCGTCGGGCGGCGTCTGCGGCGACGACAACGATAGCGGACCCATTCTCTGTAAGGGGTAGTTTGCCTGACAACTCGATTACACGATACCGCCGGGCTGAGTGGCAAGTGGTGATATATGGCGCGCATATACACGCCCAGTCTCTGCCTCTCAAGTCACTTAAAATAATGAGAAACCCGGTATCGGGTGGCACGCTTGTTTTCGCTCTTCTTTTTTGTTTCGGCCTTATTGGTGCATCTAAACCAACCCCACCCGGCCCCGCCACTTCCGATGGTGGATATCGACGCCCGGCCTCTACGCGACGTTGTTGCTCTCCTCGCCAATCACTCTCTCGAGTCATCTAGCACGCGCCGAGTAATTACGACGCCGCGGCTGGTTTTTAATCTTAATAAAAGAACCGACGATACAACGGCCCCGAGACTTCCTCCCCCCTTCAACCCTTCAGGTCGGGTAACGAATTCATGTCCGTGAACCGTGTAATGGCCGCCGAAGCTCGAACCCTTTTAACGTCGAGCCGGTCCCTGGAACCGCGGTGCAGGATGGGACGCCCCGGACATTAGGGTGGTTCTTATTTTTTCGTGCTGGAATTCCCGTTGGCTCGTATTATTAACCCTTAACGGTCGGAAGTATTTCAAGGTAAAAGTGATCGAGTCGAAGATCGGTGAATCGCCATTTTGGTAGATCGTCCTCCAGTTCGAAAATCGCGCACAAAGCAACAGGCATCGCAGTCGGCGCAAGAACGAAATTACTGGCCACGCACAAATTACGAACTGGATACGCATCTCTCGTTTCCCTCCCCCCTCCCTCCCGGTCGTGCTTGATCATAAAGCTCGTTTCGGGGTCTACATGCCGACCTCGTCGTAAATATAATTCTCGTTTTACGCGGATGCGGCTTCTCATCGGCAAAATAAACACGCCGCGGGTTAGGTTACCCTAACGAGGGAACGTTGCCCCTTGATCCGAGGGAAAGACGATGTCTCACTGGGTTTATTATTGCTGCCGAGTAATTAAACCGTTTCACGTGCCGCCGGCTGAACATCGAAAACGTTCCGCTAACCCGTCGCCAAGGTTCACTGGAATTTTTCGCCTGGCTCGTGGGCTCGAAACTACCCCGTCAAACGTTACATGCGACTGTTACGCGTGTGCAAAAGTTCATTAATAAAAGGGGGAACATTTTTCGTCGCTGTAAACAGTGTTACATCCAACGAATAAAAAAGTCTGCAAACTGCAAGGAAACACCGATGAGAATAAACTGACTGTGGAGAACGGACACTATGAAGACAGCCTTTATCATTGCAATAAGAGAACCGATACTGGGGACATCAACGATCTCACGGTTACGACATTCGATCAACTGCAAAAAGCAGTTAGCGCAGCAAACGTGCTACGGAGGAAGTTCGCGAATATGACCGAAGTGGAGCTGTTTGAAATGTAAACAACAAGTACGACGATAACGTTGCCGTCTAAATCTAATCCCGATGTGCAAACGCAGTTTGCAACGGAGCCGCGTTACTCGGGTAATGTCTCGACGATTCTTGCGTTCGATACGGCCAGTCGACATCTTTTCAGTCGTGCACGGTAGAGCAATTCTTAGACTTATTTTTTCTATGAATTCGTATTGAAACGATACGACACGTAGAGTTCAAGTTGCTCGCGAACGACACGAAATCTAGACGCAGTCTCGGGGGCCCGGAGATTTTCAAGGAATCCGGCACAAAGACTGAAGCAAGCCTGTGCGCGCGCCAATTTGCGATGTAACGTTGCAAATAGTTGGTGGTATGCGGGAACGGCTCAAAGGCCGCTGGTAATATTCGCCTGACGTGGATAGCAGATGAACGGTACACAAGGTAGGCCTACATAACCATAAGCACCGGTACACGAGCCCGCGCAGCAGGTTTGCGCCGCTCTATATCGCGCACCAGGCGCCACCGCAACACGGTCCGGCACATTGTGCCAGTACATATGTACCAACCTGTATACGTTGCCAATAAATTTTCGTACAAATCCTCGCTGGAGCTTCCTTATGTACCGCCGTGCGCGATCCAACGGGCGTAGATCGTCGTTCGAGGGCCTCTTTCACGTTGGAACAATCAGAGACGTTTGGTATCGTCAACGATTTCTAAGATATTCGATTGGATGAGCGTTATAGAAAAAAAAAATCACGAGATAAGCATGTCGACGGTGGAGGAACGGACCCCGTATTGTTGTTGGTCGCAAGAACGCGTCGGAGCAGGGTTCGCAAGATTGCTTACGAAGCGGTGGCAGTTGCAGGCAGTTTCGGAGGATATATCGGCGGTCAAGTGGAAATAAAACGTCTGTGTCTCTGGATAATGCCCGCCGTTAATATCGAACAACGTCGCGACCGTCTGGGAACGCGATCGCGTGGCCCGTGGATTTGCCGGGCGACTTTTAAAATCCCGAGCAGTTTTAGCTACCCTAAAAATTAATCTGCTCGGAAAGAGGGAGAACGGAGAGCGTCGAGCCGTGACAAAGGTCGCGATAACGTTGGTTGCAACCATCGAATAATTTTACGGTTCGATGCAGCGTCTGGTGTCCCGGCGTGCGTATCAGATGGCGATCCGCAATCTCGGGTGGCACGTAGATCGCCCCTACGGTGATAAACGCGGCCCGGATACACCCCTAAGTAAGGTCGCGGGAAATTTACCACGACCTCCCCCTGTCAACGGACGCGCGGAGACAGATACACGTCCGCCGATAAGATTTATCAGAGTTTTCTTGTTAGACGGCGCCGGGCGTCGTACGGATCGTCCCCCTCCGACAGAAATTCGATCCGCTGCATTTTAATGAACCGTTCGCCAGGACGATTGAGTGATTTAAATGGATCGACCGTCTGTAACACAATTATTCAAGAGATCGGTCGAGGAGAGAGCCTCCTTGTAATTTGACGTTCAAAGCGATTCCCAGACACGTGAATTTCGATCGCGCGATCAGACGTCCTTAAATTATTCATCCCTCCTGAGAGGCCACGGGGCTCCGTCCATCCTCCGTCCCTCTCGAACCAAACCTGGCGAAAGAATAAGTGGAAACGGTGCGCCTCCTTTCCACGGCGAACTTTTGTATTAGCTTCTAACAACCGCGAACTTCGGTCACCTAATCTCGTACATTTGCGCCTGCACACCGCCCCCCCCCCGACGACTCTCGCATACATGTCGTTTACTTTAATCTTGAGTTAGGACTTTGTTAACCACCCTTACTGAGAGGGGAAAGTAGACGGTTCTTGGCTACGACCAATTATCTCGGCAAAGGCGTTCCATCGCGAATTATTCGCGGAATGTTTCGGTTGCTTGCCTCCTCTCGATCGTCGAGGGAATTTTTTTTTTCCAAGTAATTTTGCTACCCGGTGCGTTTCCCTATAACGTTCGAAGGTTTTTCAATTCTCCGCGGCGGCGTCGCCGGATCGATAGCGCGAAGCGTTTCGTTATCGCTCGGTAGGAAAAAAAAAAAAGAACACCAACGTAGTTTAATTCCTGGTTCCGATCATTTGCATGTATCGCGGCAGTATTTCATAAAGCAGAAACCTCCGGCGGCCCATTAAAAATTTATTCTCGGCTTAACACCGTTCCCCGAGATCCGCGGCAGACTATAACGCGTTGTAAGTCGAAAATACTGGGAACCGGGAATGGAAAACTCGAGTTCGGCGACTGTCTTGATTCATGGCCGCGCAAGTATACCCGGCACGCGATCTTTCTACCGAAACGACCGAATCTCGATCGTTTTACTATTTCCACGATTTTCCTTGATAGACGTTGCATCGAGGAACGTTGGAAACGAGTCTACCCGAGGCTCGGACCGCAATCTCTAAAGAAATTCGATGTTTGAGTCACTGTAACTTCGAACAGGTTTAATTATAACTTCCTATTTGTTTCAAAAATTTCCACCGAGTCAACCTGCTGTCCAGATATTCGGATATTCCACCGCTTCTTCGCGAAGCGTATCGATACGTATCGATAAATATCCGTTCCGTTTCATTTCCCGGTATAATTCAACGAATCCCGCAAGGAAAAAAAGGTATGGAAGCTTTTGTATGCGCTGGTACGGTCCATCAATTTTTACTTTAACGAGGATCGCTTGGACGTTATTCGACCGAACGTTGAACGTAACAGGCAACAACGACGATGGCGCGCGCGGAGGTGGTCGACGCAGTAATTAACGCGCCAAGTTCCGCCGCGATCCGCCATTGTAGCTATATCTGACCGCGTCAAATTAATAGTCCACGGCGTCTATGCAAACGGGACGCGGAAAATCAACACTTACAATGCCGCGGGAAGCTATAGATTATCCCGCGCGTTATCGGCGTCCGTCGGGGGTTGCCAGGGGGGTCCGGAGGGGTCCGGAGGGGTGTCAATATTTTCCATACGGAGAGCGGCGAAGCGCGATGCGGCAAACCCCGTTCCCGGTGTAATGAGCTGACAATGTAATGTCCAAAGCGAACACGGACCCGGAGACAGGACCCCTCGAATGCTCGTCAATATATTGATGACTGCGTGGACGTCGTCTACGTTCACGACGCGGTATTTCGGACTCGACTTACGCTCGAAGAACAGATTTCTGAACGATTTCTCTTGGGTATTAACATTTTCTAGATTTCTCCGCGTGCATCGATGATCGCGCAAAGGGAGATTAAGAGATCTATAGCGAGGGTGGACGGCGAACGAGCGCCGGATGACACGGAACGTTATTAAAGCTTTACTCTGCCCTATTTCCAGCCGGAGAGATCGTAAAAGGTATTCCGATCCGTGATATAAGACGAGGTGGCCGCGACAATGCGGGGTTTTACGGACGCGGCGTCTCGTCGTAACAGGGCTGGCAATCGACGGGTAACGCGATCCGCCACTTACGCCCTCGCGGAACGTAACGGCGATACCTAATAAAATGTCCCCCGGATTATTTTTCACCCCGAAGGGCCTATACGGAGACCGTAGCCACTGAATCGACGTTACCATTAACGCAACATAATCCGTGGGAGCCGGACACCGCTCGTTTCAGGAGAGCCGTGAAAGAGCCGACAGAAAGGAGACCCATCAATGAAACCCCCTCCGACGGAGTTCGATTCTCGACTCTCTCGGTTTTATACCAAGCGAGATCGATCTGGTTCGATCCCGATTGTTGATCAACCCTTACGACGACCGGCGTCTTATATCCCCTCCGATTAAATCGTAACGAAGTATAAGCAGAGCGATCTTGGCGTCATCGATTCGTCTCGAAGCCGGACAAAGCGGACGAGAGGCGCGACAGCGATGGGGTCGCGTTACATCGACGATCGGGGGTAAAGGGGGGGGGGCATGGAACTCAATTAATACCGGTGCTCGGTTTATACTATATTTCTTGGTTGTGGTATCAAGCGAGCCAGCCCACCTCACGTCTGTCTGCATTTGTTCCAATTCACTTGCTGCCGATTACCGCTCCCGCCAAGCCCGAATCCGCCTGGATCTCACCCTCGACCCCACGTCTGCGTTCCCCATTTTCATCCCTATTCTCCCATTTCCTCTCCGTCAACGTCCCCTCGGCCCTCCGACCCCCCCTCGTTCGTTCCACGACTCGAATCGACTCGGCTAGACTCGATTCGCCGAGGCACAGTGTCGCCTAACCGCACTCGGAGTGTATCGAAAGAGACGACGTAGGTTGCGAAACGATTCGACTCACCGCTGGTCGCCTCGAGCCACTTCCTTCTCGCCGCAACCAACCCCCACCCCTCACCCACACCCCCCAGGTTACAGCCACGACGATCGACCGCCAGCGCGGATCGATCCGGTTTCGTATTTACTCGCGAATGTCAATCAACTCGATACTTGGGAGCTCCAAGACCAACGATTCGAGGCTTTCGGAAAGTTAGCAAGACAGGGAATCGAGAGACCTCATCTCGGCCAGCAAAACGCACTCGGATTGTCAAGTTCGATGACCCCTCCTTCGCCTAACGTTCCAATATTTCGTGTGCCTCGGGCCTCGCGTTGCGTATTTGAGAAAGAAGGAACCACGAAATAAAAAGTGATCGTCTTCTCGATCATCAAGTAGGGGAATGCGTAGATCAATCGTCGCGCGCAGCTCGAGGTCAAATAATGGTCGCACGATATTAAACTATTATTTGCGCGACTAGTAATCCAAATAAGCCGTCGATGATAATACAGTTATGCGGCTCGCGTTATTTATACGGCCAGCCGCGAACGAGTCGCGTAATCGATACACCGGGGGGGGGGACGCGAAAACGAGTTCGCGGGGCGAAGCAAACGCCCCGGAACGCGATTATTCGCGGACGGCCGGCGTCGCGACGCGTCCCGGCCGCCGAGGATATTATTTTTAAGGGTTTGTTTACTCGACCGCGCCGCGGGAGACGCGACCGTGGAAAACGCTCCGCAATCTGGATTCCACATCCGAACTTAATATCCGGCCGAGCTCGTAGACGACGCGAGGAGGTAAAACTAATTTCGTAAATCCTTTAATCTACGCGTTTGCTAGATGGAGAGTGGTGGAAGTCGAAGGAAGATTAAGGGAAGCGAACTGAATGGGTGGGCTCCGCGAGCGTTTGATGGAATATGATGAACGAGCCACCCCGAACTTTATTATTGGCGTCGGGAGATCGAGTCGAGGGAAACAAAAAAAAAAAAATAAAATAAGTTAACGCGCGTCGACGTGTATCGCGAAATTGTTTCTCGAAGAGTCGATGGACCCCTCGTTGCTCGGCAATTGTTTCTATATTTGCGCGTAACGAGATTGCAGCGAGGAGCGAAGATACATGAACTTTTAACATAAATATTCAACCCGGAAGAAGAAAAGACCGTTATAAAACTTTGCGGAACGATCAACCCTTACACGAGTTTATTTAATTTCTGCAGTTAGAGAGTTTGCAGGTATTTCTTGGAAAAAATAGTCCCGGGGAAACTTTCTGCTCCGTGAAAAGTGTTTCTACTTGGACGGAGTGACTATTTTGATTTACTTGCTTCCGCGTCGAACTTCGACCAATACGACAAACCTTTCGCACCCACCTAACAATTCCAAGTTCGCGAGTTCCTCATTAAGTCGCTCGTTAAACGTCGTTTCAGCCGAGGTTTAAGGCAGGTCTAAGGACCATCCAATCAAGGCTTAGGAATCGATTCGTTACATTAATTCCTTCAATCCAGACGAAGGATGGTGCAACAGAGTTGCCAGCGGTGCTTTGCCTCGACGAAGTTAATCGTCTCGGTGGCGTTTTGCTGTTCGTTACGTTCCGACTGTGTCGCGTGGACGTCGAGACTGAATATTCACACGTTTATAGGTCGACGCTTCTTGAAAATTCTAATGAACTAAGAAAACTGTCTGTTAAGCCCACAAAATACGCGCAATCGGGTAATATAAATTCTCATTTCACCCTAACAGATGGGCTAGCAACTCCTATCAAACACTATTCTTTCTTGAAACATGATTGAATATAACGCGGGCTCGTCGGACCCTGAAGTTACCAGCGTCCGCGGAACTTTTCCTCGTACGTCTAGCGCAAGGTTACAGGCTCTCGATCAAGGTATCAAACATCAATTATATCATCACTCACTTCCATACTGCTGCGCCAAGAGGGAAGCGAAAACCTGGCCCGGACTTCGGGCACCTCTCACAGCGGACGAGACGGAGGCAGCTCCAACGGCGTGACGTGTATTTTCCTCGTCGTCGCTGCTCGACTGGGCACTGGGTCCGTAACCGCGCCTCTCTCGCCATTCTAGGGACCGTTGACGGCGCAGTCCACGGTCCCCGTTTCCGGGCCCGCGGCCCAGCGTGCCCTCGCCCTCCATCACTGCGGCATCTGCAACCATTCGACGGAAATTTCATCATCCGTTCTCAACAGAACGCTTCCAATCTCGCAGCGGCGAGATTTTATTAAAAAATTCGCTATTAGTCGCACACTCGATAAAATTTCTCCGTCGTTCCGGCACCGCGTGTTCGTTTTCTCGCTAACGCAATTATATCCAACAACGGGTAAAATAATACAATGAATGGCCACCGTTGTCCAAGTTCCAAGCGATAATCACGGAGCAAAAAACAGTTGAAAATTTAATCCAGAAATAATTTGACGCGACGTACACGACTCGCACTTTACGACAATGACCGACATTTAAATAAATGTATTACGCGCTAAAATTTCATACATTTCGATACCATAATCCATTTATTTCTGCTCCGAATGTTACCGTAACAGTACCTACACTTTAACTGCCATGAAATTGTCAACCGTCATCGGTTTGGAAGCAATTGGAATATTATCAAATTTTCGTAACTGTAACAAATTATATTCCCTCGCGTTTCGCTGGGAACCAGCAGCCATCCATCAAGCTTTTCGTTACAATAAAAATAAAATAATAAAATGGATGCACGATATTTGAAAAAAAAGACTCGCTCGTATCGTAATTTATTATCAACGAACTTTCGTCGTTGATCGCGTGAGAAACCTTCTCTCGATTTTACCGTAAATGGCAATTTATATCGTGGGTTTCGTTTATAAAAATAAGCCCCGTCGGCGGGGGAGTCGGGAAACAGTGAAACTTGATAACACTTCAACATCAAACAACGCCGGCTCATTAAGCATTCATGGCCGTCGATGGGAGTCATTCGAGGTCGAATGAAATCGAATTGCGCGCTCGACACTCGCCGATATCAAATACGGATAATTCCCGTTTCGACGCCGACAGACGTGTTTGCGTCTAGACCGCGCTCGGTGTTTTGTGTATCGTTAGGAATTTCGATCCATGAAAGAGATAATTCCTGCATTCGACTGCACCCTAACCATTCAGATTTAATTAATTATTAACTCCTACCCGACCGACAGTTTTTAAAAACATATTTTGTCCCTCATCTCTGTCGCCTGGAAGTTCTCAACGACTCTCCTCAAGAGAGATCTTAGTAAATAAACTCCTCGTCGAACAAATTACGTATTAAAGCAACGCACAGGGAAGTACGGCGTCGCGTTCGTCTCTGACAGTTACTTCGGGGGGGTTGTCTAGCCGAAAAGTTTGGAAACCACTGGTCCGAACCGTGAAAGATTCGGTGCATACGATTACTACGGTCGTATACCGCGCCGGGAACGGAGTTTCCTCGGATCAATAACATCTTGAGTGTGTACGGGATCGGATAATTGAGTGGCGGATACCTCTCGAAATTCCCATGGAGACGTCCTCGCGGTGAGTAGCTCTCCCTTGATTGCGGAGACAGCTGATTGATGCTCGGGGGTACGATCCCGGCGAACCGATCGACCGCCTTAAGATCGCTGGCTGTTCCTTGGACTATGAAATTTCGGTTTGGAAATCGCCACCAGGAACAGGACGAATCCTTCCCAGCCACGCCTTCGCGACGACATCCGGCACTCGAACCTGGCTAATTTCGTGCTCGCCCGGTTTAACCACCACGCGACGTTTCAATTTCGAATCGGTTCCGCGTCCCCTTTAACCGTCTATATTTTCAACATTTATTAATCGACGATCATAATGCAAGTACCTTTATCATAAACTGATTGCTGTTATATCGCGTGCATTCAATAAAGCTAATTGCTCTATCGCCAATTATATGGTCGATACGAGCCTCTTTCACGGAATGATCCTAATTAAAATGTGTGAAATGCAGAGCGATTCTCTCGCCAGCGACTTCGAAAAAGAGATGTCTCTCCGCTACAGCACAGAGACTAAGAACAGCTGAGAATTCCCACAGTTTCTCTTATAAAAATCCGAACAACGGCGGGGGGCGACGATTTTAAGGAGGTTCGCGATTCAGCGGGAAATTTATAGCGGGGGCCATCCCAGGGAGTTAGGCGTTCCGTTAATAAATTTCAATGCGTCGAGAAGCCCCGGCGAGGGATAAGTCGTCCTCCTGGATACGTGCCCTTATGCATCGCCGGGCAGCTCTCCAGAGCCACTTTTCTCACTTGCCTCAATAGCGGCTAACAGGTCGCATCCTCCACAGACGAGGGTGCTTTACGATGTTTTGTTTCGGCGGCCCTCCAACGCCTCCTTCGTGCTCGCGTGCAAGCACGCCGGGAACGTGGCAGACTTGTCAAACCGTAAGTGAATCGGAAAACTCGACGGCGAGTCGAGTTAACGAAGAACCCGCGAACGCACTCGAGGGCCCCGCTCCTGAGAACCCAAGGGGGGACCCGGCAAGTTGGCCCACTCTGTTTTCGACCATCGTGTGCAACAATGCGGAGGTTTCGCGAAGAAAGAAGCTTGGTCGCGAAAGAGCGTAATTGCGATTTCGCGTCAGGGACAAAACGATCGTATCGCAAATGGGATGCTTTACGATGCATCGTTTACGATCACGCTCGGATCCCCTATTGTTCGTTTCGCGTATTAAGAACAGCATCCACCTTTTTAATAGAACACTTTCATAAAAAGAACCCATAAACGGCGGGAGTAGCAAGGCACAGGGCACTCTTACTGCTATAACTTATAGCACGTGGCATTAATGGCCGATAATGTGACAGTCCTGTACGATATAAAAAGTACGCAACGTTACAGAGCCTCCTTTCACGACGTAAAATCTTTGGTTTTATGAAAAAGGACTATTTCGTCCCTTATGAGAAGCGTCTGTGCTCCTTGTAACTGCCAGTGTAATATTTTCCAAGACTTGGATTCACTTTGACTGCAAACTTTGGATATGTCTCTGATTACGAAACACTGGAACGAAAGTTGAAAGTCTGTTGCATTCTCTGTGCAAGTTAAAGAGAGAAGCCGATAAACGTCACAGTTATGTCTCGTGATTGATGAATGCACGATAGTTCGCAAGGTCCATCATGGCGGCCATGGCAGACAATTGCTGCCGAACGAAGGAACCGTGGGTCGTATACGATGCATTCGGCTCCCTTATGAGAGCAATGCGAGATCGTCGTTAAGAAAGTATCGGAAAAGTTTCGCGTTCCGGCTGGCTCGTTGCCGCGAAACGTAGGGGGGGCAACTTCTTGGCAATAATATACACGTGTGACCCACCTCAATAATAAGAATAACTTTTTCCCTAATGCCTGTGCTCGTCTTGACGTCGGATGCGTCCAACGAATCTTCTTACCAACATGGCTCCGCCCCGAGTTCAATTACGTTCCTCGAGTTTCGCTCGTGCGTGAAATATGACGCTCCTGGCTCGTCGGGCAAACAATGCCACGACGACTCTAATTTCCTGGATAAAAATGGGGACGGATGTAAGCGGAATCGTCCCGGCCTTGTTATTTTCTCAGATATTTATTAACCCACCGACCTGGAAGTCCAAACAAAAAAACTCATTTCCACGAACGTGGGGAACTTGTTTAGAATTATTTCATCGATTATATTGTAAAAAGTTTTATAGTTTCTGTGGCTAAACTGCGTTGACTGTAAAACCGATCCATCCGAGATTCGAGGCTGGAATGAAATGCTTCATTACACGGAGGAGTTACAAGCACGGAAGGGTGGGAGGGGGAGAGAGAGTAAAATCGTTATCCAGATCGTTCGCTAATCGAATTCGAAGGACACCGAACGGAGGTCTCTCTCGAGCAACAACGCGAATGCCAGGCACCGAAGGATCGCGGCGGAATGTTAAGCGGTCGCCGGATTCCATCGCATCTCTCCCCGCTCTTACCTTCGTAAACATAAATCAGTCTGCGCGAGTCGTGGCCCCTTAGAAAGGGGTTAAAAAGGCTCGATGGTTACGCACACGTAAGGAGTCGCCGCGACTCGCGAGAAGTCGCGTCTCGTAATACCTCACACTCGAGAAATATAGTGGCACTCCGAGTTTCCGACCACGAATTCAGTCTTAGAGAAGCCGCCGCAATAAAAGGCTTTAAGAGTTTCCCCGTGTTCGCGCGAATTCAGCGGGATTTGCATGGCACGTCGCGGGGCTGGAACGCCCGCGAGAAATGCGGCCCGAGTTTTTAAACGGCATCTAATGAAGCCAACACCCGGGTACATTGTTCAACCGTTCGTTTGGCCGCGACGGTAACCTAAGAAGGGCATCTGAATGCATGAAACATAGAGTCTGGCCCCGGAGAGAGCGAGAGGTTTGCATATTCATCGGCGTCTAGCTCGTCAACAGGGGGGCACGGTTTGGATCTTAAACGCTAGACACCTCCTCTTCAGCCTTTTACACCGTCCGCCTTGATATCGCCACGTAGGATAATTATGTCTGTCCCATAATCCCGGGCCGACGTTCCCGGTGAGCCCCAGACGCCTAAACGGTCCCCTCCGTCTTCGATGACGATCTCTAACCCGCGAAAATTTGAATACCCGCTGATTACGGGACCGACTAGCTTCTCTCTGCTCCGTCGGGCGTTTTACGTATACCATTAAATTTTGCTTTGCACGCGACACGCGGATCCGACGATCGCGTTATGCATATGCCGCGGCACGTATCGCGCGCGGAATACGCTCGCGTAGAATACGTGACGCAGAGGGTAATGGCGCTCGAACATTCCACGACAATCGCTGTACCATCGAGCCAATAACGCGTAATGGGCTTTCGATCTGTACCGGAGAGATGGGATTCTTAGCGGGATCGATGTCTGCGCGGTTCATCATTTCTAGGCTGTTATCTTTGATATACATACACTGTTATATCAAATTCTCTCTCTCTCCCGCGCTCTATGCAACTTTCACGAACCTAGTCTTTTAAGTGTCGATACTCGAAGTATCTTGGTCGTGGTGGTGGGAGGGAACCGATGGACAGGGCGGCTGGAGGAGACGAAGAAAATTACACGGGGCACGGGACAGGCGGTATTTTGCGGCGCAGAATGTCAATTAAACGGCGTGGCCGATTAACCATAACCGAAACCTCGACAAAGGCCGGAGCGTGCACCGTTTCGCACTCCGGCGGGTTCATCACGCGATAATTTATATGGTAATTCCAGGGATGTAATAAGTCCCCCTTGGCAAACTCTGGCTACCACTACGTACACGAGAGGGCCAACGTAGAGCCGCGCACATCCTACGGTGACCCCGACGTTCCGACGGGGAGAGGACGGCCTGCCATGTACACATCATTACTAAAAGCGGTCATCGATTCATCGGGCCACGGACCAACGACGCCCCCGCGTCCGGACCGATCCGGTTCGTCCTGTGCTCTTGTAAGCGCGCCTCTATAGACCAGCCAGCCTCTACCGTTCGGTACGCGCGGCCTCCATTGTCAAATTTTCCCATCCGCCTCGATTCCGTGTGTTGGATTTAATTAACACCATCTCGTTAACTTTCGTTACGGGCTGTCGTGTTCCGATCCGATCCTCGGACGAAGATGAATTTAAATATCGAGCCCGCGTCCTTTGGCTCCGTGATTAGCTCCAACCACCGGCTCGTTAGGGGAACGTACAGCTACCATCACCATCCGCTTCCTTTTGTGATCGATGCCTTTCCCTATTGGCTATCCCCCCGTTCAATTTCTACGTAATTCAATATTTTTTTTAGCGATTTTTCATTTTCACTCCCATTTCGTCTAAAAGGGCCGCGTATCCGTCGTCGAGCGAGATTTAATTCCGAATTTAATAAAATCGACCCCGGCGAGCAAATATGTTCCTTTGATGGGTCATCGTGTTTTCGGGATATACGAAATTTAGAAATAATTCCACTACTAGTCCGATAATAGTTTTCGAAACGGTTGACGGTTCCGAGCAATTTCATTGCGCGCACGAGTTTTTGAACAGAACGATCCCGAACGACCGCAGCGTTAAATATATTCTAAAGGTGACTGCATGCGAGGGAGCTGTTGATTCACGCGGACGAGAGAGAGGATATTAAAAGCGGCGATAATCGATGAGGATGGATGAGGTTATAACGTTACGGTGAAACGATTTAGTCATAAATTTCGTTTGCCCCCCGTGAAATCGAAAAACCGCGACGCGTCGGCGAGGTTGCAACCGATACACAGAAACGGATATATTTCCAGCCATTTTTGAATAAATCCCGTACAAATAGAAAATAATTTTCGTACACATTTTCACCGACGTACGTAATATACTCTTTCGCATCAACGTACCTATTAACGAACCCATAAATACTTTGCTTCTCTCGGTATCAGAATACTACCAAACGTCGCGCCATTTATTTAACAAAGTCTAATTCGCGCGGAGCAAAGTTCCCATTGCATATTCAAATAATTACGAACCGGTATCGCGAACGGCAACACGTTCGCGTCAGCGTTTCGATTTTACTATGCTCGCAAAATATACAGAAACAGGATACGCGAAACGCAAACAATCGACGATACACTGCGCAATTTCAATTACAATCATCGCGAATAAACGAAACGCACGTACCGGAGGCACGGTCGACGGGAACCAAGTACCAAACGTACTACGACCGCCGCCGCGACGATTACACCAATTAAACGACGCCAACGAACGATGAAAGACACTTAAAGCTGCTCCGTTGCTCCCCGGAATGGGCGTCGCGTCGAGAGAGATTCGTCGCAGGAAAGGCACCGCGGACCCGATAGAGGGGAAACAAAATGAAAGGAGGAAATTATCGTTTAATTGATTACAAAGAAGAATTTCCACATTCGTCTGTCCGCGGAGGAGGTGGGGGGATCAAAGCACCAGTCGATTGAAGGCAAACGGGACCTTTCAGCAACGACTCGTTTGAGATCAGAAGAACGAGGACGTGGTTGGTCCTCGCTGCAGTGATTGCGAGGTCGATTGTCAGCGTCTCCTCTTGACTCTGCGAAAACGGGTCTGTGTTCTGGTTTTGCTACCATCGGGACTCGTAATTGTTCCTGGAGATCATTTCGTCGATTTCGTTCCATCGTGAGATCGTGAGATCAGCGGCTTCGATTCGTAGAATCAGCGATATTGCTCTAAAATTTTGTTCAAAAAATAGGATGGTTCCTCGTGCGAAAATCGATCGAAAATATGGAGCAACATTTTTTCATTCGAGGCTTTGTTTTCGAGAAAAAAAATATTGAAAATTAAGCAGGTCTGACTATACTCGGTATTACTACTTAAAATTATGTGTTTACGCGTTTATAGTGATTGTATACTATTATTTGTTATATGAATGGTTATAGAATAGTAAGATTAACTTAGAGTAAGTAAATCTAGGCAGAAAATATCACTGGTAATGTCCAGAAACATTTATGTAAGTAGAAATAAGTGATATTGGTCAGACATGTTCTGTTACTCGCTTTCCACGTATTCTTAGACAAAAGATCGCCCTGTGCTCGATCCTATCATCAATTTGCATTCATTTAGCGTCACTTAAAATTATTATACTGCAGTTTTACCAACACAACAGTGCCTTGGTATTCTATATTCCTCAAAGTCGACTTTCAGGGGCAGGAATTTGTCGAGCAACGTAACAACATTTCTTACAACGTATTCTTACAATGTAAAAGAGTGTTTAAACTACATTCGATGCCGGGATTCATCGCTTCATCGTAATGCTGATCGATCGAAGATACGCCATTCAACTTATCGGAAAAGTATTTTCTGTAATACTTCTCTGGTCTCTGCCTCTTCCGTCTGTCCTCTCCGCCTCGTCGTGTTTGCTTTTCTTTTTGTATATGTATACATCGCTTGACATCGACCCGCGACGCGAAAACTGGCACCATTCTTGTCTCCCGCGACTCTGATAGAGCTTCCACGAAAGAGAATTATATCGCACTTAATCCGATACGGTTGAAACAGTGCAAATAAAGAAAATATGAAACATCAAACGTCTTTTCGTTCGATACGTTAAATTTGTACGAGGTTTGCCAGTCCGTGCACCGTGCGGATGACGAGTCATGGAGCAGCCTGTATCCACGAGAACAAAGGATCAAATACCGAAGTCAAGTGACAAACGATCGCCCCGATCAAGCAGAAGGAATCTCGTGGACGCGTTAGAGGGTTCGGAGCTGTCGGGGTAGTGTATCGCGACCGCGGTAATCTACGAGGCAGTTTCGTCTTCATTTGCCAAATGGTCGGTAAATCCGCGTCCCAACGGCAAGGGGGGGCACGGAAGACGGTTTAGTGTCGCGTCCCCCTGGCACGGACGTTACTGCGAAACTTAACTGCGATGTAAACCCACTCTGGCTGCTAGTCGAGCGCCATTTCTAACTAACACCGACTCCAGTCGGCCATTCAACGATTCTCCTGTCGGGATTACGTGTCTCGCGGCCACCAGTTCCGATCTATTTCTGGGGACTTCCGGCCAACACGGGCTCATTTTGCCCCGATAACTGTCGCCCCAAACACTTTTTGCCTTTGATTAAATTTCTATTGCTACCAGAGCACGGGGATCGATCAAAATGGCTGACCTTTTTCTCTCATATGTTTCGAGCGATTCGAGTGCAACCGAGTTTGAGGGGCGCCGTGATCGAAAGCGACTACAGAGAAAATATCGAAGAAACTCTCGTTGTTCTTCTTGCGCCGAGGCTACGAGGGAAATGCGCTTTTCCGGAGTAACATCGTCTACGTGTGTACTATCGCAAAAGTTTTTAGACGTCTAGGTGTTCAAAATTCCCGATTAGAAGCCTCGCGAGTTGCGGCAAGGCAGAAAGTAACCGGAACCTCGTCTTGCCAACGTTATCGCGCTTTAATATTTTAAGAAAGAGATACTTCGACCAACTCGAAGCAGAGGGTTAATTTTAATTGAAATGGAAACGAAAAATAACTACTTGAAATCACATTTCGTTCTTTCGTTTCCGGGGATTGTTATTTGGAAATAATTGAAACGTCGAGTCGGCTGAAATAATGTTTCTATAAAAATTGGAATGCAATATTCTCTTTACGCGTTGACAGTGAATAAAACGAACGGAAGAAATAATTTATAAAGCGGTGTCGCGCTACGCGGATTGAAGCTTAGATAATAAGCAGGGGTACTGTACTCGACAAGTGGAAAGTTGACCATAATGAAACGCGTTTGGTTAGAGGGGGAGGACGAATTCTTAAACTTAAAATAAAGTATTCAGCCAAGAGTCTTCGAAGGGAAGAACCGAGTGGCCGCGGGCCGCGAAGAATGTTTCCGGAGAGTCTCCAAGATTTACATAATGAAAAATCTTTTTTCCATCCACGAACGAAGAAATGCTTAATTAAAAGGTTTCATACAGCGGCCTGAAAATATTTTTCCTGCGTCTGTTGACACTGAACCGGGAGTCTGTCTTGAATTTCTGTCAGAGACGGAACGCTGTAGAAGAGGTGGAGAAACATCTCTCTGACTTTGCTAAGAACATGTTGAATCAGTGTTTCTCATACTGTGCTTTTCGTACCCTTGGGGAATCGCGTCGGAGGAGCGTTTTAATCCGCCAGGAAAAGATGGACTCTTTATACAGCAGATTAAAAAATTCCCTCGCTATTTTATTCTTACTATAGAGTTTAAAAAGATTCTTGCGTCAATTTTGTTTTGTTTTTTTGTAACCTGAGAAGCTGTTAGGAATTTCAATTTAATTTGTCTGTTTTTTAGGGGCGCCCCGGAAGGTGCAGTTTGAGAATCGCTGCGTGAAATAGTAAAAGTAGGATGGAAGCTCAAGGGAACCTTGGAACGCGCGGCGAAGTGGTCAGTAATTTCGAAACCGTGGAATTTCGAGCGTCCCCGAACATTATTTTCCGACCGAATGCTTTCCCGCGCGCGCGCTCTAGACGAATTTAAATGCACAGTGGTACAAAATATTTAATTGAATCGCCATGAAGCCGTTGAAAACCGGAATAAACGTTCAATTAATACGGGCGCACGGCGAATCAGATAATTCTTGAAATGCGATTAATTTTTGTAATTACGTTGAATATGCGTTATCGCCCACATATTTAATTACGCGACGCGAATAAATCTTGGGTGAGGCCGATGGCTCGAAATTTCATCGACCGATATGAAATAGAAACTGGATACGCGCGGCGGAATCGATACCAATGAAATTCGGTGGCTTTCTTTGCTTCATCAGCGATTGTTTCATCCTTCAAAATTGAAATATTATATTTTGACCTCCTACCATAGCAAATCTATTGAACACCTATGGGCTCGTACAATACGCGTCGAAAATATAGAGTTGCCAGATTTAAGATTTGGGTTGTTTAAATTACACGTGGAGGGCTGAAAGGATCTGTGTTAGGGTAATTTCTATTTGGCTTATTTGTCACAGATCATCTGCGCGTATGTGAATCCACTCGGGCTTACATTGCAATCCCGCGAGACGCAAATATTGCAGTCCATTGACATCTCCAGTATTCATACTGCGATTCATGAACACGAAACCGAACATGGTTAGAATTTCAAATTGGTCCTCCTCGTATGGCTTAAAGTTAAATCCTTCCAAATCCTGCCTCCTTATTGTTGGCTCGCCAAACCTCATTGAGCAACCACATTCAGCCTCTGTCGCGTTCGACGAAGTTACTGTACGTCCAATAGACCATATAATGAATAGCCTTGGCTCGATCTGACTTTCTAGCACCGTTCGTTTGTTCGCTTATACTCCTTTTAAATCGTGCAAACACTTTCCATAGGTATATTTTGCTTTCGTTCTCATTTGGTAAATAGAGATGTCGAATAATGAATGGAATAGAAATTGTTTACGGGGATGGAAACACGATCGCGGAAAAAGTGGTCGGGGACACGAATTTTTGAGACTCTCGTTCCCAGTATCCCCTTGAAAACAATATCTTTCTGACGTAAAGTCGGCCTTGGAAATTGGATTGTCCTTCAAAAGTCCCGGGGGTGTTCTAAGCAAGAGTGCGCCATGATTCACTCGATGAGACGCCCGTAAAATGTGCTGAAACCTCTTCTTCCCCTGCGAGCGAGCTCCAGGCAGCGAGATGAAATTTCGAGAAACGGCGTTATAATAATTGGGACGGTATAAAATCCAGATGATCGTTATGAGTAAGTACTCGAACGTTTTCTTGCGCGTCGTCAGAATTTTTTGCCGGATAAAGAACGAAATACCGGCCGTATAAAAATTAATCAGAGGAATTGGGTGCCGTCCACCCCGTCGAATACACGATTTAAAACGAGTCGGAGTAACGGTTACGTCTCCGTGTTCCGTAACGATCGAAGAGAAGCGGAAAGGACCGCTTTCTTCGGCGGGTAGAGACTTTGGACCGCGGGAAAAACCCTGCTCGTCCCTTTTGCACCCCGTTATAACGGTCTGTCCGAGTGCTATCGCGAAATTGTAGGTGTTGTCTGCAATAAAGCCGCGTTACCCTCCTCCCTCTCGGCCGTCGTCGCGGTGAATGTAAAGCGGAATGAACGTTAAGTAAAGTCCCCTCGTAGCGCAACGTTTTACGCGCAATGCGCCGCATAAAGCCTCTTACGTGGAAGTAAATTGTAAGTCCCTTATAGCCGACTGGTCAACGCCGTAAGCGCTTTCGTTCGGGCCGCAAAAACAGCTTGGAACGTAAGGAGATTAGAGTCGTTATTGCGTGGACGGGGACAAAAGTGGAAGTTCCATGCGAATGTCGCGACCCACCATCCCTCCCCACCCGGTTTCCACCCTCTCCACGGGCGTTCCGTTCTGTACGCGGGTTGGCGAGCCGGGCAAAAGTGACAGAAAGCCGGCTACAAAGGAATCGCATCCGCGACGTATTAAAGTACAACTTATATAACGGGCGAGAGCGACATTGAGTTTCAGGGAACGCCGTGCCACCCGCGCGAGATAAGAGGGGAGGGAAACGATTGTTAAGCCTCGGTGTCTCGTTTTCGTTTCCCGGCCGCGCCTGGGACGAATTACGCTACTCGCGAGCGGTATTTAACGAGACCGAGCGTCCCCGTTTCACCTGCAATTCCCGTCGATTGACCAAAAAAATTTATTCAAACGTGATACGAAGGAAATGGATAATGTTTACTTACAGTGACGCGTCAGACTGGTGGTCAGAATCTGCTTGCTGGCGTCCGCGGGCTCGGTACAGCTGAAAAGAAAAGAACCATGGTTGATGTTAGAGCCACACGGATTGTACTTAACGTAAGGAGATTCGCCGGATGAGAACAACGGAAGTGGAGAGTAGTCCTAAAATCTACGCGTATGATAAATTCACGTCGAACGGTATCGCGCGGCGGATATCCAGCTCGAGTATCTGGCCACGCTCTCGAACCACGGTTAATGAAGAATTAAAGTCGGCCCTCGCTCTCCTATTACAAACAGGTACGATACACGGACGAGTGGCTAGACTCGTGGAACCTGAGGCTCCGCGAGCGGTGCATGTTTGATGCCGGAAGTGCTCCGAGGCCCGGGCCTACCTTCCTCTGACTGCGGTTTCCGCAACCTCCGTAGGGTCATTAGCCAACCATTCATTATGCAAGTGCGAGGCAGTATTGCGTCAATATGGGGGCGGCAGATTGTTGGCCCAATCGATAACAATGCGCCGTGTTTACCGGCCGGATAATCAACAAACGCAGCTTCTGCTACCTCGCCTCCAAAGACCAAGCAAGTGGGAATTACCGTCTGCCTCGTCCCGAATGATATTGCGTTCCGGAAGTCTTGCCACCCCCTCGAATCCTCAGACACTCGGTTCCTACCTCAGAGGATCACGTATATTTAACCCCCTACTTTTTCGGTCTAGCGATTGTTATTTAATCTCAATTACGTGGAAGCCTCTTCGCGACGAGTTTCATAACATCGCGAGCGTCTCTTTCATAGGCAAAAATTACTCGTCGATGAGTTTACGAGCCACGCGCGACGTAATAAGCGCGCAGCCCGGTCGACGGGACAATAGGCGCATTATTTACGAGCAATCGCGATACGAGTGGAGAAAGTGGAACTCCATTGTCGGGTATTGAAATTAGTGTCAATATAAATTACGCGGCGGAGATTTGAAGGGCAACGATGAAAGGGGCGGACAAGGAGTCTTCTTTAATATAAAGCAGAAATTCGTCTGGACTCCAGCGACTCGACGTACCTCGAGTATTTTTATTTGGGGCAACAGGGTCCACGCGTATCTCAGAAATTGTTTCAACAAATTCCGCCTGTATGATTATTTAGCGCGAAGGCAAATAGCCTGAATATCGAACGATTCCTAATAAGGTACCGTATCGAATCTGTTACACGGAAACAAGTCGAGACGGATCAGGTTCGTGTGGCTGGACTACCGGTCAAGGAGCCAGAATTCGACGGGACAAAGAGCCCCGAAAGTATGAAACGCAACCGATGAAAGGGGGATCGGGTAAGGCGTAGCCAGGGCGATACACCGAAACAGGAGGCAGCTCGTAAAAGGGTGACGGTCGGGGCAGATCCGTCGGGCCCTTTGATCTAAGTTTCTGGGAATGCAGGCCGAAGGGACAGCGTGCGTAGCTACCGCCCAGGAAGTTGCCAGTAATTTGCTTAGTTGAATTAGATTGTGAATTTTGCACCGCAGTGTTTGAGCCGTCGTTCGCCTACGACTTTGCCTGGCCCCGCGCCTCGACAGCCGCCGACCTCCCGCTACCACCCACTCCCCTGTACCCTTTACCCCGAGCTCCGTCGCCCGGTTACCTCGTCGTCGACCTTATAATTACTGTTCCATCTTCAGAGAGAAGTTTGCCAATTCGTTGCCTCGACAGAAATCCGCGCTTTGATCCACCAAGAAGCGGGCGGACCGGGGACAGGATACGGTCTTCCGCGGCGTCGAGCGGAATCGCGCGCGATAATGCCTCCGCGCGGCGTGATTTCCGTCGCTTTGATCCGTCCCGCTAAACGGAAAAGATGATCTCGAACGGAGACGACGAGGAGCCGGGAATAAAATTAATCTGACATCAACGAGACGCGCGGATCGAACGACCACGCGCTGAAAGGGTTCACGGATCCTCGGATCGCTTCACGGTTAGAAACATCCAAACTTTCCACTCGCAATTTTTCAAAAATTTATTCAGCGACGCGTCGCGCGAAGACGGGGAACGGAAACGTCGAGGTTCGAAAGCCGTTCGAGGCACAATCGCGCTCTTGACGCGTCCGCGGGGGCGGCGGTGATCGCGTTCGAAGTCTGAAAAAAGGATGAAAAAGGATCGTCGTCCAGCCGTCGACCCAAATTCCATCATCGTCGAATTCCTGGCGGCGAGGGATTCGTGATTCGCGTGTAGATCGCGATACGGGCAGACGCGTACCTGCACGTACATACATAGGGGTGGTAAATATGTAGAGGCGGTATCGTACGAGAGGTGCACGCACGGCAGTCGAATATAATCTCGTGGAGAACGGTGTTCCGTATGCACGAACACCCGGTGTACGAGTGTGTGGAGCGCGGACCGACGCTGGGTGGCGGCCGCCTGCCACGGCACACTGCGAATCCTATACGGCGGGCTTCAGGCACGAATGGGGGATCAATGTTTTATCGATATTGCAGCAGACGCAGCACTGATACGTCTCGAGTCGGCCGCGCATATATAGCGCGTGCTTTCTGCCGTTTGCAAGAGGATTTATGGATTAGCGTTTGTTTATCGTCGCCCTTGCTCGCATTTTCTCCACCGGGGACCCGTGCTTTTTCTACCCTGGACAATTCCCTTCACCCTCCCCCACGCAACCTGCTGCAGGACGGGAAGGGGGGGGGGGGCATTAAAATCGACGATCAGCAAAAAGGTAAACAGGAACGAACGTCAGTCGATACTGGCCTCTTTCTCTCTCTCTGTACGCGTATGTTTGCGTTCCTAGCTTCTTTCTGTGTTTCCAATCCGTCGAGGATCTTCTTCCATCCGCGCGAGGATACGCCTAGAGGAGCTGCAAATAATCCTAGAGTCGTTGTTTCCGTTGGTTCGATACAGAGAGAATCAAATGCAAAGAATTCGGTGATGAATCTATACTCACACCCGGAATGGGATCGTTACCGAACGAACGAAAGAACCGCCAACATCGAAGATTTCGTGCAGAATTATAGCGACAGCGATTATGACAGTAATTGCAGGGGGTGACAGCGGCAAGCGAGGAAGTCTCGTGGAATTTTTCCGGTTCCAGGCCCGATTGTGCTCGTGCATTCGAACGAAATCGTCGGGACGCTTGTCTCTCTATGCAAAGTATCGATCAACGCTCGCCCGACGAGTCTGATACCGGCTTTACTTTTTTCCCCTAGGCGTTGCAGTCGGTGGCTGTCATCGGGGCCGTTCTTCGCGAGACGGCGTTTCCGTAGGTTTTTCGAAGGAAAGTTAAAAGGTAAGTGCAATTTCATCGCTCGTCTGCGCGTATCGAGGAACCTCTTCGCCGTTCCCGCGTAGAGGAAAAAAAACATTTCACCTTTCGGCGATTAAGGGAAGGAGATGCTGGCAAAATAGGAGCGACTCGAGCTGTTTGAGGCGCTATGCATGAACGCGTTGCTTGAATCCGCTGCGCAGACAACGGGGTGGAGAAAACTAGAGAAAAATGGGAAAACAGAGTGGAAACGAAAAGGCAGAGAAAAAGAGAAAGAGGGAAGGACTAAAACTGTCCGCCTTCGATTTTAATCTACTCTTTTCGATATGGCGGATTACGTGTCTCGGTATCCGTACGAGAAATATTAAATGTCGTACAAAATGCTGTGTAAAATTGATTCCGGCAGGAAAATAACAACGGTGAACAGAGTTTAATATTGTTCGTAGGAATCCAAGACGGCGCGCAGTTTGTTTTTCGCGTTCTGTGCTCGAACATCGAATAAAATATTTATTTTAAAATTCCGTGCGTGTGCTCCGGGGTTCTGCTTATCACGGTGCACTGCCAACAATGTCGAAAAGACACGGGGAAAGTCGAAGAGATACGGACAGAGCGGATGACGGAAACGCGGGAGCAAAGAAACCGGGCGAAACGAGAGGAGAGAAAGCGACGAAGGCAGAGACAGGAAAAATAGAGAAAAGAAAAATGTCGGAGAGGCGGAGAAAGAGAGTGAAATGAAAAGACAGAGAAGGAGTGGACGCGGCGAGGAAGGGGCGGGGAAAGAAAGCAGAGAGGTTGCCGCCGACAGGAAACTTTTGTTTAAAATTGGAATTCCTTTGCGGCTCGTTGGGACTAGGAATGCAGATAGGGCGGAGGCGACGAAAACCGTGAGAGTGGATCGGAGAGGCGGAAGAGACCGTGTGTGCGTGTGGTCGGGGGGGCGGAGAACGCGAGGCGGGAACATCCGGAGAAAGGCAACGTACGATATTGTTTCATCATAAAGGGAAGCTTCTTACTCGCGAGGGAATACTTTTTGGGAAAAATTGCCCGCCGAAATTTGAACCCGTGTCGACGTCGCGCAGCTGACACGAGGAGGCAACCAATCGAGACGAAGGTGCCCGTCTACGCGTTCTTTGCTTCGTGTTCGACGACCTCGAATATTCGTACACTTGTTCGAAACATTACCAATACGAATTAAATCAACCGTATGGCTGAAATTTATATCGTTCCGTCAATCACGATCGGGCCAATGAACTTTTTCCCGCGGTATCAGCCGGGTTTCCGTCGCGACTCTAATTACGTTCCCGTTAATCGGTCAGATTAGGCCACCTCCGGCCCGATCAAGTTTCAATTTCTTAAAACTGAGTCACCGCGTTAATCTATTTCCTCGAGTTCGTCGGACGAGGGGGGTGAACCGGGGCGGTCGGGGCTTCGTTCGAATAATTAGCGAGATGGGACACTCATCCAAGTATCCGCAGTAGGCCGCACAATGGCGCCGCGACGGATCTTGGAGACGCCGAGGGAAAGCTACGGTTGGTTTCCTCGTGGCTCTGTAATTTCGATAATTACGGGTTAATGCGTTTAGCTGCGGCGACACACGTACCCGGCAACATGATTCCGGGTACCCGTAAGATACCTGCAAATTAATTAAGCGGCTGCCACGGTTTGCCGAATAGTATGTGTTTATCGGAAGCCAGCGCCGGAATGCAGATCTTGTCTCATCGAAGAACATAGTGGCTCGTGGAATTCAACGTTTGCTATCGCTTGCTCCGGCTTCTAATTTCTCCCGCTGCTACAAACACCGTGGCAACCTATGCTCGCGGAAACGATACTCTCGCGATAGATTCCGCACTTCCGGCTCTTCCAACTGACAGGACGAAAGTTTAAACTTTTATTAGACGCGAAGTACGATCGATGGTACCGCGGAGCACGCGATTCGACGAATAACCCTTTCGTCTAACAGCGATCACACCGGTCTCCTCGATTATTTCCTATCTCTCGATTCATCCCCGAAAGTGTCAAATTTAATTAAAAAATTTCTGTCGTAGCCGGTGCAATATCGCGCGACGCCTCGATCGAATGCCGCGCGATTCGTTGCCACCGTGAAATAATTCGCGAAGGAGGAAAGAACGACAGCGAGCAGGGTCGAAAGGGAAAGAGCAGGAACACGTTGAAGAAACAGCGCGGAAAGGAAACGGGAGGCAGACACGATCGAAGCTTTCCACGGAAAATGGCACCGCGCGGGAGGAAGCTTCTTTAATTTGTAGAGGGAACGGCGAGTGAACAGCTCCCAGAATCTCGCATCGGGATTGATCGCTCGGAACTGTGAAATATCGCCGCGTCCGATGACGTATTTCATTCTGCCCCGTCACACGTTTTCCCCCCGACTGCCGCATTTTTTTTTTTTTCTTTTTTAAGACAGCCATCACGAATATCGACCGCCTTTCAATCGGCCAACAGATGTCCGAAGAGAAATCCGCGCTCGTATTTCAGCGGACCGGCGACTGACGACGTCGATCGTCGACTTTGCGCAGCGCACGACGCCATAATGGAAAGCAACGCGCTCGCTAACGGCAAATCGTAAAATAGTAAATAGCCTGTTGCGCGCTGCATATAAATTCCAAAATCCGGACGGAATGCAAACTAGATCTCGACGCGCAAGGTTTCTCTGCAGATCATGCCAATGGCGTCAAGATCCTTCAAAATGTATTACGATGTATTGCAATTTACAATAAACGCGCGATGTCAGATCTCGGTTGTTCCAGCGGGAAAACGTGGTAGAAAATTAAACGACGAAGAGGGAGTTAATTTTTAGCATTATTCCTGGCCGTTTTCGTCTTCCGGGGACTTTTATCCTGATGAGCTCTAGACAGGGTGTGGCTGATCCTGTCAAGGAAATTTAGTGGCGATTCTGGCGACCAGCAATTAGAGAAAGTAGGTGCGCGTAAAGTTTCTTCGAGTCGTAATAGAGGGGGTGGGGAGGGTTTACGATCACCGCTTATCCGGAGGAATACCGAAGGTTAGAGAAGCTGTCTTAATTTGAAACGTTTCGGCTTCGTTTACGGGAAATTTCAATTCGAACGGGGGGGGAACTCTGTTAATCGCGCGATAAACTACCCCCGCGCAAAAACACGCGACGGATCAAACTCGCGTCTCTTTGATTTTCACACAGCTTCCAAATATTTCTCGCGAGCGTTAACTCGACATCGAGACACCCGGGTCGCCGGGTGACGTTGTTCTCGTACGATCACGACTAAATATTTCGCGAGAAGCGATTCGTCTGGTGCGACCGCGAGCTGAGGGGGTTGAAGGGTGGTCGGAGTGGAGTGGAGAATCGATTACACGACCTCGTCCCCGATCATTCGGGCAATTAAAGCGAGGATCGGCCGGATAGTCGGCGTGCATTATTTGTACGCTAATGCTCGACTCGATAGGAACGATCAAGCTCCGAGCCGACAATAATAACCGACTCGTGGGTCTGCTTCGAGCAGATTACGCGGCAGGATCGGTCGGGTGTGCGTGCACGTGCAGACGCCCACGTACGACCGACGAAGGAGAGTTGTTCAGCCGGCAACGAAAGCCAAGGGTTTGGCTGCTGCCGGCGTCACAACTCATCCTAATTACATCTACCCTCGTTTCCGGATTCGGGAGCCTTCCCTTCAAGAGGGTACACTGCCACTTAATTAGTATTGCCAACCGGACTTGCCGGCGCGGGAGCCTCGCTGCAATTGAGACGTTTAACTATATTTCCGCCTCCGAGGACTATTAACTCTTGATTTACGACGAGCGCCCGCGGAGAACCGTGCCCGCTTTTCTTCGGACGGCCCCAGACGCTGCCACCGGTTCTAATCGCCAAACGCGAGACAATCCACGGCCTCGCGACCTTTTAATCTTCTCGATTATCGTTCCTTTCGACTACGGTTCTTTGGACACCGTCCAAAATTTCGAACAAGTTAACCTCCAACGCCACGCGACTCTCTTTCTCTCTCTACGGATAGCTAGAAACTGCGGACGAGTTTCAGAACTTTTCGCGATGTCGTAGGATCGGCAAACAATTTTTTTTTTTTTTGGTTCAAGTTTGCAAACTAAAGATCGCCAAGGTGACGAAACACGTGCCCCTTTGAATAGAATATCGCGAAACGTTCGGCGGTACAGTGCGTGGTTAACGAAGCATAGGGCGATTTAATTGAAACGAATCCAACGTGACTAATGAGGCGGGTGGCTGCTGGAGCCCCGGTATATAGATATACGCGACAGTTTGAAGCGGAGTGCTCCGGTTTCGCGAATCATTTATAACCGGCGGCCAAAAGATCTTAACGCTCGCGTGGCGTAAAAAATGAATCGGTCGACCGGCTCGAGCCCACCGGCAATTTCGTACCGCCAGGTACATTATTTCTAATTACCGGAGATTTATTAACGTTGTCGGTGCTAAATCCGCGTTTATCTCCGCGCGGCGGGAACCTTTGCTCGGCGTGTTCCTGCACTTTGAACAACTTTGCCCGAGTGTATCTTTTGTAATCGCGTTCCGGAGGTTCTTGCCAAATTTCCCGCAACGGGTCAAACTTCCACTGGTCTGCTTCAACTCTTTCCGGTCGAATTCCGGGATATTCCGCGTTCCTGCGTACTGTTTATATAAAATATAAAACACGCTCGATGTAAATTACGGTAATTGCCGCTCGGTTCTCGCGGAGTGCGTGATCGAGCACCAAAGTTCACGCGTTTGACTAGCGGAATTGCTTTGTCCGGATTAAGCGGAAACGATAAGATTTAAAACCCGCACGACAAATAGCAATTAACCGAAACTTGGATCCAACAAGTAAATCTCTGAACTCTCGGAAACGTGTCCTCCGTTGGATTTCCCGGTGCACCGGCGCTTACGGTCTTTGCCTCGTCGGGAAGATTAGAAGCTGCATAATTCATTTAAGTTTCAAGAAGACCGACGAAGATCGCGGTCGCGTTATACTTTCATTCGCTTCCGCGACGAGCATCGCGATCCCCGTGCCTCGTAAATTTAGATTACGCGTGCATTCGTTGCTTTTCTTCGCCGCTTCGAACGGCAGTAACCGAGGAATACGTATGCCTCGAACGCGCCCCCCGCGGCGCGCCCGCGGAACGCGAATGAATTTCATCCCAATAAATTCCGCGCGCTATAACGCGTTTAGCGTAATCGTATTCAGGGGCTCCCGCGGCACCCGGACGGCCTACAATACGCGCTGATGATGAAATCTCTCTGTTAGCGTGACCGTCCAAAATGAGACACATTCAAAGGCTTACCTCAATTCGCGTATCCCAAATTACCGACCGAAATTGCAAACAAGCGACTTGTTATTCGGCGCGGTGCCACTGCTAACGCAAATTGTCCGGGCGGAATAACGTCGTTCGATATTGGAGAAACCTCCTTTCCACGACATTGAGAATCCTCCCTTTCTCGCGCGTGTAAAAATTATTTTGAATAAAATTTTCTGGTCGGAGAAGCTCGGCGATGGGTTCTCGAGAGTGCAAGGACCGCCGTCTGTAATATAAGGAACCATTACAGGAGACGTCTTTCTCGCATTATCCGTCAGAGTCACGGCTCACTTTGTTCTCACCCTTCGGTTCCAATTCCTCCCTAATTTTCGAGATCGCGCCCGACAATTTCACTTTCTCGCTTTCCACTTATCCCCGCCAGCTACGAGGTAAATTACCGTTCATTTTTCTCCGTCATTTGAGCCCACCCTCGCGTACCTCTCGCGAGCATAAACTTAAAACCGAAGGATACAAGAAGTCCTCCTCTATTTTATTTTCTGCAGCATCCAACCGTTCGAAGGGTTCTTTGCTTTCTAAAATGTCCCCAAGACACCGATTTCTTTGCAAACGAACGTAGAGAATCATTTATTTAACCTGTTTATCGGCCAACTTGACCCCAGATTTGTGTATCTCGAAATTCCAGGCCGGATGAAAATTTCTGTAGACGGTGATTTATACACGGACGAGTCCGAAGAGCGATTACATTATTCTATGCAAAAGTCTGCCGCTATTTCTCTGCTAGAGAATGTCTGCAGTTAGCGGCCTTCAATGATTAAAAAATTGCCTGTCAGTCTCACTTGCGCGATTCATTTCGCGTTTCAACTTATTTCTCATTCGTCTCCCTTCTCTATTTTTCATGTCGCCTCGTCCCTTCGCCGTCCCGATCTCCGAAAGTGACTGATTAAAGAAATCCACGTCAGGTGTTCTCATCTCGGACGGAACGGCTGTCAAAAGGTTACGTTAATTGCGCCATGCCTGATTGATTAAGGCCTCGATCCTATTAAAGGCCAAAGAAGATTGGGACACCGATATTTGATGGCGAGACCGAGGGTCTGATAACGACGTTACATCCAACCCTTCTGTTTCTAAAAACAAATTTCTCGCGTCGGGGCGAAAAATCGTAACGGGATTTAAAGCGTCGCTAAGCTCGTTAATATCGACAGCTTTCTTTGCAGGGAGCAAGGGCGACCTTCTCTTAAATTCTCCTGTTAATTATTATTCGTATCAAAACGGAATTTTAATAATATAGTACGTTTAATAATATCCGTTTCGTGGTTCGAAATTACCGCGAAAGGTAGATTCGAACCGTGCTCCAAGATGCAAAATGTACGCGATAACAATTATGCCAGGACGCTGTAATTGGAGATATAGAGGGAACCGGGAGTCCAGCCATTATGGACGACATATTTTGCATGAGAATACAATCAGTGCAATTCAGTGGCCGCAAATACGGAGCATATCAGTGTGAAATGTGTTCTCTGCATACGTAACGATAAGTCAAACCGGTGATCGAGAGTGGCGAAACGCACACTGGAAGAGCCGCCCTGAATGGGGCTAATTCCTCTTATTAATGGCCAAAGCTCGATACTCGAATCACTGCTATTAGCAGCTTGGTCCGTTTCTTTTTAACGTTCGTTGAAATTACAGTTCTTGCTGTCGCGTTACAACACGCGGTATTCATTTTACTCGATGGATCGGAATGATCTGCAATTCATTCGCGATGAAAGAACCGAATGCGTTCTGGATTTCATTTAAATTCGCTTCTCTCGTTTCTTTGCACAGGCGCTCGACGAACATGTACTCCGATCGGAAAGAAAAACGGGAATAAACAATCATCGTCGAATAGAGTAACGTTTAATAGTGTCCACGGGTACTTAAAAAAACATTGATTTCCGCGAACTATTTTCAAACGCACGGGGGAAAAAAAGTTTTCGAGCACAGTAAACAACGGGGGGCTGCAAATATTTAAACGTCGAGCGCAAATATGGAATCGATCTGCGCGAACGCGGCCAGGCATTCGAAAAACGTTTACGTCGTCGATATTAATGGGGGATATTGTTGCAATAATCCTCGTATTAATAGACCCTGGCAATTAAAACTTGTCGGGAACGACTGCTGACGGTACACCGATATGCAACGCGCCCCGGGAACTTCGTTCTGCGTGTCTAACGGAGCCTTGAATTCTCGGCGTATCGCGAGAGTTATGCGAATTGATACCGGTAATTAAAACTTTCCCCGCCGATCGCGCTATGGCTTCAGCCGTAATTGCGTTTCGCGTTCTCGGAGATATCGGAGAGATTGGAGGGACACTGTACTCGTTAATCTCTGCGCCATTCTTTCCTCCCCTCCCACGACGCATCGAATTCCTTTATTGCGTTAATTAACAATCGCGGCACGCAAGAGCCCTTTGCCTCGACGAGATCACGGGAATCGATCCTCTTTCGAACGTGGGGATAACGTTAAAAAATAGTGGGTTCGTTGCTTTCCTCGGTGATGAATTCCCGAAAATTCGATGGTTTTCGTCAGTTTACGGGGGATTGGTTGCTCGAGACGGTGTCAACAAGTAGCGGTGAGGTCGGCGGGGGGTCTGGTCTTGGCGATAACAGCGAGTATCCGCGACAAAAGAATACTCGTGAAGCGGAAAGGACGAGGGGCCGCGGAGTCGGTAAGTGTGAAACGAGGGAAATCGTTCTTTTTCGGGGGTGTTGCACGGTCGTTAGGGGCGAGGGCCGCGAAGGGCGAGAAAGAGAGCGGGGGCGAGATGAGATATCGACGGATAGGCGACTGTACAGCCCCCCGGGCGGTAATTGTTATCCGATAGAGACCGACCCGAAAGGGTTGCCGAAGGATGGATGTGACGTCACCGCGAACAGTTTCACCTATAATTGGATTTGCGATCGGCTCGGCTGCGCCTACGCTTCCGGTCGACGGGACGCCGCGCGAGAATGCATTATTTACGCGTCTCCGTCGAATTTGCGGCAACCGATAACACCAATACTCGCCTATAATCGCGCGGTTACATGAATTCCTGAGCAGTCGGCGGTTGAGTGTTCGATCAGCGGCCGTTCGATTTGCTCGCGCGACGCCCCCATCGACGGGGAAATTGTCTCGAAAGTCGCCTCTAACACCCTTGGATTTGTAAAACGTTACAAAACGAAACCAGGACACGATTTTATATTTTTTTTAAACGCTTAGAACGATGTAAGGGAAAGGGGTCGATTGGCTCTCGAAAAATTAATGTATAATAAGAGCAACTATCGATTCGAATTTTCCCCCATCGGCGTCCCGGTGAAAAACGCGGGCAACGACTCGAAAAATCGACGCTCGAAACGCACCACCATACTCGAACGGGGGTATAATCGCATCGGTTATTAAAACGAACGACGAACGCTTCATTAAAACGTTCATCGAAATTATCGCATTAAAAGAGACTTAATTACGTCCTCGCGTGGGAGGGGGTGGCGCGATTAACGCGGCAACGACGACGTACCCGAATCGACGTATCCAGGAAATTATTTGGTCGATAGATCGCGCGTCGATCCTGTTGTTCTCTCGTCTGGGAGAGAAAACGGATGGATATATCGCGGAGCAGTGTTTCTCAAACTCCACCCTCCAAAGAATAATTCATAGATCACTGACGATAGAATTGCATTACAAGTCGACTTTTTATTTCACCTGTGCTACGACTACCGGGATTTTCTACGCACAAACCCTGTTCTAAAACCTGTTCTAGCACATATTGAAATTACTACACCGCAAAACGTTTGTCAGGTATCGTATAAAAAATGTTCAGTTTCAGGTTTATTCTGTGGAAAACCAAGGGGCTCTCGAGGCTCTCTGCGCTTGGAGCAGAGTTTGAGGGGCACTGTCGCGTAGGGCGGTCGATGCCACGAAATATCGCAAATTGGTATTAGCGGGCAATCGAGCACGAAATAAACAATCGCATTTAAACGTGGATCCCCGGGCCGCGAGCGAGCCGACGTCGTCCATTTGTCATGGAATATCACATTTTTCCGCTCGGCTGGCCCCGGCGGTGCCGAGACCGTCGTCCCGTACAAACGCGCGTGTGCACATCGCGAAATAAATCGCGGCAAATAAAGAAAGCGCCAAGATACGGCCTCCCTCCTTCCCCCCATCCATCCTACGAGTATTTCTTTCTCCTTTCCTCTTTTTTCTCTTCGTCCGACGTTTCCTCTCGGTGCCCGAGACTCTCGTCTCTCTGGAAAGCCTACCGTTCCTCCTGGTCGCTGCAGGAAGCCCGACGATGGGGTGAAACGCGACGGGTAGAGTCGAAGGGAGGGAGGGAGGGGGGCTCTGGGCGTACCTTCGCTATCCTTACTCTTCCACCGGCAGCCAGGTGGTATTGTACTCTCTTTTGGTATTTCTAATAACTTCTTCTTCCTGCTCTCCTTCCAGCTGTCTTCCCTTTTCCTGGTCCTTCCGTCGTGCTTTTACCCCCGGCGAGCACCTCTTCCGCGACGCTCCGGTACTCCTGCCGCCCGTTTCTTCTTTCTACCCCACGTCTGGACTTCACAATACCGCCGGTAATCCGACACTATCGGACCCTTCTTCCCTCCTGCTCGCTCCTAGACACGCTCCGGATCCTCGCCTCTCCTTCTCCTACCCTCCTCCGGCAACTCCGACCGCCCAGCTTCTACCCTCCGAACAACAATTACTCCGCCATATTGTCCGCTCTCCTATATCGTAAACGAAAGAAGACGGAGCCGGGGGAGGGCGCCAGTGGATCTCGAGGAACTCGAAAGACGAAGAGGACGAACGGATAAAGACGAGGTGGGGTGGCAACGGCGGGATCAAGTTTTTAATCACTCTCCAATGTCACTGGGAGAAAAAATGCGTCCTGGCTGAGCGCGATCTTCTCTCTTCTTCCGGTTTATCACCGGAGAGGCGTAAGCCTCGTCGCCCCCTTTCTGCGCGTCTCTTTCCCGTTTTCTGCGCGTTTTTCGCGCCCCTGGGTAAAGGGGACGCTGACGCGACTTTGTGTCTCTCGGTCAATGACGCGCCAACGATCCTCGATTTCGATTCGACCTACAGAGCAACCTGTTAGGAGTAATTTTCTGTTGAAAACAGATATATTTTAAATTTCTCAATTGCGATCAATAGCCGGGCTTTTCTCCGTTTTGTAGTTAGTTGTGCGACAACCCCGACCTCAGAGAAGGTCCTTCACGTAGTTTTTCGTCTTCGTGTCTTGTACTATACCTTGTTATACCTTTTCAATAAACTATTTTTAATTGTTTATAATTTGTACAAGAAACGGGAGAAGAAGCGTCCTCGAGACTGATTCGTTCAACGTGGCAGCGAGGAATCCATGAAATAATAAGTTACGAGCGTCGTTATCGGTCCGTACGGCTGATTAACTTTATTTCTGCCGCGCGTCGTCCGGTTTACGTTCGCTGGGCCTGTCGCGATCAGAAAGCATTCGGTGCTCGTAAAGGAAACGGGGCGATGTCTTATCGCGAACGACTTTGTGTATCCGTGGTCCAATGAGCCGAGATTTATTCGCAACTTGATCTCCCGGTAACGCGCGACCGACGGCCCCGTCAAATTACGCGACTCCCTCGAAACGGATTTACATTCGCATCCACGGGCGAAAGCTCCGCAAATTTGCTCTCCTCAGACGTGGGTACACCAGCCAGTTCTCCTCGGTTGATTCTCATCTTACTCGCTTAATCCGAGATGAATTTTTCTACATCCTTGTGGGTCGAACGCGACTTTCCATCGTCGTTTTAATATCTGACGCGATAAATTTACGCTCGGAATCGAGTACGTGTCCCTAACGCGATTTATTTGCGATAAACGAATCGAGCGGGTTGAACGAAAACCGAGAAAACGGGGTCGTAAAGCGAACGGAACTCTTAAGTAAATTCTTCCGATAAGATTCGCGAAACATGTTTCCGGGATAACTTCGTTTCGCGGGTTCGCGCAACAAGTTTGCATTGTAGCTGACAACTATGTTAATTCGCGTTTTTCTTTCCACAAAGACGTCGGGGGTAATGTATTTACTCGCGAATTGAATCCTATTAACTGCAAGAAAATTCCCTTTAAACGTCCGCGTCGACGGAGGAGCGGAAGTCCCGTTGCTATTCTTGCATTACGATGATTTATAAGACGTCGCGTTTTAAAAAACGACGCGGTAGGTGTGTTTGAATTAACCAGAAATTGTTCGAGGGTTCTGGGTTTACGTTACTGCTGGAACGAGAAAGAAATTCCAACGCGAATTGATGATTCCGTATTCAGCCACGAATAAGAAACAAATACCGGCGCAAATTAACGCCCCCTCTGCCCCGTTCGCCCTCTCAATTACCGCATGCATATTCCATCCCCCCCGTTTATGTCGCCGTGCAACAAAGACATCTAGACCGACGATCATTTCTCGACCTCTGTGTCACCGTCTGCTCTATCTATAATTCAGAACGTAGGTGAAGACAGAGCGATAATGATAACCCAAGGGTAAGACACAATGGGGGTGTCTATAGTACAACATTCTATCTTCGCTGCGCGCGCAACCTGTCAGAACCATCGGCCATTTCTACCCTTCCGTCGTGCCTTCTTGTTGCTTTCTGTCGCCTCCAAAAGGGCTCGGACCTTCTATAAAAACTTCACGAACTCAACCCTTTCGAATCCGAATAAGATTCCAGGCACGATAGTCTCTCGAATTCCGCTGGTATTTTACTACGCTCGATCTCGCAAATATTATGGTAAAATTTACATTTACAATATAGCGAACGCTAGTAAATTAATAAATAAAAGGAAGTGGAGTATTTTCGGTGTTACTTTGTTCGTAAATAAAAATTTCAATCGTTACCTGACGATCGATCGTTGTTTATCTGATAATAATCAGGACTCGAACAGATTAAATAGATTTGTTTAATGTCTTGGAAAAGTATTGAACGTTTTCTACGTTTAATAGAAGCGCTGCAATTCGATAGGGTAAACGCATAGTCAGACCGTCAGCCGTCTGACTGAACGTAGGTAGCGACTACTTGGACCGGTAAGGAGAGAACGCGGTAAATCGTGGCATTTACGAGGCGGTTCGAGCGCCGCAGAGACACGCGCAAGAATATCCGCAACCGCGAGAAGCTAGATCGATACCACGGAACGACGAGGCTCGCGTTCGAGCTTTTATGGGCATCGTCGTACTAAAAGGCGCGGCGCGAAATCAGCCGCTCCGACTTTACCGCGATCCGATTGATCCGCTCGCGCCATTCCGTTCCTCGTCGAGGACGATCCTGGAATCCCCAGCCGGCGATTTAACCTAAACGCGCCTTCGTCGACTATCAGCGAACTGTTCGTGCACCAGTACGATGATCTCAGAAGTAAATTTTTAATATATTATTATTTAAATCTCCCGAAAGGGTGCACAAGAACCTTGAACAGCGACAAAACGAAAGGATTTAGAAATATCATGCAAAATTTGGAGGTTATTGGACCTAGTCGATTCGTACGAATAAAAATAGACCAAAATAAGGGTGACTACCCCCTCGAATAAAATTCCTAGTAACCGCAGAGCCGTTTACGCAGTTCGATAATCTCGCGACGCGAGTTCGGTACCACTAGCCCCATCCTATGAGTCCAACCCCAGCTCCAACCCCACGAAACGACTTGGAAAAGACTCGACTGGCAACAACCACCCCTAACGTAGCCACGTTCCTTCCTTACCGACGGCAACCAATAGAAGAACACCCTGTAACATCGGCACTCGCTCGGAGGCCAGTCGACGGGCCAACCTTTCAACCCCCGTTGCACTGTTTTACCATGGCAGCCGTTCCGCACCACCCTTCGAGAGATAATTCTCTCGCGCGAAACGTACATCGCTCCGCGCGTTAATAAAAATGATATTTGATATCCGTTCGGTCGAGAAAAAAAATCAAGATACTCCCGATTTTGATCTCGAAACGAACGATTAAACGACGCTTCTTGCCCGAACGAAAATAGGTCGACCGAGCGGAAACGCGACTTTTCCGTTTGCTAAATACGTGCAACTTCCAATATCTCTCCTTCGACGAGCGTTTATACGAAATTGTAACGTCGGAACGCGCGATGCTCGAACCGTGGGCTATTAAAAATATAAGTGACGCGACGATGCACCGTCTGAGAAATAAATTACCCTCGTATGACATGTCCCGTAATCACACGTACCGGACGAAGCACCGTTTTGAACTTTCCAGGTCAAGAAAACTCGATGCCAGGGCAGAGTGGCCAATTCAACTGCTGATGAGCTGCTACGTGAGATGGGCCTCTAATACCGGGAATTCCAGCGTGGTTGTCGGCAAGACCCTCCCCCTTATCGGGGATCTACCACCGAGCCTTTGATTGTTGTCTATGTAATTCAGATTCGATGCCTTTCACGAGAATTTTACCGCCTCTCTCGCTCCGAACCACTATCGAGATCATCTTCCACCTCCTCCGGTACTATGAAATTATACAAACCGCGGAAGAACCATTAATACCAATTCGTCGTATCGATCCCGGGGGTTTCTTTTTATTTTGGATTCTGAATTTATATACAGGGTGCTCGGCCACCCCTGGGAAAAATTGTAACGGGAGATTCTAGAGACCAAAAAAGGACGAAAATCAAGAATACCAATTCGTTAAAAATTTATTTATCAAATTTGTCCACCTACACGAATTTTTTTCTCGAAAGTGCGTAGGATTTCGGGGATATGTCTATTCACCAAAAATGATTCTAATCGACCCCCGCAATAGAAAATAATTTTTCCAGAAAGATTTGAAATTTTTTTTTTCGCCGAAAAATTTAGGCACCTACTCGAATTTTTTTCTCGAAAATGCGTAGGATTTCGGGGATATGTCTATTCACCAAAAATGATTGTAATCAACCCCTGCAATCGAAAATAATTTTTCCAGAGTGATTTGTAACCTTTCAATTTCGCCGAAAAATTTCAGGGGAATAGACCAACGCCTGGCCAGATATTTTCAGTAATTAATTTTTTTCTCGAAAGTGCGTAGGATTTCGGGGATATGTCTATTCACCAAAAATAATTCTAATAGACCCCCGCAATCGAAAATAATTTTTCCAGAAAGATTTGAAATTTTTTTTTTGCCGAAAAATTTGGGCACCTACACGAATTTTTTTCTCGAAAGTGCTTAGGATTTCGGGGATATGTCTATTCACCAAAAATGATTCTAATCGACCCCCGCAATCGAAAATAATTTTTCCAGAAAGATTTGAAATTTTTTTTTTCGCCGAAAAATTTCAGGGGAATAGGTCAACGCCTGGTCAGAAATTTTCAGTAATTAATTTTTTTCTCGAAAGTGCGTAGGATTTCGGGGATATGTCTATTCATCAAAAATGATTGTAATGGACCCCCGCAGTCGAAAATAATTTTTCCAGAATGATTTGAAATTTTGTAATTTAATTTTGTTAACTTTTTAACGAAGCCTCAATCAACAAATTGATATTCATGATTTTCGTCTTATTTTGGCCTCTAGAATCTCTCATTAAAATTTCTCCCAGGGGTGGTCGAATACTCCGTATATATGTATAAGCTGTAATCACGGTATCGAGCATTAAATAGCTATTAACAGAAGATATCGCGCGAAAGATCGTAAAGGGGAATTCAATGGTCGACGAATAAACGAATAACGAAGAAAATATGAAAACCAACTGGTTTGCGAGGCCACAAGAACGGGCTACGTCGAACGTTTTTGAGCACATGTTGCAATAATGGGGATTATTTGCATATTCGGGGAACGCCGGTTAGATTTATGCGGCGCACGAGCCGGAGTGAGCATTAAAGAGTTATTATCTCTTTTGCGGTGGTCGAGTAGCATTCCTCTCACGGAACGACCTTACAAATGTGACGTTATTTATCGCTAAAATACACACGTACAAATTTCGGTAACCTGACACGGCGGCAAATTTTCGCGGAAACGTCGGATCGTTCGCGAACGGCCAAGACGAAATTCCGATTAAATCGCTGTTCATGCTCGTAATGAAATTCTATCACTCGGAAATTAAACCGACGAACGAACCGTGGTGCCGCCTCGAGCGTATATCGTTGAAAATAATGCAAACAAATTTTCATTTAAACTCGTTCCCGCGCGTTTCAATTCCTGCCCGCGATGGAAAAAGAGAAGGAACGTCCGACTTAAGTGATATAGTACCCATTATATCAGACTCTCGGGTTACGTCGCTGCTCCATCCCCGAAACCGCCCCCTCGTGAATATTTTTCCACGGTACGGTTGAAAAGATCCCGCCGCCCCGGGGTATCATATTTCCCAAATTTTCGATAGCACCCTCCAATCACGGCATTCCGTTTATCAACGATTATCGATTATGGATACGCGTATTTCAACAACATCGATACATTCAGGCTCGATACGAGCATTTCTATTTATCGTTAAAAATCAATGCAAAGTATTCGAGGGTGAATTTCACCCCTTCTGAACTCTGGTAAATAAAACAAAAATAGATGGTCCTTGGTGTGAAATCTACCCCTAACTATCATCTAAAACACTCGTTCCATCGCTTTAATCGCGGCATTCCGTCTATCAATGATTATCGATGATGGATACGCGTATTTCAACAACATCGATACATTCAGGCTCGATACGAGCATTTCTATTTATCGTTAAAAATCAATGCAAAGTATTCGAGGGTGAATTTCACCCCTTCTGAACTCTGGTAAATAAAACAAAAATAGGTGGTCCTTGGCGCGAAATCTACCCCTAACTATCATCCAAAACACTCGTTCCCATCGCTTTAATCGCATGGAATATTTAGGGTGTCGCGTCTTGGAAGTTTCCGAGGCAACGACGTCGTCCAATCACTTTCTCCCGTTCGACGGTCTTTAGCGTCGTCGTCGAGCATCGTAGACGCCAGCAACGCCGGTATTTTTCCCCAGCTGCTTCCGGATCCCTTTGAAAGCCCTTAACGATCCTCGTCGCGCAACCCTCTGGCCGTCCAGCGGCGGCAAGACGTTCGTAAACACAGCGTCTCCGATTGTTTTCGCCTTTCGGGCATCATTCGATGGAAAAACGCGCAGACTCGGTCCCCGCCATATTGAAATTTCCATAGATATCCGGGGCTCTGTATAGCGAGTTACGCACACTCGGTTGCACGTGTACCTATACGCTGGCCCGTGGAGCCGGAAAGGTCTTAGGGTCTCTATTGGATTACAGAACAAGCGGCTAGCACTCAAGCCTCCGTAACCCCGCCTCGCTCCGGGGCAAAGTAGTTTAGCTTTCGAGTATAGCCTTACCTATCCAGCCTTAGCTTGCCTGTCCATCCGTTACGTTATGTATCCAGGATCCATCCTAACCTTACCTTCCACACTCCCTCCACGACGCGGCACGCCGTTTTTCTTTCTTTTCTTACCGGGAGTTGCTCCAACGACCGTCACCGTCCCACGCCAGGCTAAAGAAAATAAAAGACCGGTTACCGCCGCCCCCCCAATCTGCACCCTCGCAATTTATGTCCGTGTATCGGCGGGGATACGCTCGCCCAACCATCCCGCCAACCGGTTTTCATTTATCTTCCTCGATATTCCGTCTTTGGAGGATCGATCGCCGACGGTCCAGCTCTATTTTCGGCCACGGAGCAAAGGATACGAACCAAGTCGGTTACACGTCGAGGGGGGAAGTATTTCGGGTATCTTGAATATGATGTTGCTTCGATTGCACCCGAGACGGGTTTAATTTAATGAATCTCGAGGATTGCGATGTCTTCCGATGGCTGTTTTGGGAATCGATTAGCCTCTTCGGCTCCCCACGCTTCGATTCGTTTTGGACATCGCTGAAATAATTTCTCACGAAAGGACTTCTTAATTTAAAATATCGTAAGTCGTAGCAAAAGTATCGTAAAGTGGAATTTGGCACATTTGTGTGTACCCATGGAATTGTACCGTCAAGATCAATCACATTTCACCGAATGAAACTTGTCCCTCGATGTTAATCACATTTTGTATGCAGTGGAACTTCGATCCGTAGTTAATAGATATTTCTCCGTCCAAAGAAATTATTTCCGTCGGCGTTAATCAGTTTTCGTTCGCGATGGAACCTCAAACCTCGGTCAATAGATATTTCCCTGTCCACGAAAGAAACTATTTCGTCCGTGTTAATCAGTTTTCGTATGCGATAGGACCTCGATCCACAGCGAATAAATACATTCCCATTCGCGAATTAAATTTTTTCGGCTGTGTTAATCAGTTCCCGTGTGCGATGGGTCAACAGTGACGATCGTGCTATCCCCGGGGTAGTTTCTATTTTTCCCTTTCAGAAATTCGGGAACAGGATAGAGCCTGTTCTCGGAAGTGGAAATTAATGTTTCTTGGTTTTCTTTCCGTGCAACTGATTCTCTAATTACACTCGCACGAGTATTTAATTCCCGCTGTGAATTCCGTGCACCTTATTTTATGTTGCTCTTCGGTCGTTTAGGATTTTCCAAAGGTTCATCTGGTTAAACGAGAACGAACGACTGCGTTCTTATCTGTCGCTATGCTTAGAAGGAACGAAGTTACAGCCTCGGGAAAGTAGTTGTACGAGCGGACCTGATCTATGTAGTTGTCCGAAAAAATTATCTCGAAAGAAAAAGTTTCACCCTCTGGTCGGGGTTTTGTCGCGTGGTAAGCTCTGCGTCGGAAGAGCTATACTGACAAATTTCTGCCGTTAATTCTGCCGGGATCACTTTTTGGCCATGCGGCCGAGTAAATCTTATCTAAACGCTTCTAGGATTACGTGGCTCCTAAATTTGAACGTCCAAGACTTTCGCAAACGTTGAAACACCGTCCGCGAAGCAAGATAGCACGATCTGACAAATAAATACCTTTGCGCGTATAAACTTTCCTGGCAAACCTCCGAACACCGTTCCGTTTATTGTCTTTTTACGTTAACATACCGACAGATGTTCGCAACGAGACCCGTAAAATCGAATTTTGGTCAAAGAACCGAGGGCCCCCCATATTCTCATTGGAAATCCTCGTCGTTGAATATTCAGCGCGTCGATATTCGCGGGAATCGATTTTCTCGAAAATGAAGGCTCGCGCGATGGAACTTTGTTTCATATTTTCGATCAATTTTTCCGAGAGGAATCACCTCTGCTGCGGAATACCCTTTATAATATCACCCGGTCCGAAACACGCAAGATTTATTCGACAAAAAGACTGCACCGAACGAACGACAGTTCCCATTAAAGTCACGACAAGTTTCCCTTCAAACGAGTTCAGATTTATGACCAGAATGGGTAATTAGGAAATTCTTAGAATAAACATCGTTACAACTCGTTCGCTATAAAGTCATAGGAAACAAGCCCGTATAGTCTCGAGCTGCGTGTAATCTTTTAATTTTCGAGCGAACTTAAATTAGGGATGCTACTTTCCCCGACGTTGTCGCTGCGGATTTACCGTTTTGGGGGCAACGACGACCAGGTTGCAGAGTTGGGAGTCGACAAGAAACAACGGGGCACAACTTGACCCAAATACGCGGAAATGGTTCCCGCCTGTCGGACACTGGAGCTGGTTGGAAGTTGTGGCGCGCGTCGCTACAACCACCTTATGCATAAGCGTAAGCACGCGAATGTGGCCGCGCACAAGGGGCGGAACACCGTGTTATTAAAGTAGTAAATTTCGTCCAGGATATGGATTAGACGTGGCGGGATTGTGTGTTCCCCGAAACTCCTGGAATCGAACCAGTTTCAAAGGAACCACTCACTGTATGGCGATTAATTGAAACGAATTAGAAAACACAAGAATACCAGATGAAATCTTAATTTGAAACATCAACGCGTTCCGGAGATACGACTGGAAATTGTATTCTTTCATTCAATGGAACAGAAATAGTAACGCTTTCTTTTATTAAAAAGAATTGTATCTCGTTGATTGTATATTACTTGGAACTCGAGAACCACGGTTTCATTTATTTTTAATTTGCAACGGGAGTTAGGAGTCGCCTAAATTGGAAGTTGTACCGCGGGTGTTGGTAATTCTACCGCCGGGCTCTACAAGCAAGACCGAAGTTATGTTGGCTGAAATGTCTGCGGGGCAACCGGAAACGTCGAGGACAATGGATGCTAACGAATGTATTTAGTACCGAAATAGAAATATTATAGTCTTTATGCAACCACGTCTACTTCGAAGCGATGGTGCGTAGCCATTACGGAAGTAAGTTTGTATATTCGGATAAAATAAATATGAACATTGCTAACGTTACAAGACAACGCAGCATCGCGTAGAAGTAGGGCGCGTTAAAGCATAATCCACGAGTACTGCGCGAGGATAGTTAATATCATAAATAAACACGTCTAAAGATGAAGACTGTGTACAAAGTTGTAAAGGTGTAAAAGCATTTACAAAGTTTCGTCGTAAAACACATTCTAGGGGTTGAATGCCCATGAACAGTCGGAAAGTTTCCCTTTTCTAAATGCGAAGAAACTCGCGGATGTTGTGCTCTGAACAGATTAATAAGCCTTGTGTCAATATCTCCGTACCTTGGAATTAAATTCAAAATTGTCGTTTTCCGATAAATTATTTCAATTTAACACGTCTCTTAACACTTTGACTGAATTTGAATGAATTCTCTTCGTAAATTCGAATGGGATTACGAAAGCAACTACTGCGACAACTTTTAAGTTGTGTAGTTTACAATTGCCTAAAATGAAGAATCTTTGGCTGGCAGTCAACGCGTTAAAACGTCGTAGAACTCGTTGAAGACGCATATTTGTCCAGAAACAATCCGTGGAAAAATCTATTCTCTTCTAAGTTTGAGGATAGAAGTGGTAATTACGTTTCCACTGTTGTACGAGATAAAGTAGTCGAGTCGATATTGTATAAACCGTGATTCCGTGGAGATAAAGTTCGCGAGGCACGAGTAATTTGTCACGAGATGTAGGTCAAGTTTAACAGGAGGTTATTAAAGTAGTAAATTTCGTCCCGGGCTATGATATGGATTAGACTTGGCCGGCTCGTGTGCTCGCCAGCCTGAAACTCCCGGAGTCAAAGTAGCATCTCACCGTGTCACGGGGTAAAGGGCCACTTTGTACCAAGATTGAGGTTACGCCAGACGAAACGTTCGTCTAGAAGAAATTTGCGAAAATCTTACCGCCCGTTTTTAGATTCGCGTTCGGTTTATCGCGGTATTATTAAGCTGGAAGACTTCGCTTCCTGGTTAAATACTTTCGAAAACAAATTACCGTCTGGCTGTGTCACGGGATAAACTACTTTGTAACAAGATTGCAGTTATGTCTGGCTAAACATTCTTCCGGGCGGAGTTTACGAAAATCTTGTAAACCGTAGATTTACGTTGGGTTTAAGGCAGCTTTATTAAAATAGAAAATCTCATCTCTGGCAAGGTATACTTTGCATTCTGTTTGTCGACTCGTTGTTCTTAGCGGCGGAACAAGAATTTGGGAGATCGATTCTTCGATATTTTGGTCCTCCGTCTTGGATATGATTATGTCGGTCACGATTCTGGCAGGGTGGTAGCGAATTTGTTGTTAAGCGTACGTTAACTCGAAGGGTAATGTTATGAAAGGAGTGAATTTCATCTCGCCAAGGATGTGGGTCACGTCTTCTTAGAACTTCTTACGCGGTTGTGGTTGCCGGCTTGAATCTCACGGAATCAAAGTAGCGTCTATGTGCACCGCGAAGTAAACAGGTCACGCTCTACGTAGACCGCAATTACATCAGACGTAACACCTTTCGAACAGAAGGAGAAAAGTCTTCAATTTGTCATCGGACGTACGTTACGTTCGAGGCAGCGTTATTAAACCAGTAAATTTCGTCTTTGTGATACGGGTTGGACCGTAGTTCGTGTACTTCCTAACCCCGAAACTCCTTGAACCAAAGTGGCGTCTCGCGCCTCGAATTAAAGGGTCGTTCCTAACAAGACTAAGGTTAATGTTGGCTCAGTTCTTACGAGAAAAAACTACGGGAAACTCTAAGATTTTACATTTCTCTCTGCTTGAAGCGAGTAAAAATGTATTCTCGGTAGAATAGGATATGGAGTAGAAGGCTTTTGTTCCTCTGTCTGTTGGCTCGGGACTTCCGGAACAAAGTAGCATCCCCGTGTAATGCAGGATGAAGCTCAACGTCTAACGAGACAATGGGTCGTGTCAACAGTAACATTGTCCAACGATAATTGAACAATTTGTAGTCTGTCGTAACGCGGTTATTAAAGCAGCAAATTTCATCTCCGGGAGGATGGGAATTAGCGACGTTGCTCAAGTGGCGTCTTAAATCATTTAGAATCGTTGATAAGATTCGCACCGAGTTGCAGACAACGTCATCGCGGTCATAAATCCCAACGTTATTGGGACGCTCTACTATTTCAACGAATCAGAATCGAAAACTTTATTGTCCCACGGGTCGGTGGACCATTTCCTCCCCCTTCGTGCAGACACCGTCCACGGGCAGTCTGTTATCTGCAATTCGTTATGGGATTTGCGTTAAGTTTAACACGGCGTTATTAAAGCAGTAAATTTCATCCCTCGTTGGAATATGGATTAGACATCTTGGTTCGAAACTTCTGATGTCCGACTAGCGTCCCGAGGATCCCCACTTCCTGTTTAGACGATGTTCGCGTCAGCTGTGACTTCGGGTCGATCGGTGACGTGGTTCCCGGTTGCTAATCAGATCGCTGCTATTTTTCCCCCCACTCCTGTAGAAATTCGCGTTAAGCTCGATCGTGGTCAGAGACAATTTCACGTCGGAACTTTCGAGCGGAGGGCAGAGTCGTTACGTGGAAATAAGCGGAAATCGAAATTGACGCAGAATTCGCTCGGCGGACAAAGTTCGCGGGAAATGGAACGCTGAACGGATGCGGGGAAACCGTGTTGACGAAATAAAACGCGGAATAAAGTTACGATATTACCGAAACCAGATTTATGGCCACTGGTTCCGGGGTTTGATTTACAATTGATTTTATTCGCGCCTGACCCTGAAGCGAAACTTGTCTCCGCGATGCTCGTCGTTTATCCGCATTAGGATCGGGAAACGAATTTATCGATGTTTCCACCTGCTTTTCAGAATTTTCCCAACGATAAATGGCTGCAGCTATTTGCAGCAGTCATTGCTCTATAATTACGATCCCGATAGAAAGCAATCTAGGTTTTAAAAATAGCGACGAGACACACTCGCTGTGCTCGTCTCGGCGCAACGACCGACGAGGACTGTCGACCTCTCCACATGTCCCGCTTTTCTAACATAACTCTTTTATTATTTAGCGTGTCGTTGTTACTTCTGTACAAGTTGAGATTAAACATTTTTACGCGAAATTTTTGTTCGCGACGGGTCATCCCGTATTTCATCGACAAACGAAAATATTTATTATAGCGACGTTATTTCGGGTCGAATAACGTTAACTCTTCCATCCGATTTCTTTCGCGCGTGTACAATAGCGTATCCTGCCCCTAATGCATATGCCAATAACTGTTGCTGTAGTCGCGTCGACTCGTTCGATCGAATACTTTTTTCCCTCCCCCGAAGCCTGTGTTTTTTCTACCCTTTTCCGCGTTTAATGGTTCCCGTAGTCCGGGGCCACGTTTCGCGAAAACGTTGAAATTGCGCCGAATTTCCAACGGTGTCGAGAACAGCCTGCACGCGCCTTCTCTCTTTCGTTTTCAGCGGTTATCGCGTGACACTTGACGACGTACATACACGGACGGCCTAAAGGTACGTCGCGGCGAGAAACAAAAGGGACGTGGAATGAAACTTGGCCCGGCGAAGGAATGCGACCGCGTCGTTCGAATTCCAATCGCCGAAACGCTCGCTGGAAAACATTCGCGTTAAACCGGTTGATGGCCCGAAGTATAAAAGCGCGTCGGAAGAAACAACCCTCCGTAAAACGTCAACGTTTCGAAGAATAGATGGAACAGCGTGGCGATAACAATTAAAAATGGAAAGGTAACAAGTAAAATTGGGCGAATCATTTATGAACTTGAATGTCTGAACACTCCGGAAATAGCCACCGTGGTAAGAAGAAGAAACAGAGACGTTGTCGAGTGTCATCGTCTTCCAAAGAAATAGAAATGATTCTTTATTACTAATCCAGGGATCAAAGTGTCGGTAAATGTATTCGACGTGTGCAAGCTTTCGTCTAGGATCGGTTAATGAACACACGGGCAAGATATTATGCCATCGCGTCTCCCGGATGGAAACTGTGCAAACTTAGATTAGTATCACAGCCTGTTTCTCTCCTAGAAGATAGTTTGAATCTTTTGTCGTAGTTTAAACAATACGGATGGAATAAAGATCGAGGTTCCAAGAACTAAAAATGTTCAAGACCGGACGAGATCTTTTGCCCCGCGTCGTAGCATAGAATTCGACGGTTCATTGTCGCGGAAACCCCGTTCGCCACGAAACGTTGAGCAGAACAGACATTTGCGAGCTCTTTTGCCGCGAAGAAAGCCCCGAGTTTCGTTTTACACCGGTAGTACAGTTTCTTTCTTCGAAAGACTTAAATATTTTTCGAATATCCGTTCGATCGCGAGCCTTCGAAGAGAAGACGGAACTATGCACGATCGACGTAATTTCACGGGGAAAATAATATGCCCTGTGACCCGCGGATACGTTATGGCTGCCACGAAGATCAATAGTCCTGTAGGTCTTGTTGGCTAACGATTCTCGCGAGAGAGCCAGACTCTTCCGACGAAGAAGAGCTTGACTTTGGTTCGGGAACGGATAGCAGGTTCCTGCCGGCAGGCAACCGGGCTCGTTCGGGCGTCGCTCGTAATTGGAAACTGCCGCATAATTATCCGCGCAGCCAGTCGAGCTGCTTCTTGTCCGGCCGTACACACACGTCGTACGGATTCTCGCGCTGCTCCCGGTAAAACACCGCCATTAACGTGCCTCGCTCGTCAGCCTGTGAACGATGCTTCGAGTGTCTTCGCCCCACTTGCCGGCCAAAACTCACCCCCAGTCCGTGCATTCGGAGCCCAAAGCGCCTTTGCGGTCCGGACACGGCATAATCGTTGCCACCGAAATCCGATTGCGGTTGTTCCGTCGGATTAAACGGCGGCCGTTCGCCCGATCGCTCCTATACAACCGCCCCCCCAAGGCCTCTAATCGCCGCCATTCTTAACCCCAGCCTACCCCAATCCTTACGATCTCCAGGCCAAAAACATTTCTTTACGATTTTGGTTCGGAAGGTGCTCTGTGCGTTTCAGAATCTCTTTTTATTTTTTACCGAATACATCCGGAGCAGCCTTTCACGCGTCGAGGAGTCGACTCGCGAATCGCAGCGTCCGCGAACCCGTTTGTTCGCTGAACGCCGTTAGCTCGTCGGGTCGAAAGCAATCCCCGCTGACCCGAATACGATTCTGCCCGGTTTCCCGGACCGAGTTTCGACTCTCTGCGGATGTCTTTGGACAGAATGACTCTCGTCGGAGGAAATATTGAAGGAACGCCGGTGTTTATGCCGAGAAAGAAGGGGGAGAAAATGGCGGGACGTCGCGTCAGCCCAGAGGCTTTTAACGTTCCTGAACCATGAATCCCTTTGAGAGGCTGCCGGAACCATTCTTAAGAAAATATATTCAAGTGCGTGAAACGAAATACAACGCTGGCGAGTATTATCGAGTAAGGATCAAGTACTTTTCAGAATTAAATCACTATTGCACTATCTTTCCAACGATAGTGTACGTAATTTTGTAATTCTGTTACTACTGCAATTTCGTATATCAAAGAAATTCTAAAGCAATTGGTCGAAAACACTATAACGCAATATGCACGCATATCGTACGCGGCCGCCGCAAATTAAATAAAAGCTATTTGTTGCGCGTATCGATTCGACCATTCTATCACAACGGTCTGCGTTTCTGTGTACCTGGTTCGCGTTTCTCCCATGGAAAAAGAAAGAATATCGTCCTTTTAATCATCACGAAAGTATTAGCGCTAAATCTAATTTGTAACACTATTTTTTTTTAAGAATTGGCGCGAAACGGTTTGGAAATATTATGTGACATTTATTCATATACCCCGGGACGACCTAGTTTCGAAGTTCCAGGCACCTTCATCAATAAACTTCTCCACGAGCCCACGAATGCCGAACTTTTCCCGGACGGGAAGAAAGGTCCAATTGGCGCGAAGGAATTTGATTTCCTCCCGCGGTAATCAAGACTTTTGTACGCGCTGCCCGTAATTGGTCCGAAATTTCCAGTTAACCGTGCCGCGACGAAAATCGATCGATACAAATAGCTTAGGGTACCCACACCCCCGGTTCGAACAGTTTTAATTTCGCGTGTGTTCGAAATACACATTTTATTCCAGCGAGTCAGCCGTCGCGTTAAATCGTTCGTACGGGGCAAATGAGAATCGCTGCAATTAGAGGCGGGGGATTTTTTTTTTTTTTACAAACGAGACCGGAGTCATTTTATTCGCTGCAACGGATTCGCTTATTCGTTCGATAATTATCTCCGCAAAAGACTGGATTAAAATTTCTCGGTGCGCTCGACGACCGCGAAGCAATCCATTCCAATATAGAAAATCTCTTTGTGGGAGGAAAAAGAGAAACGGGAACGAAACCTTTTGCCGCCTTCGCTCTGCTTCTCGTGCACGCTTTATAACCCGTGTGTTGCTTAATTTCAGCCACGATATTCCCATCGAATCGACGACGTTTACAATGGTTTCTTAAATTTAGATTTCCAAAATAGAACTAATCTACGGGTTCAACGATCACTTGTTCTTTCGTTGCAGATTTTAACTCGATATTCCCGTCGAATCGTGCAATGTTCCCAATGGTTTCGAGATATGTTCATGGATAACAGTGCGACGGGCATAAAAGACGAAGTATGGAATGAAAAATGCACCTGTCGAACCTTTATACCCGGCAAAATGGCGTGCATTATCTCCACGAGAAGTGTATGGACTGATTTTTATTAATGGTTTGCTCCAGGGTATCTGTAACAATCTTTTAAGAAACACTGTTGGAGACTGTTGCTACGAATAAAAAAGTTGCTACGATTATATTCGAAACGACAGTCTAACGATAAAATTCGCGATATCGTATAAGCCTTCGAAGCAAGATCGGTTCATTATTGGGATTTCCAACGAACGTATAATTCGGATATAACTTGACTGCAATTCGTGATTTAAAGATAATTAATTTTATGCTCTGTCTCGGTCCGACCGAGGAGCTAGACTATGTATTGGTGGTTCGCTGCTAAATGGATAGAACAGGGACGATCGGTTGCTTGGTCTGCGCAATCCAGATCCGAATCCACTCCATTATTAATTACGGAGGCATCTAAAGCCCATCATTCGCGCAACGTTCACTAATAACGTTGAAATGCTTCGCTAATGCATCGAGGACTGTTATAGACGAACCTGAAAAAAAATAACGAAACCCTTGGAACGCTATACATCGTGCCCTATTACACGCGAGAACCGATTCTGCATACGAAAACGATAAAAGGAAAAAGTTGACGCGAATATAGAACGATACGAAACAATTCATTTATGTTTCGCAACCTTTCGTTCGATCAATATTCCTTTCAATACTGCATAACCGTACTTTATATCGCTCCGGATCGAAAGTGGGTCGCGGAGCAGACATCATTTATCGATAAGGTTTCAAATTTTCACAAGATAAACAGAAACGATTGAAAAAGGAGATCGAACTGAAATTAACGAAGTAAACCTAGCTATTTTCGGTCTTGGAATAACAGAGGGAGTAATAATTTATTTTTCGAGAATCCTAAAATATTCCACGGTAAAATCTTTATGTGGCAACTTTAATGCAAGTCCGCAGGCGAATATTTTCAGCCAGGTTTCCGAGACTTCGCCGTGACGCTGCTGGACACCGGGTGGGAAAAAAATCCTCCCCCGGTGCTCCCGTCTATCGCTTTCTCGGCGGCCATTAATTCTATTGTCCCTCGGATCACCGAATCCATAGTCGGAGCTTTGTTCTCCGAGGGCCTCGCGAAAAAGTTGCGACCGAGCGATTCATTCGCAGAACGGACGACTCCGCCGCGAGATAATAAATCGAGTCCTTCGGCCACCGTCGATTCTCCGCCAGGTGCGAAAAACTCCCACCCCCGCGGTTCTATTCAACGACCAAAAATAACGTGCTAGACGTTTCTAAGAAAGGGAAAAAGTTGCTTCTTGCCCCGAGTCGAAAATAAGAAAATAAATGAAAATTCCCGGTCGCTAGTAATCGCAATAGGACTAAATTATTGGGTTCTTGTTGGCGAGTTGTTGCTCTTTTATTAGCGTTGTCGAGATCATGTCGCGATTCTGACCCGCGAAGAATAATCGTTAAACCTTGGTATTGTCGCTGCTACAAAACGTTCAGCGAACCAGCGACTATGAATATCGCAAGCAATTTCAAGAAGCCCGCAAATACCGCATTCGACTCCGTTAAACGTAATCGGCGCACGGCACGCTGGTATCGACTCTAATTTCGCGCGGAGCTTGAAATCGGAGGATCGATGGGGATCGAGCCTTAAAAAAACTCCTAATTGCAAACAATTTCGAGCGTAAACGAAACGTAAACTGTAGTTCGAGAGAGAGTGGAGAACTTTAGGGAAGGATTGTAAAATTTAAAGTATCAACGCGCGACACTTAAAAGACTAGGTTCATGAAAGTTGCATAGCGTGCCGTCCCATTTAATTCCTCGTTCAAAGCAGGTTCGGGCACTGTGTACCGCGATACTCGTTTAAATAATAAAAGTCCCCGAGGGAGCTTCCATTTTCATTCTGCTCAATTAAGCCGATCCGCCGGTCGCCGCGGCGAATAGAAAGGGTCCTCTCGTATTAATTCCTAGGATGTCTTCGATGAATCGTTCGATCCCTTAAATATTGACAATGCGCTCCAGAGGGAACGAGGATCGCGAGTACGCATCGGATCCACGATGAAACCCTGCGGAGAAGTCGTACTTCTCCGTAATTCTTCCTTCCGAAGCGTTCCGCTTCCCTGCCCGCTAAACGCGCGTCGATTTAATTCCAATTAGCCGTCTTCTAATTAATACGAACGTGCTTTTTCCGATCGAAGGGCGGCCAGACCCCGGCTGGAAATGCGACCGTTTCGCAAACACTCCTCTTTCCTTATGCATTATTAAACGCGCGGCCAAAGATAAAATCGCGTCATCGATTGGACCGTTGTCGGGCTGACGCGCTCTCTGCCCCGAAGAAGAAAGAATCCTCGCTCAAAAAGACACCGTTCGCGACGTAAAATCGCCGGCTGATGGAAGATCGATACCGTATCGTGGCTCGCCGGAGCCTGGAACTAATTACTTCGATGGGGCCCTGTCGTTTTCTGAAACAATCGCGAGCCTCGATCGATAGCCAAGGTATCCTGTAAAATACGAGGATTTAATAAAACTAATTAACTCGATTACTCGTTATTTGTTTTAAATATGGGAAACGTTGACGTTAAAGCGAGCTATCCACAATGTAACCATCGAGATATTGTAACGTATTGATACTTGGATAATACGAATAAAGTAATATCATAATTTAATTAATTAATTATGTGTAATGTATATATCAATGGAGGCTTGAATTTCAGCAATATTAACTGATTTTGTAATCATCGATAGTGCGAATAATCTTTGAAGAATTTCTGCACAAGGAAAGGGCAAGGAATAATTTTGGTATTTCGTTTCGATGTTTGACGCATTTGGTTCACCGGTTCGATCATTGTATCGTTGACTTTGTGTTACATTGTTTTATTCGACACCGTCATCAAAAGCCACATAGTGCAGCCAAGGTTCAAATTGCAACAAATGGTGTTTCTGAATGTCTCTCCACTCGTATCGAGTACAGATAGCTTGCTTTGGCATGGATTCGAGCTCTCGTGATGCATTCCAGCGAATACATTGCACAAATCTGTTTAATCTCGTTGAACAGCAGCCATTGTTTATTCTCTGTGGTACTGTTGCACAGTTTCGAATTAATCTGGCAGTTTTCGTTTAATGCAAATATTCCATGGAATTTAATGATAAACCAAATAATTATTTTTGGTAATACGTATATAATTCAACTTTTACCGAGTGACTCCAGAGCGAAAGTTTAGGCTTGAAAGTAAAAGCAGCGACCAGAACGTTCGAAGTAATGCACAAAGCGCACAATAACGTTTGATAACGTAAAAAGGAGTACACCGTCGAAACAAAATTTTTATTTAAAAACACGACACAGGATAAACGTTGAACATGATATCTGAAATAATCGGCCGATAGCTGGGATGCACCGTATTGATCAACATGGGCTACACAGCCGGGCACAACAATATTGAAAAAATCATTCGCCGAACGATACCCAAAATGACAGGACCCTCCCGTTCGAAAAACAGCTTGCTGCAAATATAAACCACCGCGGGCATTGGAATATCGAACGTATAAAATGCACTGGAACCGTGAAATTCGCGCTGATAAAAAAGATACGGGCAAACGGACTAGATATACATTATTTCTGGCAAAAAATGAAACTGGAAACAACAAGAAATACCTGGAAATCAAGAATATAGGGAAGAAGCTCTTTCTAGATCGGTCGAAGTCGTTTATTTTCTATACGTAAGGGTTAATAAATCTTCCGATCCAGGAATTTGTTCTCCGTATCGTTTCCTGTTTGGTCCGCGATTACCCGTATTTAATCGCGGTCGTAACGAACTTTTTCCGTCCCGCCATTTATTCGGCCCTTTGTCCCCGGTCCGCTTGAATATTTATCGAAGTGAAACCGAGACGGATTTAATAAATACGTTATGATTTAATCGTGAGCTCGGAGAGCGGGAAGCCAGGTCGAGGGGGTTCGAGATTACGCGACCGAGGGAAAAGCCCAGGAGCGAGGGGCCGAAGAACCGCAGGTTATAAAAGAAACGAAACAAATCCTGGTTAAAGGGCTGATGAAGGATCCGGGGGGTAGAGGCGGGCGAAAGGACACGCGGAGGATTCGAATTACGGTATCGCTTAAATTCAGCTGTCTTCCGTGCGAAATTAAAAGAACAACTCGTCCCGCCTCCGGTGGACTCCGTCTTTCTCCCCGAGGCTCTATTCAGCTCCTCCGGCGGAATCGCGCTATTTTCATAACGCGAAAGGGCGGCGCGCGCGCGCTGAAAAGCACCGGCGAGAGAACCGCTCCCGCGCCGCGGCTTATTTAAAATCCACCGGCCCGTATCTCCAGGAGCTGTTTATCTCGAACGTGTTTACATTAAGCGAAGTTTCTCGTCCGCGATAGAAAATCTTACGCGGGAGACTCGGTGCCCGCGACGCGCATATTCCCGATGCGCCTTTAATATCCGTCTGGTTGTTGCGAGTTTATAGTCGAGACAAAATATGAATGAAACTTCAAATTTCGAGAACCACCACCCCACTTCGCCTTATAAATATGAAATTCGCCGGATGAACAGGTATTTTTCCGAAGTTTCGTCCATGGTCTTGGAAAACATTTTCAACGGACCACCGCTGATAGAATAAACCAACCAACGACGTTTTTTAAGAAATCTACCCGCGTCCAGTGCGAGAATCATGGTGGTCGATCTTAAAAGTTGAAACGATAATTGTTCGCGGTGAAACGGTTCGAGTTTCCCGCCGGTCGCGGTACAATATCCTTTATCTCGGTACAGTTTGTACGGTTATCAGGAGCGAACGTGCGCGGTAACTGCTCGCGGGCAGAGATTCCCCGCGACCAGACGGGAAAACATTCCCACAAAAGAAACCCGGCCGCGAACGTCGAACGCCGGATCCTTCCGCGGCCGAGATAATGTTAATATCCGGCTCGGTTTTCTAATTGCCAATTATTTCAGCTCATTCCGCGCTTTGTTCCACGACGTTACAGTCCGCGTTCCCCACTCCGGGATTCCCCGAAGAACCCAACCGCTCTCTCGCAACCGTCCTTTATGCAATCGTCTCGCGCTACCTCCCCGTCTCGACTCTTGCTCGCGTTCCTACCTGGAAAAACTGCACTTAACGAACGGCCAGATTTCCCGCTCGGGATCAGATTCTCATCCGATCTCTTCCCAACGGGGGGACAACATTTTAAAAGTTTCCTCTTTCTTACTGGCTTTCGTTCTATGCATTCTCGAAGGTCAACGAACTCTGGCGAATTAAATTTCTAGGGCGAGAGACAGTCAAAGTTAAAAAATAAATGTACGATCGATCGTAAGGACGGTCGAGTTTATTTTTTATAGAGAAGCAACCGCAAAACTTCTTTCCGAGCAACCCTTCCTGGTGCGGTTCGAGACCCGGAGGAATTTCAGCTCGGTTGCGCGATATAACCGGGCGAGCGTTTCTCTCTTTTTCCCCGAAACGTTAAAGAATAAACGCCAGGTCGGGTGGCGGGCAAACAGACTGCAGCGAAAGGGGACAGATTAAACGCGATAATACGCAGAGTCCCGATATCTTTTTGGCTCGCCACCCCGACGCGCCCGCCGAGCCACGGCTCTGATCCCTCTTCTCGTTATCCATTTTCCCTGGCCAGGGCAACGTTTAGTGCTTTGCCCGGTTCCACGCCAGTCGCAAGCCCGGCTCCACAAATTTTCCAAAACACCGATATAAATCGTTTGATAACGCGTCTGGCCGTGGGCGTCGATATACATAGACCTCTCGCGGCTCGCTGGAGGGCGGTCGCGGGAAATCGGGGGCGAAAAAGGTGAAAAGGGGGAGACGGAGCGAGAAAAAAGCAACGGGAGGGGGGGGGGTGGGGCTGGAGATAGAGGCGAGCCTGTGGAAATTTGGCGGAACGCCAGCTGCGGGGGCCACGGTGCTGGAAGGTGCGCATAAACAACGCCGCGTATACCCCTCGATCACCAGGCGTGTCGGTTTACGCGGCTGATATCGCTAATTGCAAAAACTACCCTCGCCAAACGTCATCCAGCCCCGTGTAACTTTTTAACGCCATCGACACAAGGTTTTCCACCCTCGTAGACCTGGTAATTCTCCGAAATTCTTTGAAGATGACATCAAAAAGTTAATCGTTGGGGAAAAGGTAAGATCCATCTCTGATATTCTCCCAGTGACCTCGTATTATCATCTCTGGGCGAAAGAAACGTATCGTCGTCGTCGCGGAATCGATATTCGCGGTTCCTCGTCCCGGAAACGTTGGGAGCAGGACGCCAACTATATGATTTACTGCGGTAAAACACCGTCCCCGGCGGGCAGAAATCCTGACGCAGTTTCTCCTTGAGGAAACATTTTTAAAAGGCGTGCAACGATGCGCGAGGCTCACGGTAATTAAGCATTTGGACTGCACGGTGGGTCCGCGGACAGCGGGTAAAAAATTAAACAAATACAGGACGTCCGGCAGGGGGGGGGGAGGCGGAGGGTGGATGGTCGGACCCAGCTGTGGATACCGTGGGCAGAGCTTGCACAAACACAAAAGCTCACAGCTGAAGACAAACAGCGGAACTGTAAGCTACGACGTAGCTCGGGGCGATGCGGCCTCTGTGCCAACCAACGGAGGCGAACGCATTCGGGACGAAAGGGGGATGCACGTAGCGAGACGACCATAACGCCAACGCCTAATCGCTCAACCGTATAATAAAACCCGATGGTTTAATGGTTACCGAGATAACAACGGTATTATTACGAAATATCGGTATGACGCGAACGCGTGAAACGTGTTAATATGTAAATAATAATTTGTGTAACGAGGAGCCAGATCCCCAGACTGCACGTTGCGCAAACAATTAAACACGCGAGTACCGATGAAATCAAACTAAAAGGGAGGAGAAGTGCAAAGGGTAGGTGAATAAAAGATACGGTTTGAAAGCGTACCAGGGTTGCTGAAACACGGATTTCTGAGGGAACTGTAGTTCTAGTAACGAGAGTATAAGTAGGAATGTAGAAGTATGACGAAGCGGAGTAGAAACAGATGACTCTGAATGGGTGGGATGAGAATTAGTGGAGTGGTGCGAACGAGAACCAGTGTTAAGGATCTCGTGGATTGCTGTATCAAGCAAAGATACGTACAAAAATAGAAAGTATAGCGAAGTTTGCAACTGCTTGACTATTTCTGTGGGCTGCTGTGGGTGTTCTATTTTCGTCTAGCGTATCGAGATGCGTTTTTCGGGGAAGAAAGATGGCTGGATCCGTATCGTTCCACACGACGGCGCGGAACCCTTGATATCCGGATCGAGGCGAAACGATAACGCGACACATCGCGTTTTTATGAATGAAACGACTTTTCTCCATAGATTTCCGGGATTTTTCACGGCTAGTGTAACCTAAGCGCCTTTGATCGTTCAACGTTGATAGCGGCAATAGCTGCAATAGCGTTGATATCAGCGATATTCGATTTTCCGGCAGAATGGCCATCGCGTTTCCTGTCGTTTCTAAAAAAAACACAACCAGAGCACCCCGTCCCCTCGTCGAGCGCGGTTTTTGTACGATGTAAGCGCGAACAGGTGGGTGGATCGGGCCAACCGAAAGCTCATCACCGGCTGCACGTGGCCACCTACGCCAATAATTCGGGATATCCGTGGAAACCACCTAATTATAATATTTACCAGGACAGATCCGTTAGTCCGTAGCAAGTTTCCTATTATAATATTACCGGAACCGAGAGCTATTTACGAATTAAATTCAATGGATGTTCGGGGGGTTGTTATTAGAACGAAAGTTTCCCCCTGATCGTTTCGAGGAAACGCCTTAATTGTTGCGCGCCTGATTGTTTCTATAAGCTCTTCCATAATGTGCGGTTGAACTCAACGGAACTAAGCTGCTTATGGGAGCCATTAAAGCGACGTTTTCATAGGAACGCTCCACCCGATCTGGGTCAAAGTAGTACGACTTTTTTTCGACTCACCTATTGTTCGTAGCGCTGGAGAGGTCGGCGATTGTCCTGCAACAAAAGTTTACACGTCAGATCTACGAATTATCAATTTCCAACCGTCTTCGTGATAACACCGAAAACAGTAAATTAGTTTAAAGCTGACCAGGGGATAATTTATTGCGTCTAATCTAGCCTCGTCGCTTAACTCGCAACTGGGTTAGCGAACGCGAGCTCATCATCCACGGGAAGCCATGTACTTTCCAACTACGTGACGTAACTAAATTTGCGATACTTCCGGAAAATCCGTAGCGTTGATAATTAACCGAATTAACGAATGCTAGGAGCTTCTCGTTCGAGCGAACCTTCCATTAGAAATGTCCAAATCTATCGGTGTCGACTGTTTTCTGCGTGTGTCCGACTTATTACGTATCCTTACTACTTGAATTACCGCGTCTGACCAAACGTCGATCCCTACTACTGAATATCGAAAGAAGGCTTAGAAAAATTCTTAAAAAATTCATTTGACTGTATCAAACCATCACGCAACGATACGAACAATGTAAAAAATCATATTGCATTCGTTTGGAGTACCCTAAAGGGGAAATATAAAAATGTGTGAAGCCTGATTCCGCGTAAGGAGCTTAGCAAACAAAGCGGATCTAATTAGCGGACGCGTACACGGGATCAACAGCTAGCCAGTTACAGGCTAATTGCCGGTCAATTAGTCACGGCGTAAATATTACGCGGCGGCGATTATCTGTCGTCGAGTCATTAATCGCGTCAAACATTGTGGCACCGGGTATAGTTCGAACTTGCAGCCGGATGGAAACAGGGGCCGGAGATGAAAGAAACCGATAATTTTATTTTCTGGCCCGGCGCCGGTATTCTGAACGATTATCCGACGAATTTATCGCGCGCATATCTCGCGGTCGAAGCGAGCGCGTATAATTTATTGTCACTTCGCGTTCCGAAAAATGCCTTTACCGATTCATCCGCAGATGCATAAAAACCACGCGGCCCATACGTTACGTTGGTTCGGCCTCGTGTTCCCGTTTCACGCACACGCGAACGCCACTGTTATAAACCATTTTTTAAAACGAACTCCAGGGCGATCCAGCAATTACGGTCCGTTCTTATAAATAACCAAATCCAATTGTTGTCGAACCGGTGTCCCTCGACGCGACAACGTATTGCTATTTACGCGAGCACGACGGATTCGCAAGAAAAGCTGGAAAGTTCAACAGGGAGCTCGAAAGTCGAGGAACGATAAGGGTCTATCGTCAGTCTAGACAATGTACTCGGAAGGCAGCCTCTGTCCTCGATTGGTGCGATTCCGCTTCGTGGACCAAGTCCTTGAAACTAGACGAAAGATAGGAGACAGGATATTGTTTTCTCGCTATCTAAACGTAACTACGGACAACTGGACGGGGTAAAGAGGAACTAGGTTTCACCCGACTATTACGTAGACGTCAGACCGACCAAATGGTTAGCGTTGAACAGAGAGAGACTTGAACAGAAGTAACGCCCACGTAAATAAAGGGAAATAAATGTTGGATAAATCTATGGACGATAGACACTTTTAAAGTTAAATTTTTTTTAATTTATTTCCCCTTTTCTAGTCTGTTTACGTATGTGTGTCTATGCCGCCACGAATCTCAGGAACGATTTGTAGCGAAATTTCTCTAAAAAGGAATGAAAGTTTCAGCGGTTCAAAGTGAAAAACTTCGACGCGTAGGAAACTAATATCGAGAAAATTCTGCCTCGCTTTTCTTTCTGAAAGCGTTCGACCGCTGATACTTTTATCTCGGAGCAGGAAGCGCGCATCGATTACTGGGAAACGAGCACGGCAATCGTCCTTTGAATCGCGACTCGACCCACGCGGAAAATACATAATCGTCGTGAAATAGGCTTTAAAGTAAATCGCGATCCCGGCCGGGGAGATACTCGACGGTATCGTTGAACGCGGGTACGCAAAGTAAGACTTTTTCGCGTGCACTTTAGACGTTTCCGCTGCGCCGGGTATGAAGCTATTTATGAATCCCCACCCCCCTCTGCCCCCCCCCCTCCAGCCGCGGGGGCGAGAGTAATTTTTTTTCTCCCGTAAATATAACGTCAAACCTTTGAGCCTTGAAGAGACGCTCAAGAAATCCGTAATGCGGGCCTCCACAATGAAGTGGCCGGGCGCAGTATCGTTAAGAACCGAGTGCAATAAAATTAACAACTGACGTGAAGGACGCTTCGCTAACTTCTTTACGTGAACTTTTTCGTGAATGTATTCATGACGGTAAGATTGCGTTATTTTAAGACGCTGCTTTGACTCCTCGGAGTCGCGCGAAGAAGAAAATTTATACGCGCGCCTTAGAGACGACCCGGAGATTCATACGTTCAGAATGCTGTTACGCGTAGCGCACCAATCGTTCCCAGACTCGAATAAAATTAGTTAACGTGCGCTCGAGAGACTCGTTTTAAAAGACACTCTCGCTTTTCAAGACGTTCTGCTCCGTTAAATTGTTTACGTGCAAGCAACGCGTACCGATTTACCTCTTTATAATTATTTTTTTATTAACATTAAGTTATTAAGATTGGTAAAAAATGTTGAAGCTTTCAACTATCCAAACTGTATCCTCCTCTTCTATTTTCCAATCTTAAATTTCCGTTCTTCATTTCCTACTTTGCATTTTGTACTTCCCTCTCGTCCATTTTCTTCCCATTTCCCCTTTTAAATTTATCCTTTTTGCATCTTCCTTTACCAATTTCCTTTCCTCCTCCACTGTGTAACGTGTCGTTATCTTTAATAAACTTGATGATAATAAATAATTCTCTTCGAATCGATATACAGTAGAGCTCCAATTATCCAGAATGTTTCGGCGAAAAGAAAAATTTTCTAATCGTTCTAAAAAATTTATTTTTAGTTGCGAGGGTCCATTACAAATATTTTTGTTGGATACACATACCCTTGAAATCCTACACACTTTCGAGAAAAAAATTAATTACTGAAAATGCCTGACCAGGCGTTGACCTATTCCCCTGAAATTTTTCGGCGAAATTGAAAAGTTTCAAATCACCCTGGAAAAATTATTTTCGATTGCAGGGGTCAATTCCTATCATTTTTGGTGAATACACATACCCCTGAATTCCTACCCACTTTCTAGAAAAAAATTCGAGAAGGTGTGACATTTTTCAACGGGGAAAAAAAATTTCAAATCGTTCTGAAAAAATTATTTTCGGTCGCAGGGGTCAATTACGATCATTTTTGGTGAATACATATACCCCCAAAATCCTACCCACTTTCTAGAAAAAAATTCGAGAAGGTGTGACATTTTTCAACGGGGAATAAAAATTTCAAATCGTTCTGAAAAAATTATTTTCGGTCGCGGGAGTCAATTACCATAATTTTTGGTGAATACACATACCCTCGAAATCCTACGCACTTTCAAGAAAAAAATTAATTACTGAGAATGTTTGACCAGGCGTTGACCTATTCCCCTGAAATTTTTCGGCGAAATTGAAAAGTTTCAAATCACTCTGGAAAAATTATTTTCGATCGCAGGGATCAATTGCTATCATTTTTGGTGAATACACATACCCCTGAATTCCTACCCACTTTCTAGAAAAAAATTCGAGAAGGTGTGAAAGTTTTCAACGGGAAAAACTCTTTTGTTCATTTCTGTAACTTGAACATGTAATGGTAAATCAAGTAGCACAGTACTATTTTCAGTCGGACATAAGTAAAGTAGTACAGTATTGTATTCGGTCGGACATCAGTAAAGTAGTACAGTACTATTTTCAGTCCGACGTAAGTAAAGTGATACAGTATTATATTCGGTCAGACCACGGTGAAGTAGTACAGTACCACATGCAGTCAGACACTTGCACTATATATAATTGTTAATAGTAAAAGTTTTTAAATTAACAAAGAATTGAGAAATATATTCATATTTCACTTTCAAACATGTTCCATTAACTACCAATGAGTGTTGAATTTCTGATTTTCATGCTGCATTTTCGCACATATATAATTAAAATGTTATAAACAAATATCATTCTACGTCAAACAAATGCTACGTTATTTGTCCCCAGGAACAAATTTAGTTCGTGTACGAAATACAAGATTAGGTGCCATGGAAGAGTCACCATACAATGTTTGGTTTCCACTTTTCCCTCTATTTTTACCCGTCCTTGTCCCGCAAAGCTCTGTCCGCGTCAATTTCATTAAGAAATCGTGTACAATACAGAATAGCTGACAATAAAGCACGTCCCCGTGTCGCGGTGATGCCATTTTAAACTAAACAATGCACAAAAGAAATTCATGTATCGTTAGGATCCGGGCCGTTGCCGTTACAGGGGATTCGAGTCGACAAATAAAACGAGAGAACGTGAAAGACCCCATTTTTCAAATTTTTTTTTTTTCCTCGAAACCTCCGGTATCCGTGTCGATGCAAATTGGATGTTCTAGCGTGTTGAATAATCGACAGGGTTTTGTCGCCGCGGCACCGCCCGAGGTGCTATTCACTAACAAGATGTCAATGCTTCGAGTACGCGCGCCAGAAACAGAAACGCGAAACGAGTTTCAGCCTTTTCTCGTAACCCGTCGATAGAATTATGAGAACACGAGCCGCCGTAACACTCTAATAAATACCGGTTCAAACTGTTTAAAGTACACGTCGAATTCGCCCGTGTTTCGCGGGGGCATTATAGATCCCAAAATTTAATTCCAAATATAATTCCGCGGGAAAAACTTTTCATCGCGAAACTGCCGTTATTCGTAACAATACGGTTCTTTCGTTAAATTCGTTTCGTTAAACCGGTGTGTTTACACAATTAAAATCGTATAAACGCGAATGTAGGACACATTTTATCTAATTCGTTATGCGAACTAATAAGAGGACACGATAAGGATCGTTTCGCGTTACGGAACGATAAGGAGCGTTTTATACTCGATGTAAGAATAAAGGGTCTTTTTTTTTAGAATATAAATCACGCGCCTTCCGGAAATTTCGCGGTCGAGGAGTTCGATAAAATTCCATAAATTTGATAAAATTGCTGGGACAACGTAATTGCGGCCCGATAAAGTACAATTCGAATAAATCCTTCGTTGCAATTTCAGGGGATTGTAAATTACACATGAAGTTTCATTTTACCTACTTGACAAGATATTCGAACAAGATAAACGGTATCCCAGCGTACAACGCGGCACATACACAGCCCTTTTACCGCTCGCGTAGCATTACCGCGGTGAATCACGCCAGACCGACAATTAATTGGGTCAAAATCATTATCAGCCCTTCCCGGGGGTTTAATGATCTCGACCATGGCCGTTCAACTTGAATTACCGCCGCCGCGGCGCATTCGTTGTCGCATCTCTCAGATATCCGCGCATGCACGCACACGGCCGACCTGTTCCAGCCAGGACGCGGCGAGATAATACGTCAACAAGATCGAGTCGAATTGATATAGGACGCGCTTACGCGTGAACCGTTAATTTCGGTCGAAACGACGGGCGAACAACGACGCGGCTAAACCGCCGTTCCCCAATTTATTGCACCCTGGAAACCTTCAAATTCTAATCTTCAAAACTAAATCTCTCGATTATTTTGGCGAATAGGTCGCAAAAATTCGAACCTGTCTAATCGTTTATCCGCTCTCGACGATCTGGCCGTCTGCTCATTAACGATTCAATTTTATGGGCGATGCGTCGATGAATAATTTTTCCGCTCGTTGCCGACCACGCGCCTACAAATCGCTCCTGTTCGGCCCTCGTTATCGATCCCGATGTTCCAATTTTTCATTTTTTCGCAGTCACGTGTAGTTTCTTGAGACTACAAATAAGTCGGGAGCAGTCGACGAAAAGCAACAGGGTCCAGAGACGGAAGAGCAACTGCCTCCGCGCGAGGAATTATTCAAGAGCAACAGGCTCTTAATTTGTTACACTTTAGAATCATCGAGCTTGGCCATAGTAATATATTACGTGTTATATTAAAGTGTTCGTTTAATTTCAAAACGAAGAATTCGTACGCTCGATATATCGATCCATTGTTTGCTTCACGAGCGTGGGCGTGGATCAAGCTCATGCAAAGAATACAAATTTCACCCAATGCTTTCAACTATGAGCGTGATGTTCCTCCAGAGTGGCATCGAAGAACCTCGAAAGCCTTCGAGTGCGCAACTGCTCGTAAAAATCGACCCTTTCGAAGGGTCTCGGATAGAATTTTGAGCACGCGTGGCTTATGGTTGGTCGTGATTTTGACCCGCCCGGTACAATATATTGTCTAGGTTACGGATGCTTTGTATTCACAAAAACTCAACGCCAGAATTTATTCCTCGATACACCTCCGTCTATGTCGATTTATAACGCGATAAAAACCAAGTATCATTTGGATAGAAATATCGCTACGGTTAAGTAGCGTAATAAATACGAATTTCAAACGTTTTGTCGATAGGAAATTCGCTTTAGGACTTCCTTCGACCACGTGGACATCGGGCGAATTATTTTTTTACCGAACTCAGGTACAATATTTTTCCATTCCTGTAACAGTACGTTCTACATTTCAATTTCGCTCGATACACGGTGCTTTGTGATTCGTTTTTCCAGTTCACTTCAAACACACTTTATTGGATTCATGTCCGAGCTTCCTAGCAGAGATTCCAAAGAGTCTATAGTATTATATACAGTCCATTAACAAACAATACGTGCCGTATATATTCGACCATTATTCCGTCGAGAATAAAAATACACGTGGAAATTTTCGTTTCCCCGAGCATTATCAAATTCATTTTACGTTTAAATCGAAATTACAGTTTGAATCATAGGCCCAAAGTAAGATTCACGGGTAACATCTTATCCAAATAGCTTCGAACGAATCAACTTTGGAGATAAATCGTCGGACTATCGCGTTAAAAAAATATCAGTATTTTTTAAATAAAAGATGAACGGTTGATCTATTCGTCGATATTTATTGTGTTGTCTACGCTGCAATCCCTATTGGTTACGATACACTGGCGCCGACGTTTTTTCCCAATTTTCGAAACAACACCGATATACGAGTTCTGCTACAATTTTCAAAACGCGCATGGAATTCTGCCCAGTCTCTTGTGCCGGCTCGGAGCGATGCTCTCGAAGTGGGAATATCAGTTTCGAGAGCCGAAAAAAAAGTCACACGGCGTATTAAACGGAGTACGGGACTCGTGAAATCGAATTTGTCGAGTATTCGGTCAAAAGAGCATCGGATGCGAATAGAGGTGTCTATAACGGTTACGAAATTTATGAATCATTTCCATACAAGCTTGTTCTGTAAATTGCAATTCCAACGCGACGTCGTTCCTGCAAAAAATTAAATGGTTTCGAAACGAGTCATGCAACGACGCGTTTCGCTTGCAAAACATCGCTGAAAATCGAATGACGAGAACCAACAAACATTTCAACCCGCCCCCCGGAATCTCTTTGACAGTCGAATGTCGATCAACGAGTAAAACACATCTCGATACCTCGATTTGTGCTTAATTTTACCAACGATTAATCGTGCTAGTTTATTTATTCGTGTAAAGAAAGAAGAAGAGAGGAAGGTAACCCATTTGAAAGAATATTCGAAGTAGCAGGGAATTATCGTGGTTGATATAATTCCAGCCATTTTGTATCGGAATCGGTGTAACAACAGCGGCGCCATATTGGCCCGGGGTTCACGTGCAGGGATTTCTCGCGGCGAACGATACCCAATCCCGCGCTAAACGACCGATAGCAGCGGCGGCGAGAACAAAAGACACGCGTAAATAGCTCGATCCGCGCGTGCACGGGACAGATTTACTAGCGCTAATCGTCCGTACGCATTAATGAATGTGTCGGGTTATTGTTTCGAACGGCAACGTTCGCCGCGTATTCATCGGGGATAATCGTGGCAAAGGACCAATGTACCGGTATCGTTCGAATTAATTCGGTTTATCCGCGGGGAGGAACGTAACGCGTTTGTGCGGGCCGGGGATTTGGTAAAAATGGAACGACAATGCGCTAATATGATCACGCGCGGGCTTGACGAGAGAGAATAATCGCGGACCGGGTGTCCAATTTATCGCGCGACGAAGAGGGTCGTACGTTTCGAAAACAAATTTTACCGATAAAGAAGCATCGAGAATTAATACCAGCAAATACTGGAAAATAACATTTGGAAGTTGTCTAAACCTCTCTTAAGAGATAAAAAGCTTTCAAATTCAGAAATTAGACTACTTTGTATCGATCGATAGACTCCAAAAATAGTGATAATGTAAGAACAGTGTATTTCATTGGCGAATATTTTCGCAGGGGCTGAAAACTGTGGGTTGGTTGGGTACCCGTCGTAAAAGTGTATGTTTAAGCGAGGAATTACTGCAACTGCGTCTGCACAGGGTTAGAACGAATGGTCCTGAACGAAGGCGACCTGTGTTTCAACGGGGACGTGGCGCAACCTCCGTCCCGAATGGATTCCTTTGCACGTACCCTTTAAACCAAGCCAACGACGCATTTCGCTCGAACGAAGTGTACGCGAATGTGCGGTTTCGGTCAGGAGCAGGGCCGCAGCGCGGGGGGAAAAGGAACCGCCGTGACGGGGATGGGGACAAGTCTGTGCCGGGTTCCCCGACAACTTCAACAACTTCACAATGGCCGCCGCCTTTGCCCGTGGAATAAACTTCCGTCGCGTAACTTTAAAATTGATGATCTCTCCGGTACGCGAAAGTGTATCCTTCGTGGCCTTCGTTGTCGAGGTTTATCGCGGCCGAGGGAGACGTTGCCAGCCAAAGAATTTATCACCGCCGGCCGTTTAACGGCCGCGATAATTATGTTTCGATTTGGCAGACCGACGCACCCTCGATGGCCGATCGATTTAACCCCTCGGCCGCCACGCGTTACCGATACAGACTTTTCCCTAATCTTTACTCCTTCTTGGAACAGTTTCTTTTTTTTTTCTTTAACGATTTATCTATCTATGGTAGTTATTTGGTTGGAAACTTGTGGAGGAAGATTTATGGGATTAGCGAGGGTGGTGTCGTAGTCTTCATAGATTATCTAGAATTTCTGGAACACGGGTGAAGTGGTCGCCTTCTGACTTGATCGTACTTCCTGCAATCGAGGATGATGTGGTTACACAAAACCTGGGTTGACTATCATTTAGGAGGCGCGAGTGAGTTAATTTGGTGTGTCGTGGAAAAGACATAAAGGAAAGTAAATCGTGCATCGGAATCGATCCTGCATCGAAGTACGACGGAATATTTAAAACGTTGACTGCAAAAGTCCAGTGAAATGGGCAGCAAAGTCAACGTTGTGGTTTCAGATTTAGCTCGGTTCGCACTAACAACGGGAACAATGCAAATGGACAAATATTGTTCGCCCGGTAGAAGCAGAGTCATTAATAAGCTGGTAATAAACAGTCCTTTCATCGAGTACGGTTGATTGACATTTTGTCCCCGACAATGTGCTCTCGGTATTGTCCAAATTTCAGCTAGTATTCGTACAATTACGTTCGCAGAACTTGATATTATTAATATCTATAACTATTACTCGCGTGATTGGTTTCACTATGACGCTAACAATATCACAGTTAGACCCAACATAATATCTGAAATTCACGTTTTTACGTGGAAATAGTGTAGATTCACCCACGCATCGAGCTTGCAAGTTTTAGAAATTGAGTCCATTGAAATATTTAAATGCAGCCTGAACTTTCTTCGAACGATTATCCAGCAACTTTCAAAGAGATAGAATAACGAAAAGATTTAAAAAGTATTTTAACCGATGAAATTCGCCGACAGCCTTTTCAGTGACAATCCGAATTCAAACCGCCAATCAAGCGCTAATCATACGTTGATGTTTCCGGCGAGCTTGTTACATTCCGCCAATAGCAAGAACGATCGAAGTTACAATCGACAACGGAATTTAAGCAGAAGGACGGTTAATGAACACAGTGAATCATCATCAAGCACGCGTCGCGCAGGTAAATGTAGTTAGCCATTATCGAGCACACATTACATCCAGGGCACAGCCAGCTATCATTTAGGACGCATCGTACAGAGGCTACGCGGTACAGTTATAATCAAAAACACATCAGAGGGAACTCAATCATTACGCGAGGGAGGGCCACGATAAATGATAAGCTGTTTGTCACATCAGTCCGCTGTATCTTTGCCCCCCAACCTCGGTCAATTCTTACAATATCAGTTTCGTTGAGAGTTCATTCGATCTTGTACAGCAATCGTGCACGAAAGTTGATAGTAAAAGTTCTCCTAATTTAAAATTCATGTTTATTCGGACGGGGACAAAGTTGAGTCGCGTATTAATAATAATAGAGGAGCGGGTAAACGTTCCAATGGCACCGTGCTAGATCACGAGGCATTTAGCGAGATAAGAATATCTCGACGTATCGTATTCGCGAGTCTTCGCCCTAACGCGAGACAATATCATGCGCACGACAGGTTGTCGGGGTAACAGATCAGCGAATAATCTCCATTATCGTCGACGTGCACGCGAGAGAAGCTGGCCAGCGTTCCAGCGAAGATACGAACACGAGAATCCTGCTCGAGGAACACCAGGAAATTTTGAGGGCCACTCGGACTTTACACGTCCGACTATAAACTCCTGGACGCTGTCAACGACCCAAAAAATTCGAAATCTTGACAGTGACACTCGACCGTTCCAAAAGTTCAGTCCGGTTCGATCAATACGGACCGAGGTTCCCACTAGCTGGACTATACCGTTGTCTATGCACGACGCTAAAGGAATACCTGTGGAACATTATTTGGGAAACGATCTGTAATATTTGATATTAGAAAATAAAGGATCTTTAAATCTCTGTCGCCACATTTTGTGTTTAATGCTACACAGTTCATCTCACTGTTGTGATTCGCTCTTAACGCGCGAGTTCGTTCGCTCCCGCCCTGATAGGTATACAAATTTGACAGTTTCAATTAACTGGCGTCAATCTGACCACCATTTTCATTATCTACTTGCATACTAACGCCCCTGGGTCCCGTGTTCGTTGACCCGCGATTCACTTCGTCGTGCTTAACGGGAAAATAAACACGAAGGTATTTGTACTTCTCTCTAAAACGGTTGTGCGCTTCAAACGATGGATGTGGACAAAATTGAACTTTCGAGAGTCCCGACAATCTTCTCTATCGCATCGTTAAATTAATTATCGAGTATACACCGTTTAAAAAATGTATTTAGAATTATTTCGAACGAGACTTTTCGATCGATTGTAAAAAGTACCTACACTATTTAAGTAATGTCTCTGTAATCTGGCGTTTAAATGTTGCGTCGGTCGTCAGAGGAGGCCAGGGATTACCACTGGAGTTTCTTGGGCCGCGAATTAAAGATTCGAAACGAAGATATCCGCGTTGAATGGAAATTACGTCTGGCAGACGCGAGCGTTTACGTTCACGGTCGGTGTATTTTTGCATGTAACGGTGAAACAGGATTTATCGCGCGAACTGGCTGCTCCCGAGCGTTCGCCGTTTCTATTCTTCGGTCCTTTCGCCGTTGCTTTCGCGGCTGAATGTGTTTTATGAGACGTTTACGGAGCCACTGCGCTCGAGCGTCGTCTTAAGCGATCGAATTTTACCGGAAGCGAAATAAGAAAAAGAGGAACGCGCCCGGGGACCTGTAGGAATTCTAACATAATTACGCGCGCAGAGGCGAGCCCGCGATAGCGTTCGCTCGATACGATTGGATTTTTATATCCTGTACAGAGGGTATGTCAAATACGTGGCTCGCGATCCACTGGATCAGCGTTTCTCAAACTGGGGTGTGTTGGGAAAGATCGGTTGGATCCAAGAAAAGTACATTAGCGGAGAAATGGGGTCGAGACGATCACGATAATTGGCCTCTTTGGATTATGGACCTTCCTCCAGATATACCCAAACTTCTTACCGAGATATCAAATAACGTGGACTTTATTTTCTTATTTACGATTGAAATGTGACCCCGTAACGATTGAAAAATGCCCCACAGAATAATTTCGAGTGTTGTAAAATAAAATTTGCAAAGTGGAAATTGGCTCTCGCGGAAAAACGCGTTTGACGCGCCTGCTGTACAACAATTATCGCCGACCCATCGTTCACGAGACTGGTCGCTCGTAGCAATGAATTTAATTGCTTGTGTCAACTTAAAATGACAGAAAGAAAAGCTGAATTTATTGAGCTCTCGTCGATATTTTCCTAATATAATTTCCAACTATAATTAATTCGCCCAAAGCTAGTTTTCCCTATGCAATCTGTCATGTTTACACGCACCTCAATTTGCACATTACCACCATCGCGGCGAATAAAGTCGTTCGGCGGGAAAAAGAATGTCAAACTTTATTTTCGAATTTTTCACTAACAAAGATGAATGCTTGCCAACAGAGTGTACGTTCCACAAACTAATCGATCGATTCTTCTTTTAGCCAGCAGTTGTTAAAACGCGATTCGTCATCCCTTGCAACAGTACATTTTTCTATTCTTTCAATTTCTTAACTCCGTGACTGAACATATACACTACCAAACTACCAAATGATCCGAGGACTCATCCAACGATCAGGTACTTAAAAGTATTCCTGATAATTATCCTAACAACCCGCGAACTTGTATCCGTTACTTAACTTTATTGCCCGAGCAGCTACCGGTGATTTTATTCGAGTGAAACTTCACTTTTATTTACGACACCGAGTACGTTCGCGAAATTGGAGGGGAGAAAAAAAAGACACGTTTAACGCGATTCGCTGTTACTTCGCTTTCCATCGACCCGTATAATTAAATACGAATATAATTACAGCGAGATAAAAATATGGGGCAATTTAGAAATTGGAGGGAAACCGAATTAACAAAAATATGGCCGGCCGTTTTAACTTCATATCCTTAATGGAGTACGAAAATTAACGAAATACCAGCCTGTCAAAGCGACTTGTATGTTTCTTATCAACTCGAGAGTCCCACGATACTGTTTCGCATCCTTTGACGTTAATTTTGTTAAAATCTCGCGTCTCTGTAATTTGTATCCGCGAAAGAATTCGGATTTCTAAGGATTTCGGTTCAACCGGTTGAGTTTATGGATTCGTGGTTCTTTTTCACTCTTCTCCCCCAAGTTTTGTCGCCAGAGGGAAAAGAATCAGTCATTTTAAACGTACGATACGATACGCGAAACGATCTCGCGGTAATATATCAAGTCCGCCGGCTCCGGCAAATATTTTCCTTTGAAGCGAATACTTCCCCGAAACTCCACCCGCGACACACTAAGTTCCCGTCACTGAATCACGCCCCGAGTACAATGTTGTAAACCTTCCCCTGTCGCGTCGTACCGGCTCCAACCCCATAACTCCTTAAAAACCCGAACAACTCTCGCATCCATGTATTCGGTACTCGGTTACCGAACCCGCGGGCAACTTCCATTCCAAACTACGTTGATAAATGTCTGCTCCCATAAGAGACTATTTGCTGCGGTTTCAACTTTCTAACCGGCGACAATTTCATCGAATGAATTCGATCGTTACGGTCGACGACGTCTCCGTGTTTCGCGCGAATAGGTCAGGGACAACTTCAAAAAGGTATCTCGGTTTCTTGCTGACCAGCACTACGAAAGCTCTCTATACAGAATCAGTTTGCAAAGTGACGGTGATCCCGTGACGCCAACCGTTTCGCGATCCAACCCTCGGAGAAAACTTTCGCGGAATTAATTTTCCCGCGAGAAGATTAAACGTCGCCCCCGTCTACGACAGGGCCTGCGAGCACGTAAACAAAACATACGCCCACGCGAGCGAGAAATCCAACGGAGCTCGTCTGTCCCAAGTTGGCCTCGTCCCGAGTTTGCCTCGAGCCCGAGATAATTGTCGGTGAGTAACGTCAGACTCGCCTAAGTAAGATTTAACTCGGTGCAACGCAGTATGATTCGGTTATAACTCGATATTAACTGTAACGAAGCACGTCTTGCCTACTCCAGCGGGCTTAAGCACCATCGGGTTAACGAAGAACCTATGTGCGTCTATACCGGGTTATGCTCGACCTGCTCGTTGCCCTGCACACGTACACCTGCTCGCCTAGACGACACAGACAACATGGCTCTTGCAACAGAGAGAGAGAGAGAGAGAGTAACAGTTACGGCATACGGTAACGCGCCAGTATTGACAAACATCTTCATTAGCTGCCGGTGCTGCTTGTGCGCTATCTGCCTACAAACACCCTATATACGCTAGCTTCGAGTCTCGCTATCTACCTGCGAGTACCTGCATTCCTCTCGATCGAACGACCAGACACACCGCCGATCCGGGATTGCCTTTTGATACGAATTAAAACGACACGTGCACACACGGTCATCTCGCACGTGCTCTCAGGCCACCCTATACGCGTGTCTTGCTCCCTCTCGATAAACTTCCCCGACTCCCACGGAGTTTAGAGACAGACAGACTTGGACAAGCTTCCAAAATTATAACAATAGCGACAGGACTCTTATCAAAACATCAATCTTAACACTAGAAAGACTGAAACTTAGTATATACCTATATTGCCCAAAAGCAGTCAAAATGACTGTATTGTGAAAGAATAACTAATGTGTAAAGAAATTTGTTTAAAATTAATTTTTAATATTATGAATTAGGGAGCAAAAGAAATAAAATAAACAATTTGTTAGAGCAAGTATCACTGCATAAAGATTCGAATAACAAGTACTACTTTAGCTTATTAAATACGCAGGCGAGAGTGGATAATATTTTGAAAATATTTCACGCACCAGGAATATAGTTTTAAGATTCTCTGCGTGAATGTTTCTTTCCCCCAGTCCCGAAGTTGAGTTCAAGAAAGTCCAACAAACGTGCCTGATACATGTCGATAGTTTTACTTGAACGAGTTTCTCAATAGGTATTCCAGGAAGTTGTACCGGCAGAAAGTCCGTGCCGGCGTTAAACTAAAATAAAACAGTACCGAAGTTAAGGGAAAGGTCCTTGTATTATCCGGAAAGCGTAGGACGAGAATGGCTTGTAACGATGCAGCCCACAAACACAGACATGGTCGCCAAATTATCCACATTCGAAAAGGCAATTAAAGTAAGCGGGTAAATAATGAGCGCGAAACGTGCCATTTAACGAGTCCTTAACTTCCCGACTTCGTGAGGCTGTTTCCAAGTCTTCCACCCCTCCCCGAACGAAGTAAAACAGTTGCAGCGAAACCAATAAGCTAATGAAGTTTCGATATCTCGAGAGCTTCGTACAAAGGGAAATATCACGTTGCTGAAAGTTAATTGTGTATCGATCAGAGAAAAATATTAAACAAAGTTCGCTGCTCGTCTTTACAAACATATTTTCTACATTTACGTCTAAATAAAAAGCGAATGGAAATTAGCTTTTCGTTAAAGAATTTCACGAACTTTCCCGATTATCGATGCGTACGAAAAAATATGCTTTTTTTCATCGTTGAATGTACCCAGCCAAATTCCACCTTCTGTTCGAATTCTCGCCAAATATTACCTATCAAAAATTTCACGAAATATCTGGGATATCGACGTCCAGCGTTCGTTAAATAAACTGTATACCCGAAAATAGAGCATAAGTAAGCTCTATGGATAATCAAATTTAAGCATTTCATCCATGACGTCGTACTATTTATATTTATTCGATATTTCGTGATACGGTTCGGGTTTGATTTCGAAGATGAATCCACTAGGTGGACATAAATACTGAATTTAGACCGTAGGCGGATTCGTGGAAGAAATCTGACGACGATAAGCGTATTGCAGCGGATGAAGATTATACGAAACGGTAAATCGATCTATTTCGGGTAAATCGCGCCGAAAGACGGGTAAGTGGATTTCTGTATATTTCGCGCGAGACTACTTAACGCGTATCCTCGCGATGATTTATGAGTTGAAGTTTCGCTAAACGACGTGTGAGCGATTATATCCAAGCTATAATAAGGAATTAAAATGAGGCGCCATGCGCTCCAATATCTATCGTGAAATATGCACTTTCGTCAGTCTATGAATAAACATCGCCGAGCGTTAACAATAAATGGATATCGCGGTACCTATTTATGAAACATCGACGGATTTCGAAATGTCATCGTGAATTGATTAACTGCATAAAATGTTTCCAATAAGTCCCCGTAATAGGAGTATTATTTCCTTCTTGTTGCTCCTAAAATATTATAAATATTACATTTTTCATAATCGAAACACGTTATCGTCGCTCAATTTTCCCCCCCGTTTTATAGATTTTTATATTTTGACTCGGACAAACAGCGATATTTAGTCAGCTCTGCGAGCATGTTTTCAGTGCCATCGTTGTTAAAAAAATAAAAAGAGAAAAAATTACTCAAATGCTGAATAAAAATGAACATCAATTGGAAAAAAGTTTGGTCGAATGAAAGCGCGGCATGTGGTAAAATTTTATGCCCCGATTGATTCGCATTTTCCACAGTCCACACACGATACACGGTTGAACGTTGTTCGGGGAAAAAATGGTTACCAGCGCTGATTGCCATTTCGATTTTTCGCGAATAGTATTCAATTATCTGTGTCAGTTTTTACCGTGTAGTTTCGACAACCTATACCAAAACTCTTAACGCAACGTTTTTACGTGCTCTCTGTTTCTTCGATCAAATTTAATGGTTGCAAAAAACTGTCAGTAGTATCGATTTGTAGCTCACATATTGTAGGTACGTTCACTTTTTAAATTTAGCCACGTATGTCTTTAAAAATCTTTCGATATTTATGGCTGGAAGAAGCGACGTTGTTCGTCGATGTTTATCATTCGCATAAAGTCAATATTTGCTTCAAGATCGTAATTGATTCATTATCGTAACACCATCGGGAAATTAATAAACGAAAACGTTTGACCCCCATTCTCCCGGCGTATTAATATTATAAATCTAAAATCGTTATCGATAAATGCATAATGGTAAACGTTTCGACACCTCGTTTCCGATCAATATTTGCAGTAAAATCTGCATCGACGTGTTATAACAAACGTTATCATCATAACAAAGTCAAATAAATAAAAATCCAATTCCTTGGCCTACGAAATCAACCCTCGATAAATCGTGATTCGTAACAGAATAGTCCGCGGAAAAATGGTGGAATCTTCTAAATTTCGTTCTTTGGCGATGGAAAATCCGCGAAAAGGTGGAAGGGTACAGCGCGATCGAAAATTTAATCCATCCCCATCATTGACGGTTCCGATGGCGCGCAGGATACAAGAGAAGCAATAACGACAACATTAGCGGGAACCAAGCGAGTGGCGAATGTAGGAGTCGTCGGAACGGTAGTTGCAATGCAAAGAGGTAATGGTCATAATCCTGTTACCAATTCCATTTGTCGAAACAAACGAACTCCGACCGGTACGTGCCGGCGTCGCGCATATCTACCCCATTGTCACTAATACAGTTTCTATCCCTCTTCGAATTGGTCCGGCTCTATTGTCGGTAATTAGAATGCTGGCGCGCACCGCTACGCCACCGTCAGACTTCACCAACCTTCTGTGTCAAAGTGGACGCGTATCAGACCCGTCTACGTATAAATAAGCACGCCATCGTGATCCAAATAAACCCTCAAGACGCTATTTTTCTCGGTAACCAACCAAGATATCGACTCCATTTTGTTTTACATAAAATAAGACACTATTTTTCTCTGTAACCAACCAAAATATCGACTTCATTTTGTTTTACATTAAATAAGACACTATTTTTCTCGGTAACCAACCAAGATATCGACTCCATTTTGTTTTCCATTAAATAATCCAGAGGAACACGCTGAAATCGAATCGAACCGTTTCTATTTAGGGGGGAGAGATATCGGGGGGGCCAAGAATTATTAATTTTCAAAGTATTTGCGTGTTGAGACGGAAACGTGGTTTTCCGATGGGTTCAAGTTGTTCGGGTGCATAAATAGGATGCGTGTACTGTTCGAGGATGTTTGATCTATGAGACTGCCGTTAATGAGAAAACTTTCTTGATCGACACTTTCGGAATTTCATGCGCATAAAGCTCCGTCGTTTCCGTCTGCTGCGTGAGCTCGAAAACATTAACGCAACGAACCGACTATTTCCTAACGATGTACTCCCGAGCGTGTATCGATCAAATCCGTAATCGTTTATTGTACTTTGCTCGGAAGAATTGAAACGTCGAGACGAGATCGTGATAATTCTAGGCCCGCGAGTAAAATATTTGAAAGATCGGATCGTTGGTCCAAGCTCGACAAATATGGCGGGCACGAAGATTGGAAGTTCGCCAACATTCGTCGCTAAAAGGATTGAGAAACACTGGACGAACTCGTGCCGGTGCACAGAGCACGAAAGAAAAACCTGCTTAATGCCTTTCATTCCTAGAAGGAAGGATCCATACGGATCTATCGATATGGTAGACGCGGTGCGCGGAGGAAAGCGTTCATCCGCCAAGACTACTCAGTTCCGATCGGACGCGTGGATAGATGCGAGCTTGTAGGTGTGTGTGTGTCCGCGTGTGTATGAACGCGCGCGCGCGCGACCGTGCCATTATTTCCGAGAATAGAATCATTTTCAATGCTATTATCCTGAGTACACCCGCACTGCAGTTCAACAGATAGACACAATGGCGATGTTTGCGCCGCACTGGCTGCATAGCTAGGCGAGTAGATTAGGCTGATAGGTGGTGTGTGATAGGACTGCCCGGCCACGATATGTTTACTAGATTGATAATACTGGCACACAGGGGATCGAACGGCCAATAGATAAGTAGTAGCCTCGTACGGACGATGCTCGAACCCAGCCCCTACACTACGCCGCGTCTAATTGCACGTAAATGACGAATCGCAACGCCTGGCAGAACACTCGAGAGCCCATTCGCCGATCCCACCAGTTTTCCAACAGAACCGACAACAATATTTCAAGCGTACGGAAGAATTGTATTAGAAAGACAACGCACGGGGAATAAAAAAGGAGCGAGAAACATCGGTGTATAGCTATCCATCGAAATCACCCCCTTTCTTTTCACCCTCTTTGCAAAGATCTTTGTGTTCGATCGGACCATCCGTCTGGATCTGGAATCGTTGGATCTTCGCGCGGCTCTTTGATGATCCTGAATCTCTCTGTCACCGTCTCGGCGAGGATTCGAGGTCAGTCGGAAGTACGCGGGAAGCGACCGGGAGTCCCTAAAGAAAACACAAAAATCGAACGCGACACGACGATAGGTTCGAAGACAGCTTTATTTCTCCAACGCTCGTCGTGCTTAGTCTCTAATGGATTGGATCGATCGGGCCTGAAAACTATACTCGCGAATGTTGCAAAATATCTGTAACGATTTTAGGGCAATTTCAGAGATCCTCGATCGTCCCTGACGTCTGGCGAAGCCGGTTTTCCGTCAACGAACGAGGGACTACTGGTGCTAATAGGAAAACAACGGTGGACGCGCAATGGCCGAGGGCATAATGGCCGAGAAATTTTACGGACACTTCGGAAGGGGAGTTTTTCACTTTTACGGCGTGCAGTTGCATAGAAATGCACTCTACGACAGGAATATTGCGCGCGCATTTCGAGCCTGTCTGACCATGGATAACGCGATAAACTTTACGAGCCGGAGCTCGCCGCTCGTAATGGATTTGCAATATGTTGCAAACGTAGGAGGCCGCGTGAAAAGTGCGACGGCTTGCCATCGACGGGATTAATATGGATAAAACCGTGTTCGCCCGGAATTTAGGGGCCATAAACGGAATGAGCGGCGTTGTTCTCGCGATAAGTTCTCGCCGTCCGTGTCGTGAAATCGGGTGCCATTCATCCGTTCTTTTTTCTTTGTTTTCGACCTGCTGGTCAGACAATGGCGATACGAATCGTGTATCGGTCAACGCGATATTCAAATTACCTCAGATACCGTGAAAAATACTATTCTAGACATAAGATATTTATTCCCCTTTCACAGAAACGGTGGAAACATTTTGTGATTTTGAAATATCTCTGTTCTTTATGTTCCATAGCTATTAGATATTCTAAAAACGAATGGTTTCTGATTTGAAGTGTACTCGAAAGGGCGGGAATAATTTTTAAATCACGAAGTTACAGTATCGGGTTCCTAGGAGTACTATTACTGTAACGAAGTTATTCCCACTGGTCTCCGTATTCTTACGGGCGCATTTGCGAGAATTAATTTTAATATGTCGCATACCTTATCCTCGCGAAAAGATACTTTCAAAGGCAAAGCACGAAGCTCGTTACAAATCGGTTTCATCCGATAAGCATTTCAAAGAGATTCGTGCGACGAGGAACGACAACTTGCAATGTCAACGAAAAATAATTATTCCCTTCGCTGTCGATACATTAAATATAACGTTTGTAAAATGTCGAAAACGTTCCAACGTGGCAGTGAAATCTCCAAGAGACGGTAAGCTTCGAAAATCGTAAATTGGATTTGATCGATGCGTCGGGAAATTATGAACGGTTTGTGCGTTTATCGGCGCTTTGGTCGAATTTCGAGGACCACCGGTGTGTCCTTGCGCGGTGAATCGAATCCATCTATCAAGTTCAGCCGTCGCGATTGGTGCTTAAGGTTGGTTTGTATCCCAGCTTAGAACAAGATACGTTGATTGAATGGAGGTTGATATACGAGCGTCGATACCGAAAAAGACCGTATCGATGGTCCGCGCTGAGACCGCGGCGGAAAAAAAAAGAGGATAGAAACTCGGAGATAAATAACCTTTAACGAGCGCGACGGACGTCGGTGCGTCGGCAGGTAACATCTTTAATTCTGCCGCCACGTTCCCGGGAATTTCGTTGCAAATTTATCCGTCGTTTTTATATCCCCGGGCCCGGCGACGCCCCGGCCCTTAAGTCACTGAATAAAATACGGCTCCGAGTCGATTTTCGTCCTTTCAATTATTTCCCGGCCACGGTGAAAAATTCATTGGGCGCGCAGCTTTGTCGTGGCTCGTGACTAATTCAGCAGCCGGAGTCGATCTTCGAAAATTCGCTGAAAAACGCGCCCTAGTTCGGCGACCAGCGCCTTTCCATTCGCGATTCTCGATCGAACCAGCAATGTAATAATTTTTTTATCCACGAAAGTAGATTTTACCATTTTTATTAAATTAAATTCGTCGCTGTGCCTATCTTGGATGCTGTCAATAATTGCATCGATGCAACACGTTTTACTTAAACGTTTTAATTTTGTTATTATTAATGAGAATGTCATTGGATCGGTTCCACGGCTGTCAGCGTTTTTGGCGTCCGATGCCTCGGAGATCGATAGATTCTCATTCGCAAATTGCTCGTCGTAGATGATTTGATACTCGCGTTCCGGATGAAACGGTCGAATTACTTTACGGTCCCATAAAAATAAACCTGATTAATTTCCGTTACTTAATGCCCGTCGCTATTCCCGGCGAATTAAATTCGATCCGTGGAAAATTTCTGTTTCTCCGTCCCGGCGCTCGCATCGCTCACTGTCCAAACTCGCAATGAATTATTGAAAACAAATTGTAAATCGAATCGAAGAACCACTTAAGGTCGTCGTTCCCCCCGGAAGCTCGTATTTCAACAAAGCGATCGACATCGATCGACGAACAGAACGGCGCTTTCCGCATAAAATCTCGATAATCGACCGGAAGACGCAATTAGCTACGTTTCGAGCGTTCTCTGGAAAATCTTTGATAGCAAAATCTGGTCCAAGTTCCGTAAAATGAAATTTGCGTTTAAGATTGTTTTCAGCTCGGAATTAATAAATATAGAAGAGAAGCAAGCTTCAATTGTCTTTGGAAAAGCTCCTATTTCCGAAGCCTTTTCACACTAAATTACCTCGATAGCATCGTATCCGTTTTCCTCGATGCTCGACTCCCATCAGTATAGCTCCGATTGGGTGTAATGCTTGTCGGATTCACACTCGATCGGCTTTACGTTAATCGAAAGAGTCTAAGAGATTGAACTCGGCGCAATTAGTATCTCTAAACAATGCTGTTTCAGAAGCAGAATATCGAGTAATGGGCAATCAAACGATCGATACGATATGATTACTGCACGGTGGAATCGAGCAAATTCTAGTCACGAGTCACGAACAAAAGACTTGGATTCAAATTCGAAACAAAGTTAGATCACGACAAATACGACTTGAAATAACAATTTTAAATTTCTTCCGTTCGTTTGCGATAATAGTTTCGATCGACGTTGGTGCTGTTCCTCCATACGACCTCGCGACAGCTTCTTCGCCTATGTACTATGCAACGACGCGTCGTAAACGCTGTTCGCGCTCGAATGGTAGCTTCCAAGCGTCTCGAATGCGGAACAATCCATGCGTATTTCCCAGCACGATTGAACCGGTTTACCGTTTTATGTTCGTCACTTTGTGATGGATGGAACATGCACCAAAACCTCGATTCGAGACGGGTTTCTGCAAACTCGGCGCAACGCGTGGACGCAGCGACGCTATTATCGAGATACCCGTATACAGAGTGATTCCAGAAACTAGGACAAGCTGTAACTCTCCCCCTGCGCGAACATGAAACAAATTCCTCGAGGTAAAAGTTGACGATCTTCCCTAAATTTTATTGATCGGTCTCGTTTGTAATATTTTTCATCAGGACACGGAACACAGTTCGTGGAAACGTTAATCAATGTTCGAGTCGTTAACAGCGTTTTAACCCTTTTAGTGCCGAACGACGATATATCGTTTCGTATGCGATGGTGCCTTATTCGTCGCATTAGGAGACATATAAAACATTATAAAGGGTCTAACACAACATTATAGAGGGTCTAATTTTATTGCAAAAGCATTTAAAAAATTATTTTTGGGTTCGAGAAGGTGTGAAATTTTTCAACGGGGAAAAAAAATTTCAAATCGTTCTAAAAAAATTATTTTTAGTTGCAGGGGTCAATTACGATCATTTTTGGTGAATACACATACCCTCGAAATACCACGCAATTCCGAGAAAAAAATTAATTACTGAAAATGCCTGACCAGTCGTTGATCTACTCCCCTGAAATTTTTCGGCGAAATTGAAAAGTTTCAAATCGCTCTGGAAAAATTATTTTCGATTGCAGGGGTCAATTGCTATCATTTTTGGTGAATACACATACCCTCGAAATCCTACCCACTTTCGAGAAAAAAATTCGAGAAGGTGTGAAATTTTTCAACGGGAAAAAAAATTTCAAATCGTTCTGGAAAAATTATTTTTAGTTGCAGGGGTCGATTACGATCATTTTTGGTGAATACACATACCCCCGAAATCCTACGCATTTCCGAGAAAAAAATTAATTACTGAACATGTCTGGCCGGTCGTTGACCTATTCCCCTGAAATTTTTCGGCGAAATTGATAAGTTTCAAGTCGCTCTGGAAAAATTATTTTCGATTACACGGGTCAATTGCTATCATTTTTTATGAATACACATACCCCTGAATTCCTACCCACTTTCTAGAAAAAAATTCGTGAAGGTGTGAAATTTTTCAACGGGGAAAAAAAATTTCAAATCGTTCTGGAAAAATTATTTTCGGTTGTGGGAGTCGATCGCAATTATTTTTGGTGAATAGACGTACCCTCGAAATCCTGCGCGTTTTCGAGAAAAAAATTCAGTATTGGTTCCACTTTAAACGTTAATAACTTTTTAACAAAGCCTCGTCATATTATTGAAAAATCATTGAAAATCAAATACTTATACTTTATGCTACGTGACCTACATAAAACTGTGATCGAACAATGATTATTCTCATGTGTAAATATTGTTTGTAGAGGAGAAACTTGTTCCTATGTTTTTGCAATTGCCATTACTTTATTCTTTCTTTATTTCGTAATGTGCTGCTTTTTGAATTTTGTAAATATCATTCTTAGTTTGTTTTCTCTGACCATAACAAACTCGTCAAATTGGCTCGGTATTCTTAAGGGTTAAATCTTTGGAATCCCATTTCGAAGGAGAGGTTTGAAAATCGGATCGCAGGCCTCGACCGGATGGTTTCGCGTGCACTTGGCGGTCGTGTGCAGAATATATATTGCATCGATGAACACCGGGTGGACGTCTCACTAGGGTTACCAAGGGGGGGGTCCGTGCGTCGTGCAAGGCAAGTTGAGGCAATTGTCTGTAAATGATGAATGTCTCCGAGGCGGGTAGGAACCGCGGATGCTACATATATACCCGGGAGTTACCGGGATCAAATGACAATTACCACCGCAGAACGCCCGTTGGACAATGACGTATGTACCGCTTCGTGCCGGCCGGAGGGCAAGAGCCGCGCGCATTCTATCCTCGAACAAAGGATAATGCATGCTCTTCAAGCTGGGTAACAGGACTCCCGGGCGTCGACGCCGACGCCGACGCCGACGGCTACGACGGAAGCGATTCGTGGATGGAAAACGACGGTTCGTTTCGTGGGAATTTCAGCTGGTTGGGTAACGACCGAATCGCACGTAATCGTTGCGTCGACGGGAAAATCTTCAAACGGACGTCTTCGGGATAGCTGAACCACACGGTTACGTAAATGGGAACATTCTGTTTCTCCCGTTTTTAATCCAACTCCCAAGTTTCCCCCTTCAGCCTCCGGATGGCTGCAATTAGGGTATTGCCGAGTTTGATCCAAAGGCCCACACACACGGGAGATTGTTTTCAACTAGTAAGCGCGATTAGGGCGGGGTCTGCAAGAATAGCCTTAATGGAGAGCTCGTCGGTAAATTCGTCTCTCGTGTCTACGTAATGCAATATCCTGTACGGTTACCGAACGATTATATTATAATTCGCGAAAGTTTTTCATCGAATTGATTAAAGTCACGCGCGTTTGCACAAATTATTGTTATTTTTAATAGAAACGAAAGGAGCCCTCTAAACAGGTTAGAATACAAGTAGAGGAACGGTGTCTCGAGTTCGAAGGAACTTCGAAGAAAGGCTACAGTGTACCGGGAAGGCATTTGGTTTGTAAATGAAATGAAAATTTCAGTTTACGAGAAGTAGCTCTCGAATCTGAATATTGGATTCCAAGTTTTTTAATATATCTTTACCTATTGCTAATTAATGGAGGAAATTTTAAACCGCTAAATCGTTATTGCGTTACTTTGACCCCGATCTAATTTGAACAAATGTCCGATAAAGACCCAAAATACGAGAACTAACCCGTTGAAAGAGACTTTTAATCATTTTTAGTAGCCGTTGATGCACCTTGCCAAATATTTTCTACGCGACAAAAGCGAGGAGTCCCCCGAACGAAATTGTACGTTTCCGGAAGCGAGCTACAAACGCACCGATCCGGAGTATCGCTAATGAAAGACCGTCTCTTGTATTTATCTTTGCTCGAGAGAGCACTCGGAGACATAAAGAGCATCGTGCGCCGGCAGACAGGAGGTATCAACGCTATCAGAAATTACGCGTGCTAATGCTCGTTATAATTTACACGTCATCGCGGCTGCGATTCGCGCAAAGCATAACAACGTTTGCATATCGCGCTAATTAATTCAACGTTACATAAATAAATAAGCCGTCCATTATTCATGCGAGCCGAGCCGACGTAGGGCATGCCTTTATTATTCAAAATCGGACCAACAATTTTGTTTTCGAAACTTCACGCTGCTCCATTTTCCATCCTAGGAACAACAAACGGTCTCTTCTCGTTATTGGTTCTACGAATTAATTCCCCGCCATTTTATGCACGTTCATAAATTAGAAAATCGAGGAACGGTAACGTTTACGCGGGGGGCGGTGCATCGTAAGACGAACAATGACGTTTCCCAGGAGTGATTTAGGCCGTAGTTCGGACGAACCGATCTCCGGTATGAACGGGGACAATTAGTATGGCAGCGATTCGGTCTGTTATCAAAGATAATTACAGCATCGAGGGTCGTGGGGCTCCGAATGCCGCGATAGCATACATTTCATCGGATCCGGCTTATGAGATGTCGGACATCCGTGCCAATTTCGACCGGAGACGCAAGCATTTCGGCGAGGAGCTCGATTCCATCGTTCGGGCATTTCCAGTATTAACCCCCGGTATCGGGCTCTTCGAGAACGCTATGCGCGTTTCCACGCTACCGATCGTCTTCTACAAAGCGTGACCGCGAGGGGTGAGTCAATAGACACCCCGCCGTGTTACCTTTTCTTCTATTTGCAACGCTGCTGCCCGGCCAGGCCCTCTTTCACCGATATTGTGGCGCTGGTTCCGATCTTCTTCCGTCCCTTCTACCATCGATGTAACGTTAACCACCGCCGGCCAAAGGAAAAGACCAAACAGTGATTCGGTTTTTCTGCCTCGAAATCCATCGAACGCCATCAGACCCGCTATAGAAACAATTCCCGTCGACGAGGGGCGAGAAAACCAGTGTTTACGGTTCGTGATTAAACTCCGATACCCGTTGCTCTCGAATTTTTCAAAATTTTTAATCGCTACCGACACGTGAAATTGAAAGATCGAGCGTCTCGAAAGCACAGGAATTCTTGGACGCTTTAGATCGCTACTGTTGTTTTAGACGTCGAAGATTGCGGTGTAAAATAATTTCAATATGTGGACAACATAGAGACTCGTGTTTTAGACGCTATTCCGAGGTTTCTATCGTTAATATAATGAAGTTTGAAGCAACGGTTGCGGATATTTAACGACACGGCCCCGCAGCAACTCGTCGAGGAAGCTGTGTTCCATATTTTGGCTCGAGATCGGGTTGTTTTAATCTTGCGACAGCGGTTGTATTCCCGTCGCTAGAACAAGGTCCCCGACCGTGTTCGAGAAGTTATTAAAGCCGAAGAACCTCCGTGGTTCTGTCAACGGTCTATTTCATAAAGCTGTTAATTAAGAACAAGGTCCATGGTCACGTCGCGCGTTAGCCGGAATATCTTGAAACGCCTTATGAATATTTATCGCCGTCCGGCTACAGGAAGACGTTGATAATTATTTCGAAACTTGTCACGGCACCATTTATCGTTTATGGTCGGTTCGTGTCCCTTTCGTCGCCGCTACCCGTTAAAAGCTACCCTAATTTGGAATATAAAAAAAAAAAAATCGATCCTCGTTTTATTGCATCCTTTTATACCAGACACGGTTTCGCTCTAACAAGAGAAGTTACCAAGACGGGCGATTAGTTTGAAAAAGATAATGGTTGGAAGTTATGGGTGCTTCCCTAACGACTGGAACGAGTAACGTTTCGCCCCGGAAAATTTGACATTGGCTGGAAAAAAATTAAAGACGAGGATTCGAAAATTGGTGTACCATAATTTTTGTTAACGAATGTCTCCAGGCGACGTAGTTCGATCGTGTACAGTTGCACACGGTATATATCGTTAACTGTACGCATATTTGACCACACGATTCGATGGTCGGGCACAAAATACCAGTGTGTAGCATTACAGATCAATATTAACCGTATTTGATTTGTCATTATTGCAAATAGATGACATTACTGTCGCGCGGGTAATTCTAAATAATTGTAATTTGATCCGACACTCCTACTGTAAATTTATACGTAATATAATAGCAATAGGTATTACGCGAAGATATAAAAATAATGTTGCCAATAGTAGCATAAATAAATAGAGGTATCGACAGTTTATCGAGACGTTACTTGCGTTTACGGTCATCGATAGAGATCGTATTGCTCTCGACTTGTAACAAACAAAACAAAATTTCGGAATAACATCGAAATTGTAAAGTACGAAATTGCGATGTACATATAAGTGACGTATTAACCTGATTTCGTTCACGCAACGAGCTTCACGGAATACTATTTAAATACTTAATACGTTTCTATAGAACATTTACGTATGCTCGTTTAATACAGAATTACGACTACTATGCATACGAATCTAGAGTACAATGTAATTATTACAGCCACAGATAATAATAACTGCAATATTTCCACTAACTTCGTAACGAGATTGCCCCGTTATAACATTCAGAAATTTCATTCCGTTTGCAAATGTGTCCGTTGATCTCGTTTTCATCCCTCTTCTGACTCCCGGTCAACAACCGGGTGACTTTATTTCCCGCGGAGAACAGTGCACGCGCTCTACGGAGGATTTCGCGGGAAATATTCGCTTTGGTGCATCACCAGTTAGACGCCATAGATCTGAACTACTGCTTCAAGACGGTAGTCTAAATCTACTGCGGTTCTACCGTGAATCTCGGTGGTAACATACCGAGAAACTCTGTTTACGGGGCGAAGCCTCGGGATCGCGAAATCCAGAATCCTCGTTTCCTCAACATCGACCACGCGCCGCGTAAAGGATGATTTAATGAATTTCCCCCGGAATAGAACGTGCTGCGATTTCGACGGCATTAAAGATACGTACACACTTCCTGTGTGTATATATATATCTCGAAATCACCGAGATTGCGAATTGTCTGCTCGACGAAGAAGTAAATCAACGCGAGAATTGATTGGAAAAATAACCAAATAAAAATAGAGCATTCTCGACGCTCTGTTTCATCCAACGGGGTTAAAATTATCCCTTGTAACGAGGGACTACTGTACATAGACACACAACGTATATTTCCACGTATCCCATCGGGCATGAACAGTTAATTCCACGACTTTAGATCCTGAAATGGATCGTCCATTGTGTCGTGTAAGCATTATTCCGCGCGACGAAGAAACGGTCGATTTTCGATCGAAACGAGCGATTTCGACGGAGGAGGGCCGCCTCTATAATAAAACCGCGCAGAACGCGAATCGGGGCCGAGTGGAGGAGGGGGTTGGGGGGCATTTGGCGAAGTTCGCGTATCCCGGTCGGGGCTTAAACGCGCTCAATATCCGCGGATGAGTTTAATGGGGCGCGACAAAGCGCTTGTTTGTCACAGGATCGCACGTACCTCCCCCGTAACCTGACAACATTACAATTAACGAGACGAGCGGCTGTTATTCCACTACTTAACGCGCATTTACACGGCCGCGAGTCGTTGGCGCGCGCGCGCGCCAACGCTAGGGGATGATCCCGCGCGCCAAATGAACTTTCGGCCCAATTACAGCGTCGCGCCGGTATTAATCGCGCTCGAAAATAGCCCTGTCGGACCATCAGACTTTCTTCATAACCGATCTCACGGATCAATTTGTAGAAAATTTAATATTTCAATATTGTGGAAAGAGAGAATGACTTAATTTATAAGTGAACTTCTAAAATACCGAATCTGGGAGCACGGAGGCCGCTCGGAAGGGTAGACGAGGCGCTTGTGTGTCACTAGATTACCCTTACTTCTCTGTAACCCGACAACATTACAATTAACGAGACAAGTGGCTGTTACTGGAGTACTTTACGCACGTTTACAGCGTTTGCGCGAGGTGGGGGTGATCCCGCGCGCCAAACGAACTTTAACGCAATTACACGGACACATTGTACGCCGGCAGGCTTAATTAAATTATATTTTCAGAGGGTAGATTAACCGTACGTGTATATTTTTAGTCGTTCGGTATCGTTAGTCTTCATAGAATTAACGTAGATTGGATGGCAAAGGACAAATAATCTTTCTACGCTCGCCAGCGATGTGTAACTGCCTGAGAACCAATATAATATCGTCTCTTCAGTACCGAAACCGAAACCGTTGAAAATATCGGTTTTACGTAACAGCCGCTCGGAACAAAAGTTTCTCATAACCGTCTCGAGACCCCGAGACCGATGTCATAACTGTTTTCAACCCCCGCGTTTCGAAGGATACCGAGACACATAATATTCACGAAGGCAGAGAATGGTTGTTTGTCGGGGGATCGCCTTTGCACCCCCCTCCACCCGCTGGTAGCTTGACAACGTTACAATTAACGAGACAAGCGGCTGTTATTCGACTACTTAAAGCGAGTTTACACGGCCGCGAGTCATCGGGGGGTGCGATCCCGCGCGCCAAATGAAGTTTCAACGCAATTACAGCGACGCGCCGGTAACAAGGACGCCGTGAGATCTCTTCTCATACATTTACGCTCGGTTTCATTTCGCGTTACCGTGGTTATCGTTTTCCCGCCGATTCCACCTCACCGTTATCCTTTTTTCACCGTCGTCGGTGCCCTCGCTCACAATGAAATAAACATAAAATTAAATTGGACCCCGGCGACGAGGATTTCTTGGCTCGGCGACCCTCCGGAGCCCGCGATAACAATTTCTCCGGGAACGCGACGCGAAAAATTATCGCGACGATCAAATTTGTGGAGCGATTTACTCGTTAATTGGGACGGAGGGAACGAACGGGGAACGGGGAACGGGAACGGGACGAGATAGCCCTCGGTTTTGACCCGTAGTTTCCTCGAACGGCTGCACACGGATGGACAGTAAATACGGAACAATGCTCGGCGATGGTTTCCGAAATGCTCGACGGAGTTTCGATGATGGTCGACCGTCGGTGTGAACGATGAACTTTTCATTTAGGTCGGAGGCGGTCAGCGATGTCCGACATCGCTGACTTCTGTTAGCACTTTCGCGGTCGATGACGTACCACCGCGTCTTTTCGAATCCAATAGGGGCCATCGACGTATCGATAAATCGATACAGCCGCCGACTACCACCTGCAGGGGACGACAAGAATTCTCTTTGATTTTTTTTAATTACGGCCATACCTTATCCGCGGTTCATTACGACGAAAGAAAACAATGTGGACATTGGGAAAAGTTCTCTGCAAACTTTAAAGAACAGAATTATCGAACGCTACCCCTCGAAAGAAGTATTAAAGTTACAGGAATGATTACAAGAGACATTGGAACCTCTGCAATGCGATTATATCTAGCCAAAGCGAAGGAAATAACTTTCAATATAGCTTTACAGAACATTTAATGGAATCTTCCACCACCGAAGATTCTCATTCTGTCAAACCGAGTCCAGGGAATCCACGTTTTCTATTCGATAATTACGATCCATTGATATTTATTATTTAAAATTAATTGCACGCGTTTTACAATGATTACTAAATTCAAGCTTTAAAATGTTCCCGTAAAAACAATGCACGGTATAATGAGTTTCACAATTGTTGAAAAAGCGTCTCATTAATTTCTGTTTTCGTAAATACCTTTAACGCGTTCTAAACGTTGCAGCAATTTTAATATTCCTGGAACACGCTCCTTTACTTCGAAGCAGCCGAGTTTGGTGCAATTTTAAATAACAAAAAGCTCTGTTATTCTTTAGGATTTTCAAATAACCCAAGAATTAATTCATCATCGAACGAACTCCCCTAATAGCCAATACAATTTATTCGATAATTAAATTTTGAACTTCCCCCGAAACCCTTTCTTCGATTTCCTATATTGAAGTTAAGACGCGGTCGAGTATTCCACGCTCCAATTTCGAGATTCGCCCCCGCGAAACGCGAACGACCAATAAGTGTTATCGAACTTTTAATTGGTGATGCACGTTTGCAACCGGGGAATAAGGTTTGACCTACTATTCGCGGTTCCAAAATGCAGCGGAATATCAAACCCCACGGATGCTTAACGGTCTCATTTTCCCGATATACGGAGAATTAAGCCTGCAAGTCGAGGGAGCTTCCGGGAAGCTCCGAGATTGAAATTCAGAGTCGCGCGGTGTTGTTTGGACGGTATCGAGTGCGCTGAATGGGGTGACTTATGACTTGGACGCCGAACCACCGGACGGTCCAAACACGCGTCCAGATGCGCCCCGTCATCCCCCGTCGTTGTTTACACTTTGGCTAAAATGTGAAACATTTCCTGGCCGGTGGTGCGCGTGAATGCGACCCCGCGGCGCCGAGGACCGTTCGTCAATACGTTTCTAAGCGCCTGCCGCATGTTTTGGCCGTCCTGAATCCCCCAGGGGGCCCCAAAAAAAATAAATCTAAATAGAAGTCTTGAATTTCCAATTATCCAAGCACAAAGTCTCGCTTTCGCGGGCAATTCGAGGGGTTTTGGTACGTCGGTGAACGCGTTCTAATCAAATAGTGAAATTACACGTTTCAGATTCAAAGGAAAGGATAAACCGACGGAGAAAGCGTCGAGCACAACGGCGCTAAATATCCGAAGTAAGGTGATTTGGATGGCAAACCGTGGCGTATTCAGGAGCGTAATCCTCGCGGAACGGTTTTCGAGGAGCCTTGAAGGGGATACGCGATTCAAATTCCGCGACCCATGGCGTAGGAGGAAGAAGAATGATTGTTCGCCAGGCCCGTGGCGGAGAACGCGAAAGAATGGCGGCTACGCCGGAAGAAAAAAAAACGAATCCCGTCTTTGTGTTCGCGCCGGGTCGTCGCCGGGGGAAACAAGCAATAACGGCGTTTTTAATGCGACTAACGAATTTTGCTTCAGTTATTTATTCAGGATTCCGTGAAGATTAAAGAGCTTGTTAGCTGGCCCCACTCCCCGTTCCGGCGACGATCTTCTCTGTGCAACAGCAATGTAATTGAGGAAACAATGCAGTCCTCTTTCGAGACGTTTCAGAGTGGTAATCAAAATGAACGCGAAAACTTTTCCCTCACGAAATGAAATTAATTTCGACCCCTTTGACGCGACGTATTAACTCACGGTCCCGCGATCAAACGAGATTAATAGTCGTCTATTCGCGCGAACGGTGGATTTAATAAGAGGCTAATGTGTGATTATTATCATTCTTGGCCTCGTTGAAGTAATCTTCTTTGGGAATATCCTAGAGTGTGTATTATTTAGTCGAGCGATCGCACGCGTGACAGTTTGCAAAATGCCGTAGTATAATATTCGCACGTGTTTTCCCCTGAATAGGAAATATGCTCAACAGTCGCGAGAATGAATTACATTGTCGACGATGTAACGTTATAATTCCAAGCGTTGAGGAATTTACGGCCGCGAGGCCAGCATTCGTTTCGCTGGATCGCGAAAGAGATAGCAGTTGTTAGCGCGAAAATATGAATTTCAGCAGGGAAAAAAAAAAGAAAGAAGAAATACTCGACGCCCTGTGTGTATGTGCTTCGTTCCTCGAAAAGTGTCGAAAGTGGCGAACCGACCGAGTTTACTACGACTCTTCGCGGGGAACGAGTAAATACGAGAGTACGCTAAGCTCTCGTTTTAAAGGAGTTCTTGGCAAATCACTATGATAAGTACGCGTCAGCAAGTGAAAAATCCACCGGATCGAATTTTTCTCGAGAAGAACGCTAATACTCGACGAATTCCATTTTCGGTTAGAAGAGTCGGTAACTTTAATTGGTGTAAAAAATTCGTTCTATCCGACTCTTGTCCTAAAAATATCGCGTTAAAGGGGATTGCAACACCCTGGTTACGTCGAACCCGTGTTATAAGACAAGCAAGATCGTTAAATAAAACAAATGGAAGGGAAGATCGCGACCGAGGATCACCGGGCGTGTTAAGGCTGCCTGGCGCGTAGCGCACCGATCAAACAATTTTAATTTAAACATTCCTAGCTGGAAGACAGAGACAGAGCACGGGGGAAGTAGCTCGCGTCGGTGGAACGTAGCTGAGTTGAAAAAGCATCGAATTTCCCGAACGATGGCAAAAGGATCTTACCACGGCGTCCCAGGCGGAACCTATTCTCTGGCAGGCGGGTCGCTTGGCAAAATCGATTATGCTCGAAGCTGGAGGCGGTCGGACACTCGTTCACGGGTAGGTGGGGGGGGGCAAACAAAAAAGTCGCCGAATCGTCGACGGGGCTTCTGTCTCTCTGATATGCAAACGTAAGCTTCGGTCAGGTGTACGTATGTATAATAAGAGGTGGTCCGGCAGATGCAGGATTATTGCTGCACCAGTCGTAGGCGTCTATAGCCAGGGACCTGTAGTTCCGAAAACGGGTGGTTGGAACCACCCTCCCCCACCCTCTCGAAAAGGCGGAATGGAACGACGAACGAGGACGACCAAGAGGAAAAGGAAGAGGAAGAGGAAGGGAGCACCGGTTTCACCCGAATGCATCGATAGCACTGTGCCCCAGTTCTCTACGTTTCTCCCTCTTTTTCTCTTCTCCTGCCGGTTTCTCTCGCACCATCCCAACCCCACTTTGCTCACGACCCCTTTTCCACGTTTCTACGTCCCGTTCCCGCGATCTCTCCCTCGCCAACCCTTCGCCATATCGTTCCCGCTTGTCTCAAACCCCACACATCCTCCAACGGGCACCGCGTCGCGGATTTATAGATGGCTTTATCGCTACATCCGCACCTCGATGGACATACGACGACGATGTGGATGCGATTTCCAAAATCCCCGGGAATCTTCATCAGAATCTTGACGGTCGATGTAGCCAAACAAAAAAGCAAATGTCACCGTCTTGGTGTATTTTTTAAACGATTGAAAATTATTGCCATCGATCCACCCGCGACAAAAACACAGGGACGAGGCACTTTATTGAACCAAATTGACCACTTTGCGAATTGTTATCGCAATTCTCCTATTTTTTGAATCTTTTTCTCTCTGACAGGAGGTAATTGTCGTGTATATGGTATTGTTTGTCATTTTTGCGTTTCGTCGACGCAGATCGCTATAGGGATCCACGGTGCGTTGCGCCGCGTGTAATCCTGCGAGATGGAAAGCAATTTTTCAGCATGTTTGGGGGGTGTAATTTCGAATCAAAAGGGTCGCGTACGCCATCGGTCTACTACTATCCGTTATCGAGATAAGCGTTGTTTAATATTGATGTCAAGTGTGGCGGCATGTGCTAGCTATCGATGAGGACGTGGATCGCATGTGATGCTCGGTCTACTTCTACGTTTCAACTATACAGGGTGACCCACTTAAACGTCCGATAATAGGAAAATATTTGGCAGAGATAAATATTTTTAGGTAAATTCGCCACGCGAATTAAACGGAGCACCCTGTACATTCCACTTTTATTCTCCATTCGCGATCATTTGTACGTTTCAAACCCCGTAAGTCCATAAAATATCATATGTCTATAAAGCTTCGTACGTTCATATTGTAGGAGTGTGAATGTATGGGAGAAAGAGGACGTTAGTTGGTAAGATAGACATAAGGACATAATAGCGTAGTTTTAGTTTAGCTCAGGTCAGTTTTTACGTAGTTTATGACCGGGCCACTTGGGCCGACGTTTTCCAGACGCGGCCTGGCAAGGCCGCATGGGTCGGCGTTCCCCTACCAGGAAAACTCGGGTTAGGGGTTAGTTTTAAGAATTAGAAGAAAAGAACACGAGAGTCATCGCGACAGGGGCAGTCGAATAGTAGCGAGTCGAGGGAAAAGAACGGAGAGGTAAAGCCAGCGCGGAAAGAACATTGTGCGGAAAACTATTGTGCAGATCAATGTATACCTAGTATCTAGTATAATAATAAATTAGAGTATATGTATACACACTTACAGCGCAGTCATACATTCGATTTCCTACAATATTGTATTCGACTACAATTTCCACAATGGCGATTGTGAAGCTACCGTGGATCGTTCCAACAACGAATTGGACCATGTTTGCAGGTGAAAAATGTTCCTACAATACCCTCGGTTTTTATACGAAAGCAGATTAGTGCAGTGGAAAAACCGGCACGAGAGAGAAGCGTAACCATGGAAAATATTAAAATTGCGTTATTAAAATGAATTGAAACGACTCTTATTGATATTAATATTTGTTAAAACCTCGGCGGGGCGAGATAAGCGAAGATACTTAAGCTTTGAGCGTATTCAGCAATTAAGGAGTTCGGTGAGCCTTTTTCCCCGATCCAGGACCAAATGGATTCCAACAGTATACCGTGAGCCAGCTGACCAAATATATGGCGACACGCTGCACCGCTGGATCACAATGAACTAATAGCGTTTGTGATTAAAGCATAGATCACCCGTTGGACGTAAATACAGAGTTGCTGATTACGGGATCGGTCAACAATTAATTTCTTGGTACAGTTGCTAAACAATCTCGATCGCGTTATTACATACTGATGTCGCTGCGCCGCAAACCGCCGCAGCGCTGCATTATTAATTATCGGGGGCCATTTTCCGTTCCGCGGGATTGTTTAAATTCGTTCCGACCCTTCGACTCCGGAGCGCACGGGTGTCCGTCGGCGGGTTCGCGCGCATTTATGTTTCTGTTTGCATCATGAATCCCTATTGTTTGCACCGCGAGTTCGTTCCCTCGTTGTTTCTTTTGTTTGGTCAGCCTAGTTCGTTTGGCGCGGCGTGTACGGCACGTTGTCAGCTATCGATAGAGAATATGGAAACGAATATTAATAATTGCCGATGGAACGATCTTTCGTTTGTGCCTCGAGCATGTTTCCATGGAAAAGGGAACACAATTTCGAAACGCGATATCGATATTTTCCTTGGGACGCGAAACGACGAAAATTGAGAGATAATAATGAGGATCGCGCGAATTATTATTCGTAAATGGAGTAGCTTTACCATAATCCCTTCCCTTATACGTTTCGTTGATTTAGTACCGATCGAATAATTTCGAGTATCGTAGCGGGAGCATTTGTTTTGTATTTTGTATGGAAAAATAAAGCCCCAAAATGCTGGTGCTCGATATTTTCATTCCATGCACGATTTTACGAGGACGAGACTAAAAAATTGAGCAAATAATGGAGGATATATCAATTATTCGACACAAACTGTGGAGATCCATTTTGTTCCAGTGTGCATTAACTTTTAATCTGTATAACAAACAGTGTTTAAATTGGATTTATAATCATGTACATTGTCGTTTATTATTAAAAACACTGTGTACTTCATACAATTCATTGAAGCTACTAAAACGATTTATGAATTATTATCTCCCGTATATGTGATTTTATCGATTTAGTGCCAACTAAACAAACTGAAATATTACAATATTAGTTGCAGTCTGGTACTTTTATAATCATCACACATTTTAGCAATTTCTTAGAACGATGTGCATCGTTGGAGAAGCTGTGCAGAAATCGACTACACTAATTAAAATAAATCGTCGTCGATACAATCCAGGGGTCTCCTTTCACAGGCGTCAAACACGATAGAACACCCCTATTTAAGATGCAACTTCTGTAAACTATGCTGAATATCTTCCAGATGGACAGACGACTATCGAGCCGTCAAAGGCATCGACATAATTAGCCGTCCTTCAGCCGGAAGTTCCGACATGTTTTCCATGAAAAGGCCCGTCTCGAGAGGACGCTATTAAACCCCGTGGACAAGATAAAGGAAGTCCTCTGTATGCAATGCAAAAACGGGGTAATTCGTTTCCCGGACGGTAATGCATATCTATTTGAGCGAGCGAAATACTCGTCGCGACAAAATCCACCGTCGCTAGTACCATCTGCAGCGTTATGAAAATCGCGTTTCACTTTGTGTTTATTTAGAGGAGCATGTAAATTGTGCCGGGAAGCACGGGGAAGCTTGCACGCGACCTTAAGATCGCCTCGCCTGCCCGTCCTCGCGGCGGACATCGATCCAAGCCGGTTGCATTCGAAATCTGCAGCATGCAAATCGCTCCCAATTACGGAGAGTGGGTGCTCCTGTATCCACAGACCGGATGTTGAGGAAATTTTTATCCTGGCATCGTTCACGGATCGAGTCCTTGGCTCCTCATTACCAGGTCCATCGACGAACGACATTTTTAACACTAAACCTACTGGTACTTCATCTATACCCATTCTTATCACGACCGGACAAATGACCAGTCTTCCTTATTCTCTTTTACGAATTTTGTTCCACGTCGATACCGTGGTTAGTTCTAGAGAAAACAATTATTTAAGAAAAAGTACCGACTAGTAATTACGCAGGCATCCTGTATTTAAATTTAAATTAATTTTCAATTAAGTAAACAATTTATGATGCAGTTTTATCGTAAATTAGTCCGTACGTTCAGTAGGAATTGCTGAAACCACTTTGGGTATGTAGCGTAAAAGTAAATGTGAAAATAAACATAGAAGGCAGAATAAATTATAATAGTTTATATGCTCATTGGATAGGGGATAAAATGCCCTTTAAAGTGAGAGTTTGTACGAGTCGATAGCTTTATTAGTTCCGGAGATATAGCGATTTTAGTGTCAAGTCGATGCGGTGGCTAGTTCCGGAGATATAAGGGTCCGAAGCGTTTGTTTACTTTTTTGCTGCGGCCTTGTCAAGGTCGTTGACCGGCACGTGACGCGTGGGAACTAGGTCACTCGGCCACTCGCTCGCGAGTCACGTGCGAGAAAGAGAGGTCCGGCGCGACGCGTCAGACGGAGACAGCGATAGTCGAATTAAGAAAAATTACCATTTACATAAATTGCGATATCTCGAAAACGGAAAGTCGGATCGTCAAAAACCAAAAACCATTTTAAAGAGGAAGGTTTGCCGCTGCCAACGGTGGCTTAATAATTAATAAAACACCAATAGTTTCGAAACTGTACGAGTCTAAAGTTTAACTATTTTTAATACGCGTTAATAGCCTTTTCTAAGGCGGAGAACGGAATTTAAAAAATTACCCTTTACATAAATTGCGATATCTCCGAAACGGGAAGTCGGATCGCCAAAAACCAAAAACCATTTTAAAGGGGAAGGTTTGCCGCTTCTAACAATACCTTAATAATTAATAAAACACTAATAGTTTCGGAACTGCACGCGTGTAAAGTTTGACTATTTTTAATACGCGTTGTTAGACTGTTTTAAGACAGTGAAAACTGAAGATTCTCCCCTTTCATCTTTGCTATAGATATATTTCCTATTTACATTGGAAGCTAACCAGAATTTGATACCAAATTTTGTCCAGTGTTTGACAAAAAAGTCTAAATCATGCAATAGATCAGACTACATGTTTTTCTCAGAAAACAAACAATAAGAATAGAAGTGAATATTGTAAAATTCATTGTACGTATACTATAAGAAGAGTTGTAAAGTTAAATGGCGCTAAAATAATATTGCGCGTTAGAAATTCTAAAAACTGTCATTTCGTCGGTCGCGGTAGGTTTAGTGTTAACCAGTCCCTAATTAAAATCATCGAGAAGATGCATACTATGTGCTGCGTATGATAATTGCATGAAATTCGATCATTGCCGGAAGTTTCAGCCGTATTTTCTTGCACTACTCGAGGTATTACGAAGTACATTGAATTTAAGCTGCTTTTCTCGACACCAGAGCTTAAAGTGTCAAGATCTACTTACAACAGACTTGTGTCTCTCAAGGTGATCAAGATATCAGTAATATACGAGGTGATTCGATAACGACTCAAAGTATCGAAGTGATCTTTATCTAGCAAGGCGAAGTTGGTCTATAATTTTTTACTTCCGTTCAATTTTAACAAATTTCGTGCTCTAAAATCGCCACATTTCGATCCGATCGGACGCAAAAAACGCGTCGATGCTATCTACACAGACTTCCAAAAGGCTTTCAAATACTGTCAATCATGAAACTCTCATCGACAAACCATGATCGTCGGAGGCAACTCGCTCTCGTGGATTTTCGGCTATCTATCCGGGCAGATCGCTTCTGATATTCAATAATAACTTCCCTGATCCTGTTGCCACCGCGGCCGGAGGATTTTATTTACGAAACAATTTATTTCGGAGTATAAATAATTTTTTAACGCGTTTGTCGTTTCCACGGACACGATTGATACCGACGACCGGCTCGGGCAGATAAACGTACACGCTGACGACTACAGAATCGACGTCACCAAGCGTCATCCTCGATCGAAACAGAGACAATGGCGCGCGGGAAGGGTGTCGCGGAAGCGTCAACGTTCCAGTTACGCGTTCTTTCTTCCTCCAACTTCCATCTCTGTTTGTTTCCATTTGCTTGAGTGAGGGTTCTGTTCTGTTTACGTTTCAATTACGTTTTAGATGAAATGTGGTCTGGCTTTAACGATTTCCATGCTCGCGAGCTTCTTTCGAACACTCGTTTTAGCGCCAGGGACTCGAGGAAATGACTATTACGTCGTCGCACCAGGGTTTGGAAAACAATACAACGCTATTGTTTCGCAATGTCCAGCCCTCTGAAGCAACTATTCGTTCCCCTAGTATGCAAAATATTTAACGATGAACCGCCATAAAATGTCTATTTTTCCATCGCCGTAACGCCCGTTCGAAGAATGTAATTCGTTTGTTTCCACAGTTCTCGCGGTGGCGGCGTCGTCTCTTTTATCCCCGTGGCGGGTTTAACCCCGACTTAAAGATCGTCGCTGATCAGCAATTCTCTGTTTGACTAGCGTAACCTATTTCCCGGGCGGGGTTCGAAGCGTTCCGGGCGCGTGGAACGGGCTGCCAGAGAGGGCTGGAGAGCCAGAATGCGGCCGAGGAAGCGAGACGTAGCGTCGTATTTCCTCGTCGCGACATCAACCGGTTTCCCTTCTTCGCATCCAGCACAGAGAAGCCGCTGCCTCGCGGCGCATCCCGAGGAAAGCAAGCATTACCCAGCGTCGGGGCTTTAATGGTTGTACAGACCGAAGTTCCTGGCCGACCCGAAGAAACGACCCGCTTTACTATAAATTCCAGATAAGCCAAGGTTTACGGGCCGCGTGCAGTTAAAACGTCGCGCGCCTGTCTCCGTCGCCGTGAAACAAACAGTCCGCGGAATTATCGTCTTCGTTTCGCGTGTCGATGCTAGATTAGGATCTACTGTTTTCCCCTGATTACACGCGAGACCCAACGCGACCATTTTATTTCATTTATTTCGAGGGGTAAGTCGGTACGAGCATCGCGTTAATCTGAACAATGTAATCGCCACCGTCGCGTTTAGGGACACTCGAGCAAGAGAGAGCTGTTGAGCGAATGTTTAGGAAGGTTTATTCATAATAATAACGGGAGGAGCTTCTCATTTGGAAATTTGCCACCGAAACTACATCGAGCGGTTCCACTTGCAACTTATTTAACCGTAATCCTATTCAACGATGGTTATTCCGGATTGTTGCAAGCAATGAAAGTTCTCAAAATCGAAATTGGACCACAGGCGATTGCATACCGCTTCGCGTTACCGTTTCTCTAAATGGAGCAGATGTCGATGACTCTGGGAATTTAACGATATTTAAATTTTCTTAAATAATAGTCGCATCGTTTAAAGACGAACGTTCTGGGCAGTGAATCCGTGAATTTATTGGTCGTTCCGTTCGCCGCGATAAACAGCCATTGGTTGGGCTGGATATTGATTCTAAACGATAGGTTTCGATGGCGCCCGTTCGAACCGGTACTCAATGGCCCGATCATCCACGGTGCTCGATAAGAAAGGTGACTTAATTCCTTTTTCCCTTTTCCCTCGCGATTAATCGGCCGAGGTTAATCGAACGACGCCCGTGGATAAGGTCGCTTATCGGCCGTGCCGTGTCGTGGATCGCCCGGGAACGACGAAAATAAGCGCGATATTACGTGAAATTTAACGTGGCGAGAATACGGAACGATTCGCGTGAATTCGCTCGTCACTAATTCGGCTTAAACGAGACAAGGATAATGATATACGAGCGGCGGAGTGTGACGTGTCAAGGTCGACGTAAACCGGTCGTGAAATATCACCCCTGGGCCGGAAAATATTTTGTTTCCTTTCCTGGGTCGCCATGCTTTCGGAACAGGAAGCGGTCTCACCGTTTTACTGTCACCCTAAACTATTTCGCCTCACCCCGAGTTTTGATAATTTTATGTTACGTGCACAAGCTTGCAAACTAAGGGTTGGAGAGCCTTGTAATCTATCAGGATGAAAGAAAAACATCCCTCGTATCGTTCGATTAAGTTTCTGTAGCGCCAATTTCCAATTGTACGTTCCTTTGTGTTTTCTGTTTCGCGTGCACTACTGTTTGGCGATATTTTAGGGCCGAGAAATAAGTGTCGGGTCCGGTCGTGGCCGGATTGAAACTAAATGTTCCGCCATGGATTGAAATGATTCTAGATTTCTGTACACCGTAACGCTTTTAGTGCGCCTACAGTGGCGCACACGCAGTTTTGAACCAGTATTAATGCTCTTTCGTTAACTATATACCGGACGAAGTACAGAGAACGCACCAGTTTAATCTCGCTAAGTAATTCTCCGCGGGACTAATGTTTATTGAAAAAGAATGTTCTAAAACGGAATTACTCTGTTCCCGTGGAATAAAAATGTACGATTAACGCGGGCTTCGTTCTCGGGGGTAGTTGCCGTGATTTTAATTAAAGATCATCTCTGTGATCTTATGCTAAAGTACACATTTCCGACGTCGGAATTTATGCTTCGCGCAGAAACAAATCCAACGACGCGTAAAGTACAAAGTACTCCGAAGTAATTTCAAGACAAATTTCAGAATTTATTACCCCGTACTTCCGTATAAATGTTCCGGTATACAGGATGGGAGCAAAAAGCTCGATGTGAGTTTCCCTTTTCTCTGTCAAAGAGGAACTTGATTCACAGGGGGTTGAATGTTATTGCTAATAATCATTTTTTAGGCGTATCCGATCGAGTTTAGCGTGTCATTTTTATCAGAGGCGGATAATTTCGCCTGAAATATGGAACGAAATTTGCGCGAATCGCGGGGCAAAGTTCAATTTTTCATTAAACATCAAACGAGATGCGACTAGTCTGCAATTTCAGCGGGGGATTAAGCATCGGGAACTGAGGCTCGAACAAGTTGCGGGGTAGTCGGAGAAGAGACGAATGGTCGTAGGGAGCAGAGACGCGATACTCGACGCGGAAAAGCGTTTAGAGAGTTAGGACAGTTATGCCGGTGGAAGGCCTTATGATTTAGCGACCGACATAAATAGTAAAGTGTTACGGGAAACATTGAAACTTTCGACGATTATCGACCACGCGAAATCTGGCACGGTTTTCCAACTGCCAAATCGACGGAGAGCCAGAATTCATCGATAAAAATTATTCAGAACTGCACGTAGAAAGATATTCGATCTCGTTTACGGAAAATACCGTATGAGAAGCATTACTTATCGTATAAATATATCAGAGAATATTTTCCGCCGAAATCGGTGAATTATTTTTGCCGACAAATGGATTTCTGGGGTTCTTCGTTCGTATTCGCCACTCGACCGACGCGAATAACGACCAGCATTATTAAACGGCGCACCGCCGGCGTATGATAATTATGTGTATTTACCGCGAGAATATCAAAAATTGATCGCGTAAAGATCTGGTCGTTAATTAAAGCACGTCGATGGCACGTATTTCGCGCGCTCGAATTTCGTGCTGGACGCGTCCATTAATTTACAAGCACGGTCGCGTCTGTTTCCGCCACCGCGCACTCATTTGTCAGCTTTTATTGAACAGTTCTGGCTTTCGCGACGGCCGGCGCGCGAACTTTTGACGAACCAGCGTGTCGGTTGTCTTCTAACCGGACGAAGTCGTAAATAAGTTAGGATCGAAACGTCCGATCGTTGAACGAATTACGGACGCAAGAATTAAAAGCAACTCGAACGTTGATTCATTGCTGGCAATACTTGTACGAAACGCAATTATACTTACGGACGATAGTGAACATGATTTTGGTACGTTGGCCGATAAACTACGAAACTCGTTGGCGCGGGCCAAAAATCATTATTTCACGACACGATAATGCGGATAACGATTTTGCATATATCTCGGGCTGATTCGGTGAATAGTAGTCCACGTTACATTTTACGAGTCGTACTCTCGGTGGGGCTGTCCGTTCTCGTAACCAAATCTCGTAAAGCAGGTAGTTTAACGCGTAATTAACGGAGCACGCGCCGCCGCCGGTGCACCGTCCTCAGGAACCTGTTAGGCGGCCATTTCTCTGCGTCTGTTTCCCCTAGAATTTAACGATTTACACGCGTCACGCACCAATTTCATCCTTAACAAAAGACGATGTATAGAAATGAAATCAGTTTATAGAAAAGCATAGAACTCTAGCTATAAATTTTCCGTAAGATTGAAGTCCGGAGAGCTCGATAGCCGGGCTAACGTATCCACTGTTTCTGTTCTCAGCTACTGTTTGGCGCTCTCGAATGCACGGAGGGACGCGTTATCGTGCATAAATTTCAGATTGACGGACGTAAAATGGCGAATATAGGGCAGGTTCGTCCAAGAGCGTCCGATATTTTCGAAAATCTAATCGAGCTTGCGGAAGAAGCAAACCGATATTTGTAAACTTGAACCTCGATTAGAGGCGTGTAATTTATTGTTTAACTTTTAGGTTGTTCGCTCGGACGAAAGCAAATGAAATTTAGGGGTGAACTATTGGCGTTAATCGCGCATCGGAGCGCGTTGCTTTTCAAAGCGGAACTTCGACCACGATTCGGGTTGCTCTTCCCGCATTCTACGAGACGTCGTTGGCTTTTATCGACGCTCGACTGGATTCTCAAAAATATCAGACGGTCTCTTGCCCTACATTCGCCGTTTCCCTGCCGCCAATCTCGAATTCTCGCACGACAACGATTCCCTTTTGCATCCCCGTTGCTGTTCGATTCAGGATACGTTTCGCGACGATCTCCAATACGAGCCGAATAGCATCGACCCGGGGACAGTCCCGGACAATTCGAGAGGTCTGGGTCACTTTGCTGTAAATTTAACAGGTTGGTCGAGATACGCCGAGGGCACGCGCAAGGGTGGCGCAAACGTCGTAAAAAAAGCACGGAAAAGGGTGGTCGGGGCTGTCGAGCGAATTGGTTGCCCTCTCCCTTCTGCGTCGGTGGAAAACGGAAGCGAACGTCGATAAACCGTGCACGCAGGCGGGAATCACTCAGTCACCGGTGAAGTTGACCGAGATTGGCCGGGCAAAGCACAATAACTCGGTACATCAGGCGGCGGGATTTTTCCCGTGCGCCCACTCCGGCCGAGTGACTCGCGCCCGGGCAAATACCGCGAGCATTTTCACGCTCCGGCGGGTTCCGGTGTCCCATTGAGTCGAGATGGGAACCGGTGTGCTGGCCCGTCCCCGTCAATGCGCGCGATTGCTCGATAACACGAGCACACGCGCGATATCCCGACGCCCCCGACAACCCCTCAACCCCCACACCGGACCCCCCCCCACGATCCTCTCGATGCCGCTCGTAATTATGCGCGATGGTTATAGTAACGCCACGGTGCGGTTCGTTTGCCAGGCTCTCCGTTATCCCTTTTTGGCGCGGTCATTCAACGAAACGGGCCACCGGGGTACGCGGTTGGACGAATGTGGTACGAGCACCAGTATGAACGCCAAGTGCGCCCAGATGTAACTGTATCATCCTCGATGAAAACTAATGACGAGAGTACATACGCGTTTACTGCGTCCAATTAAATTAGGCACAATGGGCCAGAATTGGGGGGTGAAGCATCGAACGGTGAATGGGGCAGCGGTTCCAGCTTTCGAGCGACGATTTTTATCCCCGAATTCGAGTCCGTGAAAATAAACGCCGCGTTAGGGTAGTTTTCGAAACGGTAAGGGTGAGATCGGGTCTCGTATTTTGTAGATACAAGAGTCTTCTTACAGGGGATGATGATCCCCATTTGGAATATTTAATAGCTAGTTCTTCGAGACTTTCGATCTGATATTTATTCTTCTATTATTAAAGAGTATTTATGAAGCATGATCAAAGTTGCTAGGATGTTCAACTATTCTCTACTCGCCCCTTTATGAAATATTCCACAGATTTAATGGCGACAAAACGAATATTGGACACGTTTATTCGACGGGTACAGTTACTGGAAAAGAGCAAGTGCCGTGTGAATAATTCGGGACCCATTGTGCATTTTCCGTCGCAAACCGTGAACGTTATCGATTTCTGTAGCGCAAACAGTAGAATTTACGTGCCCCGAGGGACAAAAATCTGACGGTTTCCAATCAGAAAACCCAGGTAGCCACGGTATAGATCGCACACGTGCACCACCCACGCTCGCGTTAGTCCTATTCATAATTTTCAAAATATTTTATTCAAAAACCTATGGACTGCAAAAGGTAACCGTGGCGGGGACGAATTTTGATAGTCAAAATTACGATTTCTAATAGCATGGGAGTCCGTAGGAAATCGTGATGAAAATTTCCGGAGGAACATTTCAGCGAAAAAGTGGATTCCTGGAAACATGATAAAGAATGAATGCCTTGAAGCATAAGTTCTTTGAGTTTACGAGAAGCTGCTACAAAATATGCCCCGGATGTAATGGAATTTTCCGACCTGGTATACAGGATGTACAAAGTAGAACGTTAACTCTTGCTGGCTGAAAAATGTCCGCTACCTTTTGTTAGATTAAAATATATCGTACACGTTACAGTCAAAGGACATGGAATCACCAACGAATGCATGTATTTTCAATTTACATCCCTTTTAATCTCACATATGATTCATCGATTACACCGATATTTGAATCCTCTATTAACAAATTGTAATTCAAAGAGTACAATTCACACAACCTAATTTTTCTCTCATCAGGTTCCAGACTTGCTCCATTAAGCACTATATTTTCGAATCACAGCGTATAATCACCCGGAAATCGGATATTCAAGGAACGGAGTCGCACGCGTCCAAGCGTCGTTTGAGGGCAAACAGAGAAATTTCGTTTCACATTGCCTCCTAGTCTCTCATTATCGCTTTGAACCATGTCAGCTGCTTTTTATCGTGTTTTTTTCATTCCCAAGCTCGTTTCGAGGCTTTCGATAACTCCGATTTATCCGTTGATGTTTCCATATTATAACTCGCTCGTCCCACTTTCGTGTTTCATAGCTTATTTGCCTTTCCGCGATGGGAAAAAATTTCGCGCGTGTATTCGTTGGCTCTAAATCGAATCGCGATCATTTTGTTGCACAAGTCCCTCGTTTAGGAATACATTAATACATTAAATGCAAAGTTTCCAAGAGACTAGAATGTTACTCGAATGTAGACTCGAGTTCGCGTAATTCCGTAGAATATTTGAATTAGTTTCAATTCCAGGAATTGGTATATTGCAAGTTCAAGTTGCTCCGGCAAAGACGTTCTTGGAGGATTATAGACGCGAATGGGAAGAGCAAGAAAGCAGACGAGGATTTAGGTGTGTAATAACAGACGGTTGCACGTTAATTTTATGAAACCAGTATTCAAATCTACGGTTCCACTTTTAATTCGGAACGAGACGTCTTTGCAATTATTACTGGGAATCAGTGACCATTATATACTGGCAATGGGTGGACTAATAATCGACGAGTCGATAAAAAATAGTAGCTCCGAAAGAAATGACTTGGTGTAGCAAAGAAGACGCACACGGATCACTAACCTGGGCCTCGTTGCTGTCCTTAATACACGGTATTCAGAGATACTCGCAGTTGGTTTGCGAACGCGGATGAGCATCGTGTAGCACGATTCCATCGTCGAGGGGAAAATGCGCTATAAATTCGCGACGCTCGTTGGCATCGCTGGAACCACGCAGCGACTGATGAAAGGCATGTTCTCGACGAATATAGGTCGGTAAAAAAAAACACACACACACGCCTACATGTACAAAATAAAAGACGCGGGTTTTTGTTAATTTCTTGTTACCGTACCAGAACAGAGAACACACGTTACAAGACTGCTCGAATTCTACGACGGACCCTCGAAGCTACTTCGACCATTATTAATTATTTTATGGAATCCGGGTCAATTAAAACGTTTGAAAAGTCAAGGATCAAAATGTAGAAGCTCCGTCTCGGTTCGAATTCTATGACAATGATGTCGAAACGATAAAGAAGTACAATGTTAAAAATATATTTCATAACGCGGAGAGCGTCTAGCTGCCCCCAAAAAGTTGGCTTTAATAAATGATGAAGAGGGGAAGATAGCGCGACCCCGACTGTCCTCGCGAAGATAATTCCCGGCGATTTTTCACGCGGGGTTAAAAACCACCGCGAGGTGTCAAAAGTGGGTACAATAGCGGGGGCGGAAAAGTCACATCCTTCACGAAGTGTCAAAACCACCGGGGGAGCTGGAAAAACGGGCCACTTTGTTATCCAACTTCGGTTCGATTAATTAACAGCAAAGAAATCGTTCTCTCGTTTGTGAAAAATCCTTTATTCCTTTTTCCAAGGCCCGGGGCTCGTCGTCGTGTCATTTATAAACTGCCATTCAAGGGTTAAACGCCGACTGGCAAATATTAATTAACCGCGCTAGTACCGGGAGCAACAATTTACTCGTTTCGTCGGTGAACCGCCTTGATGTCTTAACCATACTCGTAGCCGTGGAGAATACGTTTTCACCGACGAAAGGGTTTTTCCAGGCCGAGCCAGCTGGAACGAATCAGCTGCGAAAGAAGGAACAGGATCGATCAGCTGATTCCTCGGGGTGTGCTAAAGTGCCGCTTACCATCCCCCATCGGACCATGGGGTACCAACACCGTACGTGTGTCTCCTCTGTAGATGTACTCGCGCGTGTATGTGTTTGTACGTGCTGGTCCATACCGCAAGAGGCAATATAACTTTCTGGCCAATTAATTTCTCAGTAACAAACGCGCACGAACGGACCAAGTTAAGCTACGCCGACGCGTATCCCGAACGACCATGGAGGTGGACTGGTTTAGGGGTTCCTGGAGCCTTTGGTTTTCTTCGGGGCACGTGACATTCGCACGTCTTTCATTGGCACGCGTGCACGGGGATCTCAATGTGGTATTTTTAATTGTTGCATTTGTAACCGAATTACATATTATCTACCGGGTCAAAACGAATATTTGTAGGTGTATTTATAAGGGGTGCAACGAGACGAAGTGTGAACTTTTGTCAGTCGTAAGTAGGTCACGGAAACGAGGGGTCAAAAGGATTGATTTGTGCGGTACGGTTGTGTGATTGAAACGAGAAGAGACATTGTCTGATATCTTGTACAGTCGGTCGCGAAAGTCTACACACAAAATGACTAACGATGCAAGTTTATAATTTCAAACGGGGAATATAAGAACATTCGTTGCGATTGCCATAATCCACAGTATTTTCGGTATACGCCTCTTAGCGGTAATCGATACGATACAGGCGCGTGAACGCCAGACTCCAATGAGGCGAATCAAAATTTAAACGCTAATTTACTCGAGATTAGGGTTTACTGTTCTATAGGGTTCACTACCGATTTACATGTGCAACGCCCTGTCATTACCTACCTGCATGCTTCATGTAACAGCATGTTTGCAGAGCATAAGCAAATTGCCTAACCAAATATCTCTTGGTTTATATTATAATCGTCTACCTCCAGCCAGACACCCCTCGAAACGATCTTAGAGGGTGAAATAGATTTTACACCTCTCGCTCGCAAACGTAACAAATTACGTTTAATAAATAATACGTCAAAAAACAGTTTCTGGGGGTGGAATTTATGGGCGGATAAAATTGACAAGGAAACAGTCACCCATAAAATATTTTTACTCTACCTTTGACGGAACGTATTTAACGTGAAAGTTGCGGAGGTTGATTCGTTTATTCTTCAAGCTCCTGTTGGTAAAGTTCCCGGCGCGAATGAAATATTATTTGCAAACACGAAGTTCGTGAGAGCCGACACGTTCCGTACGCCACTTTCTTCCCAGGCCGATCTTCCTCTTTCCTGCTTCTTTCGCGTCCCTTTTTTTCAAATCACACCCTCTCCGCACCGCTCCCCCGGCCGTTACGCTTTTGTTCTCCCTTTTTTCTCTTTCTGTTCGTGCGACTGTTACCGGTGCTCGGGGCTTTTACCTCGACAGTCTCGCAGGGCCGGGCGCTTCATACTTTCCGTCGTCCAGACCTACTTTCGGACTCGTCGCCATTGCTTCCCCGGACCGAGGCGTACCATTAATCAACTCGCTGATCCCCCGTTTGTAATGAAACATTATGCGTTTAACCCCTTAATACCAGCGCCAGTGTCCGACACGAACCACCCTTAACACGCTCGTAATCAGCCGCTCGAGTGGATGATTTGTTGAATAATCTATCGAAAAATTGGGTTACCGCTATTAAATTCGCCAACCCATTTTCAGAGGGATGTTACACCATTTTGCGGACTAAACTGATCCCCGTCTTTGCATCCAGAAACTTGAGCCGCAAAAACTCGGACCATTCTCGTCGTGGGAACGACGAAATACCACCCCCATTGCGAAAGGGGTTAAATTTGTGGAGAACTGACGCGTTTGGGCGATTAGAATCGACTAGGAGCCCTTTGTCGCTGGTAATCTTCCGCTCGAATTCGCGATCCCGGCGTTCAATTTCAGTTTTTAACGAAATGAAAGATGCACGAGGCCTTTTTTGTTCGACGGGCTCCGAACCAACCTCTCTGGAAACTTTTCGGGGGGGGGCTGAATTATTTACATGGCGAGCCGCGAACCTTCCAGCGAGCGAGTCTCGCTGTTATCGCGTTATCGTGTAACCGAGACAAGAATTGGAAGGAGGACGGAGCGAGAAGAGACCGAAACGTCAGTTTTTCCAACCGACGGTTTCGGGGGTTGGGAACTGTACGCGCCGCGGCGCGTCACAGGGAAAGTTTCCCCGTGTGAAAGAGGAGAGGAGCAAGTTTTCCGAAAAACGAACGATTGAAAAAGTGTCGCTTCGTTTGCGGATGCGACTCTTTCAAGGTTTTCCAACTACGGTTGTTTGGACTCTGACGTATCGTAACACAAAAACTCAGCGTACACACGTGGAATTTTATAACAAACGCAACTGAACGCTAAAATTTGTCTCGCTTTTATCGAAGAACGAAAAACCCATCAGAATTGAAATCAGGAATTAAATTATTTTTTAGATTTTCATAAAAGGTTTATCACTAGGGGTTGAGCGTAGATTTTTAAAGGAAGCAGTAGTGAAAAGGACAGGTTATTCTACGGAATAGTATATCGTGTGACATTGGTTTTAGTCTTTCCGAGGAGTCGAGTAATGCGCCCACAAAGCACCACTCTTTTAACATTTTTTATTCTATTACCCCCACTCTTTCTCCCGTCTTATTACATCTGAGCCGTCAAAAGGTACCGTTACCTCGCGCGTAATTAAAACTGATATCGTTGTACTTCGACATAACGTTTCAACCCTGTTACTTTGTATCCATTATTAAAATTGACATTGTTCCGTGGTGTTTGAACGCAAGAGTTCCGCGGCGAAAGAACTCCGAGACTACAAGACACGAAATACTGATTGATAGCGTTGAAACAATGGCGAAAACAAAGAGATACTTTTTCAACCGACAAAGAAAAATACCTCAATCTCTTCAGCGAAGACCACCTGGAGCAAAATTCTTCGATTAATCGACGGACAATTGGAAACGGTGGTTGGGTGACGTCGACATAAATAACCTAATAAATAGATTATAGTAAATTGACTTTTATATAAATAGGCAAGTTTCCTGGCGCACATTTTGGAACATACTTGAACTCTTTCCTAATTACTTGATCGCCCTATTATTGAAAACTGTAATTGGTGATCGATCATCAGTAACCTGAGAATGGGTACTTTTAAGCGACAAAAGATATGGTTACACCGGTAATAGCGTACTCAAATTCATTATAGAACAAACAGCAATGGCAGTCGATTGATATTCCCTATGATCGACCGAGCTATTAATTATTGAAGCCTATGATGGCCGATTAATCTCCCGCAGCCTCAGAATTCGGTATCAAGCACATCGGTGCATTTTACAAGCCCCGATAATACCCACATAATCGGTGGATCGCTTTAGAAATTTTAATAACGTTGCCGGAGATGAACAAAATTGAACCCAAACGCAAGCGAATATAAATTATTCTATTTTCCAAGTGGAACCCGTTTGAGAAGTTCCGAAGAATCTCGCGGTAACGTATTCAGATTCTAATCGGTCCTCCGCGTCAACCCCGAAAGATATATATTCGCGTACACGCTCGACGGGGGGTTGTCTCTGTGTTCCGTGGTTTTCCCGTTCGAAATCGATTGTCGGCATCCGAGTCGACGAAACTGTCTTCGGGACATTACAAATTTCCCTTTTTTCTCTCATTGGTGGCCGGGTTATATAGGGGGGTGGGTCGAACGACAGCACTGCGGAACGAGGTACGAATTCGCAGTCCGGGCGTATCCAGCGCGACGGAGGTGAGCGCGAGGGGCTGCGTTTTCAGGAAATTTCCCCGTAGCCCCATGTGCAAATATTTATCGGGAGTATCGGGAGCTCTGCAAGCTGGTACGTACGTGTACGGCCGCGATGCAGCACTTACATTTACAGCGTTGGCGTTTCAGACAGAGCCCGGGGAGGACGCGTGCACGTATTCGTGCCGCGGCAGTATGCATCGGGGAGTCGTGTGAATACATGCATAAAAATGTCTACTTTCGCGTGCCGGTAACACCCCCGTCAGCCACCCTCTAGCGCGGCCTCGTCCCACGCAGCGCCTTTACCGCCCGCCCATCGTCGCCCGGCGACGCCGACGTCGCAACCGCATGCACAGCGCGAAAATGTCTTCGGATCTGGGACGTGCCAGCCGAATGTTAACCTTTCCGGCACGTCGCGGAATGATTACGTTCACGACCTACATAGAGGGCCGCGGCAACGAATCGTCTATCCACCGCCAGACGACCGTCCCGACGCGACGCGACGCTCCCGTCAAACTGCTTGCGCTACGGCACTTGTACTACGCTTCTTGTTAAAATCACTGGGGTTATACGTGATCCGGTATATCGCCCCTTATGTTTCTCCACCTAACCTCCACTGTAACAAACCGTAAACCGTGGTGCATCGCGTTACGTCAATAACTGGAGATTCGTTTGCTTGAAAAGGTGGTACGTGATCTTGAAATATCACCGTAACCCTATGGGATATTTCTGTGCCATAGCAGAGCTATTTAGCAGGAGAGGAAAGGAAAATGTTTAGTTTGAGATTTGATAAAAACCGGTGGTTGCTTAGACCGTGGAAATGTGATTTAAAATTCCCTTGCGAGCGAAATTAGATTGTTTAATCGCTATATTTGTTCCGGGAATGTATAACTCGAGACGCTTTGACTGCCGGCGCTATGCCCGCGCGCGATGCTCGGAATCGTTTCTAGCTGACCTCGTGCTCGGTCCATTTTCCGTTTTCTCTTCTCTCCGTCGATTTTTTCCTTTTATTTCGCTCTCTGCTTTCGGGGTTTAAAAGGATTTTTTTGCCTACGGAAGAGCATAGACGCTTTGAAACGGTCGAACGTTGGTTTGGAACGTTTTTCCGAGCGATATGAGTCGTGGCGCACGGGACTATTAATGCGCGCTAAAGTAATCCGCGCGATGAGCGTCGAGAAAAATTTCATCGGGCATCGAACACCCCCTTACCCTTCCCGAAGAAACTTTTAAGTTATGTTTCTGGCCAGAGTCTTAATTGCATTAGTGGAGTGGCCAGAGAACAGAGAAAATATTGCACCAAGATGGATTATCCGGAATTTATTTGCGCGAGTTTTAATGAAACGGAGAAAATAGTGGATGAGGCTCTGTCCGGTGCTTATCAAACCGTTCAACCTACCAAGACTCTGTCAGAAGTTCCGAATGTTTTTTAAGAGGTTGACCAAAATTCCCTATTACGTAAACTAACGATTAATGGCACCGTGCTATCATGAGAACGTATTTTACGGCGGAAAAGACAGATTTGTATCGCGAATATCACCGAGTTGCAATCTTTATAGCTCCGTGCAGTACATGACCGGGGAAAGCAAGGTGAAATGGCGTTCGGCGAATTGCCGTTTTACAACCTGACTCTAGACTGAAATCTTACTTAAAAATATGACACGGACGAGAAAATGCTCCGGGTACAAGCGAAAGATAAAACTCAAGTGATACGTGAAACAGGTGAGGGGGAGAGGGGGGTGGATGAAACGAGCTGCATGTAGATGCTTGTCCCAGCGATATTGTCTTCTTAAATAAACAAACATTCCCTATATTGCCCAGCTACACGCTCTAAAAGGTTTCCAACGGCCAGGAACTTATAGAAATATTTAATCCCCGTTTCATCCCTCCGCGAGGCACGCGTATGATAAAGGAAAAAAATGTATGAATAATATTACGGCGATTAACCCGTGTCCCCCGGGTTATCAGACCGGTGCGTGCGACGGCGATCAACAAGTTCCGTGAAAATAATTTCACGACGGCGAATGATTTTATTGCGTGACTACGGCTATCGCGAGACGGGCACGTGATTCGCGCGCGCTGGCGTTTTGTACAATTATTTATAACCGGGAGCGCGAAACGGTGCTTTATCGAGGAACGAGCGCGCGCGGAAAAGTAATTCCCCGGCATAAATCCGGACACGAGCGTCCCATCCACCCCCTACCTCCCCCCGCCGGTCGAGATACGAACGCCCACGGCACCGTCCAATTGATTTCACTCTTTTGCGCAAATCCTGTTTCGCCAATAGCATTAATTCGCCACGCGGTTGCTCCTCGAATCGCATTAACGCGACGCTGCCGGGCTAGAAAAAGAATCGATCGACCGGATCGCTGGATACGGAATTCGAACCCAGATCTGAATCGAACCGGAAGACCGCTCTATCGATTGCGTTGCGGCGCGAATTAAGCAGCCCCTGGAAAACCCTCCGCGCCGCGATCTCGCCAACCTTGCGACACGGCTGACCATCCCGATTTCAACCTTTACATACAAGATCCTGAGAAAATTCACCACTCGATCACAGATCTCCAAGATCAAAGCAAAATTAACAAGGTGACTACGTTTCGAGCAATGGCTATTCAATTCTGTCGAGTTACTTTGTAATTGTTGGAAAAGGTAGGGCTATTGGGACGTGTGATTCGAATGAAACGACAATAATTACTAATAGAATGTACTTTTTATTAAATGATATGCAGAAGGTATATCTAAGAGTTCTGTTGGAAGACTGTGACTTCACCCGCAGAAGAAAGGCGAGAGTGAAGCGACGAACTCTTATCTTTCTATTATATAATAAACACCATTGAGTTCGTAGAACCCATGGCTAAAACTCCAGGCATATACAATCGTATATCCACCAGTAATTTTCATATACTTAATACATTGCAAACATACGGAGTTATCTTGACGCTCGTGAGAGAAGAGAAATTTTGATTTGGACTTTTGGTCTCCGCAGCTGTCGCGTATTGCGACAAATATCATCGCGTATTGTCAATCCCTCGCGAGCCGGATTGACACGAAAGAACACCAAAGGTGGAAGAGAAAAAACGTAACTGGAAATGTCCTCTGTTATGAATATATTGACGTCCACGGGCTGACACTCTCCGACAGTACTTGGCCCATTGAATTCAATCGAACGCAACGAACCACCGCAATGCAATTTTCCAGCGGTTGGCCCGTCGTGATCTGTTAACCCACTTATAATGATTACACTGCATTCTGTACCATTGCAGTTCATTGCCGCGGCCATCATGCGTGCGCTACAGGGTAAAGGGACTTCGCGTATTCAGAAATATCCGACCAACAAAATCACTTTTGTAAAGCGCCGCTAGCTAGAAAGGTTGCATTTCCGATTGAAACGTCCAGTTAGCCACTCGCGTTTTCCTATTCGATAACTGTCGGCTTTTCGACGTTCCTTCCCTCGGATACTCCGATAAAAATCTCCCGTTTTTTACATTAAACCTCGCGAGAATTCAACTTCAACTCTTCTTGGAACGACATCGATCGATATCGATTATAATCTACAGTTTAATATTATTCGTCGTAATGAATTTTGTAATTTGTTTAAATCTGATATTACCTTCTCGTCGATTGATCGCACAAAATCCGAACGAAAGCAATAAAAGCTGCTGACCGACGAGGTAACACGTAACATCAATTTTAAACGAATTTATATAATTCATATTGTTTCAAATTTAATTGCGTAAAACGGGGATTCAATTTACGACTGATTTTATAATGTAGCGCGTATACAGGGTGGGAAAAATTTTAATCGGAGATTCTGGAGGTCAAAATAAGACGAAAATCAAGAAGAGCTAAAGAGAGTAAATCACAAGAGGTAAAGTTCTTTATAGGAATCGCGATTTAGTTACCACAGAAACATAACGAAAAATTCAGCCTCGAAAGCGAGGTATAATTTGTGGGACCGTGTAACAATAGCTGGTTCTCGTTCCGTACCGATGTATCGACGGATCTGCAGCAGGGAAGGGAATCGTGGGGGGCTGGTAGCATCGAGAAACTTTTAAAATGACACATGCACTCGTATTCGAGGCGCGTGACTCGAATTCGCGAGTTTGACCGAACGGACCCCCCCATTGGGAAACGATCCACGCGCTTAACGTATTGACCCACTTCTCGATATGAATCTTGTTCTTGAGTTGCTGAAAATCACCGCCGCCCGGGCACGTCGGCTCCACTGGCGACGAACAAACTCGACCAATAAACCGACGGATCGTTCGTCCCGTGTATCGTCCAGCGTCGAGTTATTTCGAAAGACGATTTTCGGTACTCTGGGAATTTCGTCGCTCGACGACGGTTAATGCATCGACGATCGATCGGCTTTCAAGTCTTCCACATTGAATCGTATCGACATCGATCACCGATCAAATTTAAAACATCCTTGGAGGGGGGTTGTCGACACGCTTATTTATTTCGATTAAATAAATTCGTACCGACGAACGTTGCAATCTGCTTACGAAAATGTTCGAGGGCGTTGGTCACGTACGAAATTATCGATAATATAGTATTACCCCGTGAAGTTAAGAAACAACGTCGAACCCTGCTTCTTGGTATCGAGGACGAACTTTGCCAAGTGTCTAATCATCGGGGCATGTCCAATTACTCGGGCAGCTGCCCTATATCCCTCTTCAAAATAAGTAAAAGTGTGTCGGTAAACAAGGGTATAGAAATCAATAGTTTACGAGTTGCGAAGAAAAATTTTACTCGGTCGTAGCAGGTGCTCGAAATGCCTTTCGCGTGCATGTCGATGCATTTCTGAACACAGTTTCCCGTCGAAACGTTCGTTTCGGTAATACCGAGGAATACACGAGGAATTTCCTATTTATTTCCGCGAAAACGGTTTATCAAGGAAACCTTATAATACCGAAACGGTGCTATCGGAATACCGTATTATAAAAGGGTGTATATTCGTCAATATCCGATAGCACGGCTCCATCGACGTCGAATTACAAAGAAATAGAATTTTCTATTAAAGAACCCACGTTTGCTCGTGATACGATAGTCGAATCATATGGCCGAAAGGAGAATCCGACTCTCTGGTAAATCCAACGCGCGTTGCAGTATCCAATTGCGTCAGAATCGCGATGGAAACGAAATTAACCAACGTTAAAGAAGAATCGGCGTGGATATAGGAAGAATGTAGGTTAAACGCTCGATTACTTTTCAATTTTTTATTCTTCTGTCGGCGAGCTTCTATGAAATATCGGACTTTCCATTATATTGAATTTTCACGATTGACTTCAGACACGAGAAACCGACTGGTATCGTGGCGGATTGCCTTCGAAGGGCTCCAGAAAGGAATTCGACGCCATTTTTATTACATCTGTCGCGTCCGATAAACTTCGAACGTTTGCAAAAAAAGTTCCACGAGTACATGTAAACCCGTTCGTTCGCTTTATTTCTACAATTCGTGACTAAATTTATCATTTATGAAATAATATCGAGTGCATAGCAAGGTATGCTTGTCCAAACAAAATCACCGGTTGATCAACCTATTTACAATCGTCGCATGGTTGCTAGATAGCCATTTTGTAAGTCAGTCGTACAGTAGAATCGGCGTCTAGAAAATGTCTTCGCGAACAGATCCACTTTGGCGTTACGCTTCGACAATGTGGAAGTTGCTGAGCTCGTACCCCAGCACCTATCAGCAAATTGAGCGCTCGTGACGCGTCGAAAATTTCCCACCAATGAAATTCCTGTCAGTCATTTTACTCCGCCCTGTGTCAATGGTTTGCAAACTTTTCAAAATCCTTTCAAAATGAATTGAAATTCGACGTGAAACGATTGATTCGAGTTTAGGGCAGTTTTGCACACCTTTTTTGGGGGAAATTTACGAGAGGCGATGATCTTGGAGACGCATCGAAATAATCGGTGGCGAAACGGCGACAAGCGAAAAGTAATTACCAGCGAAAATAACCCGAGAAACTTTGCCCGACGTCGACCGATATAGATTAAGCTCTATCAATTAGCGAAACGTCTCCAACTGTTTCGGCAGCGACGGCTCGCAAATTAGAATTATTATTCGGTCCGTGGACCGCTTTGCCTCGGCTGCAACAGAATACATTCCCTCCCCTCCCGTTCCCCAATCTTGCTTGCCAGGAACGTGGGTTTCAGCGGGATTAAAGCGCATCGAGGGATCATATCTATGAACCAAGTAGATGTAGTTTCATTGTACAGCGTTCCGTTGAGTATATGACATTGTGGCTCGGTTGGAACCATTTGTTTTCGACCACAACGCTGTTCGTGCCCGCAACGATAAGCGTACACCTGCATAAGTCAATTTCAAGTTTCCCTCGCTTCCCTCCCGCAATAAAGAACTGCAAATTAATGGAGATACTCGCTTTCGGAACCTCTTCGATAATTAGAAGAGAATCGACCCGGCGGAAGTCTGGCTGGTCAGCCAGCTCGATCGAGAATCGGCGATCGAGATTTCTTGATTTTCTCGATTAATATCCTCTTTGTCAGCCATCAAATTACAATGTTAATTCGAGGGCCCGTCGTATCGGCGTGGCAATAAATCGAACACGGACCCTGGAACGCCGCAGCTCCGAGGGTCATAAATCATTCATCGTCGGTGTAACGCGAATCAATAATTCTCGCGGTTTCCGTCCCCTAAATATATGTATATATAACAACGTACGTAGCCGTAATTTCATAATATTGTTGCTGGCCGCGTATTGGAAATCGTTGGTAAGCTGCACGATGGGCAAACCCCCGAGTTTTCACCTGCACTTCAACGAGAAAAAAAATAGGCGACCCCCGACGCGGCACGTTTCGAGGCCGTCTTGATTCCTCCATCCCTTGTTTGGTTCTTCACCGTGCCCTGTCACGCTTCATCCCTGAACTCCCGACACCGGTCGAGATCCAATCGATAACTCTTCAAGTCTTATTCGCAAACATCTCGTTTTCTTGAACGTGTCTAGGCTGTTCCCGTACGGATAATAGACGCGTTAGCTATTGCTCGCGGGATCCAAACGTCGTCGTAGCCGACAATCTCCCTTGTACGCGTTGTTCATATATTATGGAGGTACTTTCGGTGGGCAGGAATGTTCAGATCGGTGGTGTCCAACGTAAGCTCCAGGGCGCTTAGGGAGCTTCTGCCACTGACTCTGAGTCGCCATAGTACAGGTAAGCTGGTTGATGTCGCATTGTATGTCGCTCCCCATACAAGGGGACGACGGTGATTTCGATGAAAGCATAATTATTCGATAAACCGTGCAGAGTGTATCGGATCCGCGCGAGGGTGAATTTGCATAAGTAAAAAAGTGAATTCGTTGCCAGACGCAAGTCAACGTTCGGACCGAAAGAAGCCATCCCAACGGATCTTCGATTTTTACGATAATATTCTAGTAAAATTGTATCGAAGTACACCGGAAAGAGACTTATGGGGATGGTTTTCGGGAGTAATTACGCTCGGGTGGTTGATTTTGTTCCGGGCACACGGGATGGCTGGCAGTAATCGCGAAAAATCTGTTTGCGAAAGGTCGACGAAACCCGAACCGCTTCCTCTTAATTAACTCGAGTCGTTAATGAAAGTCGAAAAGTTAGCGTCTTAAGTGGCGAGCACACATCTCATAAACTCGCGGCGGAAATCCTTTCGGATAAGGCCGATGCCTCGGAGTTCGCTCTTTGTTCGTCGAGCAAGCTTAGCGAAATTTGTACGGGTACACAGATCGTAGTAATTGTTTGGAGTACGTTACGAGCAATTGCCGCAATAACGCACGGCCTAACTAGTACCGTTATACGTACTTGTACGTTTCCTAGACGAATAACACGGAACCTTCGGATGCCTTTCAAGTGGAACCATAGAGGACCGTATTACACTAATTAATTCAGACAATGCCCCACCAAAATTTGTTACCAGCTGTCGGATGGTGATGCTTCGTGAAAAAGTAAACCAAAAATATACAACGATATTTCCCGTGCGCGGTCTCGTATTCGAGAAAATGGGTTTCGAAAATTTATGGGGTACGAGTATGACTCGGTTGACGCGTCCGCCCATTATTTGTTATCTCTACTTGCGTTGGTATTCGTAGACGTTTATGTTAGTACTGTTGGAACCAGTTAAAACAGAAAGTGCCACTAATGTAAGTAGAAATATCGATCATTGGTCAGACATGGTAGTTATGTAAAATTCCCTTTCCCGAACAGCCCCCGTTATTACGGATAATGGAGGTTCAGGCTACGCTCTATTTCGGGACACCCTTTATTTACATTGTCATCCATTTTACGCGTTCCGAGATGAATTTAATGAACGTAACGAAGTTTACTTTTAATCACTTATTCACACAAAGAAAGTAAGCAACGAACCACCGAAGGACGGACGACAGAAACGTAAAAAGAAAGACAACAAAGTAATATCACGAGTAATGCTAAGAAACGGACACAATTATTGGATGCTTCGAGGGGGTGGAAGGATAATAAGAAAAGGATCGTAGAGGGGAGAGAAGCATATCTCTTCCCGACTATAAGCCATGAAACGTGACATGACGAGCCTAACAGCGCCCATAAACTTTCCCGAACGTGATACCGACTGTCTCAGCCACGAATAAAATAACATAACGCATAGATTGCGATGGGAGAAGGCCAACACGACGAACTTCCGGGTTGGTGTTTGTCCCATTAAGACTCGACACTCTGTAGCTTCGAGTTTCTCCCTTCCCATGCAACGTAGAAATTAAAGCAAGCTGAGTCCCGTTGTCGACAAGTGGGGGAAGGGTCCACTGGGCCCTTTCCTCGCTCTTGATACTTCGCTGATTCGAAAAAGTTTGCGTAGCCATCGCTGTCGATATCCAAACGAGTCTTGGTGATCCCAGTAACCGTAATTCGGTCCCGTGGTTCTTCCATCCTCCGCCAGTCTGTCTCGCGAGGAAGAACGAACGCCGACGAGTTTTACGAGGCGTATAAATTTTTTTACGCCTCGGGCCGCGCGTCGTACTTCGTCAGCGCTGTCGCGGCGCGGAATATTTCACCGTGTCCGGCAGCAATCCGGCGTTTTCCCCGCGACGGCGATGCGTGTCAGCTGTCATCGCGTGCAGTCAATCGCGCAAACGAAACTTTCCCGGGGCGGCGAGGCGGCAGAGAGGGGCCGTCGAGCAGTTTCCTCTCTGTTGCCCGGGGACGGATTTACCTCCGCCCGGCCATTTTTCAAGAAGAGCGACCAACACGTGCCCGACACCGCTTTCATTATCAACGGAACTAACGGTGACCTGTCCAAGGTCACGCGTTTATTGCGATACAACCGGCCGCCGCCCGGAAGTTAAGGGCTGTCCCCGCGACACTAGGGTCGGCTAACTTTACGACGACGGAAGTAATTTTTTTTATTACTTCTGCAGTTGGACGTTGAATATCCTAGAGATAGTTTATACTTGGTGCTTCTGGGTATTTGTTGATAAAAATCGGTATGTTTCCGATATTTTTGGATACGTTCGATGGAAGTAAAAAATTGTGCCCCTCCCCAGAGTTTCGTGTGCTCGTCCGTCCGAATGTTTGTTCCGACGTAACGCGGCAACGGTTCGATACATTTCGATAGAATTTTCTAGGCGTGTAAATGTTTGTCCAATCCGGAGAACAGATTTCATCTTTTTTCCTTTCCTTTTTGAGAGATTGATGGCAAAGATTTGTTTGTTCTCCATCAAGAAGCATTACGATAAATCTTAAATCGAGAGACAATCTTGCTCGTGCGTCTAAATTTCTCCAAAGATAGATATTTTTGCAATTTCGTAACAAGCGAGTCGATGCGTCCGATTCGTTCGGACACGTGATTTAGCAATCCCGTCGCGCCATAGGACAGTTCCGGTTTAAGGGCCGAGCCGCAGGTGTCGTTATTACCGATAACAACGCGACGTCCATGGAAATAATACGAAATAAAGAACGTCCCGATAACAACGTCCAACTCCCCGCGTTATCTAACGTCCAATGGCGATGTTTATTCTATTCTTTTGTGCACCGTTGCCGCGACGGAACGTTAACATCCACGGGATGGGGCGGGAAAGAATGGTTAAAGTTGATACGCTTCGTTCTCTGTAATTGGATCTAACCGGCGGATTCACTTTGTCTTTCGTGGGAATAAAAGCAAACACGGTGTTTATACGCTCACGGTGCTTTCATCGGCCGTGCTCGAGGGATAGCAGGGGTGGCGAAGCACCGCGGAATGGCTGGTGAAAACTGCAAAGGTAAATACTTAAAGAAATGTAATATCTGCGAGTAGATATGAAGAGGATGGCGGGGTGTAAGGGCCGACGCTGGAATAACGAAAACGCAGCCCGGGCGAACACCATCGTTTTGCGCCCCGCGGCTACACTTTGTGAATACACACACGACTTGCGCGCGACCATATGTACGTACTTCTCCGACGGTCCACTTTGATTCAAAGTAAGCTTTCAACGGCACCGTTGCCTGGCTAATAACCGTACGATGGTTAAAACCATCAAATTTGTCAGAAACGCGAGGGCGGAAACCGCTTTGCGAGCCTTCGCAGGCGTGGTATTCTTTGGGGGGTGAAATAATCGCTTAAAGGTTCCACTCTCGGACGTTAAAGCAAGACATTTATACCCAAATTATTCGACCAGGCATTCGCCCGTTATCGTTATCAATTTAAAAACTTGAATTTTCGTTCGTTCGCGGGGTGTTGGTGGCGGATGAAAGATCACCGCGATAAGTATTCGGAGTCCGTGGAAAAATCCAGGGGCAATTTGAACCGTGATCCGCGCTTGGTATCGCCCCGAAACGAAACAAGCCAATACGCCGGATTACCGGTAACAAGAGAAAAGTACCAGCCATTACTCGGCCAACGGGGCGAAACTGCTAATACCGAGCTTTTTCAATTCTTCCCACACCTACCCCCACCGACGCAGAAACAATTCCGGTCGGTCGCCGTTGAAACATGGACGCTGAATTCACGGCGCTGCGTGACCCGAGCCACTGATGTCGAACTAATTGCTCGGCGAGGAAAGTAGTTCCGCGCGAAAGTGGATCCGCAGGGGTTGTTAAAATTGTTAAAGGCTTCCGCGAGGCGGTCTGGCGTCCTTTTGGAAAATTATTCCGACCGCGAAAAGCCTCGAGGATCTCGTTAAATCTACGTGCAAAGTGGCTGACGTGATCTCCGGACGTTCGATAACGTATACTCGTCGGCGGGGGGGTGGAAAGAATTGATTCGAAGGGCGGGCGTCGTACGGTAGACGTTTTCGAGGGAGCACTTTTGATTGATGAAGGAGCCCACTGACTCGCACTCGTCCGCCCAGTTGTCGCCTCTCGACGCGTATTAATGACAGACAGAGAACAAACTGTTTTAAACGGTCTCGGTTCCTTGTTCCCTGTTCCCTGTTCCCTGTTCCCTGCAAGGATCATCTTGTTAACCTTTATCCTGCTCGATACTTAATTCCGTTCTATAGAAAATTCTATTTAATAATAACGATCGATCGCACTCGAAATTGGAAGAAAAGAAGAGTTCTCAACAAGTTCTCAAACACCCTCCCCCGTCTCCGTAAACAAAGCAGTAATTCAAAATTCGTTTCGTGAAAATCATGAAACGATCGTCGGTAATTAATCGACAGAGATTATGAGCGTGATCGTAGAAATAAGACGTTGAAAGTAAACGACCGGGAACATTACCGCGGGGTAACGTCGGCTAATTAATCATCCCCCGCGAAGTTCAGGACGGATCAGGGGGGCGGACCCCATTCGTCTCGCGAACGACACCCGCAAATCGGCAGTGTAAATTCGCGGGGCACCGGGCGGGAACGAGAACGCTCCGACTTGACGTTTAGCTTCGAAACGCGTCGCATTATAATGGAACTTTAATATCAATTTATGGTAAGCGTTCCGTGATGGCTTAATCTCCAGTTATACCAGGGCACACGGTCTACCTAAGGGGCTTACAGTTGCTTCACTTTATTACTGATGTATGCGTGTTCACGATCGGTAACTAGGTGTACGCTCGGAACGCTTATAGGCAGCCGAATCCACGGGCTAGCCACGCTTCATCCATTTTGCCCAGGATTCCCGCGATATTTATTCCGACCGTCGTCCGTGGTTTTCACGGCATTATACCGCTACGATCCGACCTTTTTACCCAATCTTCGCGCACTTGATCAAAGAAATACACGCAAGATCGACCAATATTTATATGGTTTTCTCTCGTCAAAGGGTACGCCATGTTTTTTAATCACGACTCCTACTATTTTTCGCGTTCGAGCGAACGATGTTTTGAACCGTAGCTTTTGTTCCATTCTTTCCGTTCTCAATTCTTCATTCGAGATATTTTGGAATCCGTCAAAATTTTTCCATAGGTCGAGGTACTATTAGTTTGTGGATTTTGTATATAATCGTTGTACAGACCTCGTGGAGGTTTATTAATAACTGAGGTCCGTATAATGGAATTACCACTATATAGCAGATTTGCTGGTGGGACTTATCAGTAAGGCTTATCTAGCAGAGCATGCCTTAGGCGTGAATCTATCGATCGTTCGAGCAGACTATTCGAACTGATTATGTACTAATAAACTACCGTGTAATTGGAGACTATTCGAACGATTAATTGCATCACATCCGTAGCAGGATCTGCTAGATAAGCCTTACTAATGGATCTAACTGATAGATCCGAGATAAGAAAAGCCCCAGGAACACCAAAATCTTCTTTAAAATGTCGTACTACAATAGGTGTATAATATTGGCAGGATTAACTTTGATAAAGAAACTTGGCACGACAATGGTTCCCGTTCAACATGTTTTAAACTGCTTTAAAATTAATACTGACAGTTTCGCGTGCCCGACAGGATGCTTCGTACTTCTCAAAACGATCGTTATCGATTGGACGTTGCTCGTCCCGAAGCGCAGGAATTGGCTTCTGTAATTGGTTATTTAAGAGCCAAACCAACCCGATACACCATTGTATACAGGTGTATAAATGAATGTTGCCGCCGGAAAATGGAACAACAATGATTTCTAAGAAGTAATTCGACGAAAGGAGACTTTTAATTAAATACATTTCCGTCCGCGTTATTGAGGGTGGGTAATTATCTTCCTACGCTCGGAAGCACAATCGAGTGAAACTTCGAGGAGCATTATTCGAAAGAACTGCTTCAAATGCTCGAGAAGAAAACAAAAAATCGGAAAAATAAAAAAAGATCTGGAAAACGAATAAACCAAACGTTCTTTGATAATTTTTAATATCGCAAGATCCGATACGTTTGCGATGTTAACGAAAAACAAGCATTTCTCCCGCAGGGTCAGAAAGTTAATGTTCGAGTTTCCCAGCGAGAGCATTACCTTGTAGAAGAATTAGTATCCATCAAATTTCCAAGCATAATGCAGTCAACGTAACAATGAACATGCTGTTTTCGCGCTTCAGGAACAGCGTTCCATACTCTCGACGCGAACAGAGGACAATGAGACGAGGGGATGATCCCTGGCATTCTTAAAAGTTAGCTTGAAAGCCACGGGGGTGTTCCGGAGCGCGTTTCAGCCGTGCTCCCGGGGTTGATACGATTATCATGAATAAACCGTGGTTTTTTTCCACCGGCCAGCGGCATCCCGTAACATAAATAACGCGCGGGAGGGGGAGGGGGAGGGGGGAGAAGCGAGCTGCGTGCGTATTCAAGTTTTAACAGAAGGCACAATTGCGAACAATGGAATTACATATCTCGAGCCCCCGGTTAACACTGTATCGCACGCGCGGGACGCGCGTATTTACATTGTTAATAGATACCGGGGTACTCGACCGTACCGTGCCCCGCTCCCGTAATTTACCGACCCTCCGAACACCCCGCCCTTCGTGGAAATTCGCGCCCACGGTCTGGCTGCGAGTTTTGTTTTCGAATTTATTCGTCGCGAAGTACAAATTAGCCATCAACCGAACAACGTTATCGGGCCGATGGTTCGCGATGGATGGTACTTTAAAATTCTCTCGTTCGACCGGGGGGATGAAAAAGGGCTGACGAGAATTGGAATTATCGGCGAATCGAGCACCATCGGACAGGCTGCGACCGCGACAAACCGATCAAGACACCTGTGGACGTTGTCGATAATAGTCTGCTTCCGCAGGCTCCAGTTTTTCGCATAAAAATTTGGCGAAACGGTTACAAAACCTGGGTGGAAAGTATTTTGGGAAATGCTCGTGTATTTTCGTGAAATTCGGCAACTGAGAACGAAGGAAATTAACTCCCGTAATCAGTGATTAAAGCCCTCCGTTTGCAAAGTTCTGCTCTTTGTGACAAAGTCTTACGAGCAGCTTCAATTAAAGAGAAATCCGTTGTGCGTTTCTCTCATTATTATAATGCGACTCAGGCAGCTTAGCACGGTAAACTAGTAGGTTTGGTAATAACACCAGCCAACAGTCTGGCCATAACGTTCGCGTCCCTTTGTTTTCGTTCGAATGCGAAATTATTTGTACAAGCTCGACTTTAAACTGCCTACGAGGTCAAAAATATATAACTTTTAAGATTGCGATTCCTACGCTGGTTACACCCAGAAAAACTCTTTGTCGTTACGCGAGACAGACGTGCCGAGGCTATACTAAATTCAACTGGAACGCAAGTTTGCATTGTTCGGAGCGGCGTCCGCGACTCCGAGGGCACCGGAAGCCGTGCGAAGTTCTTTTCATTCAACTTAATTCCTGTAAGTTTCGTACGTTCCTTAGGTCCGTAGGTGCTTTCTCATGTTTAGTTAAAGTAAATAGAGGGAAATACGGGGGCCGGAGCTGTCTGAAATTGCCGGGAGGGCCGGCCCGGGCGGATAAAAATGTCACACTTGTGTCTCCGGGGAATAAGCGAGCCCAAGAGTAACCGAGTGAGATGTAGATAGACGGTAGAAATAGCAGAGGGGCTCGGCGCCTCGCTTGAGAAAACTGTACACGTTCTTTGCGTCGGTGTTCACATCACTGTTAGCTTTATCCTTCATCTATCTCGGGACTCGCCTGTTCCGGGGGCTTCGGTACGTCAACTTCTTCCAGTTGACGTTCTCGAATTAGCGGCCATTACGAGATACGCAACCAACCTGCCAACCATTTTACGTTTCTACCTACGAGCGGGCAAATAAATTCAGTCGTAATAAATTTAAACGGCTCGTTAGAAACGTTCCAAGGTATAAAGATCGGTATTTAAAAAAATTGTTGCAAGTTCGGGGCTCCTATTGCCGTTATTAAAGAATAATCTTCGCGGATCTTCGTGTCTTTGTAATATCTTCCGTGATGAAAACTGAAGGTAAACAGGTTATTAATTTCGGTGATAATTGGCTCACGGGAAGCTAGTTACGTGGTACTTAGGCGATACAAATTGTGGCGCGCGTCTTATTATCGACCATTATCCGCGTTTTATTATCGGCTCAGTTAGAGCGTCAAAATACACAATTATCGAAATATCGATCACCGTCGATAATTGCAGCCGTGTAACGACGATCTCGTTAGCGACTGTCGTTCCAACAGTCGTTTTGTCCATCTTTCGTTTGCTGCCATTAAAATGAGGTGAGACGCCTTCGAATGAAAAAAAAAAAAAAAAAGGGAGAACCGAGGATCGATGGTCGCCGGATAATTCCCGGATAACAAGATCAAATGACGCGCCGATATTCATCTTCAAACGTTTTCAGTCGGACAGTCGTATAAATCAGACTTTGCATTCGTCCGACTGCGCTCGATCGCATCGTCTCTGCGACAAAAGCCTGCATTTTGTTGCGTTTACAACCGGCGGATAGATTGTATTGAAAATCGACCTCCCTTTATGCGAGTTACAGCGAAAGTTAATTAAATTTGTTCCACTCCGAACGTTTCGTAACGTAATGAAACGTGTTGCGAGAATTCAATATTTTTTCGTAATAATCTCCCGTTATTAAACGCGAGCTTGCAGAGTGTGCTGCGGGGGAGCTGCTATTTGAAATTAATTCCGATTGATCGGCTTAGAAAAGTGTATGAAAAATGTTGTGTACGGGCACAAATATTTTTTAAAAATAAATTACACGGTTCCATGTTTATCGCAAATATAATTTCACGCGAAAGGGACGTTAAAATATTCGTGCAACTGGAGTCGTCGACGATTTCTATATGATACATATTTTTTGCTCACCATTAAAGATCAGCTATTTTCCAGAGGGAATAGAATTCCAACGTTCGGCTCGCTTTCTTCGAAACACAACGAATAACAAGTCATTCCAGGTGGCAGTTTCTCCCGACTCACCCTGTGTAATGAGAAAAGCGTTCGCGAAACAATATCTCATTTCTGAGTTTCGTTTCGTTCCTCGTCCCGACGGTTCTTTTGTCGTCGGGACTAATCTGTCTCGAAGCGATGTTCGTCGAACGTATTAAACCGTTCCACTGGACAAGCGCAACCATCGGGGGGGATTGCGAGTCGCTGTCCGTTGGAACAGGACCGTGAAGGCGTGAAAAGTAACTTAAGAGCTTTCATGACGAACGATTCCGCGCTCGCTCGAGTTTCGACGAAGGAGAATCGCGTGTCAGAGCCCCCGAACCCTCCTCGTCCCGTTCCCGGTTTGCACTTCGGTAATCCCCCTGTCCGTTCATGCCGCCTACGAATACGCTCCCCCATCGGGTGCATTACCGTTCATGAAGGCTGTAATTACCGATAATGCCCGAAGAACTGGATACCGTCGGACACGCTGATCCCAAGCCAGGCTTTGTTCCTTCAATTTTTACGTGCGTGAAATATCAAACGTGCCGTAGAGATGCTCGATAATTCCACGACGAAACTAACCTTCCACTCAAACAACTTCTACTTCGGACAATTTTTTAACAGAGTTTTCTCTTTGTTGTTAGATAATCTGACGAATGAGAATAGGAGAACCGATATTAAATGCTTCTGAGAAGAATCGAATAAAAAGTTTTATTCTTTCGGCAACGTTTCGGCTATAGTTTCTGCTCCTTATCAAGCGCATGAAAACTTAAAAGTACTCTCTAAATCTTCAAACGGACGCCTGTAAATTAGATCCAGCTCGGAGATGGGCAAAGTTTTATTCGTGCAGTGGATAACCAGCGTGCAGCGATTCAGTCTCGGCGTTTATCGAATAAATTTTTATTCGTCTCTCTCACCGGAGACGTTAGGAATAACAGAACCGTCGAAAGGCCCTATACGAATAAATAACGACACTGTTAGGTTAGAAATTAATTATTGAGGAACGCTGACTCGGTATCCTCGGACAATCTGTACCAACCGACCGTCGAGCCTTTTTACAAAAGGATCCATAATTAATGAACCCGGGCCTGTAACGAACAACGACAGCCTGTCAGGGAACTCTGCTAGGACTTCCAGACACTTTTAGACCACTTTAAAGTGGCGGCTTACAGACATTTACTTGCGGAACAACCTCAGTCGTTAGAATATTTATTGCTTCCGTAAGCTGATTTATTTTTCCTTCGACAGCCTATAATAAGACCTGCTTCGAAAGTACTCTAAGAAAAATTCATGTAAATCTTTAATGTTTCCAATATTGCACTTTACCGGCGTTTCATTTTTCATGTAAACTTGGACTGATTCTTTTAACTATGTTCAATTAATAATCAGTACTATAATTATTCGCTTCGTCGCGATACGAACAGAAAATTAATATAATTATACGAGCATTTATTACATATTGGAATCGTAAATATTTGAAACGTTCGTCAAAAATTTAGGAAAATTTAGGAACGTTTCTCCAACATTGATTAGTTCCATTTTAAATAAATTTGTCCAATTTATTAAAATTAGTGGTTCGTCGGAGAAATTTCAAATTAAATTTACAGTAACGATAGTATTATAGATGAGTACGGGAATAAATTCTCGCAGAACACGTGTTTCCCTAGCTTAGAAAAAATTGTCTTCAGAAATAGGGATTTTTGGTGCTTCGGAACGGAGGAAAAATGAATTGATATTTTCTGTTCAGAGACTGGACTGATATTGACGCTCGAAACTTAGCATTCTTCTTGGGTGAAAAACGGGACGCAATTCTGCTCGGGTTCGAATCGCAATTGTCGCCGGTAATCCAGCGTACGACAATCGTTTCCACACTGGGCGCGCACGTACTCGCGAGACCTTTAAATCTAACTAGATTAATTGTTGCTTGAATGCCTCGTTCATTACGGACAGTGCAACATCGCAGCCGCTCTGAATTCGTATCGAGTTCTCAGCCGGCAACATTTACAGCTGCAATTCCGTGCCGTTGTACCCTCGAATAACATAACCTCCGTGTTTAATTACACGCGCCAGATCGCGCGCGTTAAATAATACAAATGGCTTTCGGGATGGATCGTGAAAAAAAGACCCCCTATCAGCTCTGGCTTATCGCGGGGAGTATCCTTACGCGATTAATGAAATTGCGCAATTTACCAGGACCGTGTAATTACCGAGGGAACGTTGCACGAGCTTCGAAAGCGCGAAACAAATATCCAGAGGATCAAACTATGAATTATGACCGACGCGTTTTATCAATTCTCGTACTTCCTTTGCGCGAAGAAACGTCTAAACGTCTGAGTATCATTTTTAAAATTGTCAAACGCTCCGGAAAGCTCATGTTTTATCGAAGAAACGTGGAAGACTAATAATTCAGAATTTAGTTTATTAAAAAAGTATTCGCGACACGACCCCCTGCCATTAATTATTTCATATTCAGCGGCCTGACGAGCCAAGTAAGATAACGCCCTGCGCGAAGGTCAACGTTATTCATCCCGAGAAGAATAGGACGGCCCTATTGTGCCCGATCGGTCAAGAATTAATCACGAATTAAATTCCTCGAACACGCCAATCTCCGGCGACGTTACCGAAACGCGTTTTCTCCTTCGATTAATTACCATAGATACCTGCGCGTTGGGCTGGCGCCGCGACGCATAGACGCACGGAGATCAATCACCGACGTGGCATAGCTGTGGTCTCTCGGTTCCGTTATATAGAGAATTTCGCGAAATGGGACGCCCCAAACAGCTTCGATCGCCATGTCGTTGTAAATCATACGGTCCCTTTCGTATCTAATCTTACCTCGATCGTTACACGACGCAAAAATTCTCCGCGAATCATCCTGACGGGAAATTTGTTGATCTTTCGGGACACAAAAGGGTGCAGAAGTATACGAGTACCGTTTTCTTTAAAACAGAAGAGGATGGTGGAGATTTTTTTACACGATTGCTATGAAGCGAGTCTTGGTGTTCAATAACGATTGACGTGTATCATATACCCAAGATTGAAGTACATCTGTGATGAAACCCTAGTGGATCAACGGAACGTTAGGTCGGATTACGGTGATCATACATTGGTCCTGAATCGCTTCTGTATAGCTAACCTGGATCCCTCATGCTTCAGGGCGAAGGGGAACGATGCAATATTCGGGAAACTGTCCCGTCTATGTCATTGTAATTCCTAACTCAGAGCTAGCCCAATGCCATTTGCATTGAGTTATCAAATCCTCCCACCTTGGATCTTGCAACTGGAGAACGTCTTAACAGGATATATAGAACAAACTAAGGATATTTTTCAGAGTCAGTTATTTATCAGAAGCTCTAAACTTTCTAGTTATTACAACATAAAGACTACTTTTTATATTTTTGAAACTGAAAGACTCTGGGAAGCTGTGGGGAGCGTCGAAAAATAATGGGATCTAGTCAGCACGCAGTCAGCGAAGAGCAACGAACGTGAGGTGCAAGAATTCGTCGAGATTTAGGGCAAGCCAACGCACAATTACTTTAAAAGCAGCTGGCTTCTGTTTAGGTCTTACAATTTAGAAGCAACGGAGTTGTATAAGTCTTTGAATTGGACATTATATACTTCACGTGAGTTTCGTGTCGTTTCAGAGACGTGTGGCTGAGTTCACTCTAGCCCTTCTACTTTCCAACGGTATTAGCTAGTTCCCGGTAATACTGAAAGGCTAGATGGTGTTAGGGTAACCGTAACTTTTTATCAAATATTGCATCACCGCGTTTTAAAAATGAATTATTATTTAATACGCACTACGTTCTGAGAACGATGCGCGAAACACGTGGCCACTATTTTGCATATTTTATTTAAATCGTATGTACACGCGTTTAATACGTCAGAATATGCAGAATTTTGCATATACCATGTTGCAATGGTTCTGTGAATTTCTACGCATTTCGCACATGTTGTCCCCCGCATATATCAATACATTCTCGATATTCTAATCTATCGAATATGTACTTATTTATGTATGCACCGTTACAGCAACGTGTACATAGTATTGATTGCACGTATTGGAATAGGAAATAGTTTGATTACAGGGGAAGTAGACCAGCTATTTAAATCCAGCCCCTAATAATAATAAGTCCTTGCGCAATTGCATCCGCGTTAAAAATATAAACCTTTTTAAAATAGCGTCCGTTAGAGCCATGGTCGTATCGCCCCCGCGAACTTACGATAGCGTGTTAACGGATGGTTAACGCATTCTCTTATCTGAACAACATATCGGATGAAAACGGAATGTTCTATTCTTGGAAAGGCTACGTGTTCTATCAACGAATCGTAATTTTCCCGGAGGTGTTGTTCCACCGAACTTAACGATTGTACGAGTACGTAAAAAATTATGAAAAACACCTGCAACGAACTGCGTCTCGACATGCTCGCGAGGGGGAGGGGCTCCATTAACATTTCTAAACAGTAAATAAAGAATCGTTGATAAATTCGATACTATCAGCAAGTGTTGTTGGAAGCACTATCGCAATTATGTACGTATTATTGGAAACAGCAGTAGGATGCCGAGGATCGGTGCTGCGTTATTAGAATAAATTTCACTCGTATCGACGCGAGTTTCAAAGCGTTCTGTATTTTACAGCGAAAGGAAAAATCAATATGATTTTAATTTACGGATATTAATATCCGTCCCGACCTTTTCACAGGGAAACAGAGCGCGGGTTCAAAAGTGGTGTGTTTACCAAGAGGGATCCCCCACAGCGGCAGAAAACACGAGGCAACGTATTACTACCGCGTGTGTTTCAATTACACCAGATGTGTTCTAGAATATGCAAGCGTCGCTAATTTCCAAGACTCGAATATTCTATTCATGCCGTGAGTTACAATTTTGAATATCTCATGAGACAGTCTAGGCGAGAATACCCGTGCCGTTACACGTTGTTGAGCTCGGTTTCTTCGCCATGAATAAAAATCCACAACGGGGGAACGTAATTTCTCCGGGAAAATATTTCTTAGCTGCACTTTATCACTTTCATTCACAGAATCTTATAAAACTTTTATTAGCAATTTTAAGTAGGATTATAAATTGATTAAAACGTTTCCATCGAAAGGTGGATGAATGCAGACGCGTAACACGGTAAAGAATACTTGTACAGAGTGATATAGGAAAATGTGAAATAATGGTTAAATTGATTTCCACGCTGTTTTAGAGTATAGGGAATTCAGTGTGCCGGATTTGGCACGCCACGAACGAGAAGGACAGGAAAGATTGACGCGGCTCTTTGTCCGATCTTCCCCAACGAGAGGAGAATGGTGGACAAAACTGGGGTGTGGTGGTGTTCTTAAAATAAAATACTCGGTAGGCGACGCGCTACTTTGTTCAGCTCCCAACGCATACTGCTTTATGGATTTTCATACTGTGCACCCTACACAGGGCGAGTCTAGTAACTGGACCAAACTATAAGTCTGCTCCTATTGAAGGTGGAAAGGAGTCGCAAAGGAAAATTTCGCATTGTTTGACACGGTCCACAGTGCCAGTTGCAAGGTTTTCACATAGAAAAACTGCAAGAAATTTATTCCCTGCCCGCGATTAATACGTAAAATTCATTTTAACGAGCGTTCGTAAACAGAGAGTTTAATGGAAAACGTTGGACACAATTTTCTATCGCGTCCTATCAATCTGCTTCAGGCTTCGGCACGTAGGTCGGCGAACGTAGGTTTGTACTACTGTCTGACACGATACTGGTTCGTACCACTTGCGCCGTCCATTGTTTCCCTCCCCAGCCGCGCGGTACGGCCTATCGCGAAAAAATATCTGTGTATTCAACGTCAGTCGTATAGAAATAACGTTAATTACAGTCGGCCCGATACAGTCCGTACGAACAAAGCCGAGGTTTAATATTTGCCACGTTTCGCGAGAACCAGCTCCACGAACCAAGTTCCGAGGGGATATTCCCGACTGTCCCGCCACTGGCGAACGGAAGCCCGTCAAAATACATCGCGGCTCTCCGACGAACGCGTACCTTTCCTACGTTTCATCAAATTCTAACGCGATACAAGAACGTGACAGAATTCCCAGCCCGGTTCCAACGATCCCCCGATGCGCTCGCCTCGCGTCAGGCATAAAAATATTTCTCTAACCGTTCCCGTCGCATCGATGGGAAACTGGAAGAACCCATCGAGACAAAATACACTTGTCGCTTTTGTTAATTTACAAACGACTCTGTTTTATCTGGGAGGAACACTTCCGAATGTACTTAGAAACGGGCACAAAATCGTTTGAAAAAATGTGATCGACTTCGTCGAGGGTGCCTTGACGCTTCCGCTCCCTTTCGTTTCAGCCGCGCAGCCACGTATCGATTCCCGCAACCGAAAGACCTAAAACGGGACGAATGGCCAGCAGCCCGTGAAGGAATCGCCTCCGTCGCGCGTCTCGGGTCTTCCATCGCGACAAGCTCGAGAACACCCTGGTACACCGAGCCCCGTGTCGTACGGTTGGCTCCTCCGACGGAGGTCGTCGATCTTCGTCGCTAACGGGAATACTTTGAAAAGTCACGTTCAACAGGATGTAAACCTGTAATCCTATCACCTGACGCGTGGGAGGTACGTCGACGTTTCTTTATCGATTGACGAGGAAGGGACAGCAGTGTCAAAAGGACGACAGGGAACGCGGAGGAGAGGAAAGGGACCAGAGGGTCGCGCGGAAGCTAAGCCGCCCCAGTTGCTGCCACTAATGTCTCCTCATACTAACTACCTTCTTATCCACCCCGACCGGGGCAGCTAAGGCGGAGAGTCAGGTCGGGCTGAGTCGGTAGAACCTGCGACAGTTAAGATAAAATGGCCAGGAGAACGGTCTACCCGTCCTCGGGCTCACGATTTTTCTCTCCCGTCTCCCTGGCTACCGTCCTGGGCTATGGCGACCGCCGGGGTTCATCCCAGTGTTTATGAACGCCGATTGTTAAGGTCAGTTAAGTTCCTGGCGGCGAAGGGAAGCCGGAAACCGGGAATCTTGGCGCGCGCGGCTCGTCGGGAAATTTCTTCCAGGTCGAAGGAGCGAGAGATAACGCCGCGGCTGCTAACAGCAGAGTGGGAAAAACAGCTGCATGATGAAGATTGGTCGAGTCCGGATAATCAAGCTGGCTATCCGCTGCTCGTTCCGTTTCCGTCTTCCTCCCTCTGTAACGTTCTTCCTGTTTGTTCCTTCTTTCCAAGATTTTTGTTTTTTTTTTGAGAGGTTGTTTTGCTCGCTTGCTCGCAACAATGATGCAGCTGCGCTGTTCGCCGGGGACCGACAAATTGCGCCATTTTATCGCGCGGATGCTCGCGTAATCTTTGCTGTCTCGACGGCCGCGTAACGAGACTTTGAATAATAATTTTTGATTCGATGGTAACGTTAGTTACGCTACTTCGAAAACTATATCGCCCACGTTGGAGTACGCTTTTTCCGTTTTGATATTCCAGGGATGTACACCCGAAATATAAAACGAAACAAAGGCTAATAAAAATATAGAATTTGTTTCTTTTGTAACTACTTTCTTTCGAAGTTTCGAACTCCAAACGTGTCTATATAATTTATTGGGAGCATGATCGTGATCCTGGAGGTCTGTAATAGAATTCTGGAGGCGTAATCGTGTCTCCGATAAAAATGTTTTTTACTACTGCCCTATTCTGTGTTCCCGACTTTTATTGAGCACGGCGGGGGAAAAGAATTGCTTCTGATCGAACTTGGATCCCTTCGATTTATCAAAGCAATGTCTCAAATACTATTAAAACGCGTTTGTAAAGGCAGTAAGTTTAAAAATCACGAGTAGCGAGAACCGGGCGGGTACACAATTTGATGGCCAACCGAAATGCATTTTCCGCGTTACAATCCCTCCGTTTGTTCTTTTATCATCGTAGCAATTAGATCGAAAGGATTCGATCGCTTATTATTCCGCGCGAAATCGGCCGGAGGGGTTTCCATAGCCGAGGCACCGTCTTTCCACGATTCTTTCCTCTCCGAAAACCTCGTCTGAAATTGATTTCAATAAGAACGGTCGACGGAGCGGGTTAAGGAGGATAACCACGGCGCGAGGTAGACAAAATCGAACGTTTCTTCTTACATCGTTTAACCCTTATTACGCTTTAACGCTCGTTCTCTCCCTTTCTTCTCGCCTCTCCTCTTCTTCCACGTTCGACGACAGGGAAGGAAGCTTGTCTGAACACTCGAGCCTCGAATCTTTTACATACAGAGGGACTTTTCTCGCGACGCGTTGCTCGAGTCGGTCGAGTTACGCGCGTCGCGCCCTAAATGGCGTATTGTCAGCCCCCCCAGCAGCCTACGCAATTCCACCTAAGTGCCTAATAATTGATCTGTACAATGTGACCGAGCCGTTCCATTGTGGCGGTGGCCTACTTTCGATTACAATGCGCGTCTCTATTGGAAACAGAACAATTTCACGGCGCTGATTATTGAGACTTACGTCCATACCGGCGTTCCAGGATCTAATAATAGCTAGCCCAGAATCCTTATAATGCCGTGGCAATCGGCGTTCCTGCGTTAATTAACAATACCGCCACCGGCGTTTGCCGGACTCCGGCACGGATTCGGCATCGATATTTCGTTTCGTCGAAGCATCGCAATTCGCCATTGATCGTTGCCGCGCGAATTGATGGAATCAGAAATTGCATTGTCACTGTTATGTTGGAGATTTCAAATTCTAAAGGACCCGAATGAATTTCGACGCAACGCTAGACAGATATCCAACGACAAATTGGAAGCGTGATATTTATTGGTTCCGAACAGGGCCGCGCACAGCCATTTTGGTGCCCTTTGCCCATTCGTTTGATCACTCGTTACACGACACCCAATCGCTGTATTTTTAGGTATTTATCGAAAGCATACATTTCCAATATCTTTAATTCGAGACCTAAAATATTGCCACTTTCATTGTTTTACGTTGAATGTTTTTATAAATGAAACTATTAGGTGCTGCCTTTGTATTAATTGTATGTTTCTTGCGTATAACTTTGCGAAGTTCATTCGGTATTTTAAGCGAAACAGTTTGGACAAGGTTCGGTCGCACGTGACTACTTTCAACACGTCCAATCTCCTATAAATCAGAAGTTATAGCCTCCAGGATCCAAGTTCACAGTTTCAGTTCAACAGTTTCTACTTGTTTCAGTATGTAGATCCTCGGAAGCGTCGAGATGGATTTATGAATCATCTCGCGGAACTTGTGCGCTCAATTTCCTCCGATCTTACAACCATTAAATCAAGCGAACCATTTCTAGTACATAATTAAATTAACATCCATTTTCGAACCATTGTATCTATATTAATTACCAAATAAAATCACTAATAATCATAAAGAGATTCAATTCTGATCCAATGGTTGGTAAAATTTGTATTCCAACGCAAAATTTTATTAGAAAATTAGGTGACGAATGAAACAAACGTAGATATTATTCACTCGTGACGTTCGCTCGATCGAGCAGTTAAATTTTCGCCCACACGTTGGAAAATATTTAATTCTATAATTGAAATTTGTATTTCCATCGAACGAGCGACGAAGAAGCGATTGTCCAACCTTTGTTCGTTATTCGTAATTTGTATATAGATAACAATTTCCCCGGCGTTTGTTATTAACCCGCGCACGTGGGAGTAAATCAAACGAACCCGGTTTTCCGCGGCAAGATTTTATTTAAATGGAAAAACGACGGTGTTCCGGTAAACGCCTGTCGGCAATTCGAAACTTATTCCCGCGGTCCTGTTCGCAAAAAAACGAGCGAAGTTGAAATGAAAGCGACGCGGAAAATAATAAAACACGCTCCTTACGTCGCGGGACGCGTGCTAACCCTCTGACAAAACCGCGACTGAGCGCTGGCTGGAACAAAAATTTCATAAAGAACTTTGATGATGAGGAACGAGGTTGACACGATTCGCGAGCACGCGGAAGTATACTGTTCGCGCGTACAAGGTGTTCCGCGAGAAACTTTTTCCACCTAACCTCGATTTTCGACCACTGTGAGCAAACACACAATCTTTCCTTTTAATTAAATCCAATAAATTTCGTCAAATTGTAAGATAATTCGTTTCAGATTGGTCCCGAAAACTAACAATTTACCGATCCAGGTGTTCAACTTCCGAATCATGCGTTTCGTATAACACTAAATACACTTCTTCGATCATGCATCAAATTTTTTAAAAATCCTTGTATAAGATTTTTATTTTGGTACTGTTTCGCAAATTCTTATTTTATATAAAGTAGTTTCTTAAGGTATAAGAGAAAATTCCAATAAATTTTTCAAAAATAAGACTGTATACGTCCTTCTGAACAATTAAAGATATCACAGGGCGTGTTAGGAAGGAAGTTAGGAGATGATAAATCAGAGTTCTTGGACTCGTTCCTCGAATCGTTTCACAAAGCATCTCGGTCGTTCTTGCACGACGACAATGGCGTTGCGTGTGCGCTAATTCTCCCCGTCCGGAATTGTTACCGCAGCTACGAATCGCCGGCGGTCGGTTCGATGTCCGGCGACGGTGGTTCGCGTAAAAGGGGAACACATCCCCGTCCGAACGGGAAGATTGAAACTGAAAAACAGGGACAGACCGTGATGGCGAATGAATAGTTCCCGGTTTCTCTCAATCGTTATCCAAGAGTCTGACACAAAGCGAGGAACGGACGGCGAACAATTACCGCTTGAGATTCCCTCGAAATAAGGTCAGCCCTGGCAATATCCTGCGAGCGATGTCGCCGTGTTTTTCCACCCCTGGATTTATTGAATATCATCGGTGGACGTATCTTTGTTTTCGAGAACACGGCGAAGAACCGCAATACGTATTCGGCTCGATTTCCACCCCCGTGGAACCATTGTTCCTTCTTCTTCTTCCTCCGTCATTGTACCGCTCTGGCAGCGGTGGTTAAATGCGACCACTTAATAACGCTCCTCGTGACTCGAAATTAGATCCCTTCGAAACGCTAACACGAACGATTAGTATCAACATTAGAATCGCGCCCCGAATACCCGGGAATGGTAATTGCGTTGGAATTTGTTACGTATTTCTTCGGAAATTAGACCAATTCGTGGCAGTGGGAGCTCGTTTTCTACAATTCTTAGCTTGCCAGCGAAGTATAAATAAGAAACTATCAAATATCCCCCCGTGAATGTGAAACTTTTACCTTTTGCTCTAAATATGTATTTGAAACGATTTCCCAAGTTATTGGCCAGCATAGCAGTAATGGAACTTTGAATTTCAGTTTTATTAAATTGTATATTAATGTCTATAAGCATTTATATAGTAAATTGCCTTTGAGAGTAGTACGAATTCGGCCAATTTCCCCAGAGAAAGTTGATTGATGTTTCCCAGTCGAACCACAGTCTTTAAGAAACATAACGAACCGGAAACCTGCTAGTGACGATTTCGAGAATGTCACTGGCCCTTACGTAGCATGAGTCCAGCCATGTGTTTCGTAACGCAAACCCTAATAGCACGTCTCCGACAGAACGGAAGCTCACTAACGATGGGAGAAACTTTTAGAGTCTCGTTTTGTTGCGTCTTTCTCTTAAAATATCAGACAATATCCCTTCAGAATGCCAAGTCCCTCAAAACACTGAATATATATTTTACTGTCTAGATAATTATTAAATAGGTCTTGTCACTATCCCTATTTTGCAAATTTTTGGAAAGTATCGTGACGTATTCGTCTCTGTTAATTTTTAATTGCACCAAGCATGGTAAATTACTGGGTGCATTGCTGCAGGGTAATATAAAACCATATAAATCCTTTCCCTTGTAGTTATTCTACGCTCGTGAATATTACGAGCGGGTGTACAAGGTCCAGTAAATTCCAGATCAAACGCGACCCTTTATTGCAGGAAATTTTTAACGTGCTTCGCTTTTGCGAGCTCGCTGATCTACCTTTGATCAAATCATTTCCGTTTCTGTAGACTACCAAATTAAAAAATCTACCGCGATACACCGAATGTCAAATATCAAAAGCGGAGCTACGCTTCATCGCTGGCCAAAGCATCGATTTCTATATTCGAGCGAGAAAATTCCATTCTTTTCACGATTTCGCAAACAAAAAACGTTTAGAAAAATTTGCTTCCAGTTATTTGACATTAAATCTGACAGGTGGTTGACCCCGTTACTCTTTAAACGAAACTGTCCACGCGTAATGGTAATTTGAAAAATTTCACTCGTGATTTCTATCTCGATCGCGTCATTTGGGTGAAAGAACCGACAAATGTAAGTCACTCGAATGCGTGGTGTTCGCATTCGCAACTTTTATCTCGATCGCATCGTTTAAAGGGAAGAAAGGTCTTGCTTCGCGTCAGTCGTATATTAGTCGCTTGAAAATTGTGTTACCCTCGCTCGCGACTTTTATCTCGATCGCGCCATTCAAGTGGAAGAACGGCTTTACTTGGCGAGAGTCGCGTTTAAATTGCTCGAAGATCACGGTATTTTTATTCGAGACCATTGATACATCATCGGAGCACGGTGACACAAATTTCATCACCGTGTTGATAAATTATTCGTTCCGGGAATATTTTAGCTCTTGGAAAATTTTCGAACTCGATTACCACGAAATTAACAGTGGATTAAAATGTCGACGTTGAACGCTGCTTTATAGAAAATCGGCTAATATCGTAGGATCAGTTTCGATCGGACGTGTTCTACGTTATAAGCCGGGGCTTGATCCAAATATTCATATCCTTGTAAAGGGGCTTAACGACGATCGCGTGGAATCCGGTTCGACTCGCCATCGGAGGGTACGCGGACACTAAAAACTGCAGAAAAACGTTTCGTTATCCCGTAAAGAATGAAATTCCCGCGTTCAATATTTCAGGGAAGTACGAGGCGGAGCGCGAATGTCGCATCGTCGACTTAAGAATTCCATAAGCTAAAAGCCCCGGAGTCTGCCACGGCAAGAAAGCGTACGGGCAAAGATGGCGGTTCGTCGCGGCACTTTACGGTCGTGCAGACGCTCCTGTGGCCTCCTCCCCCCGTAGCCCGTAATTCCCCGAAAACGCGCGGGCCCCGACCAAGGCTTCGTGCCTACGGTTGACAAACGAACCAATTTAATTAGCATTATCAATGCAATTTCCGCGACGGCGTCGGAACTAATATTGGAGGCGACGAGGCTCGCCAATGTACGTACGTAATGTACACGATATTGGACAGAACGAGAGACGAACGGCCAGGGCATGTAGTAATTCTGTAATATTGCGGGTGACGGTGGTTAGCCTTAGGGAATGGGCAAACAATGACGTCCGACCACTGCGGCTCGATCGCCGTGCCGTTGCCCACCGTCGAACGATGACAACGTAAATACGCTACGGAATTATTTGCTCGACGCTTTGGAAATTATCTCTGCTTCTAATACCACTATGGAACCCCAAAGAACCACCGATGGATCCCGCGAACACTCTCGTTCCAACCTTTTCTATCGTTCCTCTCGATCGCCAAAGAGGTTGCCCACTTTCTCGAGACACTGGCCAGTTCATAGACACGTTCCTTTAATTCCTTTTATTTACGATAATGTTCGCATTGGAGGATAAAAATTGAACGGCTCTCGAGCGTATTAATTAAACGTAACGTTCCTATTAAAAGATTATTTCGCGCAATTCGCGATTCACAAGCGCTGTAAATCTCCCGGCAACGACGCGTCCCACTAATTATTAAATTCTTTCGCCGGCCGGGATGGTTAATTACTCGCAATTTCACAGCCAATTTCAGTTCCTCGCAATTTGTCAAACGCGTATCTGCTGCAATTTGCCCTTACGATATTAATTAATCGCGGAAACGACGGTGCATCGCGTGAAAGCATCGACCAGCATTCGTCCGCGTCTCTTTGCCGCAACACGAGCGGTAAATTGCATAACGCTGAGACAACATCACCGCGACCACCTGCATTCGTTACGAACGCGGGCGTAGCTGGTTTGTAAACAGGAGCCATCGAAGTTCAACGAACTTTTATTCTGATTAGACAGTTGTTAATACCCTCTTCCATCCCCCTGTAACCCTCTGTGGTTGTATCGAGCGTGTTTACAGGGCGAGGCAATGGATCGGTTAATAGATCGGCAGTTGCTTCCAGTTTATGGGCGGCAGTTGTAATACATAAAGCGGGCCGTATCGAAACGAGTACACAGTCGCGGCTATATAACTGCGGAAATAGGAGCGGTGCACGGCTGGTAATACATTGCAAATATTTACCCTGCTCCGCGCTGTCGCTCATATTTGTCAACAGCTCGTCTACGCTAAGTATCGCCACCTCGTTCCTTCTTCCTTCGATCCCGCGTTTCGCGTTTCACGTTTCTCGACGTCCGGATCGAACTGACCCCGTCTTAAAACGCACACATTTTTACCCGAATTTAGACGAACCGAAACCGGTTATCCGATGCACGCGGCCCGGGGCCCCGGGAGTTTTACCAGATTAGAACGCGAGTTTGCAACGCACAAAGGAAACAAAGTGTACATGGTCGAAGCGTTCGATAAACACGGTAAACCATGTTTGTGTAGTTAGTCGGATTAATTTTCTGCAATATCAAGCTACATACGTACACAGAGAACGTTGAATGAATTAATTGTGAACTCGAACAAAGTTGCAATACGTTGATTTTATTTCGAGAGGGGGCAACTCGCGCGGTTAATTACAAAAGCAAACGTTAAACGTCACGGGCAAATATTAAATATTTACGAGGTAACAGAGGCGTGCGTTTTTCAACAACGGACCATTTGTTTGTTTATTTTTTTTATGAAACGTTTCGTTTCTTTCTGCAAAAATATTCTGGCGAATAAATTCATTTTAAAATGCGTTCCTCCGATTCTCCGCGCAAGAAAGAGAAAATTGCAAAGAATGTAAGCCTAGTAGAATAAATTGGGAAGTGTAGCTTAAATGCATTTCAGCGAATGCGGAAATTCGCAGACGGTGTACGTTTCACGAAGCGCGTTGTTTTCGACTGTCGAACGAATCCGTCAGCTCTGAATCGAGGCTTTTCTATGGCGATGGTATAAAATAACGCGGCCGCAAGGGTATCCAGGATTAATAGAGCAAGGGAGGGAGCAACCTTCGCGAGCCCTGGATATCGAAAGGAAATTAAAACCGCGGTCAGCGGAGTACCGCTCCCGTTCCCCTCTTCCCTTTTCCAGGCACAAAAGTCAGCCAATCGTCCCGGACTTCTGGTTCCTTTTTTTTCGATAAATTGGCGGAGGGGGCGGTCGAGCAAAATTAGTTTATTCGAGTGTAACGTCATGCGCGTCCCTTTCTTCTTTTTTCGTTTTTCTCGTGCTGCCAGGACGGTATTGGTTTCGCCGATTCCGCCCATGTACGTTCGTTTCGACTGTTCCGAACGTCAATGAAATTTAATATTTGAGACTTTCATAAAACTTGGTCGCGTCGCTGGCTCCAAAGATAGCGAACCGTGATTTTCATTAGTCGCGGATATTCTTTTTCTTTCGCGTCGAACCTCCTGGACGTCCTAAATAATTTCTCGCGTCTCGAAACATTCATCTACCGACCCGTAACTGCAACGGAATATCGCTTAATCAGGTTTCGAGTTGTCAGAGTTTTCTTTCGATGAATTTCCTAACTGGATCTTCTCGAAAACGAAGCTTAGATTGAAAAGTTTCGTCCCGAATTTGTTAGTTCCATTTACCACTCTCTGGTATGTTCTTATTGTTTTCTAAAAGCAATCCAACAACGAAGGAAGTAATGGCCCCGCGGGCACTATTATTAGTAACATGATTGTGCCCCCGAAACTGTTGTACAGAATTGTGGGAACACATGCATGCTTCCAATATTTCAGACGATTCGTTCCGGGTTTCGAACCACAAATCGAAACAATTTACAAAAATAAATTGGCGTTTCGTCCTGGTTTGCTGGTGGACTCGCCGATATGGCTGACCTAGCAAACCTTGCCTTAGACGGAACCAAATTACTCAACATTCAATATTTCTTTGGGAATATTTATATATCACCAACTTTGCAACGTTGTACATATAAGCAATATATTTTTAAGTCTATCTAACGCGAGAATTTTTAAATCTCATAACACTTCCACGCGATAACTTTAAATATCCGCCAGCAGAGAGTTATCCGTAATATCTATTCCTCGCTACTAAAGTTTGATTCGAGAGCTCCGAGGCAAGCAGTAGGTCAAACTTCTAATCACATCTAAGGCGGGATCTGCTAGAAACAGCTTTACGGACTTGAACTTGTTGAGCATTGTCCAGCTAAGAATAGTTTCTGTGTACTTAACTGTTCCCGAACTTCCAAACTTGCACGTTCTTGGCAAGATAAGATTTTTCTTGGCATCTTGTTTTATCTTGTCTCTCGCGATCGCTAATCGGTGGTCTTTGACAATGTTCACCTACGGCTGGGAACTTTGAACTTCAAAATGGTCTCGATGCGGCCGCGGTTGGCGCTTCGAATGCACTTCGAAAGGTAAAAGTCTCCGTTCCTGAATTCCCGCTGCCCCATTTCCCTGGGCTACCATTAGGATCAAACAATCGGACTTGGAATAATATCTACTTCCCCGGTTAAAATACTTTGAAACAGACCTGTTGAAATTACACAAACCTTTCGCCCTTCTAAGTCGTTTCATCCTTTCTACCAAAATTCCTATTAATTTAATTCGCTATGCATTATTTCTCGAGGCTTTCGTTATAATTCTTGGAAAATATTCAACGCCGGTCGAAACATGGTAGACTTGAAATCTACTGGATAGTCTTCTCATAGATAATGCACTAAAGGAATTAGTTAGTCATTTAGAAAATGCATTATATCCCCTTGCCTTCATTTGCATTGCCCCTGCCTGTCGAGGCAATTATTATATTGAACACTATACCCCTGTAGAAACATAATACACCCACAACCTATTGGATAGTCATCTCATAGTTAATGCAACAAAGGAATACATTTCCAAGGAACATAACATTTCCTCTTAATTTGTCCTACATCTCGTCATAATCATGTTAAAGATCTTGAATATTAACCACCCCCTGTAGAAACGTAATAGATCTACAATCTATTCGATAGTCTCCTCATACATGATCCAGCAAAGGGTTACGTTTACAACGTATGTAATAATATCCCTTAATTTGCATTAGCCTGTATTTCAAAGCTATTATTAAATACGTTGAACCATGTACACCTCCTCTGGATACATAATAGATCCACAAGCCCTTTGGATAGTCTTCTGATAGATAATCCAACAAAGGAACACGTTTCGAAGCTACGTAATAATCTACCTTTCCTGAATTTGCTTTGCTATAACCTTCGTGGACGCTGTTAAAGGTCTCGCGTAATTTCTACTGCCTAGAATCGAATCCATTGTAGCCAGAATGTTTTGAACAATGCCTAGCACGGATGACACGACCAAGGAACGCACTTTGCGATTACGTACTCTCCCTCTTAATAACGCGATGCAAACAAGTTCGATCGAATGGCGAACACGGGAGGGATCAACATCTCCCGAAACGATCTGACACACTTCTAGAATATCAATATGCACTCTGCGGTCAAAGACCGGGATTAAACCAAATGCGATCAGATGCGTTACGTAGGCGAAATCGCCATGTAGGTTAGGAATGTAAATGTTTACCCAAGACCCCGCACTGCGCGGAGGGTTGCACGCCCCTCAAGTGTTTGAGAGGGTGAATGTCTGAGAGTATGTTAACTAATACATAACGTCGTCGTCGACGTCTGATCGGACGAAAAGTTCACGGGAAATACTCGACAATCGCGTAAATTTAATGCAATTCTATGGCGTAAAATAGATCATTCTCCTGTGATCTTCTTTAAATTTTGATCACTTCGGCCGGTTTCGATAGCTTTCCGCATCGGTTTTTCTTATTCCCGAACAAGACGCTCCAGTATTCCTTTATAGGTATTCATAACTCGGAATTTACAACTCTCGAGCTGCCAAGGCACTATAAGCACGCTCATCCCCCTCGAATACCTACGTTAAATAGATTGCCCGGGGAATCCTCGAGTTAATTTTAACTGCATCGAACCGGCTCCAAGACGGATACAAAATTTACGAGAGTCGTGCTTCGTCTCGCGAAAAGTATGCTTAAAATAATTAAGCGAGACCGACAGGGATCGTAGACCGAATTGAAGAAATTAACCGACGGGCTAAAAGCGACGCCAATATATTCGCCGCGATTTCATACGTTTAATGCATCCCGCTGGACATTACGAGACGATTTTATTTCGGAAGCTAAACACTGTCTGGTGTTAAATTAGATTTTCTCGTTACGAGAGTAAATTGCTGATCGATGGAGGGACATTATTTCGAACGGCGATCCTGAAGCGGTAACTTTAGGTTACCAGTATTCTACTTATAGCAATGTGACTAGCATTCTGATCGTCTTAGCCGGAGAAGGGATGCAAGCTGTTCGATCGCGAACTTTAACAACGACACGGAGTTTCCCTAAGCCACGAATTCTCTGTCCAGGGAGAAACGGCTCTCAAGATCCCGGTGAAACTAATTTCTATCTCGCTCTTCGGAAACTCCCGGGTTTATGACACGTTTGCAATCCATTGGGGGATCTCAGGCGCGAAAATTCTGTATTATAACCGACAAATCGTGTCATTATCGGGACATTTGCGACTTCTGTTAAACAGACAACGACAGTTAAAAGATTTTTTTAATTGCTCGTTCGTCGGATATGTAGTTTTCTCGGTGGACGGAAAGTTTATCATTCTCCCGACGTTATCCTGATACCGTGGAAGGTTAGCTACGAACTAGCTGTTAATATGACTCATGGCCCCCGACACACGAAACACACAGCTGTTCAGAAATCGTAGTTTATGACATTTCGCAGGTAATAAAGTGGTGTCTGAGACGCGAGGCTCTTCGTGACACTCTCAGAATTAATTACTGCCGCAATAACGTCCAATGGGTTGAATAATCATGGCTACGCATGTGCAACGTCCGGTCGTTCGAGGGTCTCATAAATGGGGCGATAAAACGACGTCGATCATCTCCTACGATTGCCATCCACCTCCTTGGACTGTCTTATATTATATTCCATCTACCAAGTTTATAACGTTGCCCCAAAAAAGTATAGTAAAAGACTAACCGGGTGTTGTTAGGGTCCGAGGGACAGTCGAGTTCTTTTATCGCGATCCGTCGTGTCCCGTTCATTAGACGCAGCGGGCGTAAAAGTTTCCCTTTAGCCCGGCCGTCGAAACGAGCGCATAATTTGGGGAACCGGAGCGACGTGGAAGTCGTCGGGGGCGTTATACGAAAAGTTTGCCCGGCCGGACGAGCGTTTCGCGAAAGAATGGATGGCTCGGTGTACTGGCTGGCCCCCCCTCGATGCACGCCACCGACGATAATTCCCATTTTCTCTGATTATTTGCGAGCTGTTTACGACGTAACACGACCGCCGCGAACACGGCGATAACTACGGAAGAGTTTCTAGCCGCGGCCGCCGCTATTTCTTACCATTTACCTCGTAACACTCCGCCGCGGCGTTGTAAATTCTCCTTTCGCCGATAGGATACGGCAGGGGGCTGACTGGCTGGCTGGCGCCATAGTTAGCCGATACAAGCGTGAACGAGAGCGCGACACGGCCACCCGAGGAAACGTCAATGTTTCGAAGAGGGTTGGGGAGGGGCAGTCGTATCGCGAGAAGGAAACTTTGTTTCGACCCGGCCACCAATAACCTCATCTTGACACTTTCGTTACCAGTGGCTATTATAGACGTCCGAAAGACATTTGGGGCAGCCAGGCGACGGCCATCGCGAAAGAATCTACCTGGGGTTGGGTCGTAGACCTCGAGTTAGAATCAGAGATTGGATCGCTGTTAGAAATATCGAGAGAATAATGGTAGTTGTTACTCGAAAGATAATGATTCCATTTATTTGTGAACGTGAAATTAAAAAGTTGAGTAAGAAGATTGGATAGTAAACCAGAAACCTTATAAAACTTGTTGAGCTACGCATAATTCTCGATATGCGTTCCAGTGATTAAGTACTATAGCTCATCCTATTCCAGGAATAAATCCATTGTAGGTATCGCGACCTAAATCAAGCACTCGAGGAATGCGAAAACCCTCCGGTTTAAACAGCTACGTTTTTGCTAGTAGAATGAAGTACGACTAGGCTGACGCGCCCGACCAATATCCATTATTTCTACTCGTTTCTCTCCCAAGCTCGAGATTTCCAACGTCACGGAATTCTCGGCGAGTTTCGGTACAAGGGTAGCTACGGGGTGTGATAAAATTATTGCACTTTTAACTGGTCCATTTGTACGACGGTAATCGGATCAAGGATTAGACGAAGTCGAAGATCGAGGCGCTACGGCGTCCGTCCCAAAAGTGTTGCATCCAAAAGGGGGGTGGAAGCAACCCGTGGCGCTGCGAGCAGAAAAGCTACCCCGCCTCGCGCTAGTCTAGGAGCCATAACAAATTGCCAATCTCGACCCCGGCTCCCGGGCTCTGAGGCTGCGCCGCCGTCGCATCTACATTCCTCATCGCAACCGTTTCACTATTTTAGACTCGGATTGCCGGATTTTACGTTTCTCCGTCGACCAAACTCGTCGAGCGGAAGATGAAGAGCCACGATTTTCCAGCGGACGGAAAAAACATTCAAGGGTGGCTCGCGTCGAAGCAAAGCTAAACCTCCTCGGGCCGACGAAATTAGCTACGGTGTTCGAACAGGGCTATGATAAATCCGCAATGGAAACCCGATTTTTACTATACTTTGCACAAACGTTTACTAGACCCAGAAATTTAGCCCTATTTGCCTCCTACTACTAATAGATTTAATTTCACGCACCGATCGTTAAATACATCGGCATTTACGTGAATCAAATTCAAGTGAAATTTATTCAACGGATACAAAATAATTTAATTTATTTGCCCACCGTTTAATTAAAGCTTAATTAAGTTTCGTATAAGCATGTTTGGCGAAAGTAATTATGACATTTCGTTCTAGATCCATTAGAGGACATCGGTAAGGCTATTCCAGCGGCTCGTTTATCGAAGTGGATTTATATTACGTAATTAACTGCGTATTTCGTATACTGATCATCGAATATATTGGAAATATTGGTTAAGCTGTGAAAATTTTATAAACATTTCAAATGTATGCTTGTGTTTCTAATACAAAGTGCTTCTTTAAAAAATATTTGGTATAGACCAGGGGACGGACAATTCTTCCCCTTGGACCGATCGAGACAGAATGGAATCGGATCTGTCGGGGCGAGTTGAAGGGACGGAAAATCACAGAGGAGCAAGGTAAACACTCGCAGGAACTTGGGAAGAATTTAATCGGGACGCTGTAATGAATACGGCACGCTGCTGATGCAGAATTTAAGAGGTAATTAACTTCAAGTCGAGGGGGAGGACGGGTCGCAATACGAAGAGGAATGCTGTCGATATCGATGACGTTTCAGAAAACTATTTATGACCGTTTCGCGTTGTATCGGCGATTTACCGAGTGGTCCACGTAAACTGGAACATCTTATTAGACTTTATTACCTACATACTTCGCTATTTATGTGAGATAATTTATTCAAGTATATATCTAGTTATGCTTGATGTCGGAGTAGTTTACAGGGAACATATCCCACCTGTTACTCGTACATTTGTCGAAACACTGCACGTATTCTCAAAAATAATCGACACATAACATTTTTTACTGGGCAACATTCGTGTATGAAAGATGAAACTACCCTTCAACGCTCTTAGCGTCGCGTTTTACACAACGCTGTACATCCGCTTCTTTTATGGTACAATAAAGACGTCTGTAAAATTATTATTACAACGTATGCAACAGCTAACGGTATCTAACTTTTACAAAGCATCAAAACTCGAAGGGGAATGTTTTATTATCCTGTACTTTCTCTTCTTATTATTTTTATAACGTCTTTATTATACATTAAGCGCAACGTGCGGTGGTTGAGGATAAGGTTTCTAGTTCGAGTCGTACATTTAAAGACTTCATCGTTTTCCTAGCATATCCTGGTTCGTTCTACAGAAATGACGAAGGTGATTTATTTCTAGCGCAACGCTAAATAGAACACAGTTGAACTCTCCTATAACGAGCACCATGGGACCTGCAAAATTTTCTCGTTATAACCGGTTGCTTGCTATTATTTTCTTCGATCATCGTTACCTGGATGAAAAAGACGAATTAAAAAATTCAGGAAAACCAAGATTTTTCCAAACAGTTTTCGTAACAGCGCGCGAAATATATATAAAAAAAACGAACCGAGTACCGAAGTTCGCGAAGTAACGCGTATGTTTTTGACGCAGCGTAGTTGGAGAAAAATTACAAATAAAGCAACGGTAATTGCTTCGTACCAAGGGTCGATGGATCGGAATTTTTAACTGCGCGGAAGTAAAATGCGTTTTACAATTTCCCGCGCGCCGAATAAAATTTCACCGGCTCGTTATATCGCGCGGGAATAACGATTTGCAACGCGGGGACTAATAACGCGAAAAATTTATCGCGCGATATCGATCGGAAAGCACGCTCGATTCTGCCTTCTCCGAGATATTTCGTTGCTTGAAATGCTACCGATAAAAATGTTTTTCCATTTTATTTTCAGCAATAAGCTAAAATAGACGACCAGGTGCGCTTCATTTTCAGCGATATTCGTCAGCTCGAGTTGTCTTTACAGGATGGGGATTTTTCATTTTCTAAACAGTGTCCAACTTCATCTTCTCCTGAGTATTTTCTCGAAATGCTTTTTCGTCATCGATGCAGTTCCTTGGTTTAAAAAACAGATCGGAGCTCCTCGAGGAATTTGAAGCTGTTTCGTGGGTGGTGACCGATCGTGATTTTCTGGCCGGTCGGCGGCTCGGTCATCGGCACTTTGCTTGAAAGCATTCCTCTTGTCAGGAGTGGCGGGTCGTATTCAGATTGAAATGTATGTAAAAGGGTCGATAGGTACACACTCGAAACCGCGTCTTGGTCGTCTTGGTCGTGCGAGCCACCTTTTACTTTCCTCGGTGGTCCATCTTCTTCTCTAAGTAGAGTGTCCACTATCCGCCAGATGCTTTCAACTCTCGAGAGTCGGAAGGAGGACAAGTGTAGACACACCGAGGCACGCCGAGACGCCGCGTTATCTCCGTGTTGACTATCGATTACCCTTACGTCCTATTTCTCTGTACTCTCTTCTCCTTTGTGTGCCACCAGAACTGATGCACGGCTCCCCGGAACAATGGCCCGCGAGAAATACTCACAACGGACGCGATAAACGATTCTAATACAAAACTACGCGGGCGCCTTAAGTAGCTTTTCCCAATTTCGACGCGGCAATTCTACCCGATCAAAAATATTATCAAGACAGAGAAAGGCAATTAGCGTGCTCGAACAAGCCCGTAGACGCCACAATTTCTGAACCAGAAAGGGAGGATGCACTCTCGTCGCAAACAACCCTTTCCAAACGAGTTTGACACATTTTCGTTGCGCGAAAATGCACGCCGACGGCATATTTTCGGGTTTTTTTTTTGCCTGGCTCTTGTCGTCGGTGACGCGTGCGTGCGTCCAAAGTTCCCTCTACCGATTCTCGAGCTTTTCACTTCGTTATAACAGTTTGTCCTCCGTCGGTTATTGTCCTAGCTGCCTCTAACCTGCGATAGTTTTGTCACGGTGTCTCTCTCGGTCGTTGCGTGCGTCCCCCGGACGTTTCATCCCCCTCTACGTGCCGCTATTCTTGTCCCTCAATTTCCACTCGGTACGCTCCGCACCCCCTCTGATCCACCGGCAACGTGTTTGGTCCACTCGCAAACAATGCCGCGGCCGTTCTCGCGCCTCCGTCCCGTTTTCGCTGAATAAATTTAATTTAAATTTTCCTGCCGTTCGGAACGTTTATTAAGTAAATATATCACGCGGGGCATCGTTTTATACGCGCGGATATTTTCCGCGGGACCCCCAGCCTGTATTGCTCAAAATCAACCCCTCCCTGCTCATCCCCTAGCCTTTCGGGAACGAATCCAGCACGCCCATCACGTATGCCCGAGTCGAAACGTCGAAATATGACACCGATGTTTACGCTATTTAACATCGGACAATTATATCCAGGACACGATACAAATCAGTGCTCGCTAATCGTTTTCGAATCGACGTCTGAAATATTTTGGTCAAGAGGAACAATCGAAAACAAATACATCACTCGTTCACAGAAAGTTGTAAACAGAATATTGGGAAAGCAAATACTTCAAAATTTTTGAACAAATATTTTTCGAACAAAAATACCGGTCCGCTCGGGCTTGTATTTTCATACACGTTTCACATATGCCTGGGCGGATGGGATACAAGCATATTTGTAAATATAGGCACGAGTAGACTCGCGAGAATTTCTCCTCCATGGAATTTCCGCGTCGCTTTTTCGAAAACGAAACGTTGTTCGACGATATTCGTTGTAAAACATCGGCTTATTTTTACGCAACAAATCGTTCGATCCTCGAATTTTCCTGCACCCCGTGTTACAAAGGGGTAGTAAAATTTACAAGTTTGGAAAATTTTGTATATTTACTTAAATTTATAAAAATCTCGAAGATCGCGCGAGTTTTAGGGATGAAAATTGGATCCCTTGATGGATTCTATCTTGCAAAATACACACACAATGTCCACAGCGTATAGTGTTACAATGTCCAGCGATGACGCATTAACGGAAAGGGTATACGCAACGTTGCAAAAAGCCTGTTCAAACATCGCGTGTGGTTGATCCACGTACATTCGTCTATGTACAACGTAATACTGCCATTAAGCTGTTAGTCGAAGCGTCGAAGGCTCCTAGAATAGCGCGGTGAAGTAAGCGAGCACTAGTCCGACAGATAGATAAACCGAAGAGCGAGAGAGAGGGAGAGAAGAAGAGAGAGGGGTAATATTTGCGGCCATTAGAAAGCAATTAGCCAAACGTGAGCAGCCCTTTCATCTTCAACGAGCTAAATCCGATAGTTAGAGACGAAATATTTAACGTAACACGAGACGTCGACTTTCGCCACGAAAAGGTAAAACGAAACAACGAACAACGGCGAAGCGAACGTCTCCATAAACCCCAACGACTTCGAATGTTACAAACTTATTGTGCATATTTACTATACGTAGATATTGACAAATGCTCCTTGCATTTCGATTATTATCGAATCGTATTCTCGGTTAAGTTCAAAATTATGAACGTATACTCGACCCTAGTTGTAAGTTTAATGTGTTTGCCATTAAGGATTCATATACCCGTAGTTATTATTATTGTAGATAAAACTGTATCGTTCCATGCATTTTTGATCGTGAAATCCAAGGAGCGTATTCGGCCATCCTGTTTCCCGCGGCCAGCCCCGTGTAATTCCGCGCGAACTGTTCCAATTTCACCACCCGATCTTTCTCTTTCACCATCGTCGCATTTGCCCATTAAAGGCTTCACGATCTCCGACCCGTGAGGAGAAAACGAGCACTTTTAAAATTCCGTTTGTAACTGGTGTGCTAGCTCGTGCTCGCTCGTTCGCTATCTCTTGGTACAGGTGCAACCTGGTCGAAAACTCCGGGCAGGACACGTCCAACGATGTCACAGACACAATTTACGCGTCCCTTTTTCCCGTGTCCGTTTCCACCCGATCCTTTTTCTCGTTGAAAAAAGGCACGGCCGCGATAAAATAAAAAGAAAAAAAAAGAAACCGGGAGAAAAAAGAGCTGGAAGCAAAAGGAAAAAAGCGAAACATTCGCTACCGCCGATAAAAGGTCACAAAGAGAACCGATAGAAATTGCCTCATCATCGGGCGAACGGGGTTGCTGGCCACCAGCGACCGCGACCAATCCAGCGACATGCTCATTAATACGTATCAATTCCCAGCCATTGCATTAAAGCGTCGGACTTGCGTCGAAATAAGTGGTCACTGGTCTGTCCAAAACATATTAAAAATACGTATTTCTGAGTGTAAACACGCGATCCATCGACGACTGATGTGTCGGAAATATCGTAAAAAAGATGTAGGACATTCATAATCACCGGCGCGAACAGCGAAGGGAAACAATTCCCGAGGTTGGGTGGTATATCGATAGCATCCAAACACGTCTCGATCCCATCGCTGGATGCGACCAAGGACGAAACAGTGGCCAGGACGTCGAAGGAGATTGCGCGGGCGGCCTCTGGGATTAAACTATCGCGGAATGAATCTTTAACCGCGGCAGCGAGCGGAGCACTTCCAGCAGGCGGCCGAGCCTTTTGATTTGAATGTAAGAGCGATTTTCCGTGCAAGAAGCTTGAAAATGTAAAAGCCATCCGCTCGAGGGTTACCGAGCCGAGGAAGGAACGGATAGAGTGGGAGGAGGGTTGAAGAGACGAGGTTGGAGAAGCGAAGGGGGGCGGTAGAATGGCGAGGGCCGGAGAACGAGGGTAGGTCGGAAGACGGAGGAATAGAGAGAACGGCGGATAGGTGAGACCGGGGGGGTAGGAGTAACATAATTGCTTTTGCAAAGGAGGTCGCAAATTTACCGTTCACAGTCGGTCAGCGCGGCTGAAAGTGTCTTCTCGAGCGTAAGCTTTTTAATACGAATCCGAGAACTACTTCTGGTTTTGAAAGCGTCGAAGGAGATCGTCGTCCCTCCCTTCGCGAGCCGCCCCTATCTCGCCTGCTCGTTCACCGATTCGCTCCGTTCTTTTCTTTCCCGCGTCCCAAGTTGCCTGTACAGAGCGCCAGGGCCCATACCAATCGCTTCTTCTACCGGGGATATCGATTACCGATATTTATTGCCACGCGGTCAGCGTGCCTCACCTATATATTCGACGTTAACCGATCAAACTGCGGCCTGCACGATTTCCCGACCGGATTTACGAGTCGCGAACGCCACCTGAACCGCTGCTGCCCGACACATTCCACCGAATCCACGCGGGGCCCATTTTCTACCGGACACCTTGGCCAAAGGACAATTCAATAGGATGACGCTATAATAATCCTGAGCCCTGGTAGGCCCTGCCTTAAGCGTCAGTCGAGTAGTCTGTACGTACGAATAGGTGGACGCTCGAGCACCGGACGTTCAGAATTCATGGCTGGAATATTCGAAAACGAACAAGTATCAGGAATCTATAACCCGGTTGTCGCTTCGACCATGACAAAACGAGTCCCACAGTGGCGCGAAAAGGAAATAACCGATACGCAAGGCGTGTATGGTAATGCTGCAAATTTTTCATCGCGACGGCCGACGCGTTCCGCGTCAACCAGATATGAATGTTTACGAGCAGGAGCGTAATAAGAACTGCAATTTACCGGCTGCGTTTCGTAAGACGCGTCATGTTCCGTGGTCGGGAACCGTTCCGCCCCCGTACGTCTCGTACATCGTATTTCGCCCGTGAACGCGGACGCTTTCTCGAGCGTACGACGCCTCGCGCGTCTAAACGTTTTCGTTCGGTTATGGAACGACGCCCGCGATCGCGAGTGACGTTATAGTATTGGCATTTTAAAGTCCCGAAGAAAATTACGAGACGTTGCAAATAAATTCTTATTCTTTGTTATTCTTTTGTTTGGCGAAAGAATCCGTGAAACGCTATCGCGATAAGAGTGGGTCTCGATGGCGGTAACGACCCCGTGTTTCTTTCGCGACGCGTCTAACCCCGCGAAAACTTACGCAGAACAGAGTTCCAGCCGTTTATTCGCCAAGTTCCAACCTCGTTTCACGACTAGTTTTCCTGATATTTAATCAGAGAGTTTCAAACTCGATAATAACGATTGCGTTAGTCGAAACGATTTTATCTCCGGCAAAGTCTGCGCCGCGTTACTTCGAGGACGACGGGGGGTGGATCGGGGAACAGACCGACGACTTCCACCATGGTGGTAATTTATAATAATAATAATGACGCCTAGTATACGATACCGTGTTCGAACTGTATATTTATTTATATCGCGGTAGTTACGCGACCCAGAAAATGGCGTGGCCCCTGAAAGGAACACGAAATTTCTTCCGCCCAGGGGTGAAAAGAATGGTCGGAACGATCGGGAGACGGTAATTCCGTTCCTTGAAAAGCACGGCGTGTACACGATACCGGAACACGAATCGGCCGGTCCAATTTACAGTCGAAGACCGTGTCCAGCGATATCTTTTCCCCCTCGGCAGGCTTGCTAGCAGAAGTAAGCGCGAAAAATATACGCGGCGCCACGTAGGGGAAATAAATTAGGTGCCTTGAAAACGAAGACCCGGAGCCGAAGACAGAGTCAATTATCGAGGACCCCATCGGTCTCTGGGGGCCATGGTCTTACAGACTAGCTTCCAACTCCGATATGGCGGTCTTTGCTCTCCAACAAACTGACCGCAAAAACGTATAACCAGACGCTCGTTTCGATCATGATTCGATCGCCCCTTCATAACAGTTTTATAGTTATAATTTTTTTTAAATAATATCCCCTTAATCGTTCTTTCTAATTTCTTTTTCTCCGCCGTAAAAGATAGTCGATTAACAGAGATTTTATCCCGTATTCTTTCCGAAACGTTCGAACTCGGTCGCAGCGTTTCGCGTCTACCTCGAGTTAAGAATGGGCGAAATTTTTCATTGGATGCCGTGCAATCTATTTAAATCAAGCGTACAGCGAACACAGTTCTTTGTCCATTGACCGGCGCCAGTCCGGGTTCTTTAAACTTGTTTTCATTTTCAGCTTTCATAGAACTCGAGTGCCGTGTTTACGGATACGCCAGTCTGCCCGGGCAAATGTAGTTATTCTTCCTCGTTATCGTCTTTCTTCCGTGCTCGCTTGAAACACAAACGAAAGAGGAAAGCGGTTCAAGGATTTCATTAGCAAGCATGTAGCTGCGTTTGAAGCGTTTTTTCCATATCAAGTAGTGCGGATTCGTCGTGATATTTATTGCGGCTACCTTTCCGGGTATAATAAATTTGAATCTTAAGCCGAACCGCGTTTCAAGGCCACTCGAAGGATTCGGCAAGATGAGCGAAAAATACATTGTGAAGCGTTTAGTCTCTCATCCGGTTGAAAGAGCAGATTAAAAGGAACGTCTGCACGAAGATTAGAATTCAACCTTATAAAATATTCCACTTAACGCGATGGTATTACAATTTATCTGATAAATGCGAACGGGTAGGTGCGATTGGTATGCAACTGTATCATCATTGGCGCAACGGTTAATGCAGCAGCGATGGCAATCTATTTATCAGTGACAGATATCTGCAAAGTGTTTACAAGCACAAATGACAGTGGAGAATGATAGATGGTTTCCATTGGAAAGCATGCAGATCCATTTAATGTGTTCTTTTTCGCACGAAATGACATGCGTCGTGATTATTGTGTTATCTTCCAAGCTAATAAATCTCCAACGCGCTTCTTCTATTTCGCGAAACGAAGAAATGTGTATCGAAAGAATGATATATTGCTAAAAGATTGTTCCTGAAATTCTGAAATTCTGAATAAATTTCTGCTTCGATACTTTAATATGTGTTTTATATATTTTTGGTAAACATGATTTTGGCGACACGTGTATTAATCGTTGCACCATTGGCTTCTTCTGTGGCGACTCGACGTCTTTCGAAGACGAGTCGAATAAATGAACCTTAAAACGACATCTCCGAGGAGACTGCATTCACTGCAGACGTCATTAGAGACTCGGCTCGCAGAGAGAACTGGTTACCCCGGCGATACCCGCAATTTAAAGGCTCGAATGCTCCACAAAATCAAAGTTATCTATCGAGTTTCATTGGCTAGCGGTTGATCGTAACCGCTCGTCTGACTGTAACCAGAGAAGCCTGATATGCGATGTCAAAGTGGTACGAAGCAAATAGAGAACCCCGTGTGACGTTTCTGTCTTTTCAGCATGCGACACTAGTCGAATATCTAGAAAAAAAGAGAACGAACGACCAGCTTTTCTACCAAATTCCACATCGCGACCACCATATTTCTATATTCGAAACTGAACTAATACAAACACAGAAATAGAAGCTATTTAGGTAGTAAAGAGCGTTTGAATCTATTACTATACAACTAGAAATGTTTATAAAGTGATCTTCGATTAAAATCAATGAATCGAACGAAAGTCGAGTGGAAAAATTCACGTGTGGTGATCTGTTTACGCAAAATTTACCTTCTTGCTATATCTGAAAGTAGAGTCAATGCTCTACGAGTGCTTCGCGAGTGCTTTACTACCCTCGACGTGCACTTCAAAGACCTCGAGTTGTATAAACCAGGCATTCCAAAGCTTCTTTTCTGCCAAAAGATAAGCTGAGATATCCTTATGACGACTCTTAAGACTATTTGCGTCTACAACTTCGACAAATTTCTTCTACTTTCACTAACATCGTACTCCCTGAAATTTTTCTTCAAGGGGACAGATACCCCTGTCGCGGTGTAAAACGGTATTTTTATTTTTTGTATTTAGAAGAATTGTCCAAGTTAGCAAATATGGTCGACAAATTAAATTCCCCACATGTTTACCGTACAAACTTTGCCCTGTCCACATGATTCGAGTTTCCCCAATTATTCGATTTCAAAATGAATGGAATTTTATTAAATTTTATCGTATTTGCTGTGACCCGTCGGAGGGGAATTCATAAATTGAAAAATTCCAACAAAATTACGCTATATTAAAGCAGAAAATTACTTTTTACGTACAAAGCTCTCCTCTATTGCTAGATGAAAGCCGGACAAATTAAAAAATTTCTAAAATAATTCGTCGGGGATAAACTTGTCAGCCGTATGCACGATTTTTATTGAAAAATGTTACAGTAAGCGTGGAGGGTGAGATTGGGCGATAAGTTGGCATTAAATCTGACCGAAGTAATGAATTTTAGATGCAGGATCGTTCGCCGAACATAACTTCGCGACGTACGAAACAGTTTAACGAAGCATTAAACACCAACGTCCATTCGCTGTCGGGGCCACGGCATTCTAAAACGTCGTGCCGCCACTTCCGTTCGCGCGAAAGCTACAAATGACACGACCATCGGACGATATCCTCGGTTTGATTCGCGGTACGTACGTTCCCCATGAAAGTTTTATAGGGGAGCGCTTTTCGAGGTGCAACACGTACTCTGCCAATAACGATTGTCTCGCGCAACGCGGCACCCAGCTTGTAATGGAGCATACAGCCGGTCGCAATAACTCGATATACGTTCCCCGAGCAGCCGCTTACCGGATACGTCGCTTATATTCCGTTGGTATCTTTCACGGGGAATAAAAAAAAACAGGACGGACATGGAACGAGGTCGCGCGGAGCAATAGTACTTTGCATCGCGAACAAATGGCGTCCGGTGAATCGCGCGACCGACAAAAGAGAGATTCCTCGCGAAAGAAAAGTGAAATAAATTAATGCGAAAGTCAGTGGGATGCAAAAGATGGCTAAGGTGAAAAAATAATTTGTCTTAAATAATAATTATTTTCTTGAAACACAAGATCTGCGACTCTTACGAGGCATCAAAGATGGCGAGGTTCGTGCCAAGAGGGCATAGGGTAACGCGTGTGTGCGCGCGGGTCTCATTATAGCACGTGGTCCTGACAGTTTACCCTCCGGTTCCGCCATTATATATTTAAAGTGCATCCGTACGGCTATGCAAACAGGTCGGCGAAGTGGGCCACCGATCAAGCAGCTTCTTATCTGATTTCAGCGGCGGCGTCGCTCGTTATACAGAGTCGGTCTCGTGCCGTGGGCGATCCCAAAGGCAGCGACTGCTTTCGCGAAAATTTCGCCGTAAAATTATTCACGGCTCCTCGAGGAATCTCCGCTATTAGGATCAATCCAAGGGCGCACCGATTAACCCTGGAGTAAACCGAGGGGTATGGCGCGATGATGGACGTTGCAAGCCCGCGTTCGCCTAATCGATATCGCGAATCCGCGGAGCAAAAGTTTGCAAACGGTACAGAGACGTTTCGAAAGTAGTCGTTAACGATTAATGCGGCAGGTTACCGTCGGTCTCGGCGAGTTTAAGTCGATGTAAATTAAATTTATCAAGGAAAAAGCGTTCCCGTGTCGAAGTCGAGTGCAGCTGGTGGAGTAATCGGGGGTAAAGGGTGCGCCCGATAGAATCGACCTACCTCCGGGGGGCCAGACTCTATCGAGTGTTTCGTCGCCGTTCGCCGGATCTTCGCTACTCGTTTCGTTCTCGGCGTCGCGTCGTCGCGGAGAGTCGAACGGTGTTCGCGACGACCGACAACTTTACGTATGCACGACACCGTACTTTTTTTCCGCGCTTCTCCGTCCTGCTCGCCCTCCCTTGGCTGCCGGAGGACACGACGGATGGTTTAAAATTCCGGCCCCGTTTCGAAGCTACGTGATTGATCGACGCGAAACGTCCGCTTTCACGGGAGCGTAACTTTCGTTTCGAGGGTCGTCGGAAAATCTGCGAAATTTAATAAGAACGACTTTCTTCTCCATTTTTTTCGCTAAACCGATCAGTAAATATGTGCGAAAACGTTGCCACAGACAGAACACATAACGTAAACGCCTGAAGTATCGTTCTAAATTTAATTCGAATTGGCAGCACAAGCTCATACACGAAGTTCATATTTTTCTGATAAATCGTCCTATTTATTTCCGTTCATAAAGAAGTAAAAAACGTTTTCCGCAGCAAGCAAAAAGGGCGTATCGTAGAATCTGGAATTAGAGAACCTTAAGGTACACTTTAATCTTACACACGACCGGTAACAAGTTGATGTTTGATAGGGACCTCGGGCAAGGTAGATAAAAATACTCGGAATTTGATTCACGACATTTTTGCTAACGAGTTTCAAAGCTTTGAACTCCACTTGCATAAAGGTCTACGGTTCTACGCCCTCTGAATTTTAAAAAGGCACTTTCTGCAGTTAATTGTCAGGAAAGTGTCTTCTGAAAATTTTGTTTGCCCGTGAACAAGGGGGGAGGGCGGAAATTTATTCGACGAATAAAGCGACTGTAACAAAATAACATTTTGTATTTAATTTCTTTGGGTGTCGGACGTGAAAGGCGTGCAAAGGCATTTCCACGAGGAAATATAAAGAACCTTTTTATTAAAAGAAAATAATTCCCTTTCATCGTGAACAAGAGTAGATGATCTTAAATCCAATACCATTGCGGATATTATATTAATGTAAACGAGATAGAGAGGTACTTTCCGACTAATTTATATGCAAACGATGTTTACGGAAGAGACAGTTGCGAGAATCGAACGGCCAAATTTCGAAAACTATTATACGAAGTTCGACCCTGTATCTTGGTTAGTTTTTTCAACGTCGATGCGACATCGTTGCACAAGAATATCTTGCGACTTCGAGATGTTTGCTAAAAGACACCTCGCGGGACCGAGTTTATTTACAGTTCACTGGCTTCTATCTGTCTAGTCTATTTAAGTTTCACGACTGTATGCTGATAGTTGTACCAACAACTCCAATATACTCTGAACAGAAAATATTGAACGTTGGGGGTCACTGAACTATTCCCCGCCGTGCAATTTGGTTAACCTAATTTAAACCTATTAGCTTCCCTATCTTTTCACATTTATTTAGCCCGCTATATTTGACAAAAATAATATCCACCGTACTTTTACCAAACTCGGGATACAAACTATTTCCATCGTGTGACTCGCCCTCTGTATCAGCAGTAGCAACTTCAACATTGTAACAACAAGCTACACTAAACGTAAGTAGAATACAAATTTACTTTCTTCGACGTAGAACGTGTCAACCTACGAGTGCCGCTGGGAAAAAGAAAGATAAATTCCGGGTTAAGTGAAATGTGGTGTCAGGGGTAGGGTAGAACACGGATAGTGTCAAGAAACTTTTGTTTATACGGGATATTTTCAGAAAATTTTCAAACATTGTTTCCGAGTAAAGTAATTCGCCGTAAAACAGAACCATTTCTCATTGCTGGCATAATACGGTTTCGAGGGATGAAATTACCTCTTTAAAAGAAAGCTGTATCCCTTTTTTGACGTTTACAGAATCGTGTAGAAATAATTATCACGCGAATCCATGTTCCCCGAGGGTCTACCGATCGTAAATATCACGAGTTGATTACTTCGCGAGCACCTGAAACATTATGCAACGTTAAAGAAGCCATCGTTGTTGAGATTTGTGCAATTTCACATTTTTTTTATCGAGCTTTCAGCACTTCCCATACTTCATTTCCTGCGATTTTAGATTCCGGCCGAGGTTGTTCCTTGATTTTACGGTCGCGTGCTCGTTTTTTTTCCTCGCCAAAGCTACGCCTGCGTTTTATCGTTCTCGCGCGGCCATAACCTGAAATTCGAGCAGCGACCGGACAGCCCAAGGATCGTTTAACGACACATTTAGCGAACCAACGCGAGTTAGAAATGTCCACGTTTAGTCCGAACGACTGCGTCCTCGCATTCAGCCTTAATTCATCCGACGCTAAATCTCGAGCAACCGTTAATTCGAGGGGTAGATTTTTTTCACCGACTCTAAGGTCAACTTTTACAATATTTAACAGATGCATAATTTAATATATACAATTTTCGAACAATATTAAAACATTGGACGACATTATATACCAGCTTTCAAGGGACAATTTTGAAATATTATTTTATTTTCAGCCCATCGCACTGGTGTAAACCCTTAATGACATTTTTTCACGTTCAACGACCAGCGAAATCCGATGTGACGTCTGGAACGCAGCGATCGAGCGCAAGTGGTAAAAATTGGAACAGCAAAATTCCACGCGTGTGGACAGATTGTAAAATATCGAGAGTCGACCGATATAAAACTTTCCCGACAAATTACCCTCGAATCGTTTAAAGTTTGAAACGCGTTAGTTCGATACAGCCACGGGATCAAAGTGTCCGAAGAATTTACAACGGTTTATCGAACGCTATGCGTAACGCTTGCGAAACGGAATGTTTGTTTTTTTACAAAACAATCCAAGCTCAATTGTTCTTTCATTTTATGCATTCCTACAAGCGTCGACCAATCAACGAGTTATTACTTTTTACATCGATCAAGATTTTATCACCGTCTCCGTGAAAGATTCTGTTCTGTTCGAAAAGTGGAATTAATTGGCTCCGTACGGACCGTATATTAAAACAAAGGTGTAATAAATGTATCGGAGAAGAGCATCTTGCGCGATATTTTACACCAAGAAAGCAATAACTCTTTCAGAGCGACTATCGAAGCGCGGCCGCGCGAAATCCGAGATTGAAAATAATTTTCAACTCGAGGCAATGGAGAACGATTCAATTAGCTGTGTAACGACGTTTCCTTCGACCTCATTAAACAATAATAAGCGGCACCGTTCGACAGATTCGAGCGAGAATGTTCTTGAAAAGGAAAATATGTATCTGCCGACCACGGTAATAGCTTAGTCTCGAACGTTGTTTTTTCATTTCGAGTTTATACTGGATCGCGAACAACACTGAAGTCATTAACGATGGCAAAGAATGCTCGTATAAAAGATGAAGAGTTCTGCAAAAAGTGCCACTTAACGGACGTTCTTTGCAGATTGAGGACTTTAGAATGTTTGAAGGTGGAAATATATTCCACCCTCGCGAAAAATGTGACACGATTCACGAATACACGATCTTTTAGCAGTCGAACGTGTTAACCGTGGAGAGAGATATTAATCCAAGACACTGACGATTTCCCCTCGATTTTCTCCAGATTCTCGCACGATTTCACCGTTGCGCGCGATAAACGTTTCGACGCCATCGCCTTTAATCCGCGTCTCGTACGCACGACATTTTCACGTTATACGGGACAATAAAGCGCGAAATTAAACTTCCCGGCGAGTGAAATAACGAAACAACGGGACGAAAGGATATTTCCAGTTATGCACGCGTTTCCGCGTCAGTGGCGCGTATTTAAACACGCTTCATTAAATCCTAACCAGCCACGACAGCACTCGTACCTCGGCGACGGGAGCTAGAGATTAAAAGCGTTCTCTCAACCATTCGTACGAAAAACACGTTCGTCGCGCGTGATCGGCGCGGCTTATTGTCGTTGACGGAACATTTTCTTTTTCCTTTCGAGTATACGGATCGTTGATAGTTCATTACTCGAACGAATAATGCACCATCGGGAACCATTATTCTCCGAAGGAACCCGATACGGGTGCTTTCCGGGACCAAACACGGACACGGAAATAAATTAACAGGTTCAGAGAGAAGAAAGGGTCTCTCTATCGGCTTATTTTCGAAATATAATATCAGAGGATGATTTTACCAGGTCGAAATGGGGTAAAAATCGCCGCAGAGACGAACGAATAAATTTTATCCGTACCATTTTTGGGAACATCGATTTTAGATCTTAAACAGATGTCGTTTTCCGTCCATCGGATAAAGCGTCTCCGGATATGAATTTTCCCTTCCATTTTTTAATTCTCGGTTACAAATATCGCGCGGGGAGTTCGAACGCCACGGTTCCGCGCCGAGGGCTTATTGAAATTCCTCGGTAACCTGTTCGCGAATTTCGAGAACGTTTTCCGCCAGTTTCAGCCGACCCGTGTCCTACTTTGAATTTTTAATTTCGAAAGCTGACGCGCCCCGATGCGAAACGTATGTAAATACGCGGGGAAAAAATTGCGCGGAACGGGGAGAGGGGAGGGATTTTTTTTATGCACGAGGGTTAAAAAAAAAAAAAGAAGTAAACAACTTATGGGGAGGCTGGAATCGATACCTGCACGTCTAAGTTGATCGAAGGGGGGCTAACGGAAGGAGGACAACGATTTAATTGTTCAGCGGTTCGAGTCGATTTCTACCAACTTTTTTCATCCCTCCTGTCGATCGTTTTTTTCTTTTTTCAGAGAATATTTACATCCAGAAACAACCTAGATCGCGAAAGCAGCGAATTTTTAAGTACACTTTCGTGGGCTTTCACCCTTTGTTTACCAAGATCGCGTTTTTCGATAATACAACGATTCCCGTCGTCCAACGGTGTTTGTCCTACTGGTATTCACTTTTGAATTCGCGTCCCCCGCTCCACCGTGAAAGAGGAAAGAAGAGGAGGAAAAAGAAAATAAAACTGGAGCACAGAGACGCTTTAATTTAGCGGCATCTCGATCGAGATATAGCTCGAGCGACACTAGAACCAGTTATGCGTACTATTTACAGCGAAACAAGCAGTAATTACCCTTTCCCGTGCACGACAAAAAGTGTCCAAAGCCGTTCAGCGTATCCTTTGAATGAGGAAATCTCTAAAATTAACCCCCTACGGGGAAAGGGTTCGCGCGGAGTGTTCGCTGTTCCGTGCAGATGCCGCCGGAGCCAGGAAAAAAAGATGAACCTTTGTAAGGCAGACCCTTGTGTGCATTCTGTGGCAATTGGGTCTCCCTATCTAGCGAAGAGGATGCGTTATTATGAAAACTTTATGCTTCCTGTTTTGAAAACCGGCGCAAGCCGCAGCCACCATCGGGTACGAGTTCAGTGGGAAGGGGCTTGTTGCGGGTAATTGCATGAGAACAACTCGGTAAATGGTGCTGTCGCCGATCCTCGTACGTTATAGTTATTTTCTGATTCACGGGGAAGGGAAGGAACAGAGAAATTTATCCTCGACTTTCCTCCGACCGATGCACAGTGTAGTTTTTTGCCAGAATCAAACATTGCGTTGGCTAAAAAAGCAACCGGGTCTCGACCGTGTAAACGGAACACGAATTTTTCATGAAAGACAGACACTATAGTGTTCCAAACCACAGAAATCCCCTTAATAAGTACGCTACCGTTGGTAAGCCATTACGCGATCGTGAAAAATCTCGCGATATCGCTCGAATTTTGTAGGCGGATCGTAGAATTTTTCGGTAACCATACGTTCTCTGGTTTTTGCAACGTATCGAAACCTAGCTGTTGGTAAAGCCCCCGGTGTTAGGGCGCGCCAATTTGCCGCAGCATGCCCGATCTGCATACCCGTAAACGATTAATGACGCCCGTCCGCCATTCCGCGCCGATCCGGCTCCAAACAGAGATGTCGCCCTCTGTGAACTGGAAAAAAGCTCGCTTTTTGCTCGCGCGAATGAATTTACGTCCCGATACGTGTTTCGCGACCAACTCTCTATATTTGCATGATTCGATTTTTACCGATGGCACGATCGATGAGGAGAAATTATAAAAAAAAACTGGCGACTGTTAAAATGTGAAAATGGTCGACGCGACTATGCCGTTTTCTTCCAGCGTTGCTCTTGACGCAACAATTTTTGCTGTCGCGTAACCAGAACGCCGGCGCCCCAAAAATCGTGCAAAAAGCGGTCTCCGGCGAGTCCGTCGGGAACACGACCGACGAAAGAAGCTCGGTTGGTCGATCCCGAAAGTAGCGTTTACTTTTTCCACCGTGAAACAAACGGTCCGTCGTCCATCGAGTTCCGAACCGCCAGGACAACAGGATGATTGCAAGAGGCAACAACAAGTCACTGTTACTCTATCTATAATAATTTCACCGTAATGAAAATCAAAGACACGGATAATTCTTGCTTAACGCGTGGACTGTCTGGAAGTTCTACTCCGCGCTTAAAAATATTCGTCCGCTAAGTATCGCGCGAGAAAATGTATTGCAATATCAAGTAGAACGACTGGGAAAATTTCTTCGTCCGCGAGAAAAAGCTATTCTCCAACCGTGGGTAAACTGCTTCGCTATTTTTCCTTATTTGACCGGACTATTATCGGTCAAGGCATTCGGAGATCCGTGTTTACCCAAGGTCGTGCACTCCATTCGCATAATACAAGGCAAGAAGAACGGGGAAATCGAGGCTGAACGGATCGTGGAAAGCAACGTGTGCATCTAGACACCCGAATCGTAGCTAGGAACTTCGATATCGCCGATGCGAAACGGATCGAATCGGTTCTTCGTCGCGCGGAGCCCTGTCTCCTTCCCGCCCACCCGCCAGCCAGCCAGATTATGCTAATATTCGGTGAGTTGCACGGATTATCAGCTCGGAATACCCGCATTCGGTGCAACATCGACGATAACGCGGCCCGTATACAGGAGTATCGCCTAACCGTCGGGTTCTCTCGGCGGCCCGATCGATCCGGAGATGCGCCCAGTAATTTCTATCGGCGTCCCATTCTCTGCCGAACAATGATTAGCGTTCGTGCATAAATAGTCTTACGTGTGCCACGGTTTACGGATACGGCACCGATAACGAGATTTAACCGATCGAACGATGTAATGCGCGGTGTAGTAATATTAACGGAGGCGGCATTATCGGATTCTCGCGGAAGATTGATCGACGTCTTCGTGACGTGACGTTTCCAAGATTCGATGACACGTTGCCGGCGAGTGCATCGATAGACGACGGTAATTATACCCGGAACCAGTGTCACGTATTCGGTTTTCTGTCTTAGGATCCTCCAAATCGAGCACATTTGCCAAATTGCTTGGTAGATGCGAAAATAGTCGTAACCAACCAAATGTTACGTTCGAGACTGAAAATATCTTGATGATCGTAAGTCGGTTCGAGTTTTGAACTGTTTGAATATTAAAATCCCGGGCAGAACGTTACGTGCTCGGTTGAAAAATGATTCCAAGCACATTTTTGTAGTGTGCTCGAGGGTGAAAAACCAAGAATGGCGAACGCTGATCGATAGCTGTCAGATGGTCGAACGAGGTTCGAATCGGCTCGTAGGAGACACAGAATCCCGTGAACACGTTCATATTTCTCGGCGGGAGGATAACGCCGAGGTTTCATTGAATCGGCCGTCCGCGATAATTTCCGGGCGAAAGAAACAGGAGATCGAGCGCGGTCGGTTAAGATAAGTACACGACGGGACTCGGTGGTCGGTCAGGCTTGAAGCGACGCCGTGGCGATGACAGGGCGATATGTCAAACCATTGTCCTTTTGGTCCTCTCGGCGTCGCTCCTCTCTCGCCACCTTGCTTTTTGTCCGCGACGCGCAAAAACGACCGACCCGCAAGTACCGGTCGATGCATAAAACAGCCACCTTCCGAAAGGATCTTTCACGCGAACCGGGAGAAAATCGACCAACCGAATTCTGGGTTAGGTGAACGCACCAAGACAATTGGAGGGGTCTGTAGAAATAACGAGCGGCAGCCCCGTGACGTGTCCTTTTGTCGACGCGAGCAATTTTAATACTCGGACACTTCGGAATCCTCGTTTTGCCGTTTTTAATTTTGTCCACGACAATGGATCGAACAAACGACGTACGGGTCTCCCCGTAATTCGTGGTGGAAATTGGGTCAGGTTGATTCTATAGCGCGGGGGCTTCGTTTCTGAGAAAATTGATTTTAATATTAGCTACGATTATACAGGGAAAATTTTAATGGGAGATTCTAGAGGCCAAAATAAGACGAAAATCAAGAATATCAATTCCTTGATCGAGGCCTCGTTAAAAAGTTTCAAATCATTCTGAAAGAATTAGGTTTTCGCAATCAATTATTCGCTGTTACTTATAGCGGAGCACAGTTTCGAGCAATGTTTTCTGAATATATGGCAGTCGACTGGTTGTCGATTCTTCGCGGGAAGTCTCGAAACGAAGTTCGCGAGTTCCATGAAAAACTGCCCCATAGATACTTCGATCAGCATACTTTCTAGCAGTAAATAAGAGTTGCTATTTGGTTGGAAATGCGCGACGATGTCGGTAAACTTTGAATGGCTCGCAGGATGGCCCGGCGTAGAATCAACCGAACTCTGATACCTAAGTGAATACACTGGGTGTTCCGGAAATAAGTGGCCCAACTTTTGATGTTTTCTCTAGCCAGCGAAAAACCACGATGTTCGAAAACACGTCGATTCGTTGCTAACGCGTATAAAACGACAGTAACGGAGGGAAACTTGCGCCATAACTCCCGTTAAGCATTTTTGCGAATCGCGGATAGAAGCGATCCAACGACGGGACCGAATAATAATTCCGTTCGTTAAATCCAAGTGTTCCATTCCGTTGATAACAAAATTGAGCAAAGCTCGCGGAACCGTCAAACCTGATCGGACTCCGAAGATCCATCGGTAACAAGTTTTCTCGGGCGTTCGTGCTCCGTTCGTTCGTCAAGAAGTTCAAGAGGGGAGAAATACTGTAATTTTAATGGACGAGCAGGACAGGAGACGCCGCACTCGAAAACGTACTCATTACACACGAAACCGTAAAAGTCGGACCCAATCCCCTGCCGCGCCGGCGGGAAACAAAAGTTGGATCGAACAAAGCAATTATAGTCTTGAAGTTGCTCCTGCGCTACCTGAAAGTTCTAACCGCATCTGGTATTCATCCGAGAGACTGTAATAAAGGAGAGGACAAGACGGGAAGCGTGCTTCAAAGAGTTGCAAAACTTTTCGCCCTTCCAACCTCCGGTTTCTTTCCCCCGGCTCCTCCGTTCCGCGTTGCCGATTTTAAAAGTCGCCGATCGTCGATCGACTTCATCATCGCGCGTAGATGCTGCTCGCTTCTTACGCGTCTAAACGTAAATCCCTACAACACGGAAGTTTCAACGAAATTGCTTCTAAAACGTTAATTTCGCGTTCACTTAGGAAAAAAGGCCGATTGAAATTATATTCGAACGAGTAAACTGTTTTTGATCGAGCATTAAATGTTACTAGGAAATGAAATTCAACGAAAAAACAAAGTAATCGCATTCGTTTCTATAAATGGAAAATTGTAAAAAACGTAAACTACGTTCGAGGGAAAGAAAATGGAGGGAAAAGGCCGACACGACGATGTTTCCAGCGAACGGTTTAAGAAATAAATTCTGAACGGTCGTAATGAAATTTTCAGGTCTTGTTTTTCCACGTGTCCGGTCCTGATCTCGTTAAGCGTGATCTCATCATGCTGTCCGCTTTAAAAAATGTTCGTTTCCCCGGCGCAATACGTTTAAGTGCACCGGCTATATAGCCACTTGCGTTTATTTCTGAAACCGCCACGGGACGGTATGTACGACTGCCCTACCTTCAATACCTCGTAATTATATTTTCCATGGGCAACTTCAAGGTGAATGAAACTTAAATCAAAGTCTTGGCTCGGGCCACGGAGCTCGCTCTCGAGGAGGAAACGGACGTTGCGAGGGGTTGCAGGGGGGGGGGTGAAACGAGTCTCCGTATATCGCGAGCCACCGAAGTAATCTGAAAGAAACCGCACAGAGAGGAGCAAACGCTTTCTTCTGTGAAAGCAATTACTGTGTTTGTCGATATCGAATTCACGGGACTCGAATTTTAGCGTCCATTGAATTTGCTCGATTTATGCGGGTGTTAACGATTCGAACGTCATTCTACGTACGATGCACGTCCAACGAATGGGAGTATTGGATATCCGCGCAACGAGGGTCTTTAAATTTTACCAGGGGATTCTAGGAACTTGTTCCGTTTTAATAAAGAACTCGCGGACGCAACACATAATACCAGCTCCCTGAAATTCTTATTCCAATTAGCGAAATTTCTTCCGCTAAGCCGATAACGATCTCGATTACAAATTATTCAATTTTCACTCCGCGGATAATCCTGATGAATCTCCGCGCCGGGATCCGGTTAATCCTAGCTCCGTCGAAACACGCGTTCGGCCCAGTCATTTCGAATATCGATTTCAACGAGAAACAAAGTCCGGGGCGCGCAAAAAGGAAAATAAAAAAAAAAACTTCGCGCCATATTCGTGCGTTTATTTTCGCGCGTGAAACCGTGGCGTCTCGAAGCCCGCTAAATGCGTAATATCGACGAGAACAAAGTCCAAAGTCGGGGCTCGGTAATAAATTCTTCGGCGACCGGGGGATGACGAATATGGCGGCGCAACAGAGGCGGACGGAAAACTCCGTTATAAATAAAAAATGCAATTCCGGGCGCTGAATGTTGCAAGGCCAGCTCCGCATCGCCGGGAGAAAGTTGGACGAACGGGGTTGGATACAACAAAGAAGCAGAAGTCTGCAGTGCCGTAACAGTGCTTGGTGTTGCGGGAGCCCCGGATAAAAGCGGTTGTTTGTTACAATTAGGGCCACTCTTCCGGACAACTCCACGCAGCTACCTACAGCTTCCACTTGCTCGTTTTGCACCCCCCCCTCCCCCCTCCTCCAACCCTGTGCCCCCTCCCCGTCATCCTCGGGCACTTCTTAGCAGGCGAGACTGCACTCTGCGCGCCCCCAGGATGCATTCAGTCATCTCCGTCACCTCGAGCGTCTCAAATGGAATTATGCGAAATGGCGGTCGCGTTTTCGTAATATTCGAGGGATCTCTGGTTCCCCCGGCGTAGACGGCTTCCATTGTACGTGATTACCGACGTGCCGTCTAAGTGCTGGTACAAGTACGTGCGCGTAATTGTAAATTGCACAGACACGAACCATTGTGCCTCTGGATGCCGTTTTATTAATTCGATCGGCTTTAGCTGCTTCGAGAGAGCGCAATTAGACGCTTACCGCCCCGACAACGCGACGCTTTCCTTTACTCTCGTTTAGACGACGCAATAGCCTCTCCAAAGGTTTACTGCAGATCCGATTAACATACTGCATACCGCCGCGCGAGTATGTTAGACACGGAGACCTTTCGATATGCATTTACCCCCTCGATGGAGGAATATTTTTAGCGGGTCCCGACTGTTCCAAGGATTTCATCGAACTTTTGTAAGACGATAGTACGGTGAATAATTATAAACTCGAACACTTTTCCTATTTTTCAGCATCAAGAATCTCTATTTTTATCAAAATAAACGACGACGGGAGCGTCAACCGCGCGCCATATTGGAACGTTCTGGTTGCCATGCATTAATCATGGGCGAAGCTTTCCCAGAAGTTTCGAGCAGCTATAAGAGCACTAAATATGTTTATACAGGCATTAACGCAGAGAGAAACGCTGATCAGTATGTAGGCTGTTCGTGGAATAAGTCACAACAGAGTCTTGATGGTCGAAGAATAATAAGGAAACGTGTTTGCCTGTATTTTGTGCAATTTCGCAGCTATGTGAAAATTTCCCAAGAATTCAAAATCATCTTCGAAAGTAAATGCCCAGGATAAATTTGATATAATAAGGGATTAATGTACGATAGGAGGGAAGGTAGAAGTACGGTCAAGAACCAAATCACTACCCTAGCCCCAAACTATTACATTCCTTCCGCAATGTTTCGCTTGAAATATCCTTGTAAATAAGAGGAATATTCCTGCGTAGCGTTTTGTCTCCCTCATCACTCTTTAATCCCACGTTATTCAAAATTTATACGTCTCCTCTAAATAACGCAAGCAAACGAGCGTGGAATCGTTGTTATCCTGAGAGAAGATGACTCGACGACGGAACAACGACGACCACGGTACTCAGGAAGCCAATAACACGAAGGAATTCCTTTGAACAAAGGTATGGTTCCGACTATCAGTCTTTTCATTGATGGGGGGCCAGGTCGTTTGCGTCGGTGGACACTTTCTGATGACGACAGCATATTGACTCCGGCGCTCAAAGGAGCCGATTGACTCCGACTTTGGCTCCTAACGCCAAAGCATTCGGAGACAGGATCATATCTGTCTATATTCATGAGCAATACGTATACGGGACGGAGGAAAATGCAAATGTCGTGCCTTTCCGGCCGAAGATCCGGGTACAATTTTCACGGAACCCCTGGGAGGACATACGTTTCCGCCGCTACGTCCGAATATATATTATAATAGAACGTAAAGAACGATTCCCTGGTTCCACGGATTGCTTTCCTTTACGGCCGCGGTATTTTATCCGCTCCTTGTTTTTCGGACCCGAAGTTATCCTCTTTACGGGTTTCCGTGCTTCGAAACCAGCTCGCGATGAATTTCGACCTATTCGGCTCCCTGATAATCTTCACTGTCCGTTCGTGCGTGAAAAAGATTCCCCTGATCGGTTGTCCGGGAAAGCTGAAGCGATAGAAAATGATCGAATCTTATAAAATTAATCGTACAATTTCATTTCAATATCCTGTATTTTTCCATATGAAATAGAACGGTCACCGAGAAATTATCCCCATAGTACCGCCTCGATACCCACTTCACGTCTCGTTGGCCCGTTACGTTTCAGCAGGAAAAGTGGCCTTCGACGATCAAACGCGTTTGATTCGATCATTGTAATTAATCCTTTACCTCGAGGCAAACTTGTACCTCCAGCTTCTATACACCTTTTCCATTCATCGCGTCGGACCGAGTGATTTATTCAATTTAATCAATCAGCCCTTCGAGCTACTCTCGGTTTGTTTTAAACACCCCGACATTGAAACCGCGTTCTCGGAGTCAATTGTACCGAAAAGTACGTTGCAAGTACATATTCCTACGTGGAAACCTCTCTGCGCCAAATTGGAAAACTAAACAAATCATGTGTACTCGACTTTTTTCTCCCCCAAGTCTAAAATTTGTAAAAATAAGAATCGTCCAACGTCGTTGCGTCAGAGTTGAGCAAGATAATCACGGCACCGAAATTGGAATAATATCTAAATAATTTGAAGAGTAACTCGTTTAAAGCAATTCCTGGCGAACCTCTCATTATCAGAAGTCAATCTCGGCTGGTTACACGAAGCTCGAGGGAAATCTTCAAAGAACAACAATTAAATTCCCAGTCTCGTTCAAAGACTCCCCTCAAAGACCACGGTGTATAATAACAACATTGGTTCGCAATTATTAACAATTACAGAGACGGCCAGCCTCCACGGTAGTATTCTTCGAATTTACTCTACCGTAAATTTTCGTTCCAACTTGTTAAGCATTAACGAAGTACCTCAGGAAAGTGACATCTGTCCGGGGACCGAATCAGCTGGAAGCCAGCATCCGTTCTCCAAATAAATACAGAACGGGTTAACGTGCTTCCCGTTCAGTGAGCCATAACAGAGTCCGATCATGCCTAGACAAAATTCCGTCCATCGACCAACTTCTCGAGCATCCTTGGCGCTCACACCGCCTTCGACAAAAATACTTTGTTCCTACGAGACACAGTTTGCTACGAATCTCTATCTTTAACGCGTTTGCTATGGAACTAAACAATTTTGTTTGGAAGTCTGGGCACTGTAAGAGGGTTGGAGCAAGGCGTTGTTGCGATTCAGTTGGGGGTGAAACGTTTCACGGGTAAAGAGTTGGTCCGAAACGGATCTCGTTTGGACAGGGAAACGACACGAGGGTACGGTTCCCAGACCGCGAATTGGAACGTTGGCCTGTTACCGTTCTAAAAATTGGAAACTGCATCGGTAACAGTTATCGCGGAACCCGTGAGACAACGCGGTAACGTTGCCTATGTAGCAGCAGGAAAACTGGAAACTAGTATTGGGGTAATCTCCTGTTCAGGAAATTTATCCGCCATCTCGGCAGCTTCCTGCTACATCGCTCTTTCCAACTCCCCCGTTCGGCTACGCCGTTTTACTAGGATTAATATCCACGGCTGTGCCGCTACAGTCCACCGAAAATTTACTACAAGATAAGGTTGTTCGTGCTCTTTAAATCTCGCCCCGGTCACCGATCCGACGCCGCCGTCAGGAATTGAATTACGATCGGACGTGGAATTGTTCGAAAATGCGACCCGAAAACGCGATCGAGTTCGAACGATCGAGAAACCTTGCGTACTTCCGCCCGTTCGCGTGAAATTTGTTGGTGAAATTTTGCCTGGTTTGTTTCCCCGTTTCTTCGCCGGGAAATTATTCTACTTCTCGAAACGGTGCCACGCGTGTGGTGGGTTTTCACTCGACCGCCAGAGTACACCTGACCCTTTACGCGCAGTGAAAACGCACCTGGTGAAAGAAATATCGCATTGAAGTAGTCGTGGAAATACTGATTAATAAAAATATATAAAACTTGTTTCGACGGGAACTACACAAAAAGTAATTTGAAACGTGGAAATGCGTTCGCTGAATTTTATTTAATTATTGGAAAAAAAAAGGGAACGGTAATATCTTGTTAACGATCGACTTTTTCGACCTTTACAGAGCCTTTGTAAACTCGAAAATTGTAAATTAAATATTACAGTAAAAGCGCGGAAATCTGTATCGCGATACAGAGTTTTCCAGGACAAAAGTTCAATACCAACGGAGCATATTTGAGAGGAAACTTCGGACAAAAAAATATTCTATAAACAATGGGACAATCCGGGTTCGTTATCGAAATATTGACCGAAATACTGATACTCCGCCCCAAACAATAATACCTATATTCTGATATCTATCCCCTTTAGATTTTTTTCATGGGGTTGCATGAAATCGAGGGTGCATTCAAATGGAAAGCCTGATACACGTTAGCAGTCGATAACAAGCATCAATGAACTGTTGTTAGTATTAACAACGATCTTGTCGATATTGAGTGGATGTGGTCAACTGGAGCACGTCTACTTGTCCGCATACGGACACGAAGTACTCATTTTGCATATAATATGTATAAATATCGATACAATATAAGGATAACAACCAACAGCGAAACTTGGAGAACACGTAATTTACAAACGAACACCAAAATTTTCGACTCTATTTAAATTTTCCGCATAAACTTTTAGACAATTCCTGTCTCCAGATGCAGTCGCCATCATCAATATCGATTAGAGCTTGTTGCGAGGGAAGTACAAGTTTCCCCACTTAACGTACCTCGTGTTCGTCCTGAAAAATTTCCAGTTACAAGATAACGACACAGCATTCATTTTCGTGACCATGAATACTCGGAATCTACATTTTTAAGTAATCTCTGTTCGAACGGGACAGTGGCCGAGACTTTTAAACTGCTTGTTTTAAAAGAAAACGAATTAATTCAGCGGTTAAGTATCCCCTAACTACATTCAGAATTAATAAGCAAAACTTTGTGAATTTTGGGGATGATGAATTTCCATCGACTTTTCAGTGGCAATATTTTCTTTGTATTTAATGGGAAGCATTACGATGTCTTGTATAAAGTGAGTACGATAATCATAACGGTGGTATAGAACATACTTGTAACGTCTGCTTCGACGAAGGCGAGGTATCAACGAACAGTGAAAAGTTTCACGTTTATTTCGAGCCGGAAGCAACTGCAGGAAAGAATTCGCGACCTGCCACCCGGAAAAATGTTTTCGTTGGAACAAAAACTGGCTCCTCTAAAATCGACGTTGCCCTCTTTTGCATCGATCCGATGCGATTCGAGTAGCGGCAGCACCGTGAAACTTTCAGAAAGCACTCCGATAAACTGTATAATTCAGTTAAAGAAACTATCAGAACCGCGCGGCACGAACCTAGAGAGTTTAATTAAAGTTGATCTCGACATTTTCTGGGCGCTGTTTCACGGAAGATGAGCAGCACTCCTAACGAACAAGTCCAATACTATATTTTACATCTTAACGACGTTATCGATAAGGCGAGTTTCGGCTCCAAGCGGCATAAAAAATGAATACCATTATACAACGATTAATAAAACAAAGTTGAAATATTTAAGGATGAATGGAACGTTCCAATTATCGACAGAGAATTTTGGATGTTATTTCTTGGTCGAACAAATAAACATCGACGTCGCAAACAGAATCTGAAAGGGAGCATTGTTTCGACAGGGCGACGCGACGTAACAACCAATTGGATAGCGTAAGGATCTGAAAACGATCGGGTTATCGTTCCCCCGGGCTCGAGAGCAACGATCCATCGAAAGGGACCGCGAGAGTTATGATAGACTGCAATATTTCTGATCGAACGTCGTCGTGTAATCGACAGGGAACAAAAGAGAGCCGCGCAGAGATAATTTCAGTCGCGCTACGCTTCGGGTGTCGTTGTCACTTTGACGCGTCGTCTCCGGGGACCGACGACTGAATAACAATTATCGATTTACAGCTACGCGACCCACGGGCCAACTTGTAAATTGCAAAAGGCTCCGCAGATAGTAATTACAGGAGATAAAAGGAAACTGTCGACGCCATAACCTCTTGCTAATGGCTTTAGGCGCGCGAACGACGATTACAAATTGCTGGATGCGAGGGGTAGTTGGATTTCATTAACTATGTCCATCCTGCGATTCAAAACACATCGAATTATCAGTAGAATTATGTTTGGTTGAGTCTTATGTCGGACCAAAATGACATTTAAAAGTGATTGCATAGATAGGGAGAAATTGGTAATTAGGAGCGTGTACGTAGTTTGAGAATAACTCTTTGATATTTCATCGCGTTAAACAAATACCGAATACCGTTAAAGAGTTCCATAAACACAAGAAATTCATTTTTGCATGAGAGTTTGACGTTCACCCGGGGCTATTTTCAAGTATAAAAGCACCTTCTTTCCTGTATGAAATGGCACCTCCAGAGAACCCGAACGTCACGTACAGGCGAACGCATACACGCCCGCGTACGAACTGTATATGATATTCGATAGAGTGGTATCATAAAGCCATACATAGGATATGAAGTCTGTATAACCGACAATCTCATTGGATAACACACAATGCACGATGGCATCCTTTACGTGAACCTTATCGATGCAACGTTCCTGTCCCGCAACACCACCAGTAGTATCAATTCCTTCGACATCATAGTCGTCATTATGCAAGTATTTGCAACGACCTTCCAAATGTTTGATAGAATTTTTAGTTAACCGAGTCTTCTACAGAGTATAAAATATAAGCTCGATCGACTCTAAACTCGATCGAAAACTCTATTGGCTCTAGACTCTGTAAACGTTAATTCAATCTTCATGTAACATTCTACGAACTCTAGAAAATTCTCTCTCTATAATTCCACTTCCGCGCGGCTCACAGATTTCAACCAACTTCGGATCCATTCTTTCCACCGCATTCTTCGATCACAGACAAATCACACAGTCGTGCCACGTGCCGTCTGATTCTCAAAGGGCTATGTGCATTCCACGAATTCATTCCGACGCATACATTGCTCGCGATCCAATACTTGGACCTAAACAGCCAGCTCTCTCCCGTTCTTACACCAAACACTTGCCCCTCGCAACCAGCAAACTATGCAGCCCTCATTCGCCCTGTAATTTACTCGCGAGATGTTCGTAGGATAGGAAAATATGAACGTAACGTAACGCGAGCCTCTATCTCGAAGCTAAACAGAACGATCGAGCTCTCGAACGTCGGTAACCCAGTTTCGCTCGTTCCGGGTTCTCGACGGTCCTCAAAAAATTTCAATTCGCGCCTGCAATTACCATCGCGACTGCTTGCCCGGGCATGCAAATGAAAATACACCCTCCTTTTATCTATCCCGCAAATTACACAGTCCGGGATATCCCCGGAGGGTGGCGAGGGGGGCGGGATATTCGGCTCATAAATTTTCCACGAGCCTCCGCGTCCACTTTTCGTACGGGTCAAGTAACGCAAATTGATCAATCATGAACTCCGGCAACGAAAGCAATTTTTGCGCGGGACGAAAAAGGCCCCTCGGATGAAAATACATAATCGATAAATCTACGCGAGCATTCTTTTCAATTTGCGCGTACACGCCGAACACGGAATTGCCTCGTTCTTCCCTCCCAACCCCCTCCGTTTCCCACGTTCCCCATTATCGCGTGGCTGCGCCGATACAACGACTTTTAGCGGGCGTTTCGGACGCGGGAAAACGAGTAAAAATACCCGCATCAATTCAAGCTCTAAATCGCAATTTGGACACGTGAATAGCCGCTGTACGCGCGCTAGGTGTATTAAAGATCCTCGCCCCCCACCCCCACCCCCCGTCCTCCATTAACGTCCCGCCGGTGCACATTCCGGAGCCACGTGCACCTCTAGATAGATCATTAACTCTCGGGGTCGTCGGTCGTAATACTTGCGTGTAATACGCGGAAGGGTGGCTCTCTCTGTTCTGGCTGGGCAGCGGCGGCCGTGGAAAAAGCTCGTCTCGAGATAGCGCACCCGTAGGGCGGCCACCAAGGGAGAGAAAAACCAGACGAGCCAACGAGATGGTTTGATAGCCGCGGTCATTCGTTAGGATGGCTACGCCACGTTACACTTTCCGCTCGCGGTGAACGCCGGGGTCTAAGGGTCGCTGCAGAGTCCAACGGCCAGAACCACCTAATGCCCGGTTACTGCTTTCGAAACACGCACTGCGCCAGCATACTCTCCGCGTTTGATCACCTTGGCTACGAGGATTCGAGCACTTGGCTCCGCAAAGTATGGCAAACTCGCGATCATTTATCGGCAACCCCCCAACACGGAACACCTTACCAGCTGGGCACAATTAATTCTCGAGTCGAAACGTTGAAGGAAGCAAATTTGATTTGGATTCGTGAATTTTAGCGAGATTGTCGGTGTTGGTGATCGTTGCGTCGGGACTATCAGGGGCTACTGCGAACTTTGGACAGACTTATCGAACTGATCGATGGAGCTGGCCTAAGGGCCACCGCGTAGACCCGAAACGGAGGCCAAACAGTCAGAGCTGCGGCGCGATCGTCAGAGGACCACCGATCGGCTACATCGGGGAGCCATACGGAGAGGCGGATAGAGGCAGAGAGCGAGCGGACAAAGCGACTGCAGGACACACGCGGAAAGAGGAAGAGGGAAAGGGGAAATGTCAGGGGTAGACGGCGAAGAGGGCGGAAGGGAAATGGGTTCGGCTGTCACATACACGTACTCCCCGGAGCAGCGAACTGATAGTGGACAGATACTGCGCATTCGTGGCGCACGGTTAGAATTAATTGCCAATGTTTGGCTCCGGGTACGTGGATATTGGGATGAATGTTCGTTAGCGAACACGGGCTCCCCTAACGTTGCACCGCCAGAATGAGTTATCCTGTCAGAACGGTACTTATGTCGGCGGGGCTCTGATGCTCGAAAACGAGCGCTCGCGTACGCCCGATAATGGGGCCCCCGGCCCATTAATCTCCCGCGGGGAGGGGGACGAGTCGATCCGTAACAAAAAAAAAAAAAAAAACGACGAATCGGATTTTGAACGTCGAAAATCAGCCGCGCGGCTCTCTATCCTTTGATAAGTCGCGCTCGGCCGCTGTTATATAAAATACGTCAAACCGGGAACGACGGCAAACAAATTACATCGTTACGCGTACCGATACCTCGGAAACGAGGGGGCTAATCCCGTGACGGGACGGCCGGGCCGACGTTGCTGGAACCCGATTCGAAGAATTATCGCGCGCTATGGTTACGCGCCAGCTCTGCCCTCCTCTGTCCGTCTCGCGGGTCTTTCGCTGTTTTCGATCGCCGGTCCCCCCCGACACCGGATTAACGCGATTTAATATCATTACGAAAGGGAGCCGTCAGACGCGTTACAAATCGCTTGCGTCATCGAGCACAAGAAAATCCGAGGGTGGTAAACAGTTTCAAAACAGCTATTATAGATCGACGGTCAAAGAAAGTAGATTGTCGAAGTCCGAAAAAATATCCAATATTCTGTCAAAGGCGTATCCTCGACGTTAACAATAGCGTCCGGCAAATCTCTGTTCGATTCGCTGTACTTTTCGCGTGGACAAGCTTCAAGCCCGGAATCCGTGGCGAACAAACGAGCGGCATAGCAATTAGCGAAGGGCTGAAAGTTAATCCCGGGTCTGAGGCGTTTATCCATACAGAAAGATACATCGGCTGGCAGTGCATGTAGCCTGGTCAACGGGTAGACTCTCTCTCTCTCCCCCCTCGCCTCTCCCTATCTGCTCGAAAGCGATCCAGCGAAACATCGCATTAACATAATCCTCGTGTATTCTGTAAAGTCGTTAACTTCCGAATTGTCCGTGGGCTGGATCCAACGGCGCGAGCCGGCGTTATCTACTCCCAAGTCCCGTGGTCGCGTGAGGAAAAAGGCGAAACCGGGAACAGTAACGAGCAACAGCTAAATCTCGCTCGCTATCTGCTACGCTAAGGCACTCGCCGCGTTAACGCTCGGCCGCCATTTTTCCACGGAGGCCTGTAGTTAGTAATATTTAACCGTGTTAATCCGGTTCCCGAGGGGGCCGTTAATCCCGAATCGTAATTCCCCGACTCGCGAGCCGGACGAACAGATTATTCTTCGGGATCCGACGACGTCGATCGCCGGGAGTTCCCGTTCGAAAAGGATATCCCAAATTTCCAGTCTAGACGCGCGATTTTTAGCCCTTTTGTCCGCGATAAAATTTGTTCGCGTAATGGTTCGTTTTGGGGATAATCGAATTTGAAAATTTATCGAGCAAGCGCCGCGATCCAATGCGATTTGGCTGGTGGCGCGTCCGTCCATTACTCACTGTTTCTACTTGTGCCGACGCTTCGAGCACCATGAACTTTCCATATTTTCGTCCACATTTTCGACGATATTTGCATAAAGAATTGACCTATACTTTTATAGTATCTCTTCTAAAATATTCTGTACGTAACCCAAATATTGAAAACCTGACATTAATCAACGAATCAGGATGGAAAGAATGATACACTTCCATGTCATCGTAAAAATGTTCTGTGACAAAAATGGAGTTAAAAATTCGTTACTATCTCGGATAACGAGGGCAGAGAACAATCGAAGTATCAAAACGATCGACACCCCACGTTCACCTCTTATAGTCAGCCATTTTTTCTCTCGGTAACGACGAAAGTTCGGGCCGTTAGCCGCCCCCGCGGATTCCACGGATCACCAATTTGGAAGTTAACGGCATCGTCGGGGTAAGCGTGGATTATGTTAATGCGATATTTCGGCGAAACGGCGGAAGCAAATAGGCAGACATGGCCGACAGGCCTCGTACGCACGGCCAGATAACACGGTTCTCCGATAAGACCGAACTTCCAATTTAATTAAAATGAAACTTTAAAAAATAATTCTGGTGCAGTTTCGATGAAGCAATACGTGAGATATCGTGTACAAACTGTTGTGAATTTAGAGTGGAGAACCTGGCAGCTCGTGAATAAATTTCAAAAATTAAGTCCCGGTCTGTAAGGACATTTTCTACCGTTTTTGTGCCCTCGATTAATAGCAGAAACGGGCCCCACACGTTAGGATACAGCCTGTATTCGAGAGACAGGGTAGCCTTGGACACATCCACCGTCGCCATAGACCGTGGAAACGATTATTGCGCAGGGTATAAAACGTAACTACTTCCTTCCGTGGCGCGTTTAAGTGCGACAGTTTTGTAGTCGCCCTCTCGGCCCTGCTGGTTCTTGATAATGGTAAGTGAATGAAGTCCGTGGCCAAGTGTCGCGGCTGGTTTTAAATAAAGTGGCCGCGCTCCAACGTGATTTTTCGTTACGCGATCTCTCCGCGGGGAGGGATTTCTCCACCCTCTGAATTTCTTTTCCACGCTTCCCTCGCCCCCTCGCCGACGTCTCGTAATTACGCTCGTAATCTACGCTGGGGTTGAACGCGGGATCGGCGTAGAATTTTAACCGAACAAAGAATCGAATAAAGTTTAATCAACTTTATCGAACTTGAGAAATCAGATTGTTCAAATTTCGTTTCGATGTTCCGTACACCGTCTAATAAGCTGCGAATTTTCGACTCGACTCTTTTTGCTTTCGTTCGTTGTGCAACCACGCGATTCCGTGGAAGTCGAATTTCACCCAAGCTTCGAATCCCTGTGTTCTATGCGCGCACCGAGCACAAACGCCCGGAATTCCCCGTGAAATTCCACAACTGAAAACACGAACGCGCCTCATTTTCCCGATACGTCGCCGACAAACGCGATATCTGATCGACGTAAGTATCCAATAACCCGACTGTGATTTACACGGCTCGCAGACGCTTCGCTCCGGCTCTAGAATGCACTCTCTGTCTTCGATGAAACGTGGGATCCACCGTTGTATTTGAATAAACGGGCTGTTTGGGAATCGTTCGTGAATATTTACACCGGTGAATTTACACCGCGACGCCACCGGAGTTTTGCACCGTTATTGTTTCAACGTGTCGCGCGTTTCTAACCAAAGAGAAATCCTGATTCGAATGAAACTTTGTAGACTCGTAAACTAGAAATATTTCGTATGCAATATTTGTAATATAGTGGTTAAATGGGACCCGTCTAAAACACGATGAGCTAATCTTCAAAGTATGCACCCCTCAAGAGTGCATAGCCCGGAGACAGCAACGTTTTTTGTTGCCCACTCTTAGAAGCTGGCTCGGGCGGTTGGCGCCCCAGTTCGACGAAAAACAGATTTTCTCAGTTGGCGGACCACCAGAGGGAAGCAAGTTAAAAAAAAAAAGGAACTGAAAATAGTGCGAATGCAGGACTTTCCTAACATGTATTTCAACATATGTTTGAGTATCTTTACGGTGGCGTCTAACTAATGTTCCGCTGTATTCTTGCTAAAGTTTCACTGTCTTCTGTGTCCCCGAATGTGCCCCCGCGGAAGTTTCACTGTGTTCCGGCTAAGTATCTGAATATGTTCTCGCTGTGGTACGTGAAACGGCGCTTCTGACTTTAACTTTAGTTTCTTCCTTAATTTCGTTCGTTGCTTCGTGACTTCAAAAGAGAAGTAGCTTTGCAGAAATATTTGTTCTACGCGAGAACGTCAAAATGATCAACCTTCTCTGTTTTAACGTTCGTATAACGTGTAATGACAAGTAAATAAATTGCAATTGGCGCGCACGGAGGAGGCGCGTTTTTAATTGTAAATCAAAATTGAAGACAATGCGGACTGATAAACGGAAAACTGAGAATAACGAGAAAGAATACAACAGCAAGGAGGAGCAACAAAGCATAAAGCTCAGGAAGAGCCCGGGAAGAGACGTCACAAAAATAATGGCGCGCTTAATGGAGCGAAAGGAACAATGCACGCAACGACATTACGAAACCACTAGACTTATTCTCGTCGAAGAACATCAAGTGCAATACAAATAATTTAAAATCCATTATGTGCTTTCCTCTGCAAATCACGTGCATCATTGATTTCTGTAAAGCGAATTATATCAGACTCTATACATTGGGGGATTGATAGGTCCGATACCTATTCGCACAAGCATAAATAAATGATATTATATTTTTATATTCTGCTAGAAAAATTGTTTATACGGTGCTGCGAAAATTTTTTAATCGAGCATCGAAATTTATGCGATAATCAAGATATCCGATCAAATAAGGGCACCGAAGATTCTCAACTCTGATTACAACTAATTTAAAATCTTGACTCTAACTCATATTTATATTCTTTCCCTGGATAATTGACTTTGAAAATATTTCCAATTTTCCTCCTTCGACTTTATTACTTGCAAAATTATTATTCACGCTTCATTTTACACACTGAAGAGTCTGATACTCTACAGTCTTTGGAACGTAGCCAGACATTTAAAATTGCAATAATTAGAGGTAGGCATTTTATTGCATTAATGGGCGTATTTAAATGTAAATTTAATGCGTTCATTTTGCACGGACCAATTTAAAGTTTTCAGCTTTTGCAAAATGAAACATAAATCTATCGATACGATGAAAACGTTTACCTGCAATTACTGAATTTTTGTACGGAGTTTGTGTTCGTGGAATTACGTCAACGGGGCCTGTAGTTAAGTGCCATATTGTGAAAGGCTCAGTGTCGAGACGAGTTTCCTGACATTTTTGGAACCAGACGAGAGATTTTCGGTTAATGCCCGAGGGTAGACAAAGTTCGAGCGCAAACTCGTCGGCACTTGAATTTTGATCGTGTTTACGGAAACACTTTGTTCCCGTAGATTTGAGAGGAAACCCCCGGCGAAAGTCCATGATTTAATGTACCATAAAAATGGAGTTCGAAAGAAGGGAAACCCGCCACACTCTGCAAACAACTTCTAATACATGGTAATCTGAAAGGAATTAAAAGTTTCGCCGACGATGTCCGATAGGATTTACAACCGGGAGAGTATGCCGGGTAAAACGCAAATCGATGATACCCGGACTATTAAAACTTCCAACTATTAAAATTATTAAAACCATATTAACCCCGCTGGGTAGCAAGGATGAACGTGACGCGATGACAATGTGATAATAAATTATGGCTGTAGTTCGTTTTATGGCCGCGTTTCGTGTTTGCGCAGGATCTTAACCAGTTAACTTTGAATAAACCTATCCTGCCGGCCAAATTATACACACGAACCCGACGTTTAACTGTTATTTTAATCGGCACCGAGTTTAATTACACTCGCGCAAATAACGAGATAGGTAATACCGCGACAACGATCAAATTTACGCGAACAAACGACTGTCTCGTTTTTATCAAAGTTCGCTACGACGACCCTATCAGAATTTTGATGATAATATAACTTAATGTACTTACGATGGTACCAGATTATTGAAATGCTGACGCTTACCTGAAACAACAATTGAAATAATATGTCAATTGTGTGGAAATTCTGGAAAACTAACGTGAATTTAGTTTCGAAAGTCGTATCGTTTTAAGAAACTTTGTCTAATCGACCACAGCGTGCCTAAAGGATACCTGAAATATTAACATCGTACGAACGGAAACGAGATTCAAAGAAACGGAATACGGAACCAGTCGTGCACTCGTAAACATACTGGCACAAAGAGTGCGCGAACCAGGTCATCTAATTGTGCGAGGAATAATGCTAGACACGGTTGCAACAGTCGCGACCGCGTCTTGATGCTCGAGGATCGGTCGAGTTTCCTTGGTCGTTGACAGCGTGTATCGTCCGACTGTCGGCTACGACTTACGTCAGAAACCATAATTAACCTGTCGGTTAGGAAGCAGCATCGGAACAAAAGAGGGTGGCGCGAGAAGATCGGAACGGAATGGTACAGAGGCGTTGAAAAGGAAGAGCGGGACATCGCTCGTTAGCGAGCTCCCCGCGGTGGCTTCTTTTTCTTTGCACAGCGATGCACGCCGAGTAGGAAATTGCGCGAAACTTCAAAATATGCAGGCTAACCTCTTATTATTCAGCCCCGGTCGCCACGGAGGTGAGAAAGGGATTCGCTGTATCCATTGAACCTTTGCCTCCCATTGTCCGGGGCTGGTCTTTTCAACAGTGATAAAACAAATGGCCTTCGTAAGTCCATCAGAGAACTCTCGTCCCGAGTAATTTGAAATAGATCCTCCCTGGTATCTGCCGCGCAGTTCCCACCCCTTTTCCTCCCCGTTCGGATGAAGACCCGACGAGGAGGTCGTATCTCAGCCGCGTAAACGTACATACCCCCGGCTCTTCTCGATTCTCTCTTTTTCACGACGTCATAGCCACGACAGGGACACCCGTTCCGCCCACCTTATTGAAATACCGCGAATCTCGGTTATTGAGATTCGTTTTCGTCGTCGTCTTCGTCGTCGCGGCACGGCCTTGGCCACTTTCAGCTCGTTCGATAGACTCTTTTTCTGCTCTCTCCTCGAGATCTTAAACTCGGGATGCATTTTACTCGACGTTTGCGCGAAAGTACTCGTTTGTTACGTCCCGGATGGTGGGAAGAACGAAGATAACAGAGGAACAGTTTGAATAGAGATTCCATGTAAAGAGGATTCGCTGGCTGTTCTTTTATCCGACATTACGGGAGCACTTTGTTGATAGTCCGGACAAATTAGACGCGAAAGCCCGAATTTGCGAGGATTTGCTTCCAAGACTTTCCTTTGGACACCCTAAACCTTAATACGTTGCCAAACGACGAGGGAAATCTTCTTTGGGTCGCAATATATAGTGACACTTTCTAGAGTGTTTTTTGCAAAGGAGAGACGTCGTTTGCTAAATAATTGCTAGCAGAAATTAAAGAGAAATATTTCAAGACTAAATAAAGTCCGACTATCAACCGTCGATTATTTTTTTATGAACTCGAGCCAATATTACAAGGATAAAAAGGGTGAACTTCTTTCGGTGAATGGCTTACAGAACGTATATTGCGCGTTTACTTATTGTTGTATTTAAATGAAGTCTCTATACTGTATTCTCACCTACCGAATGCATAGTTCGCCACTTTGACGCGAAAGACTTTCGAAAAATCTAAAGAAACATCGCGCGGAAGAGCTACACGTTCTCTCGCCGAAGAAGTATCCACGGAAGAAAAGCTCGAAGAAGAAAGGAAAATCCAGCCAAAGGGCAACGCGTGACCCATTCTTCTCTGTCGATTCACCCCTGTCTTCGTCCCCGTGTCATGTCGAGGCAAAGCGAAACAAAACGAGGGAATGGGAAAAAAAAAGAGAGGAGAACCGGCTGGTGACCGGGATCGGTAATACACTTGTTACGCGGCGGGCGCGGACGTTTATTCGGCGCGGTAAATTGTCGGGCGTCGTTTCACCGTGAAATCGGAAAAAAGCGCCGTCGGAAAATTGGCAGCGATAAAAGAGAAGCTTTTGCCCGATATCGACGCGATTCCGGGCCGTTCCTTTCGTCTGTGGCCGCGGTTAGGCGGGCCTAATTAGTCGGACACGCGCGGCTTGTCGTTTCGCCGATTGCTGGCAGGCGGCGAAGCGTGTCGGTCGAGCTGCTCGCTGGCTCGTCGTTACGAACCGACGTTTAACCCACATTTCTGCGGGGGATGCGTGCTGCTGTAGTCCCCGTGTCCGGGAATAATTAGAAGGCCAGCCGCCCGCGCCGGTCTCTTCTTTTTATTGCCGGCGAACTGCGGAGTCATCAGTTTCGCCGGGAAATATCGCGGCCCCCGCAGTTTGTTAGAACAAACCGGGAACCGCGAAGGTAATACGTAGGCCAGGTGTAAATTTCGTTGTAACGTCGCACGCGCCAACGTTATAATTCACGGGAATTAGTCGGAAACGCGATGAACGTGCAACTGCTCGCCGATGATCGAAGAAACGAAATTTGTTGGAGAAATAAATAGCACGGGTTTTCGATTCCCAATCGTCGATGAAGAAATCTTTGTCTTTAAATTTCGAGTGGATTTGACCCGGCAGCGAAGGCGTTAATAGAGGCATTTGGCTCCATCGGATTCCCTCTACGAATTCACGCCTCGGTCAGAGGACAGACCTTAGATCCTCCCTTCTCCGATCCTCCGCCATTCTCACGGTTAACCTCACGCTAGGTTCAGGTTAAGGGTGGGAAAAAACACGAGTCGGTCAGCACGAGGCAACACCGGAGGGAATACCCTCGGGTCAGCGGGGCGGCCGGAGGGCGAAAGGAAACCAAGTGGAAATTGCTACGACGCAAACGCGCTCGCGGAGGATGGGTTAAAGATATATAACAGCCAGGGATTCGCCCAGGTACTCGACGAGATACGAATACGCCAGAAACGATTAGATAATTCGACCCCTAACACGGTCGCGCAATTTCACCCCTCGCGAGCAATCGTTGCGTTCCAAGAGCTTTGCTCGAGTTTCGAGCATGGCGGTCCAAGTGTTAATTCTATCATTTCCAGCTTATTCCCGAGTATGCTGGATCATTCAGAAAAATATTTTAACTAAATAATATTCCCAATAATTCTCGATTTTTGCCACAACATGTATTCTAATGTATCTAGCCAAACTTGTTAATCTTTTCATTCCGTGACTATAAACGCATAATTCTCGTTGCACCAGGAAAATATTGTTATAGCGGTACGCGAACTTTTCGGGCTTATTTATATGGTACGTTTTAAAAGTTTTCAAACCCCTGCACCGGCACAATGGCCGATTTTGATAGAATTTTTACATGAAGTATTTCTTACAAAAATATTCGACGCGTATTTTTGTTTTTTATCCGCGCGTGTCCAAACCGAACGACCGAAAATAACTAAAAGTTAAAGGTTGAAAAATCTGTTTGGTACGATATTTCGGAAATTGTTAGATGTAGGAAAAAATTTTACGCGCTGGCATTGTACAGACTCGAACGAAACCGTTCACCGCGTGTACATGTTTCGGAAAAGCCTGTTCGAATTTAAATAAATTACGAACTTTTATTGTAGCTCTCTTTGGTATTGAATTTCCTTCGAAAATTACGTCAAACGCACATTGCAGCAACGGAAATAAATCGGGCTATTTTATATGAAAAAAAAACTGTGCGAATGTTGTTCGTGCTAGGAGCCGAATAGATCAATTAAGAAAATGCTCTCTAATAAACGTTCGAGGGAGAATTATTGCAAAAGGAAGGAGATACAACGGTTTGGGTAGACATTTTTCTTGATTCTGCGTGCCCGACCAAGCTTACAAGATGATTTATCGTTGCACGTAATTTCGTCAACTTCTTTCTCTGTGTGTTCTCGGGGAACCATAGCATAATGTATCGTTCGCCTTACATTATAGTGTCTACTATATTACCGTTGCCCTCGTACTAGTAGAAAACGTAAACCGAGCACGCAACGCCGTCGCTTTCGACATGGTAGCCGTCCTCCCCCTTACGTTGCTCCTTTCTCACATTCAATTTAATGTCAGGCGTCCGTCACGTCCATTACCATTAAATTTAACTAGTTTGCAACCGAGAGAAAATTTACGACTAATAGTATACTTTTCCCGCGGCAAAACTGAAAATTATTTCCCAGTGCTCCGATGATGGAATTCTAAATTCTGCCCAAGAGTCGCGCGAGTTATGTTCCCAGGGAGGCTTTAATAAGTTTCTCCGATCGAATAGCAAATTCTTTCCAAGGTGGTCCGGAAATTAATTCTATGGCTGTCGCATTAATGCAAGACATATCGTGCAGCTTCAATTTTTACGTCGTCCACCCACGATAATGCTTGAATTATTTGTTTCAATATTAGTGAAACATTAATCGTGAGTATCTCGAAGAAGATACACAATCCCTCTATGTACGTGACCCTTTAATGGTACATTTCCGTAAACAAGATAACTAAATCTACCAGCGTCCAGAGTTTGTACAAAATGGATGACCCGTGGACCTACGCTCTCCTTGCAAAGCTAAATGAGTTACTCGGGCACCTCGGCCTGTAGATTCGTCCAGTAATAGAATAAGAAACACAATGGAGGGAAACGAAGAATGGAAGAATATGAAAGGGTACGGGGCACAACACAATGCAAAAGAACGAACCTTGTAGCAAGCAAAAGAGCAACGGTAATCGCGCGAGTACAATTTCAGAGGATCGATCGTTTTATAATAATAATCGTCCCCCGATCGAGGAGCAAATTCTCTCCGACAAAGTGAGAAAAAACTTTTCAGGATAGCTTTCTGTTATTCCTTAATTATTTCCTAGAATTTCAAAATAGCAGAGCTCTCGTAGACATTTCGGTCGGCGTACCTCGAGTTCGTAAGCATCCGGAGCTTTTGGTTTTGACAGCCACTTAAGAACACAACTCCGTGGTGCATTTGCTCGTCGAGACTGATTAGCCATTACTGTAATGCGCTCGCGAATTGCGGTAATCGGTGGCAGCGGTTCAACCTTCGATCGAATCGATACCCATTGACAAATACGCTTCAAGGAACGTCTACGGTTCGATTCGATCGGGCCAATAATTTATTCCTCCGTCGTGCTCGCGTTCGGGGCAACGTTACGCGAGTCGCAATTCCGGAAACCGCCTCGAACACGCACCGGGGGAAAGAAAAATAACGGGAAACCGGTCGAGACGTATGAATACGCATGCTGTATCCCGCATCGATTACTTTTTACACGCGTACGTTCCGTACCGCGCACGTGAAACCATTTACGAGCAAACGCAAATAAAAAGTCGGGCCTGATTGTAACGCGACTCAGCCCCGTTCTCGCGTTTCGTGTTTCGTGTTTCTTTTATCCATGTGCTCCTTTGTAACCTCGTTCCACCTCTCAAATTTACAACTATATGTTTAATCATAACGATTACATATAGTCCATTGTACATCGTCCGAACAAAAAATACCCCAGGGGTCAAGGTGGCGTTTATCAGGGTGCTCCAACATCCAGAAGCAACGAGTATCGAGGCAGCGAGGACGTTTCTATTTTTTCGGCCATAATTTCTCACCGGTATCGTTCCAGGTCGGACGTAAGATCGCGGCGCACGCGCCATAATGATATCTCTGGCGGGCTTTTTCGCCGTGGAAATTTATGGCGAGGTAATAGAGGGCAAATTAGAACCACATGACTGGTTGCGCCATCAATCTCCCCGCCTCTTCCCATACCTCGTCGCGCCTTCTTCCGCCGCCATCGAGAATAAGCTAAACTTGTCGCGTGCCTATCCCTCGGACGCATCTCCCCGAATAACCTTGCACCCTCTGCCGCCGCGGGATTAAAATCTTTCGGGCCCCGGTCGACCGTTTCTCGCAACCCTTCGTTATCTAATTATCCCGCCAACGGTTATCTGCACGCTGAAAATCACCGCTGCGCCCGTACTTCATAACCGTGGCCGCCCTGTAATATTTTTTCGCCGAGCATCCTGGCGCAACGACGGAGATTTATCGTTACATTTTCCCCAGGCGGACCGGGCGAAACGAGTTTCCTTCTGTATTTGGGTCGCCGTGCTCCTCGCGCGTCTTGTTTTCTTCCACCCGCGACGACGGATAGTAATAATAGCGACGACAAAAGTCGGTGACCGTTGGAACGCGTGCGAGTAAACACGACAGGGGAAAAAAGGAACGGAACGTTTCAAATTGATACGTCTCTTCGACGAAATTTTTAGAAAAACGATTCTATAATCTTGTATCAGCTATTACGAATATTATAGAAAAAATTTATTATCAGTTTCGGTTGAGATATTCGTCCAAACGCGATAGGATTAGAGGTATTCCAACCTTCACGCTTCCGCAAAAAATGTTTGTTTATTCCAGCGTAATTTTTTCCAATTGCATCGTATCTTTCTTCGTTACTTCTTTGAGTTTCTCCCATTTGTCGCGTACTTTTATACTTTGCACCCGAACAGGACTAGCATAAGAAGATTCAAACGTAACGCGTATTCTTTGCATCTAGAAATACGGACCACCGATTCCAGCCAATATTAATTCTATATTTTAAATATACCGACTCGTTAATATCTGAAAAATTTGAAACAACCAATTTGTCAGTTTGTCGTATAACGAGGGGCACACTGTAAACTCGGTCCACGCATCTCCGTCGATTTCTTTGATTGGTCCCCAAGTACGGGACACAAAGGAGTGCGTAACGAGCGCGTGGCAAAAGGGTTCGCGGCGTTGTTGCTTCGGAAAACCAGTAAATCCGATTACGAGTCAGCTTACACGACGGCTTACACGCGGAAAAACTAATTTCACGGTTCGTTAACTATGCGCAAAAATTGCAGCGCGCCGGCGTGAGATGCGTCGGTGGTAGGCAATAATTCACTCCTTACGGTCGTGACGGTCCTAGGAAAAATGGCTAACGAGCCATATGGTTCCGGCTGAGCGCGGCCTCGCCGGAAACCGCGACCGCGCATTGCGTAATAAAGTCCAAAAGTTCTCGACCTGACTATAAATGGGGGGATCTTTTACAAATTAACCCTGAAACGACACCCTTTTTTACGATATCAGGAATTGGATTTTCGGGTTTGATATTTTGCTTCGATGGTTCCCTGAAATTCCTCGAATGCAAACAAGATTATGTACTCGAAATCCCACAATATTGTAGCCATTACTGCTTTCATGTACCGAGCGTCTTCCTCGGAGGAGCCTTACTAGGTCGTCACCATTCCATAGACTCTCGTTTCGAAAGAGGATCATAATAAAGGACCAAAGTTTCGTCCCCAGTCACAATCGACTTTAAAATTTCAGTTTGCTAACTTTTACAGAGATTCCAAACTGTTTAGCGCAGGCTACTCGTTGCGTCCTCTTAAGAGAAAAAAGAATTCTCTTACCCAACTTACTCTTTACTCGGATATAGATTACCGTTAAGGATTTTCAAAATAGTTGTTCCAAACATTTCATCATGCTACTTGGTTAATTATTAATGTCTGTTGCTTTCGAATTATTAGACTCTTGGACCCTCGTTCCTTCGTCCAGCCAACTTCTCGTCTACACACGGTATGTTTGCATATTCGCAAGACGCATATTACGCCGGTTGTGTAGAGTTCTAGATTATGGTATTAATCTATGCAAACGTCAAATTGATAGTGTTGGTATTGTCCGAGTTGAGGCAAGATTAAGACAGCGCGACAGCGGGTATGACAGATTTATCGAATCTCGAACATCTAGCAGTACTAAAGTTCTCCATAGTGGAGGGGCGTTATCCACGTCGAATCTAACAGCATTTGCTATGCCGTGTACGTGGATACTTCCCCTTCGGGCTCCTCCATTGTTAAATAATGGGGAAAGATTTGTAATTTCCCGCGTAATTGATATAAGACACGCAGGTGTCACGATATTCCTTCGTTGATATTGAAAATAACCGTCTGTAAACAAACTTTATTGCCTATTTGTACGACAAAGTATTGGACAACATTATTCATAATTATCTGGGGATGAATAAGCTCGGTGCAAGATGGATTTCTGATGCTTCCGTCAGCCGTTCTATGCACCGTATGTGGCCATTTTTAAAGAATAATGCAGATGCGTGGATGAAACTATGGTGCTTTAAGAGATCGTGGCCATAATTTGTTGGGAATTGAGAGGCAATTTTATCGGTAAACTTCAACGAATGGAACATTACGATAAAAGCATAATCGTACGTCATACTACCGCATAAATTGCGAGAAACGACGGGGAAAAATTGCACCATGTTCCTGCCCATATGATTTGACAATCTTTAACGGACGTTCCAGATAATTTTCTTTTGGATAAAAATAATACTTCGTTTGCTCTTTCCATTACACCGAGAGTGAACATTTCTGGACCGTACTACGTATGTTGTGAAACGAAGGAGAACTGGCCAGAGGGTCCTCGAATCAAAGAAATTAGCGGGACGAGAGGAAACGTAAGGAAATATTTAAGGCCGAGACCGACATCCTTCAGGCCAGCTTCGTTTGCCCGGCAGACGTCGGCGCGGAATGTTTGAAGCTCGACGAATTCAAAGCGTCGCGTCGGAACAAAATGCAGCGCGGGTAAGGAAACAACGCAATGGCCGGAACCGCCTACAAAGACCATCGTCGCTAATTAGTAAGATTATAGCGGCGCCATGCTCGTTGCGGTCTTGCCAGCTCTTTTTAAACCCCAGATGCACCTCTGCCGCAGTCTGGCTCGCGGAAAGCAAGAATTCTGCTCGACATTAAGAATTATATATTCTATTTCCCCGGTTCTTATTGAAAGCTAGTTCATTTACCACGGTTTAAAAACTCGTTTTCTAATTCTACTTATCCTGCCTTTTAAAAGATTTCCTTGCTGTTCGCCCGGAGCAATAGGGACTCTAGTTTCGAACATAAAAAATGAACCTTTACGTCTTTGGGAAGAAATTCGAGAAACACTCGATATTAGATGATCCGACGAGCACCAGTGAAGAATCGAAACGTAACGTTTCAGCTCTCAGCGATGAAAGATCGCCGATAAAGCAAATAAAGCCACTAAATTTCATTTATATTGAGCCGGTAAGTTGTCGGGAGGGTTTCTGAGTCTGTTCATCGGGAAATATTGTTCGCGGGGAAATAGAATAGAGAAGCAATGCTCGCGTAATCGAGTGAAACGAGTATTTTCCAGACGCCGGCAGCGCCACCCTCGATAGAACGGTCTCGAGATGTATTTTCAGCTAGGTTCGATGGAGATTCTAAAATAGACGGGACGATCTTCGAAACTTTCGCCATAGCTTCCTGGAAGATGAGCTTTATCGACGCCGGGAATCTGAACGACGACGTCGCGACGGACGGATTTCGACTTTACCCCGCGCAAGAAGAAGCGAACGTTACACAGGAAAGCTGTTATTTCATGCAAACGACCGAGACTGATAAGCGTCGATGCAGTTCCCACTGCTTAAGTTCTCCTGAAACAATCGCTGTTCTCTCCGAGGTTATGTTTCGGAGAGACAATAATTTATACAGACAAAGCCTTATTGACGAGCCCACAGTGGCGGACACAATGGGTCTTGAATCCCCCACCCCCACCCCCTCCCCCCATGGCTTGGATGACGCAATAAATTTATTCTGCAAATTCAGACCCGGGAGAATGGCGGTGGAAGACCGGGCGATGGAATAAAACCGTAATTAAACGGGTTAGGTTATAAAACAAATTTATTCGTTGAACCCCTCTCGCTCTACGTGGTATATTTCTTTTATGCACCTTCTGTGAATTGAATTTTATACCACGAAAGAAAGTAATTTAAACAAATAACATTTGTACGAGGGACCAAGGGTCAAAGGTAACCCAGAGATCGCCATGCAGGTCCGCTTTCTGGGAGTTAAGTATTCTCGTTAGATGGCTATCGACGAGATCCATTTCGCGATAGAAAGTCTGACTCGAAGGTTCTACAAATAGGAAATTAGCTAATCAACTAATCGCATCTAAGGCAGAAGCTGTTGGATTAAACCGTATAAAAGGGTTCTGAGATATAACATGTTTCTGAAGTTCGTAAAAGTATACCGGAAAGAATGATTATGTTTCCTGTAAACGTTCCTCGAGATAACGATCCTCTCTTTTTTCAAAATTCGTCCACTTCATTTATAACGTATAAATTCTTGAAACGATACAAATAATTCATTAATATCGCGAGTGTCGAACGGCAGTAAAATATCGTTTCGCTTCTGTTATCGAACAGAAAATAGTTCGTACGTTTTCAAAAACGATGTCATACGTACCAATCAAATAGTATTTCTGTTTATAAACTATGGCTTCTACGCGTGGTGTACAAACATGACAGGAATCCATAACTAGATCCGTTGAACCGAGTTTGATTCCCGTGCGCGCGCAACACGCGTATTTTCAAAATCGATTTTCTCCAAAACTGCGGCTCGCACTGAATAATTTCACTCCACATTTTCGATTTATTTTTTCCAGTAGACCCCACCGAGGTTATACCAGCTATTGTCGAACATCCTGCCTATTGTATTCATCCACTACTTCCGTAAAAATTTTAACCAAGTTAACGATTACGCGCAAAAATAGCACAAATTTACTTCCGCGTACATCTCCCCCTGTTTGAAATAAACGTTAGTTCAACAGAAAATTGTTATTTTGCTCGTTGATTACTTTGTATCGAATACTTCATTTTATGATTAGCCTTCGATCATTTTACTCCTCCGAGCGAGTACTATGAACCCTTAATATCCTTCCCCTGTCATAACGTGGTATAGCAATTGATCGTATCGCGTTCTTGGAACGTGCTATCGCTCTTGCAATAATTGAATCCCACAAAAGCACGTTTGTCTTTGAAGCGTTCTTAGTAAATAAATTAGTTTCGAATTCAAAATGGAAAATGTAATCAATATCGACCGAGGATTACTGTAAAATGCATTTATGGTATAAAATTTTGTGTATTCCTCTAGTGCCTTTCAAGCTTACGCTTAAAAATCAGTCGAGAGAAATCAGAACTTTCTTCTCGCGATTTTATCTGTTCCCCGCGACGCAACAGTCTTACGACGCTTTCTTTTATCACCCTGTACATCCAGGAAGGTATGCGTAAGACAGGGTCGTGCACTTTACATTTATTAATAGTGATGCCGCGGTCTTCTCCCTCCGGTGTATGCGAATAAGAGCGCGCGCCGACGCGGATCATTTCGAATGGATGCGAACAGGCTTTCCTTGCTCTTATTTTCCGCGAGTGCTCCGCTTTATCCAAACACTCCGAACTAACAAAGTTCTTGCACCGGTGTCTGGCACGAGAAGTGCACGAAAATATAACAGCACGTGTACGTATGTGTGTGTGTGTGTGTGTGTGTGTGTGTGTGCGTGTGTGTGTGTGGGTGTAGAGGATTCGGAACACGGGGCACGCGAGTCCAGTGTTCCCGACAGGAACGAGCAGACCGAGGATATACCAGCGTTTCTACTTTGGAAGTTCGCGCATACCAAAGACAAAAATACAACGAGCGTAAAAAGTGCTCGTGCGGCGAATAATTCGAAAATAAACTTTACTCCACTCGGGTTTATAATTATTCCAACCCTTTTAAATTTAGATCGGAAACAGGTATTTGTTACGATGCTCGAAGGAAACTATGTATTTACCCTTACGAAAGCTCCCCGAAAACTGCAATGGCGTCGTGTTTGCACCTTGGAGAGCACCGATACGTCGCGCCGGGAAATCTGCATGATATTTGACGATTCATAAATTTAACCGGAACGAGTGTCGTACAAAGCACTTATTTCCACGTGACGGTATCGCGTTTAAGCGGTCCCCGTGAAATTTCGTTCGACAAAGGTGTGTATATACATGTATAAACATACATATATACCCATATATGTATATAATATATATATATATATATACACATGTATTACACGCATGCCTACGCTATGGTGTAATGAAATATGCTTTCCCGATATTCCAATATTGCCGAGGAAAAATTTATCTCCTTGCGAGTGGCCAAACGCCGGCTTGTAATACGATAATGAAAAAAATCCCGCGCAAAGCTTCGAATAACTGCTGAATATTGTTTTCCGTCTGAACGGGCTTCCGTAAAGCTTAGCAGTGTCGGTAATTGAAAGTCTAAGGCTGATTTATACCGCGTCGAGGGCGCAGATGTAAATACCGATAACCCGTGTCCCCGTTCAAATTTTCTGAATCAATTTCTGCTTTCTCCGTGTTCGTCGCGGCTTACCTCCTCTTTCTGCGTTCTTTGGAGGAAATTTTTCGATCTCTCGTCGGTGATCTACGAACGAATTGCAGTTTTGTAGTGTAGAACCACAATTTTGTAATGTAATTTTTGGAAAATGTCAGTCATCCCTCTCGAAGAGCTTTCAAGACGTTAAATATTAAGATTCCGAAGCGCCGGGAGCCAAGAACTTCCCAACTTTTACATTTCATACTTCGAAAACAGTTTCAACTATAAGGCTGATAATTCTCAAACACTTTCCGCGAATGCTGTAAATTCAAAAATTCTTCTTACCCAGCGCCATGATCGAGCCACCCTCTCGAGGATTTCTCCTAAGTCGTCGACTTATACTTTCTCAGTTTCCCCGTGAAATATTTAAGTCGAACTAGCGTGCGAACTGTTTCTGCCGCGGATCGTGAAGTTTTGCTTTCCGTTGAACGATCTCGCGGCGAATTTGTAAAATCGAAATAAAGGGAAGAAGGACTCGAGACTGGTTCAAAAGTAATTTCCAGCTAGCTGTTCCACCGATGAAGATTGGGAGTGGATATTTTTGACCCGCTATCCGATCGATCCCGAGCGCAAAGACGGGGAGAGAAAGAGAGAGGGATGGCTCGTTCGAGTAGAAAGGAGAATCGCCGGAGAATGTTTCGATTTGGGATAGGTTTCTTTGGAAGATAGTGGATATCGGTATCGTTTCGCTCGACTAGGAGTTCCTCGGATGTGTCAGACGTGCCCCGGCCAAGGACGACGCGAGGGCCGAAGGATACAAGGGAGAAAGGACATTCGGAAAAGAGGCAGAAGGTATCCGAGGCAGAACAGACGAGGGCACTCAGCAAGGGATGCCCGGCCTGTCCCTGATCTGACACGCTAGGATTACCGTCGAAAGAGGAAAAACGCGTACAGCCTTCCAGCAAAGAGTGAACGACAAAAATAGATCTCCTCTGTTTGCCCCCGCGCGCGACCGAAAACAAAAGACGACGCTGTGCGTCGCTTAGCACGGACGGGGGATGCGGTGCAAGCCAACTAGGGTGGACCACCCTTATGGATAACGGCCACCCTCGTGCTTACTTTAGTTAGATCGCCTCTTACTGGAAAATCGTTTCAGAAGAAAATTTCGATCGTCCAAGAGAAAACATAGACTAAACAACGACGCGAATTTTATTACTTTTCCAAAGAAATATTTTTTTTTTGAAACCCCTGTTCACGGATACAAATGCTACACTATATGAAAAAAATACCAATCCGTTTTGATATTCGGGAGACTCAAGGGCTTGTAACTGTAATCGAACGGTCGTAAATATAAAGTTTTACATGGGAAAGGTTGATCCCCGGGCTCACGTTGATTAAACATTTTTTTACTCCTGCGGGTGAGTACTATAAACCCCCCCAAAGTCATGAACCCTTTTTTTATCGTCCTGTATAAGCGAAGAAGCGCAGCTGGAATTGAATTATCGGCGCTCGCAGTTCGCGATAATATTTCAAACCGCGTTGCTTGCATCCCGCGAAAATATGCCACGAACGAGACACTCAAAAATGCGAAATCCGTTTCTGTCGGCAATTAATACTCGAGATTAATTAAACGTGATTTATAAAAGTTCCCGTTGCCGCGGCGGATTTACCGGCGGAAAAACACCAGAGGAACGCGGTCGATGTTTCGGCAAGCGTTGAAATTAACCTATTAAATCGTTTGTAAAATGAGTTTGATCGAGACCGATTGAATTTGTACCTGAATTCGCCCAAGTTTAATTACCCTCCCATTATCTTCTGTTCATTATACGGATTAATCGTATGGTCGTTAATTACAATAAAACAGGCGCGTCGAACTTGTCCGTGTTTATTTTACAGCCGTTTCTATTGTACGTACAATATTGTGAAATAATAAAAACACACGAATCAATTAGTTCTCAAAGAATGCTTTGGTGTCGCCATTTTACGCTCGAAACCGCCCTGTTCTGTTTTTGATCGGGGCTTTGCGAAACAAGATTCAAATTAAATGTTCGTTAATACTTTGTACGCATCATTAGGACAGAAAGATTATTTAATATAAATTCGATGTGGCAGGAAATTGTCACGTATAAATTATAAAACGATGCAAATATTTGTACGTACAGCTATGGTCAGTACTAATTGTAAGAAAACTCTAAATTCTCGATCAGCGATCGGTTAACGAAGCGATACTTCGAATCGCCAGAGAGCGGATGATGTTTGAAAATCGCTACTGCAGAGCCCTTGTAGCGCTTTTAATTTAAACGCAAAGGGATTTTGAATTACGTTGAAAACGCGAACGAACGGCAGACGTTATTTCGAGCCACTGGCTCCGCTTCGTAATTTTTCTTTCAGATAACTGTTATCGTCGTTTGAAATTGAAGCGACACACGACAGTTCGAATAAACGAAATCGACAAATTGTCTATAACTCTTAATTAGAACCGCCGAATTAGACCTCCGTGTCCCCCACGAATATAAATACTTCGGAACAGAAATTTTTGGAATCATTTTTAGGGATTGATTTTCTCTAATCCGGTCTCAGCGAGAATAAATATTCTTTTCTTTTTTCCAATATTGTAATAATTAAATTTAGAGAATTTAACTTTTGTATTTGCATGACTTGTGGACGATTTGGTCAGGGAACCTCGGTTAATTCACGATTAATGCGTAATTTTGTTTGGCGCTCGTCGAAAAGTACGGCGCTGCTCTTTATTTATAATTCGGTTGCCAACAACGCCTCGCCGACTGCGATAATAATGGCCGAATAATTAGTAATTAATAATCGATAACACCGGCAAGGATTAGTCATACATGCTGATTGCGCGTTATGAATTATTTCGAAAGATATGCATTAATCGCAAACGTCGTTTAAATTACATCGAATATTAGCCCCGGGCCGGAGGACAGAGCTTAAAGCGCCCACGGTTCTGTTTGCACACTTTATATTAAACACCGTATTTTACTTTATGCTCGGCGCACATGGCGGCCAGTTTAGTACGATCCCAATAAAAAGTAACCGTTCGTATATTTCCTATTACGATCAGACACGTGCACAACCTCGCATGACCGCACGTGTGCGTGTGGTCATAGCTAGGCGAAAAAGCTTCCGCCTTGCATAAACCCGCGAGCTTATTATTAGACTCTAATAACGAACGAAACGAACGGAATAACGAATTCAAACGGAACGCGCCAACGGCGGAATTTATTAATCAAATCTTCCGTTAACTGTTTTAATTCTACTCGAAATTACCGGAAGTTTTTTTTTACGCAAATGCAAGGGGCTGGTTCGACTACAGGTGGCAGAAATTTTAAAGAGTTATTCTACCTCCGAAAATAAAAAGAAATGAATCGAGAATGTGACTGTATTCTATATTGAATCGATGCAATCGATGAAAAGGAATATTGAACAGACTAGAAACGTTAGTGACTGGTGTTATTCCAACTGCACTGTAGTTACAGAGTTTTTCAAAAATGAAACGTAAACATTGTTGCATTGTACGCAATTGTACGCATTGTTCCGTTCGGTCAATGTTGAAACAATGTGCGGCTGTTTGTGAGAATGGATCACGTCGCTTGACTTTTTCTCAAACAAGTATTCGACGGATCAACTGTTCGAAACTACTTTGAACATTATCTGTAAATTAATAAGACGATCAAATTATAAGTCGTCTTCGAATCATTTCAATTTGCAGTTTCGATAAGAGTAGTAACGTCTGAAATGATTTCTGCTAACTGCTCGTAACCTTCGTCGTAATTGCTTTACCCTAAAGCCTTACGACTGCTTTAACCTCGACGAGTTGGAAAGTTAAGAAGATCAATGCCATAACGGTTGCAAGCTAGCGTGGAATGCAAGCTGGTTGTTTTGACACGGGTAAAAAAGCTGTGACGACACAGTAGTTACTCGAATGAATTATTACCTGTGTTCATAGTTTCGACTAAATCCGCGATTCTGAAGATCTTAGACTCTCCGGAAACGTTATTCGCTTCGACGTATATTAGACACCCCCTCACCTCCTCCTTTCGAGAACTTTAGTATTGCTCGGTATTCGAAATTCGATAAATCTATCATAGTTGCTGTCGGGCTATCTTAATCGACTCCGACACTATTAACGCTATCAATCTGACACTTGCCCAGATTAATATCATAAACTAGAACTAAACGTAGCCAGAGTTTCGAGCGTGCGCAAAGAGACCGAGGCTGGGGTACTTTTAACGCCTGTTGCCGTACGTGGTAAGGTACAAAAGTACTCGATCTGACCTATTGACCCTTACGTGCAACTACCAATCAATATTCGGTTCTATTTCCTCAAGTTTCAGGCCCAACAAACTTCAGTTTCAATATTCATGATATTCTGGGCGTCGAAGAACCGACAGCACGACAAGGAGCGTTCGCTTTTACTAAATTGTCAGTCATCTTTTATCAACGAAAACCCATTCTCTTTCCGCGGCTCTCATTCGCCGCAACAAGGTTTAATCTGCTTAGTCGCATTTAGACTGCGTGGGAAACTGCACTCGTGTAACTAGATCGTGAAATCTAGTGTGTCCCTAAAATCGGGGCCGTGTTCCTGTCCCGGTGAAGCATGGCGACCCGTCCGCCCACGATGTGTCTACAACTCCGCGTTACAGATTTAAATAGTTCGCGCGCGTCGCATACACGTCCGCCCATTCTCCGTCCACCACCCCCGACGAAAGCTTTTGTAATTTCATGCTCCCGCGAGCAACCGAAAGTTTTTTGCTCCCCGAATGAAGATTATAGGGGAAAGCAACGAACGCGAAGTTCGACGTTAATCGAACGCCGACTACCGGTCGACTCTAATGAAACGATTCGTTGTCGTCGAACGACTTCGAGATCCCCGCGACATTCTAATCTGGATCCCTCGATTTTATTTAAATGGTTAAAAATATGAAAATTCTTCGGAGAAACGTGAAGCGTCAGCTTTCGAAGGAATAGAATATTCAATAATATTCTCCGTAATTTACGGCTCACGACTGCCTTTAAAATGCGAAGTAAATTGTATTTTTGGGTGGAACGCGTTTTCTGAAATGTCGTCTGAAGTTTTACCAATTCTATGAAGGTGATTGTATTTTGATGGAATTGTGTATTATAATTTTGACATACTAATGATGCACTTGAGTCGTTTACCGACAAATTGTTGACAATTTGTTGTATTGTGCACGTTTTCAACTAACGCGTCGATAGAGGAAACTGCTTTCATCAATTTTTCAGTTAAGAATCTAAGTTCCTTTCCCGAAAAGACGTCTTATATTACTTCTGTAAATATAATATAGAAACGTAATAAGAGACCGACTGAGACCCCTTTGTCAATTTCACCCGCACTCGGCAATTTTCAGAGTTGTTTGCCTCGAGAAAGGAAGGCTCGGAGAGGAGAGCTTTATTCTATATATTTTATTTATTCTACTATGAAGAATTACCCTGTCGATTGTGCTGCGAATTACGCTCGCTCGCTCTGTACACATCAAACATTCAATAAAAATATTATTATACTCAACAGAAAAACGTTCTTGTTCGTTCTTTGTTCGATAAATGTTGACCGAACGAATTAATATGTTTTCCTTCGCGTGTAAGAAGAATATATGGAACTTTATTACGAAGGGTGTTCGCGATATAGTTGTTATTGTTTCGCGCAACGTATTACAAGGAAAATGTCCCTTTATTATGTAACGAATATGTGGGAATAGTGTTCCCGAGAATGCGTTTGTTATGTGACGTTACCTAAATCTCCAACTTCAGGTACACGCTGCATATTTTATTGACAGAAGCAGGTCGTGTTGATACGGTACCAGATGTTCCAATAGATATTCCGATAAACGCTATTCGTTTCCTGGGAAATCTGTCGAGAAAACTCTTCCATTGAAGCATCTTAAGATGCAGTTTCGAGAATAACCTACGTTGTGAATAAAAAAGTATCTCCGAGATAGCACGCAGATAAAAATTCAATAAATCACATTTCACTCGGTGAACCGTATTCGTTGGAACAAATAGAGTTCTGCGACCTACAACAGACTTTCCAAAGTATATTTTGGTCAATTCCATGTTGGAATTGCAATAAGAAGAATTTTTTATAATATTATTTAAACGCTATTATCTAACTTGTATTCTCTGTTCTCTTTCCATTCTGTTACCTACTATCTAGAACCATTTGAGACGCGTAATACCACCGACGCAAGTAGAAATATCAACGATAAGTCAGACAGTAAATTCTCTAAAAAACGGAGCCTCGTAGGGAAAAATTTCATTACACATTTTCCCTTCATTTTCCGCGAAAAATCGTCCCACGCTCGATCGAACCACAAATTCTCTCTAGTAACGCAGATATATCAGATAATCGAACTGCAAATCGCGCAAAACAGAATTCACCATTTCCATTCGTCGGACGAATGAAAGAGAACGAAATTGGACACTTGGCGGAAGTTGTCGATATTTGACGGATAAATTCCCGAGATATCGTCCGCGAGATGACCAGGGGCGAGGTTTAAAATTCCAGCGACCGCGACAAATCGGTAGTGGTCGTTCGAGCCCGGGGCAAGACGCGCAGCTGACACATTCGCAGCGACTAATTCAATATCAATCGCGTATTGGCTCGTCGCGGAAGTTTGTTAAAGTAACTCGATCGCCGGGGTAGATAGCTCTCGGTACCAGTGCAACATGTTGTGTCACCCCTTTCTTCGTCGTTTCCCTCTATCCGGCGACCGCCGCCGTCCAACTTCCCTGCCTCCCGCCCCCGCCCCCCGTACCCCCTCGGTTCGGTCTCTCCGCTCGATTGCAGTTTTTGCCCAAGCAAAACCACGATGTTGGCAACGTCGGAGGAACATAATACCGGATACAGCTTATCCGAATGCTGATAGAGCCCAAGAGAATCCGCCGTAAGCGCGGCCGTAGTAGGCTTACCACGGCTTAAGAGCTACCACCCCTTTCTCCCTTCGACTCTATTCCCTCCCTCTCTCTCTCTTTTTCTCGTCGTGATATCGTCTGCGAGAACCCGTCTCGCGAAATACCAGGCATTCATAAAGGTTATCCGAAGGCAGAAAAATGTTTTGCCAGATTATAAAATAATACCCAGCCTCCCGAAGCTTCTCTCGTTTCCTCCGCCCCTATCCGTGCCCCTTTTTCGGCCTTCCAGTCTCTAAACTTTTGTTCCATCCCACCGGCCTTTCTCTCCGACTGCTTTTCAGTCTTCTCGTACAGCACTTATCTCCGGGGGAAGCTTAAACGAGCTTGTAACAGCCTCTCGATTTAACTCCTCGAGCACCGTAGAATTAATCGGGCCGCTCCTTGTCCCATCGAGCTTCCTCGATTTTTTTTTGTACGTCATTCGGTTATAGAATTTGATCATTTCACCGACTGACGTCGAAAACTTACGGAGAAGATCCATAGTTGAGAAGATACAAGCGTTCGAAGTTGTGGTGTAAAATTCGTGTTACAAATTTCTTGTATAGTACACGGTTTTCGTAAAACTTTCCAAGCGTCCGTGAAACAAAAGCATTAAGAGCTCCTCGCATAGAAGATAATTGTTTCCGTCCGAATTTAATCTTCGAAAGGTTAAGGCGAATACTCTCGCCCGGTTAATCGCATTTACGCGTGCTCTCGGTCGTCCCGCGCGAGGATTCGACGATAAACGTCGGCGTCGGTGTAACCGGTGATCCGCGGGCGTCGTTACCCCGCCACGTAAATTCGATGCTTCGTTTATGGCGGAGTTACGACCCGCCTCGAAAGACTCGGGCACGAAACGCGGTTAAAAATCAATTACGCAAGAACGGGACGCGCGGCGCCGTGACGCGTTTCTATTAAACCCGATACGAGCAGCGGGACTGATTGCGTTAGTTTTCCTCCAAGTGGAAACATTGCGTTTTCACGCGACATTCAACATTTTCCATCGTGGAAACTTAATGACGTCATATTTAATTCGATTCAAAATTTTGTGATAGTTCCTTTATAACGTCCACTCGGAGGATTAAATGGATGCGTTGTAATTTGCAGAAATTCGATATTTTAGATTTCATTTGGGGAAGTTGATGAAATTGGCTATTGTGCATCGACGCGTTGCAACGAGATACGCGCGAAACGACTCCGAAAGCAGACGAAGCCCCCCCCCCGCCCGGCCCTCCGCGCCTTATCCTTCGCCATCGACGAGTTTCGACGCGGAACCGCGAAACGCGATTGAAATTTCCACGGGGGCGGCGTGGGCTCTAATTCAATCCCCCTCGGAAGGAAAAGTAGTTTTTATGCATGCAGCCCGTCCGCGTATCCGATCGCAAATCCCCACCTAACCATTCCGGAATTCCGCGGAATACTCGATCGGGTTTCGACGCCGCGGATGCGGCCTCGGTATCGCCGCCATCGCATTTTATACAGATTCCGCAAAAATATCCGTTTGCCGCTCGCAATACTGTCGCGCGAGATATACGAACCGTACGTCTGATCATTCGAGGGGTTGCTACAATTTCAAAAAAATCCTTTTATTTAATTCCCTTCGTAATGGCTGGCACGATATCTCGAGATCTAGTTAATCGAATGCGTCAAACGCTATCGAAGGTAGTAAAATGGTAGAAACCTGCACGGTTGCCAGAAACTTGGAAATTTTGTGACAATGAAGGACAATGAACTTCTAAGATCTTCGCCCCTTGCTCAATTAGTCGACTAATGCCTGAATATTTCCGACAGCGACGATCCTCCGAAACGGAGCGTTCCAGGTGTTCGTCTCGTAAACCCTTCTGAATGCTCTAACACGCGGAAAATGCGAATTTAACGTCGTATACATCCGGCAACCAAAGGTTTAATTGTCGGACGACAGATCGTGGCGTACGATGGTCGAGTTAATTTTGAAATCCAGGGTAAAGTTCTAGTTATGGATACGATTTACTCCATAAACCATACATAGACGAATTCCAAAATAATAAAAAGACACATTCTTTGTTCTTTCAAGATCTTTTGCGAGCCTGAAGGATCGTAACTCACGTTAGAGAAGAATATCTCCGAGGGGTCGCGACCCATAATTTAAGAAGCTCCGGTCTAAGTAATCCTTAGCGAGCCTTAAGCAAACGAGCTTTAATTGAGTTCTCCCAGAGTACAATAGATGTATCGCGTTTAATTTTAGCAATTACAGTTCATTGTTCATAATTAGGGTCAGTTTTACAGCTTAGAGTCTATCGTATTAATAGGACGTAGGAAAGTAACGTTCGTTTTCAGTTTGTTACGTCTTATTTAATACTGAAAAATTTTTTTGCAACTAAAGTTTTGTGGTTTGCCGTTACCGTGCGTCGTAAACCGAGTCTTTGAAAGGGCTCAACACCCTTCGATACTCTCCTGAAGAACTCTTCTATCCGATAGACAGCGATCTAGCAACTCCGGGACGCGACGAGAAGCGTTCAGATAAGTATGAAGAATGGAGGAAAGTTTCGAACCAGCCAAACGATCTTGGCCAGGGAAAGCTCCGGTTTTCCTTTAAAATCTGCGTCACGTAGACCAGTGTAACGCGAGACCCGTAGAACCGACGGGTCTTCGACGCGAGCTCGGTTAATGGCCGGATTATTAGTGACAATCGTGTTAAGGATAATTGCTAGCGTCACCGTGTGCATAGAGATCTATGCGCGATCCAAAGAGCAAGGGATTGAAACGCCGGAGCACCGGTTGCTTCCAAAGTACACGAAACACGTTTAGTATGCCGCCGTAAGTCCGGAACTTATGGCAGTTTGGCAGAACGGATCGTCCTGAGCGAATACCGTCGTTCGAGGATCTTGCAGCGACGCCCTCGGTCGGATACCTGCTTAAACGACGCTCCCAGTAAAATAGTTTTGCAGCTTATTCGCGGATGGCTTTCGGGATTCGCGGCAGATCTTTGCCAACTTTTTACACGACCGTATCGTCGGATGAACTTCCTTAATGGCGGCCCGGGAAATCCTGTGTTGAAGTTGACGCACCGTAGACTACTCGACGTTAATGCGAGGGCGCGTGTTCGTTAAGGATTTGCGTTAATATCTCGACACCGGGTTTAAGGAACAAGTCTCCCGGAAGGACGACGCCATTTTTGCGATCGTCGACACTTCCAGCTTTCTGGGTTTCTTAAGTACTTCCGGAGGATTCGAGAGACTGTTTTCAGTTTTATTGGCTACCGTTTGAAGATACGGATTATTACCAATAACGTACCAAATTTTATAAATGTTAAAATACGCGGGGGAAATATGGATCGACGGAGAAACGTTGGGCGATCGTTTGCAGTGATTTTTTGGCGTCCTTTTGTCGTCGGCTCGCAATCGACACCGGGGCGTCTATAAAAGGAAGGGCGTATATCTTTCTACAGGTTCAGCGGCGATAATCGAATTGTCTCGATAATTGTAGCGGCAACAATCCAATCACTCAATTAGAGAATAACAATGCGCGAGCGCGCGCGCACGTGTGTTGGCGTAGATGACACCAGCGACAGTTTTCTGTCGGTTTGTTTGTGAAAGCTTCGAGCATCGAACAAAGGACGCCGTTTTGCGAAAGCTCCCGATAATGGACAAAGGATTCCACGAATAGGATACAGATGCCGAGTGAATGAACGCCCGACGAACGGTTGTTTGTCCTGCACGACGACTGAACTGTAATTATACACGAAGGAAAGTGACGAATACTGTCCGTTTCCATTGGATACGCGTTACGCAACAACCTGTCGTCCAATTACAATGCCTTCTTTCTAATTGCGAACGTTATTCGCTCGTGCTCGTGTCGTCATTGTCCAATCCTTCGTAACATCCGCTAACGTAACTCTGCTACAATACAAGCTCTCTATTTTTTAGCATTACTTTCGCAAGACTTTTTTAATCGAATAATTTCATTTCACGTACAATTGTTTTCTGGCCGTATGAGAAATGCAACCCGAATACTTTGAAACCAACGTTTTGTTATCCCGTTCGTCCTCTAAAAAATTCAAAATTGCCAGCCGGCCACCCCCGATGCTAATCAACGCGATCCCGGAGCGTCTTATTTCACCCTGCTGGCTGTTTTCCCCTGGAAGACCCTCTTCTCGCCGTTCAAACGACACCGCGAGATTAAATGTAAAAGAGGGTGTCGGTCTGGCATATTTTTTACCCGGAAACCACCATCCGGCCGGAATACCGCGGAAGCAGATTTGTACGATCAAATATGGGATATTTGTGACGCCGTTCGCAGGATATTCGCTTTGATTTCCCGTCATCGGGACGGGACTCATCGACCCGTCGACTCTCATTTGCCCGCCAAGACTTCGTTCGCCCTCCACGACCGGAAAATAAGAAGAATAATTTCCCTGACGGAATCCAATGTTTAACGGGGCAAATTCGTAAACGAGGAAATCGAATAAAGCTTCGACTCGTCTGGGTCGGTTTATTTATATTATTGCCAGTTTTGCAACCTCGTAATTTGAGGTTTCTTATAACATCCCTCTGTCTCTGGACTTCTTCGAATAAACAGTCGTGCAATTGTAATATTCTTCTAATTGCTGAGAAATTTGCAACATTTCTACAATTCAATTTTATACGACGTTAGATTTATTTATTGCGTATCTATCTCCGCAGCGTGTATTCTCGTTATTCGCTTATTTTCAACTGCGCGCGGTATATCGTGGTCGAGAATCCGCGTGGTGGCAGATGAGCATAATTTATTAAAACACGCTTATAGTCGCCTGAATGTTAATGAAAGCCGAGAGATTTGCATCGGTTATCGCGTGCCGCTAATTAAAAGAGACTTAGCCGGGCGATGCATTAAAATGCAAATCAGGTCTCTAGGATTGGAAGCATTATGTTCCGGTTGACCGACTCGAGCACCAAAAATTCCGAATTTCGAGAATCATTGTTGTGCGGTAAATAATTGTTTATCAATCGGTCATCGACCATTACCGATCAACAATTTGACGCAATGCAGGGAACCGGTGGAACCTAAACTTTCCATGCTCCATACATACGTCGAACTTTGAATTATACATTAATCGTGAAACTTGGAACTTGCTGATTATTGAAGCTATTAAACTGAGCAAAGCCAAGAACTGGTGTCTTGATTAAATATTCGACGCTAGGACGTTGAAGCTTTCATTGAACTATACACGGCATTTTGGGTTTGGACTTGGCTCGTTCATAGAACAGGCAATAGAATTATGCTGCAATTAAAAATAGAACTAAACTTAATACACCGCAATGTTGTTGATGCTTTCAACCTGTCGAAACGCTAGTAATTCTGCAACAGAGTTGCCTCGATACCAGCAGGAAAATGGAGCTGAAAATTCTTACGAGGAACGAGACGAATGCAATTATGGAGGTAACCAATCTAATAGACGAGAGACAAGATCGTAACCATGGCTCATGCTTGGCTCCTCGAATAACGATAGGTCCCTTATCAACGATCTGCTTCGGTCAAAGCGGGAGACAAGGCACTTGTTGCTAACATGAAACCCCCCCACCGGTAAATTAAAAAAATGGAGAAATAAAAATCTCTCGTGAACCCCTTCCACTCGAAGATTCTATTTAAATTCACGGTTGATGGTTGCAAAGTGTACTTTGCCAGGGTTCAAAGAATCAACGAAACAAAATGCTGAGAATTTCGAAATGAGAATTACATTTGCAGAGCACCGTTCGGTTAAAATTTCTCGTCGCGTAACTCTTGAAACCAATTTTCGAAATCGGTGTGGAGCAGTGCTCGAGCAATTTGGCTAGGATTGCGCCGGAACCATCGTCCAAGTGGAAACATCACGTGGGCCGTGGTATGGCGGACAAAGGGAAAGAAATTTTGATTACAACGATGTATGTAAATATTTCAACACGCGCTTCGCCCGCTTTCAATGGCCCTTTGTCTTTTGCGCGAACGCCGCTCGGCCACGATTAACCTGTTCTCCACTTCGCCTCGCTACAAGCATTATCATTATCGTGTCTCTGTGTAACGCGCCATGGCCGAACCCCAGCAACGTGGAGAACCCCGCCAGTATTATACGAACTCGTTCTGTTGTAAAGTTTTTTTTCAATAACAGCGAGCATGAAAAATATCTCCCGTGGGCCAACCCTTTCGCGTGTGTACGCCCTGCCAAGGACTCGTCGTCCGACATATTTCGCGAGCCCTTAACTCGTCCTCCGCGCGTATTTACGATAGCACGCGCTGCGCTCGACTTTTGCATTTAATTAACGACGCATTTATTCTTGCTCGACTAATGAATTTTCGTGTATTCTTCGGACGAGCGAGATGCTTGAATTTTTTAACAAATCCTACAGTTGCAGAGTATCGATGTTCAACCATTCACAGAGTCCTTTTTAGTCGCGATCTTACGCGTTTAAGCGATTATACGTTATAAATATTCGGCTGAGAATTAGATGGGTGGGTCACCGGCGACTAACATGACGGCGAAAAGTTTGGTGTTGGTCACTGACAACCAACATGGCGGTGAAAAGTTCGGTGTTGGTCATCGGGTGCACGACGTGCTAGCGAATGTGTTGATCCAAACATTTAACTACTCCTACGAGTTACAACCAATTTACCTTGACAACGAATCAAATTACCAGGAAAGTAATTAAACCTATTAACGCGTTGGAAACACATCGCGATCCCGCGATCCCGCGATCCTACTTTGATATTGTTCTCCGCGCGTCTACGAAACTCGCTGGCCCCGGTAACTAAATAGCACAATGGGGGATAATAACTTGGTGACCTTGAACGGTCGCAGTTAGCCAGCTATTCGCGAAGAAGAGAATGACCAAAGTATTCTCAAGATTGACAAACATTTTAGGACTCGAAATCGACTTTTGTCGGCGCGTTGGTGTCAAATGCCTCACCGTGGGTCGTTAAAAGGACCACGAAGAGACCAACTTAACCAGTTGCCCGATAACCCGAGCTCTCCAGCGTGCAAAATCGTATTCGAACGTGGAAGTTTTCGCTCGTTTGCTCGGATCCAAGGCTCGTCGATACGGTCGTCGATTCCACTTGGCATCCCCCATGATTGTCTACCGCCGATCGAGCTCCCATTGTGTCTCCTTGGCGAAATAACCGACGGACTAACTCGAGACTACCAGGCTGATCGAAGTCGCGCCGCGGTGGAGGGGATGGGCAGAGAAGAAAGGGGTTAAACTACTACTTTGGCATTTCGACGGGGGGCGTGGGGGGAGGGAGAGGGTTGAAAAAGCCCGCGCCGACGAGTCGCGAACTCTCTCCATTAACTCCGGGCGAAATCAACTTTCTTGGATATCCGAGAGTAAACCTTACAGCGAAAGTTCCATCTCGCTCGGATGAGCAGCAAGCTGCTAGGCTCTGCCGAGGCCGAACAGTCACCCGGGAAGGTATATAATCCCTCTCTCGCGGAAAGTTAACTCGAGACAGATCAAGTCAAATCCACCGTCTAAATGAAGCTGCTCCTCCTCCCCCCCACGGTGCCCTCGGAGTTCCGTATATTCGTCGGTGTAGCTCGGCCGCGCCGAGACGCTCGCGGCGCTAGACGGGGGATGCTCGCGTTCTCACGGGTTTTACACACGGAAAAGTATCCGTTTAAATCCGCGGGGACGCGTATATACGCGAGGGCCCCTCGGTGCTCCAGTTATGCCCGTTTGCTCGGACCTCCTCGACATCGGAACATTCGTCGATGCCCCGGGACCACCGATTTTAATTCAAGAATTTTAACAGCCAACACGCGTGAATTTATTACAACGCGGTGAAAACTGAACGCGTTCTGAGCCCTCTGAGGATGCGACAGGAAAAAATGGTAGAATTTCAGAGACAGTAGGCGACGAGGTGATTGCAAAAAAAAGCAACGACGGGAAGGATGATATGTTTTGGCGGAAAGGATGCCGGCGTATGGTTGGCTAATTCGTTAATTCATTATGTCGCGGGAAGAGCAACGTTCCCCGTCGGCGAACGGCGGACTTGAACGTGTTCGAAAACGCGAGAACGCGTTCCCGGTTTTTTCGACGAAGAAAAATTGTACGCGCCGCGGCAGCGGGAAAGCAGATTTGCATAATTACGAAACGACGGCCGGATGAGGCGGCCAGGTGGATCAATCACCGTCGCTATTTTTCACGGATGGTCGGCGGCCGAGAGAACAAGCGTAGAGTTTGCGCGGAGGGGGGAACGCGATAAATTCACGTTTTTTTTCCACGGGAATTAAGTTACCCGTTTTTCCGTTGTATCTCTTGCCGTTTCGCGTGTTCCACTTCCGGCCGTTCTTCGACGACAACTTGCTTCGTTATAAATTCAGCCGTTGTAAGCGCAGTCGTATAAATTTTTCGGTCGGGCATCTATCGATTTCGCCTCCCTTTTTCGTTTTCGTTTTCGACGACGGAAAATGGACTTTTTCTGGCTCTTTGGGGGGAAACGAACAATTTCTAACCGTGCAGCGCGAGAGAAACAACAATCATACTGATATTATATCAAGGATAATATTTATTGCTCGAGGGTTCAACGACGACTATATATAGACGCGGATATTTGTTCCTCTCCAACGAGTGCCAAAAAAGGCCATTTTCGAACATCATCGCCTGTCGCGATAAAACTGCATACGCGACGTAATAAGTCGCGGGAACGGTTAACGCGGCGTCGAGAGTTTCCGACGGAGAGGAAAAAAAAGGAACGACTATCAGAGGGTGTAGATTTATCAGGGTTTACACGCGACCCTCGCGAATAACTCGCCTTTTTGTTCCGGAAATTTCAGCAGCGGCCAATGAGCACTTGTATTCGCGTCTCGTTTTATCTCGGCCCACATCGACCGCGGAATAAACCGCAACGTGGCCGTATAAAGTTGCGAAAAGCTCCCTAAAAACTTTCCCCGGCCGGTTGTTTCCTTGCTGTTTCACGACCGAATCGCTGGAACTTTTAATATCAATTACAAGCGAACGAAAGATTATTCCATCGGGTTTCTCGCCGGCCTGGATTTCCTTTACTCTCGCGCCGGAACGTGGAGAATTTCAGAATTACACACGCGTGTCCCTTTCTCGGTGTTGAATAAGTCAGGGGATGAAATATTAACCTTGTTCGTCATTATTTATTGCTGTGCAGCGGAATGTAGAAGTCGTGCAGGATGCAGGATAGTACCAGAAGATTCTCTATTAGGTTTTAACCTCTCTGCTTTCGTTTATTTTGCACCGAGGGTGCACGAAATTTGTTTAACACTTTGTACGAACTTTATGTGCAGATACCAAGGTGTATAAAGTTTTCTACGGGATTAGAAAAAAATGTAATGCTTCAAATAATGTTTTCTGAGAGTTGCTTGAAATAACGTGTCCTACATTGACGTATTGTGGAATATCGGAGATGTCAAAGCTTTCAAGTTGTATTCTGAGATTCAACACAGATACCGATAGTACTATGATACTATTTTGGGGAGTTTGTGCATTAATAATACGATTTACATAATCGAGACTATCCGGATATAGACTACCGTAGAGACACAAGTTCTACTGAAATTGAAACTGTTGTGAAATAAAAATAAGCGATGAAAGATCAATGAGAGTTCAGCGTACGAAACCAATGTTTCATTACATAATATTACATTTGATTTCATAACGTAGAATTTTGCGAAAAAAATCTATTCTTCCACCAATGTGGGTGAACTTTACATTTTAAACGTGACTCGTTTTCCCGACGACGACCCAGAACCAGGGTCGAAACGTGAAACTATATCCAATAGAGTCGTGGTTCTGCCTTTGCTCTAAAGCCGAATAATAAGAAATTTTCGCAGCTCTATTGCGTAAAATTGAGCAAAGAAAGAAATAATTCCATTTTTAAATGTTCCAGAGCCTGATAATACGTGAAATTTTCGGTCATTATTAGGGAGGACTATATCGCGAGTAGTTATGAAGAGGAACAAACGTAATGCGATGACAATGTGATGATGAATTATATCACGAGTACCTTTTATGCCAGAGTTTCGTGTTTGCGTAGGATCTTAACCAGTTAACTTTGAATAAACGTATCCTGGCAGGCAAATTAGACACGCGAACTCGACGCTTAAATGTTATTTCAATTGACGCCAAATTTAATTGTTCCTCTGCCAACGACAGAAAAGAAGTTTGTTAATTATATTACAATTTCTGCAACGCGGAGTTGATGACATATTAGAAAGATTAAAGTGTATTTCGGTCGAAAATTAAATTATTAGAAAATTGACTTTATGCAATCACATACAGGGTGTTCAACCACCTTTGGGACAAATTTTAATGGAAGATTCTAGAGGCCAAAATAAGACGAAAATTAAGAATTTCAATTTGTTGATTAAGGCTTCGTCTTGGTGAAACCTGGAATTCTTATATCTTAACGCAAGCAGAATAGAAATGTCTTTATTTTAGTCTAGAGCAGCGAAGATTTCGTATGTTAGGCAAATGTTCAGATCCAGAATGACCTATTGTTCAAGCTTTTTCTAGGTCATCTCAAAGACCATTGTAATAAAAATAACGCACGTAGGTTTGAGCCTGTTCAACTCATAAATGTTAGCCTCGATATGGAGCAAAGGGTATTTTACCTCAAAAGAACGATTTTGTATCGTATGTCAGAATATAATGTCAACTATAGACACCGATTGGTAACGGAATAGTTAGCAGTCGTTAATAGTTCCCGGCCGTCCGGATCTACGATTCAATTTAAATATAAATTTACTGCGCGATAACCGTGCAGCGATAAATTCATCCCTGCATAATTCCTGTGGGGACGGGGGGTTAGGAAGGGATCGGTGGGGGGTCGTAGTCGGCACGTACACGCGAATGCCAGGAAACTAGAATTTTCGAGATCACGCGAGTCCAGGTCCGTCGTCCTCGCGTACTTCTCGCCCTGATAGAATCATACGGTACGGTAACTCAACTTTAAGGGCCCGTGTGCCATAACTCGAAACTTCGTTTATCAAAAGATGTCCGCGGGGACGTTGTGTTAGCGATGCGAACCTAACATGTAACTAGGCAGGCTAGCAACTCAATTTCCTGCCACAAGCTCTCGCCTGACCCCCCGTGTATTTACGAATACTCAGTTAGTCCGCGTTTGATGTCCTCGAGGACTCGCGAAATCGTTTCCCCGGAATGGACGGCATCGGTTCGCCCCGCGCGTTCCTCGCAGACTGTGTGCCCTGGCTGTCCCTTTAATAAGGTCAACAACAATTAACAATCGTTTCGGGTTGGCTCGCGGCACTCCCGCGTACACGATCGACCCCCGACGCGTAAGAAATTCAGTAGCCAGTTAGACACCGCTGGCTGCAAATATTGACCCGCAAATAGGGGCCGCAAATATCTTCGTGGCAACTTTGAATAAAATTACTTCTCTCTTTTGCAAACGTTCCGGAAGAATTCCATCCTTTCCAGACGTCATTAGAGAATAATGTTAAAAATTATTATTATTATCAACGACGTCTCTGTGTAATAATAACAACAACAATAATAATGATAAATGGCGCGATGGGAGGCACGGATGAAACTGAAAATGGCCCCATGGCGAAGATAATGGTCCCGAAGTCGTCGGTTGGGCACCGGAAACGCTATCAAATGGCAGAAACGGTATCGATATCGGATCGCGCGTCCTCGCTTTCGTTACAACGGGAATAACACGGTCGTAATTAATTGATCGGCTGCGGTACCGCGTTCTAATGTTAATGGCGCGAAACGCGCAGTGTGTCATGTATTTTCGGTTCGCCTAATGCATCGGGGGTACGGCTCATGCGTATCTTTTGATCGCGCTAACATTAGCCGGCAGGTCCAGCGATGTGTACGAGCGCGTATATGCGCGATGCTCGGCCGTTCGATATAAAGGATTGTTATTTACGGCACGGTTTATATTTCATCGGAATATAATGGAAAATGGACCCTGCGTTATGCAGAACGTATAGTCTCCCGCCCCCTCCCCCTCCCCCTCCGATCCTCCGCAACGCTCGCATTGTATATCCTTCTTGCCCCGTTCTCACTTTGGCACGGGACCAGCGGCCACGCGTTTTGACGTTTGTTCGTTGCTGAAATACGCGACTATAAGCGTCCCGCTGTAATTATTCCAACGTTATATTCGCCCTCGCGGCACGCGCGGCTATTTCAAATTATTAATCCATCCAGCGAGAGTTCCATTCGATCGCCCGTGGGAAACGAATCGTTTCGGACGATTTATCGTCACTTACGACGGAGAAGGACCCGGCCTGTCCTCCCCCGCCGATTTTAACCTACTTCTGCGGGCTGATTACTACCTGGTAAATATTTGGCGCAACGACTGCAACCGTGACGTTCGATCGCAACATTTCGAGGGTTATAAATCCCACCCCTAGAAATTATTAATAGTACTGTCAGAAAACGAAGTTGAGAAACGTGCATCTATATGGTAATATTACAATCAAAACTTTAACACCACTGGCTCACTCTAAGATCGTTGTATACCTTATTACAGAGTAATAAAGCCAGAACAACTCGAAGTCCTTTTTTTTAAAAATACATACGATCTCGCCTTGCAAGCCAATGTTCTCCGAGTATTCCTCTTTCCTCCAAGATGTCACAAGTGTGAAATAATTGCCAAGCCCATAAATTAAGTAATAAGAATAAGTGTGTTTCAAGAATACCAACGAAACAGTGAAACTTGAAATCTTGGTGCAATCACGACCGTCTAACAGGGGAACTTTAAAATTCGGCGCAATAGAAACGGACCTGCGCGCAATTGCGGGCCGAAACTGCTGAAAGACGGGGGGGAAAGCCTTTGAAATTTGGTTGGGACGGGCGAAGAATCCGCGAGGAGGTACGAAAGGTGAATTCCCGAGGAAAGTCAGTCAGAAATCGGGGGGAAACGACGTTGCGCAAACGAGACCCGACCGCACCGCATCCGGTCGGTCGCTGGTTGCTGGTTGCTGGCTCGCACGCTCGTTTCGACAACTTTTTCCCGGGTAAGGTTACGCGCACGCGAGCTTCAAAGGATGCAATTTCCCCGCCGACGAAACTAAGAGCCCCGACGAACTTTCGGGGAATTCCTGCTCCACGCATCCGCGCCTCGGCGGTGCACGCGCGGCAACTTTTGCACGCCGAGTCGCGACCTCCTCGCTATCGGGACGACAGAGTGCATCCAAAGTCCGTGTTCGCCAACTTCTCGGCCGACAGGCGTTTCCTTTTCTATTTTTTTTTATTTTCATCCACCACCCCTACCCCGCGAGAAGGGTGGCTCGCGTGTCTGGCCGCGGCCATCTCCGGCTCTCGTCTTGGATACTTTCGACGGACGCCCGAAGAGACGAGGAGGAAGCGACACGAAAGGACCTGGAGCACGGCCCAGGGGAAGAGAATGGCCGAACCAGAGAGAGAGAGAGAGAGAGACGGGGAGAGTATGAAAGTGGGCTGGCCACGGATTGTTAGGAGAGCGGGTTTACGAGGTCCCGGTGGACAGGAAGCCGAGGAAAGGGGGACACGTCGCTCCTCACCGAAAGGGGAAAAGCGTTATCTTGCCGTGTGTGACTCGAATAACGAGACCGAGCCTCGCCGTCAAGTCCGCTCGCCAGACGTCTTATCGTGGCAACGTTAATGCGATTCCTGTTTCTGCGATTCCGGGGACCCTCGTGCTCGGTTTCGTTCTCTCGCCCGACCTGACCCCGATCGCGCTACTCTTCCGAAACGCATGCTCCCTGCAGTATTCCCTCGCTTGCTAACCAAACTCCTTCCCCGGCTAAAAGTCCCGAGTCGTACGCGTGCTTCTGTTTCGTGGAAAATTTAACACATCGATCTTACGATTCCACGCGAGAAATTCAATTTTTTCCTACATAGATTTACTGTATCGCGGTTTGGAGAAGAACGTTCGAGAGTTCGTATCGCGAATAAAAATCTACAAGAGACACGGGAGTCGTTCCACGTACGCTCAAACAATAAGGTTGCAATGAAACAAGATGATCGTATAAATGAGCGAAAGTTAATTGGAGAGTAATTGGATGGGGTCCAGCATTATCGACGCGCCAAGGCGGACGACCCACCGACGTGGTCCGAGGAACGTCAGAAATGACAAAGTTGGTCTTGGTAATCTTTCGTTCCGGTGAGTTCATGATCCAGATAGCGTTATATAGTCTTCCCGGGCGAAGACCATTAATTCGAACTCTAATCTCCGACGTAGTTTCCATACTTTTGCGGCAATCCTCGATTCGGTGAGTTCGCTCCATACGAAGCCACACCACGTTAGATCGTGATCGAGAGAAAATGACCTCCGCGGAAGTTTCTGAAGTCGATCACACCGGGCAACGAATTTTCAATAATAATTTGTAGCTGTTTATTTGGCTCTGGTTGCCCACCGCGGTCTAACAATCGGTTTTTAAACGAACCTGTATCTCGGAAGTGTTCGCGTAATCTTTCAAGTATTCCCTTGTTCGACAGACGTCTATTCGAGAAACGATCTGCATATAGACATCTCGCTTCGAGTGAATTATATTCGCCGAGTCCATGCATGAAATGCATATCTGCTATTTCCTGCCTCGAATACCTAATCATTATCGTTCCCAACGCACAACAAATTAGTGCGATATTACGGGGAACCAGTCTAGTTTGCAATTCGAAATATTGGGTGATATTTCACATGGGGGAAAAAAGAAGTTACATATTTACACTATGCGCGTATAATGTAGAACGATAAGTCAAGACCGAATCTAAACTATGAATATTTCGGCTTCCAGTCCTAGACAACTTACCCTATGTAACTGCATATTTTTCGTGCATAAATATGATACGTTCCCCGCGTAGCTTACATGCATAAACGACCGTAGCCCTACTCGGAGAGATAGCGAGAAAGATTGTTCGGGAAAACGCGAATTTGTCACTACAGCTGTATTTACAACATGACCCATTTCTCCCAGCTCGAAGATCATCTATAAATTATGCACGGGACGGCCGTGTACGTGATATTAAAACGCCCCCTCCGCGTAATGTCTTCATGCATATGCAACGAGCGCGGAAAAATTCCAAAACAGAGGACCGTTAAGGGCAACAAAGAATCGCGATGTAGACGTCTAACGGCGTGCTCCGAGAAGCGAAGGTAAACGCGCCCCCTGTAATGCTTGAGAAATATCTGGCTTACGTCTAAGCTTGAAAAGTTCTTTCGAACGACCGTAAGCGTGTAATCAATATTTCTTTTAGTCGCGTTGGCTCCGGCGAACACGCGACAAATTTGGCACCGCGAAATGGTTACGAGTTTCGTCCGTTAAAATAAAATAATTAGAGCCTCGAGTTTAGGGAAAACGATATTTTTTCTCGCTAAACGACCACCAAAATACAGATCGAATGTATGGTATTACGATTCGGCTTTCAATGGTAACGATTAGTCCGCAGTTCAATTTCGTCTAAACTCAAACCCGCCTCTAATAAATGCATTTACCACGGCAACATACAATCAACGCAATTTATACAACAAAATCGACAGCTAACCGATAATTAACAACAACACGATTACATACTGAGTATACTAATCGATGCAATATAGAGACATGCTGATTTCGCTGTACAAACTGATACCAGTGCTCCGCGCACCCCCGGACCAGATCAACGCAGCTGGACAGCTAATGCTAAACCGAAATAAATCACTTGCGCATTTAATCTGCCGTTAAATTATTATCGGAGGCTTCTATTTTATCGCGACGTCCACGAGCATCAATTAATTATTTCGACTTCCGTTCCGGTGCGCGGGAACAAAAATTCCTAGCCGAAACCGCGCCGCGAGTATATTCGCGAGAAATTCGTGCGACTCGAAATTTCGCATTATTTCGCTTCCGTGGCCGCCAGCGAAGCACTTTCGTCCATTAATATTTAACCAGTCGTGGCAGTCGATACTCGTTCGATTGACATGCGAGTGACAGCCAAAACTATTACGTAATCCACACGTGAATTCTATATACCTACCCGTAAGCACCACGCCGTTTCCCCCAAAATTATAGCCAATGAATGCTCGAGCACGGAAACGACGATAATTCCTTTCCAATTATATACCGATTTCGGTCAACATTTTTCTCCGCAACGTCGGCCAAAATACGCTTCTCGTTTTTCAATTCGACGAACGAACGAACCAAAAGCCTTTCAAACGAACCTCTGTGCTGCAAATCGATAACGCTCGTTACGACCACGCGGATCGTGAATCCGAAAATCGCAGAACGGACGCATTATAACTCTTCTGTTCCAGGTTTATTCCAAAATCGCGGGGAAAAATATTTTTGTGTACGTTAAACAACGTGTTATCGACTACTGATAATAATTTGGCATTTTGCAATTAAAAAGATATTCAAAGGATTCGAAATATATGTAGATGTTGGTAAGCTGCGATTCGGTCTGGTGCGTCCGACCATTGCTCGATATTTCTACTTAAATTCGTATTTCTGGACGCTCGCGGTCGAGTTAGATCCATGATATTTTATAACACGGTCTTTTCCTGCTTCTATCAAGACCGCGAAAACAGTCACCTTCGAAATACATAAATTTCACTACTAAATTTATTTCGCGTTACGAGATTTATCCGCGGACGCCTTGAGGAAACACTTTTATCCCGCGTTGACGATTCCCAATGAATCGATCCACGCTTCGAACGAATTCCACGGTGTGTGAGAGAGAAGGTGACCACCGGGTTCGAAAATGAGTCGAAAACTGTTCAACTTTTACGGAGGATGCAAAACAGGCCGGGCTTATCGCGCGCGCGCTCGCACGGTGATTTATCCCTCAGGATGTCGGAACCTCCGCCTCTGGTGGCCTACATACCGAGAGTTATGCCCGAGCCGTTGCACCGTGTCATACGAGTCACCACCGTGAGACGAACAAGGAAATAGGAGCATCACCTTGCTCGAGCATCGCAGGAAATTCCGATGACAACATCGAACACAGTTCAACGACTGCGTTCGCTAAGCGCCTAGCCGCGAAAATGTCGCCCGATAACCGTGCTCGTTTCGCCCCGTGTTTTTTCATCGATCGGATGAACCGATGAACGATAAATGCTCGTTGAAAATGAGCTCCTATCGACAAATCGAGTCGATAATATTTCTTAGGACCCGTAAGCCTACAGATAAATTAAAGGATCGCTTTACAATCTAACTATGATTTAAAACGAGACGGTGTTCAGCTATTGACGCAAGCAACACGTGGGTCGAAGATACATTTTTGCATTAACAGGATTCTGCGTATGCGTGATAGAGGGTACCCGGTGTTTTTGCGTAATTGGACAGTTATAATCTGACTGTCCGTAGCAATTAGCGTAATTTCGGTACTTAAGCAGAAAACACTTTTTCGCGATATGCGCGGTTTATCGCATGTTGATCGTTGCCTAGCGTGCGTAACGCGGCTTCCAACCGCGGCCACCGAAATCGATACGCCAGGATATTACCGATATTAACGTTTTCCTTGCACAGGGTGGAAAGAAATACTCTGTTGTGATTAACATAAGGAAGTTCTACATCATCGGATCGGCCGAAATAAAATAAGTTTCCCGCAAAACTGACCTTAACTTTAAAGTTTATAAAATGAACCACTTTGATGGACTCCTAGAAACAACGACAAAAATGTTGTTTGTGCCAAAGATTTATAAGAACGTTCGGGGATCTCGATGATCAACGAGGCAGAGATATTCCAAGCGTGGCGCGGAAACGGTCGCGATATTGCGGCAAACTTCCGCCATTTCCGCGGGACTAATACAATTCCGTGGAAGTTTAACAATCCGCAGCAACTAGCTAAACTAAACAGATTTCGTTGCGCGAGGAAACGTCAATTGGGACGTACGCGTTTGATTTTAACAACTTGTATACACCAATACCGAGTCGACGCGAGCCTCGGCCGTAACTGACGGCTTGACGTTTGCACGGCTGATGTGTACTGATTTTGGATTTCCATCGGCTGGAACGTATATTCACCGCGTCACGGGTAATGAGGAAATCATGCCGCGTACAATTAATCCTGGTCGAGTTGAAATCGTTTCGACGAAATACCCTCAATTACCGACAGCGATATTGCCAAGACGATCGACGGGACTGCCGTCCCCCGAATCATTTGTTTAAACCAGTGGCGCGCAACCTTCTCCTCCCACCGAACCAAACAAAATAAAATAACAATTACGGGGTCTCGAATCGTCTATACGAAAGAATTACACCAGCGTTGCATGTATTTTTCAACGCGTTTCAATTTAACCGGAAAGGGGGGGGAATTGAAATAAAATAGCTTCGTGTGTAAACAGTCTCGCTAATCGATGGGAATTTAAACCAACTTGACCGTTTCGTTTCGACGCTATCGCGATGATTTCTCGGAGCGTCGAAAACGATCGAATGCGGTGGATCGGGAGAAAGAAGAGACGATGGGGGTATGGGGGGGCTGAAAAAAGAAATTGGTTCGCGAAACTCTTTCAAACGTTATCTCTATTGGCAGGCTAGATAACCGACGGGTATTCTGATCGCGCTTCGGAACGATATCGTGTTCCCTAACCGTAATGCATGACGCGGATGCGTCCGTGTAGGTGCGCGCGATGCAAAGAAGGGAGGCGACTGGATAGGCAACCGGGGGTGTAACAAATAACGCCCCCGCGCACTTATCTGAGTCATGCACTTTTCAGTGACAAGGGCGTATGATTTATTGCCCACAAGCTTGCTACAATGAGTCCAGGACGTGTTAAACTGACCGCGTTCATCATTAAAATTAATGGGTATTGGATACCGGGGGGCCGCGCCGCCGGAGGAAATGGCGGCTGGGGGCAGTCGGGACAGACAGAGAGGTAGTTCGCGCGGAAAAAGGCGTCGTAATCATTTGCTCGTTCTAATTACTCGCGCCGTGATCCCAAGTTCTGCTACGATATAGGTACAGAGATATGTACAACAACTTTTCTTAACCCTCCGGAGCTCGAAGAAACGTACAAAATTCTCAATTTAGGGAGGAAAAACGTTTTAAACGATTTTTACTTTCCGTAGAATACAGACTTGGATGTAAAACGCGGTGAAAGAATTTTTTCAAAAGCTCTTATCGCGCCGGAGCGGAGATGTTTTCAGGTTCGAGCAATCTTACGCGAGAGTTGGACGGTCGGGGATGGTCTTTTCGAAAGGATTCTCGATGAGTTCTGACGATTCTTTGAGTGTTTTGCAAACGTAGTTGTGTCGCGTACCTTCTGTATTCCAGGACGAGTTTAGACGATTAAACTCCGATTAAAATCTAACTTTAAACCGCGGGTCAGGAGGCGGGGATTCGAATCAAGGGTTTTTACACGGTTATCGTGTGTCGATTTATCTGAACTCGAACCGAAAACTCATCGACATCTACGGAAAAAGTTTATTTTAGTTCGGGAAGGAGTTTCACTTTAGTTAAAAAGGTTATTCCGGTAGACATTGATCGAGCAATCCTTCGTACGCTCGGCCAACGTCTATTCTACTCGGTCACAATTACTGTGGTTATTAATTCTGGTTTACCATGCTTCGAAATTTCACGCTTCTCTTTTCTGTGCTATTTACTTTAACGCGAGAGAATACAGCGACTCTCAATAATAATTCTATTCAAAACTTGCAACAAATCGGGAACAGAGATCTTCGATTCTCGGTTATATTTATAATACTCTCCATCGAACGGAACCGTAATAAAAAATGGAAAATCGTGTAACATGGAGGCTCGTAAAATGAAACTGTAAATAATAAACGTAGGTCGTGCAATAGAAAATTGATAAGCAGATTCTTTTTATCTGGTAAACGGTTATATATTATCGAACTGATTTCCCAGAAGTTTCGTACCGGCGAAATGGTTTACAGTCCCGCGGTCGCGCCAGGGCTTCCACGAATATCGAGGGAATATTCATCGGAAAAGAACAGTGATTACCGCAGGTGGTCACTGGGTCAAGTATAACTTGAAGTGAAACGCGAAAGCGGTTGTTACGCTCAGGTGGGACTTCTTTCTCTAGAATTATACGGAGTGGTCCACTAGAAACACGTCCGCGTTAACATCGTCGCCATTATAAATAATAGCGACAAGCGTTGCTTATAAAAGTTGCATAATTTCGAGAGGGGAGCCATAATACGGCCGTAGTAGCTTGTAGGCGGAGGCGTGGAAGAGATTTCAAAGTCCACTTCCTCTTTCTCGAATTTAATACACGGTTTCAAGCGGCAGAATTTCATTTTTATTTCATCATGTCCGATCAATTTTTAAAATGTTGAAAAATTCACTACGAAACGTTGTTGACGCGATAGTTCCGGTCGTGTCCGGTGAACGAAACTATATTTTTGAAAGACTCTAAAATAATATGCGATACGAGGACAGAACATGTTTTTTAAATGGCAAAGTGGAGGTTAAATATTTTATGAAAATAAAAAAGGAAAAAAAAAGACTTAAGTATACGACAGAGTTCCTTTCTTATTTTCTCTTTATAAAATATTCAACTAGTACCTTCCTGGTTCCTACAAAATTTCTATTATCGTGTCGTGTATTGTCTTAGGTTCTTAAAAAAATATAACTTGGATCTTTTTCTTTCGTCAAGTACACTGTCAGTGACTGTATATTTTCAAAACTAAGAATAATGTTGATGGGGGCTATCGTTTTACCCCCGACTGTAAATAAATATGGAAGAACAACAGCGTTACAGGGATCGTTCCGTAATACATGAGCGAAGGCTGTCCCAGTGAAAGAGTTTCTCGATCGCGTGGCGGTTCTGTATCGAGGACAGAGAGTGATTTCAGCGATTCACCAGGTATGTAACCGTCTCGTCGAGGATGTAGCACTTCATTCGACTTCCAGTATATCCCATCATCTCGCCGGACCATCTCCGCTATTCAATACCCATTAATTTTAATGGATGTTGGCGGTTAGTTTAACACGTTTCATACTCGCCGTCACAATGGACCGTCGGGTTCCGTAACAATTTCGCGACGTTGAACGTTAAACACCTGAGATGCGCCGTACGATTGACGCAAATGACTGCAACACATTCTACGTGCAGCTTTACGACCGGCACGGAAGTGCTTTTTACGCGAGCACGCGTTTACGCGAACCTTCGCCAAGTTTTACATCCGGCGCGTATTACGAATTTCAATTCGCGCGACCCACCACCACCTCCTCCTCCTCCATGCTCGCCGTCGTGTGAGTTAAAATTCAACCAAGGGGATGGTCCTATCGATTTTCCAACAACGAAGGTGAATTTTATTCAGATACACGACGAAGGTCGCGTTAAAATCGCAAAACTTTTGTTTTTAACCCTTCCGGTACTATTGCAGGCACGGTTAACCTGCTTGAAACTGTTCGATAAAGTATTCGTCCGATGCAATAGTAGGGCAGGTGTTTCAAGTGAATTTACAAGTAGTTTGACCCCTTCTCTAAGAGGCGTTCTAAAAAATGTTTTATTTTTTTCATGACTGGTGCGAAAAGACATTTCTAGCCGCGAGTGCCGTACACGCTCAACATTTCGAAGTGTGCTTTTATGGGCGCACACAAAGGAACAGAAAATGTCACGACAAGTGGCTGCAAAATATATAAAGAATTCGAAGGCGTTTAAAAACAAGTGGATGATGCATTTCATGGAAAAAGTTGACGATTTTTCAAAATGTGGCACAAAGCGAACGACAAGTCGACTTTCGAGACGTTTGGCTAAAGGCTGGAGTCTGAGATATTTGATAAAAATATTTCTCAGGTATCAACACTTGCATTTCCTGCCAAGAACAATTCACTTTGTGCCCCTTCGTGTATTTCAATTTCGTTTAGGGAACGTATTATAATTCGTTCCATAAATTCTGCATCCACTTTTTCCCCATTTCGGTATTTTACATGCTCGGCTACGTATTTACCTAATAGGGGCCATAGACATAACGATTTACTGTGCGATAAGTTGTACGTAGAATTGAAACGATAATTGCATAGCAGCGCCGTACTGCCATTCAACACGCTCGCCGTACACCAGGTTCTACAACTACCCCGCGCATTTTACAATCATCGTCCAAAGAGTCGTATCAACGATAATTGTGCAAACTATTGTACGAAAACTCGTTACGTCTGTGGCCCCTGTAAGTATTTCGAAAACGCTAACACCAACGAATAAAGGAAACCGCTTTCCAACCATTGCATTCTCCATCGTAAACAATTTGTCATTATTACGTTCTCGTACAAAGGCTTGTTAAACGATACAAATTCAAAAAACCAAACGAGTAAATTAATTTGAAATTCCGATGATTCTGTTGTTCGCAATATTTTATACGATAATAAAGAAACGTATAATGTAGGGTTCCTGAGTATGTTGCCCCAGGAACCGGTGGAGGATCTCACTTTTTTTAATTAAATTCTCTTCTTACGTGCAATACATTCGTATCGCTTTTTGGCCGATAGGAGGAGGAGATCTAATCCCGAACTTTTGTATCGTCGAGTGATTATCGAGGATACGCGCGAATGGGACTCGCCTCGATCGCTAATGAACCACGTTGCAACAATGAAATTTCACGGGCAGGTCGACGATCGCAAATAAGGGGCGAAAGGAGGGGGCAAGGAACGCAAAAGGAGAGGAGACGGTGCAGGTAAATCGATCTGTCGGCGCACGTAACACGCGGTTAAGTAGCGCGTTAAAACTCCGCGAACGTTCCGGGTATGCTTTCAGCATATTTGCAGAGGACTCCACTCTTGCGGCGCATGCACGCACACGTGCACACACACACACACACACACACACGCATCCAGAGAGTGTGCACGGTGGGTGGATACCATCCGGACGTTTGTATGGTCACGTGAAACGACAACGGAATTGAGTCGCGCGGCATAACCTCCTGATGGGGGGTGGGTTTCTTGAGAAGTTGGGATCATCGGGACGCGCGAGCGCATCCACGCGGAACGAAATAACGACAGTCGTTTCTTTGTTCGCGGAACGCGCGATCGATCATCCGCACGATCGATGATGATTGCTTCGGGGTCGGTTCCCTTTGGCATCCCCGTGCTTCGATCTCGAAATATATTCGCGAAACGTCGCCCGATGACTGACAGAGTTTCGGGAGTTCGAGGAAAATTGGAAGCACGCGTGAAAAACGATGTTTTCCCAAATTTGCATTCGACGTTCATTTTTTGTCTGCGAACTCGAAAATATCGAGATAAATAAACGAACCGGATCCGCTTGAGAATTCTGGATACAAATACTAAATATTGTTCCTATAGTTCTATTAACATTTTGTTAGTCCCTCGTGCTAAACACAAACGGTCCTGTAACAACGTGAATTCCCAGTTTACTTTGGTGTTTCGTATTGCATTAGACGGATGTATGTTGACTTGTGGGAGCCCGATTGTATGTCTTCCGTGCTTCCAAAGATATCATAGACTCAATTAGGCGCAACTGCAATCGTATCGTCCAAGTTTGCAATTATGTAAATTATATCAAGCGCACGGAATGTTCAATGATCGAAATCATTTGCTTGGGTAACGATTACGCGTGTGAAACAGAACAAAGAACGATCCAACCCTTTGTCTAAAAATTCTTTACGGTGGAAACATCGTACGCGAAAACCCCTGCGAGGAAATCCAATGGTTTAACTATGCTCCGTCATAGGGAAAAATTAATTCCGGGCAACTTTGTTCAGCGGAGCCGAAGGGTATTCTCCATCACTGCAGAGGAGAAGACAAAAACTAGAAACTCAAGAGACATCGCGGCGGAGCATGCTCCGACTACCAAGACAATTTTTATTCCCGAATTTATCGAGCAATTCTCCCTTATAGAACGAGGTCAATGGATATTTTCAATTACCGTGTAACAAATTGGATAGATAGAAAATGGACTATCAGAAATTCTGGCTACCAATGAAATATCATTTCCTCGTTCATTAAATATTTAAAACGGAACGTTCAACTTCCCTCGGATACTTACGACTCGTTCCCGATCTAAAACAGTGGCGTTTGCATTTTCCTCTCAATTATGGAAATATGAAGGAGGAACGCCGGGAACTTCGAGTATCCCGAGCATAGTTAATTTCTATTACATTTGTATATTTAATCTTCCCTCGGAGGAGTAATCGTGCCAACGGGCCAGAGATTCCAGAACTTTCGATAAAACTGTAAATAACGACGACTATGGGAGCTCCGTGTTCCGCAAAGAGTTCCGTAACCCTCCAATTAGCGGGGTTTGTTGAAAATATTACTAACGCGGCCGAATAACTCTTCGCCCACGCGATCCTTGCCTCGAGAAAACGTTGTATTTGTCTTCGTCGCTCATAGACAGCTCTCTAATGTCTACATGTGTGGACAAAGCTAATGCTTGGATAAATTGCTTCTTTTCACGACTCGAGATCAAATTCTGTTCTCTCGTTCGCAGAGAAACGACGATTGTTAACAGAACGGTCCCTCGTCGCGACAAAGATTGATCAACGCAAGAACCGAATCCGCTTTCGAGTTGGAAATCGATCATCGATCGTTGCTCGAGACGAATATCTCGAATTTATAAATTTATTTTTCTTATTGGTATAGATAAATACCTCGATTGTGTACCATATGGTCCAAATAAAGCGTTACAAGCTGTTTTCTCGAAAGCCAATAAAGATATCGACTACAACATTTTCTTTCTTCCATTGGGCAGCTTCTTTTTTTTTATTAGATTTGTTTCCCTGTAACTTTTCCGACCGTATTATATACCGAGTAAACTTCTGCTACAGAGAACTTCATTAGCCTAAGCGCAAATACTTCTCGAGACAGTTCAGCGCAAGTTCCAAGAATCTGTTAAAAAGATCGTGTCTTCGAAAGTATTTTCTATCGTTTCTAGAGTTCCATCAACCGGTACAGTTTATACCCATAATTCTAAAACGCTGTTTACCAGAGACGAACGCACAATTGCCAACGAACTATAACTCATAAAGCAAATGTTGGAGATCAACTCCACGGTATAAAAGAGTTATGAAGGATAATAAAGCGTTCCACTTGCTATCCAACGTTCCGTTTCGAGATTCGATTACGGTCAGTTCCCATATCGAGTTAGATTCGTTAGCGGTCCTATTCATTTCCACTGAATAACTAGTATTAGCTCTCAGTCTCCGCATTAAATAATGCGTAATTATAATGGATTAAAAAATTACGGGATTAAACTACACTCGAATAAAATGTTCGACTAAAATTTTTAGTAAAACGTATGTGTTCTCTAGCCGATAAAATAAGAGCTTCATGCGTTACGCTATAATATTAACGCGTGTTAAAACTGACGAGTGACTTATCGTCCCACGGAACGAAGTTATGCCAGTGGAATCGTATTGTACGAATAACTCGTGATTATTCCTGTATCGTGTAAGTGGATCATTTCTACCTATATCATTGCCAATCAACGAATGAAACTCGTGTAACGAGTCACTCCGTAGGATTTTATTGCCTAAAAAACCTTCAACATATTTTATTTGAAACAAAGTAAGAAATAATTAAATTTTGATCCTGAAAATAATTGCTGTTCTGTAACTTTTCTTTACTTTAATGAGCAACACTTCGGATACCAGTTTTAAAAAAGCGCGCTACGATCAACTCGTGCGTCATAACGCTGGAAAACGTATTTACGCGTAACAAAAACATGAACGCGAAACGTAGAAAATATTAGCGGGAAAAATAGTTGCCTCTGTAATTGGGAAATATTTACAAGCGTCGGGCGAACAAATTCAGTTGTTAAATTTTACGTTTATGCGCGAAACAAAGCGAAACGACTAAACACGAGCACCGACGTATGCTTTGTTAGACGAAATTGTGGCTTCGTTTAGAAAATTTCCCATTGTTTGTAATTTTCCTGCGAAATAGCTATCATTACGGGGAACAATAATTGCGTATCGTGTTTCTGCAGAAATTTTACCAAGTTCCATCATTTTACATAGAATTTAATTTCAAGATTTCTTATAATAAATTTAAATACTTGCAATGTCTTTCCATAAACCATTCAATTTTGATGAAAAAGTATACATGGTGTTTAATGGGAGATTCTAGAGGCCAAAATAAGACGAAAATCAAGAATATCAATTTTTTGATTGAGACTTCGTTAAAAAGTTATTAAAAAATTATATTTAAAAATTTAAAATTATTCTGGAAAAATTATTTTCGGTTGCGGAGGTCAATTACAATAATTTTTGGTGAATAGATATACCCCTGCAACCCTACCCATTTTTGAGAAAAAAATTCGTGTAGGTGTGAAATTTTTCGACAAAATTAAAAAAATTATTTTTGATTGCAGGGGTCGATTGCAATCATTTTTGGTCAATACACATACCCTCGAAATCCTACACACTTTCGAGAAAAAAATTCGTGTATGTGTGAAATTTTTCGACGAAATTAAAAAATTTCAAATCGTCTTAAAAAAATTATTTTTGGTTGCAGGGGTCGATTACAATCATTTTTGGTCAATACACATACCCTCGAAATCCTACACACTTTCGAGAAAAAAATTCCTTACCGTATGTCTGACCATACCGTTGATATGTTTCACTGAAATTTCATGCGTATCTTTAAAACGTCATAACTTCTGAACGGATTGGAGGATCTTAATGTTTCAAAATGCAAACGACGCGTATTTTGATGAAGAATATGTAGAAATTGTAAGAATGTTCGATAAGTTGTTTCTTAACTCCGTAAAATTAGAAAAACTCCATGAAAGTGGTCCAATCTTCAAACGATTCTAGAATCTCCCATTAAAATTTTTCCCAGGGATGATCGAACACCCTGTATAATTAGAGTTTCATTTCTAGGAGAGCCAAGAATAGAAGAATAAGTTGTGCAGCTTTCTGGTTATGCGACTTATTTCAAATTCAGTGGGAAATACTTAAACGCGACGAGCGAACGAATTCACTTATTAAATTTTACGTTTATGCGCGAGACAAGAGAAAACAACGAAACTCGAGCTCGACGTATGTTTTGTTACTTGGAAGTACGGTTTCGTTTAGAAATGTTCAATTGTTAGCAATTTTCAACTGAGATAGCTTTCGTTACGAGGAACAACAATTGCAGATCGTGTTTCTGGAGAAATTTTACAGAGTGTTGGAATTTTCTACAGAATTTACCTTCGAGATTTACTTTAACACCTTGTTCGCAGTAGAAAGCATTGTCTTATAGCAAATTTTCCTTGATAATTTTCCAAAATTCTATAACGTAGTATAATTTCGATACTTGATTTACCATGAGCTCATTTTTTTTCAATATTCTTCTAATATTCGAATCCAGTAACATATTTATATTTGTTTCATGGGAATATATGATAAATTCAAAATATAAATTGGACTTCGTAATACAGTATACATCGAAATGGATTAAAAAGGAATTTATAAACCCTTTAAACTCTAAATTGACTTCCGTGTGCGAGGTCTAGAGAATTTTGTAATAGCCAGGAACTTAAACAGTTTTATCTGGACTGAGTTAAGTAGGTTTCTAGTATTTGTGTGACAACCGGAAAGAAAAGTAACCCTATTTACAAAACATACTGGTTTTAATCTTCAACTAATCCCACAGTACCCAAGAGAAAAACGGTACGCCTGGAACTTGGTTGCAGATTGCTCAGAATCTAGGGGAAAACTTGACCAACCGATAAAAATCCTCTTTGTCTTTGATGCAGGGGATTGTATTTACCAGTCGTAAATGGAAGCCGATGATTTACGGTAATAAAAGTAAACGACTACTTAATCCAACTACCGAAACGTAAATAAAATGCAAAGCTATTTTCAAATATGCTTCAATATCCGTTTTAAACATGTTACCATAAAGCACGGAACAGCTACTGAAACTATCCTTTTTAAACAAAAATTCGATAGCACTGGAATAACCAAACTTGTCAAAATGGAGGATTTCAGACTTCGAGTTTCAAGTCGGAAAAATTGTTAAGACGCTTTTATAAAAATTCGTATCGACTCGAATTTAATTATCTAGAACGATAGATCGTTAAGATGGCCATGAACGTAAATATTTCGAGCAAATGTTTACAAAGCGAAAGAGCAACTACACCTCGATAGCACATCAAATACATTCAATCAAACTTCCCAATAAATGAAAAACCAGGCAATTCAGTTATCGCAAACAAATAGGGCAAATACTATCTGTATTTAATGTGAGAGATGCAGTCGTGGAAAATGTTCCGAATAGTTTAACTTCCACGAGGAAATATTATATTTAGATTAAGTAATGATCTATTATCAACTTACTATATACGTTTGAGATCGATGAAGTATTTATCGAGAGCAACGTACGCCTAAATGGTAACCCGACGCGAAGAATTAACCGCGACCCGCCAAAAGATGGAACGTCAAAGATGTTCCATGTGAACGCAGCGACGTCGTTGTCGAGCAGTCGGCCGCGATTCTACTTCGCCCTTTCGCTGTAGTCGATTATAATTTCATTCTCTCAAATTTCCTGCCATTAACGCGACTGTGCCGAACCGTTCTCTAATTAAATCCCGGGCGTACAAGCACGAACAACTGCTCGGAGAGGATCGCGTCGTGGCAGCCAAGGAGGAAGGAGATCGACGAGCAGGCGATATATTTACAGGGTCGATCGCGTTCTCAACGGCGCTCACCTCAATTCGATGCACTGGTTCCGCTTGTCATTGATGCTGACGATCACGTCTCGTGGTTGTATCGTGTTGTCGTCGTTGCACTTTGCGGAAGTCACTTTGCCGCGCGACGGTCCACCAAGCTCGATCAAACGCTTGCACGCGTTCGTCGCTGGCTACCCCGGGGCAACAGCGACGAGAAAAGCCTTCCCCGACCTTTTTCTATACGACCGAAAAGATGAATCCGTCGTCGAGAGAACGGCCACGCGGGTTCGTGCCCTGTGATCGCGCACCGCTTCCGTCACTGGCGTTAAAAATCGGCTGATCTGGGCTACGTTGTCGCGCACTGCACTTGTACGACGCACGGATCCCCCGAATTCTCGATCCTTTTACTCGGCGCACTGTGTCATCGATTCGGACTTTCACACGCGCGTACGGAGGATCGCGTGCCACGAGGAGGAGGAGGAGGAAGAGGAGGTCCGGTTCCCGCGAGTTTCGGTACGCGGGACGCGATCGCGATCCAACGCACGATCGCCGCGGAACGCGACGCGGGGTTAAACGATTCGTCACACGCGAACGCGGGGGCGAGGACGGTGGTTGTCGAGATCGACGAGCAGTCAGCTGATCGCGACACGATCGACGGAGAAAGGGCGAGGGCGAGGGCGAGGGCGAGGGCGAGGGCGAAGGCGAGGGCGAGGGCAAAACGAAACGAAACGAAACGAACCGAACCGAGGAGCGGCGGGAGCGCGCGTGTTTGCCCGCGCGACGACGTAAACACTCGGCACGATAGCTCTCGACTGACTCGGTAGGGACGAGCTGGCGGCTCGGTTCGCGCAAGTGGCTCGGTAACGCGCAAGCTGTACTTTCGTGCGGCTGATGCTGCTGCTGCTGAAATCGGCAACCTGACAGTTTCTTGGTCTATCCCCCTCGTGGCTCCTTCACCTCTCGCTGCTCTCTGCACACACGAGCTCACGCTATCATCTCTATCTGCGCCTACGATTTCATACGTCACTCTCGAATCCCGCGGCGCGCTCCCCACCGTCCGTGCGCAAACCGTTCGCCCTTATCCCGATCCGTCGTGAGACTGACTGACTCCGGCTGACCGTTCGACCTGTGTACCTGCGCCGCGGCAGAGGCGGCCACGGTGGATCGCGAAAAGTAACTGGCGAGCCGACCGACCCCGATTGCCTCGAGTCTGCGCCCTAGCGACATTTCTCGTGTACCGGATATAAAATATAGACGGCAGCTACCCGTGTACGTGTACCTACGCGCTACGTCTCGCGCGCTCTCCGTTCCGTTCTGCTCCGTTCTGCTCCATTCTGCTCTCGACGCGCTCTCCTCTTCGTTTTACTTTGCCGCGCGCGTTTCCCGCTATCGCCCCGGCTACGCGATGCTTGAAAAGGAAGAAACCTACCAACTCCTCCCCACGCCCGAACCCTTCCTTCCTTCCTTCCTTCCTTCACTCTTTCTTCTACCCTCTCGCGCCATGCTCTTTCGCTCTAACAGCCAACCCTCCCTTTACTTTTCTCTTTCTTACGCCGAGTCTCTACGTTGTTTGCCTGTTTCCTGCTTCTCTCCTTTTCCTTTTCCTTTTCGTCTCTTTAGTTTCCCGATTCTTCCACCCCCCATCTAGCCCCCGTCTGTTCGCGTCTATCTGTCTCTCGTGTTGGTTCTGCGGTGAGCAACGCACAGAGCACTAATGATTCCGAAAGCGGCTCTGCGTGTACAACACAATTTATGAATATCTACCTCTACCTTTTGTTTCGAATACCTATTGGTTTGCAACTATACCTTCGATATAATACCCTAAATACCTCATAATTACGCTTAGAATTTCAGCCAAGTTATGGTCATTATAAACTTATACAAGTTCTCCACTCCGTATGCCGTTAACGCATACTGGAGTATTGACTACAAGTATGTATATCGTCATAACTTCCATAGATACGAACCGTTACAAAAAGATCTTTTTCGATCATAGGTCTTAACAAAAAAATACAAACATCGTGACTGTTAATGAAATGTACGACAAATAAATTCTAAGAATCGAGATGTTTATGAAATTTGATTTTCGAGAGGATGTAAACCCCGGTTTATGTTCTAAAAAATGTATAAACTTGTTTCTCTTTTCTCGAGCATGCATTACGATGGAAATATTGATTCTGCAACGGAAGACCAAAGAACAAGGCCACCAAAAGTGGGGTAGACACGGTAGACAACATGTGCTCGGTGCACGACGTACATCTCGAAATTCCAGAAAGTGTTTCTTAACTTTCATTGGTACCATTTCAAATATAGTTGCTATTAGTCCCCCATACAGGCTTCAAAGTTTCTGTATCCGATCGATTAAATATTTTAAAAGCTTCTTTACCAGAAATTTTGATTATTTACTCGTTTGCATCCCGTCTGAATAGCGTCAGAAATAAATAGTATGCCGTGTGATTATTTTTTAGAAATCCGTGGAATCTGTACGCGTTGCAAGTCCGTTCCAGCTTATTTCGCGAATCGCGTTTGCGGTTGACCTGTTGTCCTGTCAAATGTTTCCAACGGTCAACTGTTTCCACGCATTACACGACTCCCACTTTTCCTTCCCGGTAACCAAACTTTGTTTCTGCGCTAACATATACCGCGCAATCTATTTGCTCAAAGTTCGTAATCATATGTGCGTTTTGTAGACACGGTGCTGCCTGAAATGCTAAGTCTATACAAACGAATATAAATAGCGTGTGTTGCCTCGAAAATTCATGTAGTTATTCTAACCGTAATTATATAATATTTTTTTATATGAAAGACTTGATTTTTGGAAGATGCAATGAAACTCGTGTAATGGGGGATTAAGTTTAGATTAAATCTGTGTACATCGGAAGTAGGTGACGTTCTCCTTTAAGCGAAGCCGCCGTTCCTCCGATAGCCCAAGTTTGGGTTTAGTTTGCCCCTTAGTCCAAGCTGATCAAATTGTGATCTGATGTGGGTTCTGTTTGAGTTGCATTCACTTTACAAAGAGAAGGTATTTTATTAAAAATAGTTTAGGCGATATTCTCTACCAAGTAACATCAGTTATTCCAATTGTACGCGGACTATGTTTGAATGAAATGTAGGGAACGCGGTCTAGAACAGATCTTGACGTCTACTATGTTCAAAGTTAGAATTGAATAAGATCTACACGACGTAATGCACTCTTCGAAGAATCATCAGTATCTCCGATAGTCCTAATTTACATTCTACGTAGGTTAAGTCCAGGTTGAACTTCAGCACCGTTCTCTTTCAAATTGCGTCAGATTAGCTCAGACAGACCAACTTTGAATTGTGTTCAAACTGTGCTTGAGCAAGATAACCCTCTTCTTAAAGCACCCTGGTCGCTCTTTCGATAGCTTACATCTGGAATAAGCGAACGTGAGAGAGTCTCGAACGAATCTTGACGATCTGTACCTTGACTCTCGTTCGAATTCAATAAAATCAACCTCGCACAACGTCCAACTTTGAGTTGCGTTAAAATTCGATTAAACATCGATACGTGGCTCGTATCTCGATTAAATGCAGGTCGAGTAGGCTAGAATAGATCTGAATGGTGTCTACATTGTCTGAGTAAAATGTGGACGAATAAAATTGAAATTTAGATGGTAGTCTGGATGAAATTCGTGTTAGATAGCCTGACCTATGAAACAATGTCCTCGTTTCTGCGGTTGCCCAACGCTGGGTTAGGTTTAGATTAAACTTCCGTTAAATAATAGTTCTCTGCAGAGTGACGACGTTGGTTCTTTGATAGTCCGAACGGTCAAGTCCGGATTAAGTCTAGATTAAGCCTGTGTCACGTCTAAACTGGGTTTCGGTTATATCCGAGTCACCGTCCCCTTTGAAACATCATGCTTGGCCATTTTTCGAGAGTCGCGTCCCGCGACAGTTTTGCAACGGTTCGCTGTACATATTTCGCGAACTAATACTTCCGTTACACGGGCGAGAACTAAATTTCATCGAGTAACTCGCTAACGGGCTAAAATATTTAACATCGTTTGCGCGCGAACTAATTTCCCAAGTATTTTTCTTTCGCTATTTCGCGAGCATCAATTTCTTACGAGCATTATGAATTTCCCCGGCTACCTTCGCGGAAAGGGTTTTACCTCGAAATGGGTGGTGTAATTATGTTTATCGCCGAGTTTAATATACGTATTTATCACCGCGGTTAAAACATGATTCAAGTAGGAACGTAAGAGCCCCGTTATGGAAATGTCTCCTCTGGATACGGAGTTTTACTCCGGCATCGACTATAAACCTATAATACACTTAAGAGTGCACCATCTTCTTCGACAAATACAATTGACTCGAAACGACTGAAACAGGGTTTTTCTTGGAGCAAAATGTAACCCCCGTCTCGTAAGAAAACTCGCTAAACATCGTAGCTTAATAACCGTAAGAGAATCTTTTTCGTTACCATTTTAAAATCTGTCATCCCGGACGCGCGGAAAGTTTGTTTTTGGACGGTTTCTTTCCCAAAAAGTTTATAAACCGGTGAACCAAAGGATACGAAATACCGTACTTTATCATACACCGACTCATCGGACGTTTATTTCTCATAGAACGGATTTTCTTTGTGCCGGCAAACAACAGTTAGCATCCGGGAGGAGTACGCGCAGCGCAAATAACGCAAGATTCAATTTGCTAGGATTACCTTCAGCGTAGCGTGTATCAACGAGACAGTAGGTTAAATAAAGTTGCTGGTGAATCTGGATGTTTAATTTGACGTCGTTACGGGATGATTTTAATCTCGCGTTTGCAGTTCAACTTTCCACCGGGCTACGAGCTGTTTCGTTCTCTGTTGCGAGTAAAATCTAAAGCAACGTCCATTACAACGGAACGCTTGGAACACGGGCTCTGAAAATTCTACGAATCCTACGTTGATCTAATTATTTCTCATACCAGCCGAGTATTATCCCGATGCTCGCGTAAGATCTATCAATAAATCGTTGTTGCGTCGCGTGGTTTTAAGAGTGAGAAGATTACGAAGATACCAGCATCTTTATTAGCACCAGATTCTGTCCAGTTTGCGTTTTCACGGACATATTTTATTACTGGACATGTAATATCGTTGCTCGCTGACAAAGTGAACGTAAGAGGCCGTTTCCAGCGGGGCGTTACATTTCGTTAATGCTGGGAATTCGATGCAGAATTCATAGTTGAACGAAATGTCGGGTTATAACCGCGCAGGTCGTTCCGGAAAGCTCGAAACCCGCGATTCGACGTTGAATTTCACGCCGCTATCAGACCTTTAAACATTGATCGTTCGGTCACTTATTCTATATAACGTGTGTAATTCATCGGGTTAACCGGACTGGAAAAATGCCTTGAATTTGGCGCAACGAAATCGCGATCGCGATAAGATTCGTTTATCGAACGGGCCTAAAGTTTAATTACGACACAAAGTCCATTACGCGATTTAATGAGCGAATATTATGGCCGTGAGAGGGGAATCTGATAACGGAACGCGCGTTTTTCTCGAGTCAATCGTTTCCCACCGTTTCGGAAAAATGTAAACATTAATAACACGAATAGGACGGCTAATACATCGTGGCGACACCTGGTTCGCCGACTATAATACGACCACCAGAGAGCCACAAATCACGGCCGGTTGTTTCCCGAAAGATATCGATCAACTTTGAATCCGTATACTCCGTTTCCAAACAGGCTACGGTGTTAAATTCGTACAACGAAACAAAGAGGATCGACTAACGACGAACCTGTGTTAAATGATCAAAATTACAAGGGACTTTTTTAATTTCGATCCGACTAAATCCACCAGTTTGAATTTAAAAAATTTGAATGCAGATTCGTGATCGATCTAAGAATCACTAGATTTTCAAAAAACTCGAAATACAAAATATGACACGTATCAATGCGTATATTACTAAATTGTTACGATCATTGATAACATTGGCTGTCGCGAAAGAGTATTTTAACGAGAAAGGACATGCTGCATTCGGATAGGAAACCATTTCTGGCAACGAGACTTGCTAACGAGAAATGATTTTATTTAAATCGATACCGCTGTTCATTCACCGGCCGGAATAATATTTTCCCAGTCGCAATAAAATGAAATGAACTAAATGGAACGCTTAACGTTGTATCGTTATTAGCCTGGGTAATTACATCATTAACACGAGACGAAACACGTCAAAGTGTATGGGCTCGTAATACAGATCGACGGCTACGTTTCTCTGTGATCGCGAAATTCATGCACGTCGTAATGTGTACACGTTAATTGCATCACCGTGCGAGTAATAAACGCTTTGCGGTTTCACTCTTTCGCGAAACCACGTTATTGCATCGCCAAAGCGGGCCAGAACGGAAGTCATCGCCCTCGAAACCGCGGGACACTCAAGAACGAATACGCGAAAACGATTCGAAATGATTTATCGAACATTGTCACAGTCGATCGAGCGACGTTACGAGATATTAACATTATCTCTAACTTTTCAAGCGGAATGAACGACGTAATCTCCCAATCAATTTCAAACGATTATATCAATCATAACGAATTCCTGATACACTGTAGCTGACCTTACATTCTCGTATAATAATACACGACTCGATCGACCGCGCATCTATTTTAAAATGAATTAAATTTCATTTAGCATTTCCCACAGGTCAGCTGTGTTTTAATCTGTATCTCATTTTAGCGTCGTATCGTAAAATTGTTTCAAAAGCCAAAGATAATTTGAACCATAGGGAAACGTACACGTTGCCGGGAATTCGGCTAGTTAGTCGTAAAGATGAAAGCTCCCGTACATACGGGCAAACGGTGAGATATTAATCAGCCATTAACGTTCTTGCATGCGTATCCGATGGCGCGTGCATGACGTTATGTGGAAACGTTAATTCCTGCAGGATGTACACGTCGAGAGGTTTGCACCTTTGCTGTTTCACCAAAATCCTATGCCTAGGAACGACGGGACGGCCGGCGAACGGGGAAACTCTGGGCGTCATTCTAATGCATCAAGCCGCGCGCACGTGTATCGAGCAGACTTCGTGCGTAACGAGACAGCCACGTTCGCCGTGATAATCTCGCTTCGGAGTCGCAAGGAATTACTCGCTAAAGTCACGTTCCGCCGAAACCCCGGCAATATTGCCGAAAGAAACCGAGAACGAGCCATCGACTGCCATTGACACGATCTCGTTAATCGCCACCAGCGACTAATCGTACACCCCGCTGACTGGGGAAGCTTTCGCCCCTCGACACTCTTCCGACCAACGTAAATCCACCATTCTTATTCCAACGGCATACGTAAACCCCCGTATTAAATTCCAAACATTAATTAAATACCCCGTCTCGCGATATAAATAGACCACGATCTTGCGTCCTGTACGTAAAGTGAAACCTAATTTATTTTAAGGGAAAATAAAATCACCTCGCCCGAATTAAGTTTTCCTCGAACTATTTTTATCCAGATCTACTACGGAGGGTAGTACTCGAACACCGAACATGCTGGTATGCATCGATTCGAATAAAACTTTGGAGCCAATTGCATTAGGTTAATAACAAAACCTTTTACTGCCCTGATCCAAATAGCCCGGCATAGAGATTGGAGCGCGAAACGTTGGGAACTTTATTGCACCTTTCGAAAAAATCCTCCATAGAACCGATTTTCTAAAATTATGTTATTAACCGTGCGAGATTCTTTCAAACAAATTCGAGCATTCTCCTCGATTGTTTCTAATGCCGCGGTCTATTAGAATTTATCCACTAAAATTTTATGCTTTCCTAAATACGCGAGAGATTTTCCGAAATATTATAATCGAGGCGAGAAAATGCACCTCGTAATTCATCCAATTTCTGTAGAATCCTATATGATCATTAGATAAGGCTACCTGAGTTAGGTTAATGGTGTACCTGTACCTTGCATTTATGCCATAAATGTATATTTACCTCTTCTACTTATTACATGCAATTCTGTGGCAACAAAAACACGTTGTTATTATTTTTAAACAATGGTTGCATGTCACTCCCTTTTTTTTTAAATTATTATTAATTTACCGATAGTCTTCTGATATAGTAAAATAAAAAGTATACAACAAGAGTCCATAGATGCATGGAAAATATAATAAAATTAGTTGGATGTTAGGATATAGTAACATAACTTAATCAGAGCAAATGGCATTAGTAATGGATAGGCTATGGGAGACAGGAGAGATTGAACAGATCGATGTTGTTGCAAAATTTATTACCATTAACGTATAACTGATGGTGTTATATTTACCAAACAATATACGATGGTGTTCGGTTCGATATAATGAGGAATGTATCAGATTTCTAATTGACGCGCGGAACTTAATGTACTGTAAAATGTCAGAACATACAACATGACAGATAATTAATTTTTGTAAAGATAATAAGTTTCGAATACGAAATTAATGTTTGCTCATTACGTTACGTATTAATTTCAAAGCATAATAGCGGCTTATCGATCAAAAGGTGATTTTTACTTTATGTAAGACACAGTAGAGCAACTACCCTCATAATCGAAATATTAACCCTCGTCCGGCGGACTCAAGTGCGATTAATTTAGCCAGTGATTCCATACCGACGAACAAAATAAAAAATTTTGCGAGGCATCGATCTGAGAGCTTACAGTGGATTGTGTGCTCATTAATAATTAAATTTTTAAACAAAGAATAAAGTTTAAATGTAATCGGAGTTTCAACAATTTGGAACATACCATTTTGAATGCTAATTAGTCCGTAATTACAAATATCCGGTTCATTCCACTGCAAATATAATGGAATAACAAGACAAGTTTTTGCATTCAGAGAGGAAGAAGCCGACTATAATGAATTTAATTACAAATATTAGATCCATTTTCACTCTCGTGTGTTGGACCAACGAAATAAATTCTTTTCACTCGGAGGGAAAAATCCAGACTTAATTAAAAATTTACCACGAGATTCGAACCGTAACAATCTATGAGACTTTTTAAAAAGTAGAAGAGCTATTATCTTTTGTCGGATAACCGCGAAGAATTGTAAATTACCCGAGTTCCAGAAAAAAACCGATGAAAATCGTGTATTTTGGTATTCGAGGTTTTCAACCACCCCGTTGCTACGGTTAGGCAAATGGCTGAGGACGGTGGGTGCACACACCCTCGACGAACACGCGTTAAGTTAAGGCTAACCAGAGTACGTCTTTATCCCCTACACCAGTCTTAATCTGTTTCTACTTAACCGAACAGCCGGGCGAGCATTCCTCGGTGGATCCTAAGTCACCTGGATTAACTCCGATTCGCCACGTCCCGATACGATTTCGACAAAGATGGCCGCGACCGAATTTCCAAGGAGTCAGCCAGACAACACAAATCGCCTGGAACAGCCCCCGATACCGGTCGGCCGGGCCAAACTCGAGCCAAACCTGGTCCAGCTTCGACGTCGACGCGTCAGAAACAGCCTGGGTCGATCACCTCCGGCCCATCTACCGGGTTCCAGCAATTTAATCAATGCTGATCCAGCCGGTTTCGGCTCGATCTAAACTCGAGAATGGCGAGGCGCCGCGCCGCGCTGGCTCAAACGGTTCACAAATATTCCATTAGAAATTCCATCGATACCAGAATCTTTTATGAGGTGTATCAAACTACGCCCCGACGGGCCTCTGGGGTCCACCTGGACCCAAACTATTTCTTCTACGAGTTCTGATTTTCAATAAATGATATTAATGGCATTAATAAGTACGACGATACATCGATCGAAATCCTCGTACCGAAATACGAAATAATGAAATTTAGATTCGGGTATAAATGCAATCGTCCGCCATCCGGGGGTTAAATGGAACTTCGAACCCAAAATAAGATCTATTAACGGATCGTTTAACAGGCGGCTATATTTAATACGAACCTCGGAGATGAAACCAATTTTACGAAATACTCGCTGATGATGACTCTTGTACGATTTTCTAATCATAGCGACTGGCTTAGACTCTTTCGAAATCGATATTTTACCGCAGAAGCTGTTAATATTTCTTTGTATAGCAACAAGAGAAGGAGATACGTGGATTGCCTGCTTGCGAGTTAGGATACACCGTATAGTACTGCGTAATCGGGCAAGTTCAGTCATAACGCTGCTACCAAACCTAACTTCAAAGTATAATATCTATACACGTTAAGAATTTTGAGGTAGTTTCGTACAGCAGTACGATAAGTTAGCCCATGCTAACCGATACAAGATATCGTTGCATCTCGCGCAGGTTGGTTTCATACTAATCACTCCCTACTGACAAATTCGCTGACTCCTATTGCGTGCACTGTACATTACGTTTATGCTTAATTTGACTGCCTTTCAGTGTCTGCTATCGAGTAATTCTATTTTATAAAAAGAAGTTATTATTATTAAAACTGACTACTGTTCTGTAATTTTTAGTCTAATTAAATGTTGTTTATCATCGTGGGAAATTGTATGCAAAGATCAGGTGAAACCAGCATTTAGAAACAGACAATTGAAAGGCAACTGCTATAGATAAAGTTTCACTGGTAGCTCGTAGTTACGTTTACGTATCTGCTGACATATTTAGATGTTTATCAGTTTGTAACCCTTTGCGTTCTCGATATCTGACAAAAATAATAACGATATTAACTTTATTACAGTACCACCGACAGCATTAAAGAGATACACATCGAAAGACTGTAACACGAACCCTACAATGAGATAGACTCGACAGAAATGATCGTCACAGAAGCTACGCTTAAAATATCTATAATAAATGATACCTCCATCGAGGTTGGTTCAAACTAAAAAATTTGGCATCGCTATAGACGACGTTTCTCCGTCGTATCTTTGGTTATCCAATTACGACGCAGATTTTGAAGCCAAATAATCGGACGTATCGCGACGCCGTGGATCATTATAAGGATACGCGGCCACCGAGCTTTTTCATTTGTGTCGCGCGACGACTTATGGCCCTATTAGTCGATAATGGTGAAAAATACGACCATAGGGGTAACGATCTTAGCTTATAGTGATCATAAATGTTGGATAAAATGTCGCGCAACGCGAGGAGGTAATGCCGGCAATGCGGCCACGGTAAGCATAAATTCACGGTAAGTGGCATGAGTTATGAAAATTTCATGGCACGCGGTGGATGCTTTATTCATTCATGGTGTACGCCGCAATAGTGTTAAAACCGATGTTTTTTTCTTCATACGACCGCGTAGTTACTCTTACGGAGATTGAAACGGAGATTCGCGAACGACAACTGCAACAAACCTCGAAAACTGTTTTCCATCTACAAAATATCCTAGCATTAAATTATTTGGACAGTCGCGGTCCTTGGACCGAACGTTCCGAACCGACCCCGCGGAACGGAGAGATCCAATTTTCGCCAAATTGCCACGTATTTCAACAGAAAAAATAATTTCCACGATCAAAGGTTCAGCTTTTTTAAAACGATACGCAATCACGCCAGCAAATATAACGGTATCACTTCGAAAGATTTATGAAACATTTACCCGTTTCCCCGAGAACTCGACGCCGACCTCCACCGACCCGCCGCTCGTTGGAAATATTATTTCCCTGTTGCCCGGTTTCGTTCCTTTGAATTTGAAATTAACCTCTGGTTATACGATCCTTTTTCAATTCTTTAAGAAACGATTTTTTTAAAGTTATCCAGGACATTGTTAAAATATATTTTACATTGAAATATTCGAACGTAGAAAAAAAATATGAGCAAGCAGTGGGAAAAGCCTGATACAGACAGTTAATCCGAGGACGAAGCGACTCGTGAAATGACGCTCAAGACGCGCCGCGACGCGATTTAATGAATATTAAATGGCCGCCGCGTATCGGGTTAGAATCCCTGGTCGCAGTCATAGATAGCAAATTGGGAAAGTTGGCGAAGCGTCGGTGCTGCCGGGACGCGTTTGCGTCTTGTTGTATTATCTTAGAAACTTCCTGACATCTTATAAGTTCCCGAACTTTTGTTATATACGTATTCAAAGTTGCGTCGCGAGGCTGCGGCGTGACGTTATTATTGAATATGAAAGGAGTTACGCGCGAGTTGCTCCTTATCGACAGATAAAAATGCCCCGCCTCTTTGAGGCGTTTAAGTTATTGGACAGCTTGAAGAATGAGGTCCTGGTTGTTGTTTGCCGCCTAACTCTGACGCCCTTCGACTTCCCGCAGCCTCGATGAAGAGTAATGTTCGAAAGGAAACAGTCCTCGAGACTGGTTCTAAGGGAAAACTATCCCAATATGCCCAATAACGCTTACAACTGTTTTAAAAACCGAAATCGATGTTATAACGCGTCTATTTTCACTCGTAAATAGAAGATTCGATAAATTAAGGTTATTCTCTTTTCTTCAAAACGGTGGATTATAAAATGTTCCGACGTGGAATGTGAAATTCCTTTCTCTTTTAATTAGAGCGATAACTTGGAAGGAACGGATCGCGAAAAAAAATTCATCGTACAATACAATTTTCATCAAGCTAGAATGTTTGTTGTTTGCAGCAAGAGAGCCGCGTTTCTCGACGTTTAATCAGAATATTTCGAGTCGGTGGTGGTGGTTCACGGTAACTGTAAAACTCTCGAGACGGATAGTACACACTTGATACATTCTTTGCCGAAGTTAAGGTAAACATAAACTTCAAACTCCGGAGAGAAACAGAAAGAGAGAGAGAGAGAGAGAGAGAGAGAGAGACGACGACGACGACGACGACGACGACGCGGTGGAAAGACCGAGGAAATCGTCCAGGATCTAATGAGCATTCCATTGCGTCGCTTAATTTTGTATAAACGTCAGCGTAAACAAAAATATTTTGCATCGCGAATACTTCTCGTTTATCGAGTGACTCGAAATTTATATTTCTCTGTAAACGAACGGATAAATAAACCGAGTCGCAATTATGTTAACTTTAATTATTGTGCGCTATACATTCGGCTCGATAAATATTTATATCGTTGCAATCAAAGTGAGAGATTAATGAACGATAAAGATTTGAACGCCAATCGCGACTGTCAGTCATTAACGATGCTATGAATCTCGTCAATGTCGAAAATATGAAGAAAAAAAGTAATCGTCTCTACACGGCTCGAAGCTCAATAAATTTTGAACTTTATATTACACTTTTACGAAGTTGCTAACCCGGTATGCATATTCGAAAAATCACCCCACGGCTTCGTCAATTCATTGACTTTCATAACGTTATCAGTAACAAGCTTATCTGTCCTATGCAGAGTGGCTCGATAACGACGCAACTCTAACCGTGTATAGTTCGAAACATGAAGCGTCTTTACGAAGTGTCGGCGGTGAAATACGTCCGTACGAGTACCAATAAGCGGTTATATGAAATACCTCGCTATCGCGACGACTTTATTACTACCGTAAAAATCCTCTTCAACGTGGCTCAAGTGTAATATGTAGGTCAACGTTTTCGATGGTGATTTAGATACGGAAGCCAGCGGCCCATTCAGGCCGCGGAAACCCTGTACTTTTCGAAATAAATATACCACGTCCACCGGAAAATATATGATTAAAACGTTACGGAAATATTTACGTTTAAAACGGCGTTGTAAACGATTCGACGCGAAGGTGGTAATTAATTTCTACGTTTAATATTTTTGTTCGCCCGATCTGGAGATTGCGGGCGAAACGTTAAAGCGAATGCTACCGGCTCGGAGCAGCGGGAAAGCGGTCGATCCTAATTATTTTAAACGACGAGCATCGAGTCGAAAAGGAAAGCAGAGAGCCGTACTATTAATTGTTTATTCCCCGTTAATTACCTCCGTGCGCCTTTGTTTCGAGCGTCGCGCAACGGCGTTGTTCAATCTGAAACGCGGCAGCGTTACAGCACCGGCGAACCCCATACGGATAATTGGCACGTTATTTTGAAAATTCGCGTAATAGAGCGAGCTATCACGTCGTGATGAGATATGAACAGCGTTATAACGAAGACACGTAGAAAGCACGGTGCAATATATCATGCATAACAAGTGACTAGCCTGGCTTCGCGCGCCGTGCACGAGCTGTCTAAGGGATGTTATTGCGTTAGACACAATCAGAATCATATTTCTTATACGATACGTAAGGAACCAGCCCTGTCTCCGCTTTCATTTTTAGCACGTCGCCCGTCGTCGTTCCATGCCGCCGATCGGTTTTTCTCTATCAATGCGTGAGCGTCCCGAAAGTATTACTCGTTCGCGATAAACTCCCTCCGAGACGGGGCTGAATGCAGTTCAACGTAATTCAGAAAACTTTTTCTAAAGAAAAGCTATTATATAATAAAATCATCGAGAGTCCTCGAGTACTTTATTATCCGTCATTATTATTGCTGTTTTTATCGAGTGCTGTTGCACTGTAAAGTCGAGGGAGCGAGGGGTGGAAAAGTTTTCATCCGGCGAGGAACCGGCGGTCTTCCAAATCGATTCTTTCACTCGCCGAACTTTGGTCGCGTGCCTTTGAAGGCTAACCGAAACGTCTGATCCAATACGATTGGCAATTCCTTCCAAAGATCAATTTCTCAGCTCTGCATAGTGTCTTGCATTCGCTGGTCCAACGTCATCTGCAGGAGCACCACGGGGGGCTACTCCCGCGACGATTCCGTTGTCCAAAATGGATTTCCGTACCTCTGGTTCCTTAACAGAGCCCCAAAAGGCCTGTTTTAAAGGCCACAGTCCCAAGATGAATGGCCAACGGTTGGTCCAATATCCAAGAACAGGAGCGCGGATCTTCGGGCGAGAATGGTCCCTGATTGTTCGGTTGGACGGAAACAGGAGGCAACTGGTGGCCGTTAGTACCTTGCGTTGTCTATGCACACGCACCGGGAACGCAGGGGTAGTCGACAGCCAAAACACTACTTCTAGCGTCTAACAGCTGGCATTCGGCCAGCCCCGTGGCCGACACCCGTTTCGAGAGTTCGCCAGTCTGCGGCGTGGTCCTCGTTGTTATACGAGGATTACCGTACGCCATGTAATTACGTCGGTTTTCCCTTCTCTGCCGCTTTATCCCCGTGTATATTCCATTCTTTATCGCTGCGTGCGAACGCGCCCCCGTCCGCCGCGGCATTTGCATCCCGTTAAACGTCGTAAAGTTGTCAAAGCGGGCTGTTATGCGCTGGATCCCGAGCCGCGTTTGCGGTGTCCTCCTCCGTGCCTCGACAAACCATCCCCGAAACCCCCCCATCACTTCCAACGAATCGACAACAACCAAAAGGCCCGACTGTGCCCCGACCGGGGGGTTAAAGCTTCTTATATTGCTACAATTGCAACGAGTCTGAACGGAGGAAATTTAGGGTGTCGCGAAAAGTAACATAGTGGACGACGCATTCCTCCGGAGTCTTGACCCTTTCGGTAGGGTGAAACACTATCCCTGTTGATACATTTACGACCAGTTTAGAATCGGGGAGACTTATGTTGTCAGCCCGGACGTTTTAGCGCCAGGACCTCGGAAATCTGCTGACGTTGGTGCTTAGTAGATCGCATACGTTATGCAACTATTGCGACGCTACCCGACAGATAGTTTTCAAATCTTTCGCAAACTGGGTCGAAACGTTAAGAAACTATTTTTTCTCGCCCGTACTTGTAAAACCGCTAAAACTGGCGCAATTTATACGAGGCACAGGTGGCTGAGACTTCCACATTTAATTAAGTACTGTCGGTCCGCGAGAAGGCTAACGAGTGTTTACACCCCCACTCTAGTTTACAGTCTACCCTACTTATCTTACGCGATACAAATGCTTCGATAAATCTGATATGTGCGATATGTTTCCTTTTATTTATATTTCTACTTGGCTAACGAATTAACTCGGGAATAATTTTTTCGTCTCTCGGGTACACTAACGGCCACCAGTTGCCTGCTCTTTCCGTCAAAGCGAAGGATCCGGACTGTTTATCGCCAAACCTGGCGCGCCAATGAAGACTCGCGCTAGAAACTTTCACCCCGAGGACTCTCGATGGCGGCTCGCTGCGCTAACGAAACTTCCCCGAAGAGAATCTTCCGGGACGTTTTGATAGATTTTCGTCGAGCACTCCCGACCTCGTGGCGCGACTCTTTGATCGATTAAGCGGCTGCCAATTCGTAGCTCTAATCTTCTTCCTTTTTAATTTTCTTGCTTCGAGGGTGGCGAGCTACCGCGGCTTTCGAGTTTGGATCTCGGCCGTTTCAACGAGATAACTTTCCTAGTCGACGTTGCTATGGCTTTAGTAAATTAAGGAACGATGTTAATGGTGACGAGCTGCGAATAGTTCGGTTGGATCGATCGACAGCACTATCTTTAACCCTTTGCACTCTGAATTATATTTCAATTTTGTTACCAGCAGCTCCCAACGCCTTTAAGTGTTTTATTTGAAATTTACCTGTTAAAATATCTGCTTTATTTACACTGTTGTTGCATTTTGTAACTTTCAAGTGTACGATATCTCTTTGGTTTGGACTTGTAAAAGTGCAAAGGGTTAAAGCAAGTAGTCCAGTGGTCGAATTTCTCTGTTAACACACGTTAACGGAGCGAACACCTTTCGAATTTACTTCGAATCGATCGCGAACAAGTTTCGAAGGATACAACACGACTCTAAGAACAATTTCCCGCTAAAAAGTACACGGTAATAAATTTCAATTAGATAATAGAAACGAAATACGCGAGAGATAAAATTAAACGAATGGTATTTATCGTATCTCGTTTGTAGCTTTCAGTTATCAAGCTGACACGTTTCTATCGGATACCATAAACTATAAAAAACCCCCAGCATATGTTCGTTAATAACAGTTGCAATTCCATTCCGATAAAAATCTCGTTATATCGAAACGCAACGAGTCATTAAAGGAAAAAAGAGAAACGCCGGACGGTGGTTTCTTAGATGTTACGACAAGTTTTCCTGCCGCTACGAAATAAATTTAACCGCATTCTCGCATGCTTATCCGCCGTTATACGCCCGCCGCGGGAATAATTACTCGAGCCGTAATTTTTACAACGGGTCAGCGTGGCAATGGATATCAGAGCGTAGAAATCGGGATCTCGTCACGGGAGAAATTTTTAATTCAATTTACCCGCGAACCTCGCGGAAAAGTTTTACGGTTTGTTTCTTCGATCGAATTCGTACACGAGGTGAACATTCGTACTCGAAGACCGCGGGTCGCGATCGAGTTTCAACTCGGTTAGATATTCGCGAACGAAGACCACCACGACGAGGATATCAAAAGATCTATCTCCTGGCTTAATGAGGAGTGAAACGAGACACTCGCCGGTAATGAAATCAATGTGTGTCCGTAAGCACCGGCTAAAAATCTTACGGGCCATTTAACAGCGACTGATAGAACTTCGTAAACTCCATTCTAGCCAAGTTACATCCGTAGACACAAAGTCTCTGGAGAAAATCAATTTTACGCATATTCGTCGAGTAGAACCCGCGTCTAGAATCGTATCCTCGTGAATGTTTAAAGAAGAAGACCACGTGTAATATTCGAATGTTTGTAGTGTTAAAAAGTTCGTCGCACGGCGACTTCGAAAGGGATTTCGATCTCTGTTTGCCCGGGAAACGATTGGTTTACGGTAATCCTTGATCCGGAATTAAAGGTTAGAGGCGAAGACGCCGTTCGGCTTTTTCCCCGCGCGTCCCTCTAATAAATTTTCAAGTCGTACGACGGCTTGTCGCGGAACTCCGGAACGATGTTATGGACGATGCTCGAGAACAAGAAGGGTGGTTACACAGTCTACGTTCGCGACCCCCGGCACATACTAACGCGGATTTACCGAGCCCATCCCACCACGCGTAACGACGACCGACTGCGGAACGGGGGGTCTCTCTATATGTGAGAGATACGCCGGCAGAAAGTTGCAGCTCTCTCGTTGCTGTATCAATATCTCGTTAGGAGGTACGATGGAAATAAAAGGGCCAGGGATAGTCACGGCGACTGACCGTGCAAGCGAAATTGTAATCTTCGTCCCGCGCACGTACGCCCCTGTCGCCCTTTCCATTACCCGTTATAATGATAATCGTACTTCGAAAATAGAACACTCAATTAGGTCGCGGACGTATAGGCAATCGATAGAGGCGCGCAAGGATACACAGGGAATACGAAAACAATTATTGCCCGTCGGAATTGCCGGCAAATTGTTCGATTTTTCGGCCAAATTGCGAGTTCATTCCGGCCCCGACGCTGGGAATGCAAAAAAGTGTAATGAAGAGCGGAAGATGATACGGGCGATCCGCACGAAAATGGAAACGCGATTGTGTCGGGCTCCGCTGGCTGTTCCGCGCCAGATCGCGGTAAGCATGCACTTCGCCTTTTTAATCCTTTTCCGCTTCGTCTCGAATATGTCTGTTTCGCTCCGAGTATCGAAACGTAAAATTGACCAAAAATGATGTTATTGAAAAGATGAAAGAGCCACGCGATCGACCAACTACGCGTGGAAAACGTAATTCGAGGCCGCGAAACGATCGAATAACTGTTTCGACGAGCCAATGTCGCGATCAATGAAATTTTAAACATCGCTGCGCGTAATGACACCTTAACGACAGCGGTGAGCTCGATTGTGCTCGTTGATACGCGAGCATTAATTAAGCGAGCCGCCTCGATGTACTTGTTACAAAGAAGAAAGAGGAGAAAATGGTTTTCGCGACCGCGACCGTTCTGAATCCTTAACGAGTGCAGGCTTTACAGCTGCGCCGAGATAATAAATACACACGGAAATACATTTGTACGCGTTAAACAAACAAAATCATCCATGAAAATGTCCTTGTTACCTAGAAAATTGAACGTGTAACGTATACAGGGCGTTAAGAAATGTTTGCTCGTGGCTAACACAGGTAAATTCTACACCCTTTGGATCGGTGGGGATCTATTAGGGAAAGATCTCGAAGGAACCATAGATTTTTAATATTGTTTAAAGGGGGAAATTCTGAAGTTTGTGCTTAGTTTTTATAACTTTCCCATTGCCATAAAAGGAAATATTATAGAAACATTTTCCTTGCAAAACATGATCAAAATTGGCCAATTTCTGCCACTGTCGTTCTTATGCAGGGCACGCAACGGAGGTCTGAGCCCTCATTAAGCCAACTTGTATATATAACGTCACTTAAATGCACCGTGAGCGAGATCATCCATCTTGGCAGCGATCTACGATCCTCATAGGCGAAATCGTGCCTTCCCATCGACGAAGGAACGTCGAAGCTTATCGAAAGTGATCGATAAACTTCGAACAATAAGAATCGAACGCGTAGAAACGACGCGAATAAAGAGATAACCGGAATACTCGTCTCCGAAGGAAATCGAACACGTTTAAAGAATTAATTCAAATTATACATGTATTAATTATGAGATACAGGTTCTGGATGGCACGTAATATATTCTGATAGGTAATTGCTTGAATCGAGTACTGCGGTAATGGAGGTGCTGCTACAAAAGGGTTGGAAACTACGAATCAGAAGTAACAACTACTTTATCGACGAAAGTGAAGATATCGTGTGGGTCGTGTCACCCGCAACGTTACCGACAGGCTAGATAGGAAATGATCACAGCGCGTACAATGGTAGAAAATGGTAGACTCGGATCACAGACGAGATATAGGATCATATATCTCGTCTATGGTGAAAGGTCTATTCATATATCTCGTCTGTGATGGAAGGGATTAAAATTTATTTCTGAATCTGTTGGTAACGTTGCGAATGACACGAAAATGGTAATGGGGTTCCGAGACCCCATAAAAATGGACCGAAAAAATACATTGGATGAAAGATCCACTCGTATACCTCGTCTCTGGCAATACTCTAGAATCTTTGATGAATCAATGAGAATCAGAACTAACCTAGCGAACAAGCTCTATATTTATGATGATTTATGCAAAGCAGATCGCAGCCAGTTTGCTAATATTATTTAGTAATAATATTATTAATTTAATATTACATAGGATTCTAATTAAGATACGTAAACTGCGTCATTAAAATCACAAAACAATATGTTTTTCTTTTGATAATATGCGAAATATACACTAGGTATACCTCGCATACCTTGTTATTTACTTAGAAGAAATGAAAGATGAAAACTTATACAAAAGAAAGTATCGTATCAAGGACAGAAGATCGAAGAAACGAATACATGATGTACGACCTTGGTTCTCGACAGAAATTCAAAGAAACTTTCAGTCTCCACGAATTTCTCTATATTTTCATACCTATTGTTTGCAATAATTATTAATTAACATCAGGCAATAATTCAAATAATGCTCGATAGCGTGAGTTGTATAAATAATTATTTTAATACCATTTTGCGTAGAATATTCATTTTTCGGTCAAAGGCACGGTTAACCGTTCATGGGTTGGTGAACTCGCCAAGGTCGGTCATCCCCACCCCTTTAACTGTTCTACCTGAGGCTACCTGCCGGCGACGAGCACTCTCTCACTCTTTCTCTGCGCTGGCGGACGTGACGGACCCTCGTGGGTCCGCGCTCCACCTTCACTCACCACTACTGACCACTGGCCGAGCACTGGTCAGCTTTCGTGACCAGTACTGACCAATATTGACCATTTAGTGACGAGTAGTGAGAGAGTTCCGAATCTCTCCTCTCTAATTTCTTTTTCGACCTTCGAGCATCTGTTGGGCTTGAACGTGGGGCTTCATCTTGCTTTTACTTCTTTGGTCTCCTTCCATATTTCATTACTTGTTCCTTGCTTGGTTTGTTCGGTGCACATTCTATATTGCACGTCTTCTTTTTCGACGTTCAAGTGTCTGCTGGGCTTGAATCTATCGTTTCGCCTCGTTTACGTTTGTCCGGTCTTCTTCCATATTTTACTTCTGGCTCCTTGTTCGCGAATGTGTTTGTTCCTCCGTTTTATTCTTGTCTCAAACGTTGCTTGTTGTATATGTTGTGCTCTTGTCCATGTCTATTCTACGTCACTGGTTTCTTTGGATCCATTTATTTTATTTCACAACTTCGCGTTTCCCAATTTATTATATTTGACTCTATAACTAATCGCAAATGTAGACTTTTTTTAGTTTCAGCTTACTTACAGACCTCCATCATCGTGGGACGACAACGTTGGACATCGAGGGACTTTTATCTCCAGGGCCCTTAGGATAAATTTATTTTTAAGGCCGCGATACCAAGCAATTATCAACTTAGCTTCACCGGTTCACTCGTTCTCTCGTTTCTTGCTGCGATCACCGCTGTTTCATCGATCGAAACATGTGACAGCATCGCGTCGCGTCGTGAATCCCATAATTTAGCTTCACCCTTCTTTAAACAAAATAATTGCTTGGTACATTTTAATTAGACATAAGCATCGAGACGCCAAGTAATTCTTTTACTTATCAACTAGCTTCTCGTTCACCCGGTTCTCCCGTTTCTCGTTCCGGTCACCACTGCTTCGATGTAGAAAGCAAGTGATCGGCCGTTTAGCTGATCCGAAGGGTCAGTTGCCGTCCTCTGGCGAGACGATCCAAAGGGAAGAGTATTTCGGCCTTAGAGGGGATCAGGGACTGTTCCTGTCTATGGTAGCCCCGACACACGCTCCCTCTCTCAGTTAGTCATCTCGAGTTGGGTCCATCTGGCTCCCAACAGGATGCGTGGGAGAAATGGGGAACCTCTGTGTCGGGTGCGTCGATTCGCTTCCCCTTCGATTGGACTTGCCGAGAGGCAACGGAGCTGAACCTTTTGACCAGTTACTCGGTTCGCGTGTCGCGTATCTCGCTCCTTGCGTCGATCACTGCTGATCGACATCGCGTCGTATCGCGTCGCGTCGCGTATCCTACGATATATGTAGCTTCACCCCCTTTTAAACGAAATAATTACTTGGTACGACTAAACTAGATGATCGAAGGAACGTTGCTTCCTTCTATCTCTCTAGTTTGGTGATCTAGCTTGTAGGAATGTAAAAGGGAGATCGATGGAACTTTGATTCCATCTATCTCCCTTCGGGTCTCCACTCGCAGCAACCTCCACGTGGTGAGACCTGGGGATTATTATTTAGTATGTAATTAATACAATTATTAATTACATAACAAATAATATGATCTAATGGCTGCGTTCTTCAGAAACCATTCCATTTGTCGTAACAATCGCGAAAGTATTTCATTGTGTATTAATTTCTCACAAAAATTCAGATACACTCGTCAACTACAGATCGATTTAGGATTAGATCACAGACGAGGTATATGAATAGACCTTTCGCCTGATGTAATTTTTCGGCCCGAGTTTCTGGGGTCCCGGGACCCCATTACCATTTTCGTGTCACTCGCAACGTTATCAACAGATTCAGAAATTAACACATGAAACATGAAACAATGAAATACGACAAGATATTTTCTTCTTGGTGTCTTCGTCACTCCCACGATGTTTTCCTGAAACAAAAACTCATATCCAATTAAATATATAACTCATATAAAACAAATAAATATGAAAAAATATTTCTTCTCGGTGTCTTGATTAATCCCACGATGTTTCCCTGAAACATAAATCAGACAATAAATAAAATTGTACAAAGAAACAGACTACATCAAGCTACTTCAAACTACAATAGAGTGGCACATATGGGGATGAAGTTAGACGTTTTAAATATCGCAACACTACGGGGCAACAACGCGATAAATCAACAATCGCAACGCTAATTTATAATAGAAAAAATTCCAAACGCGACTTGTAAGAATAAAAACAACCCGCGAATGGTAATTATTCGCAACGCTACCCTGAAAAGCAAACGCGAAAAATAGTAATTCGCAACTCTAATTCGCAATCGCGTTTACTAAAAATTCGCAACGCTATTTTTAAAGCAAACGCCCGGTTCCTAGGTTTGCATAAAGACAATCGCGAATCGTATTTATTCGCAGCACTGATATATCAACGCGATAAATATTTGTTCGCAACTCTACGAGCAAACGCGAACATTGTATATTATTCGCAACTCTAACTTTAATCAGGGGCTATTGGTACATGTACATAGACATGTACTGGCCACAAAATAAACTAACTACTACTAGTACTACAATTGGGGTAGAATTTGGGCATTGAAAATATCGCAACTCTAAAGAAAAAATCGCACGATTGATCAAGATCGCAACGCTAATTTATAGTATGAAAATTGCAAACGCGGTTGATGTCCATTGTATGTGTAAAAGAGGAAAAAAGCAACGCGAATCGTGGTTGTTCGCAACACTACCCTGAAAAGCAAACGCGAAAAATAGTATTTCGCAACTCTACGAGCAATCGCGTTTATCAATAGTTCGCAACGCTATTTTTAAGCAAACATTAAGTGCCTAAGTTTGCAAAAATCCAATCGCGTATCGTGTTTAGTCGCAACGCTACCCTGAAAAGGAAACGCGAAAAATAGGAATTCGCAACTCTAAAAGCAAACGCGATTATTGCATATTCGCTACTCTATGTATATCATAACCGCGAGTTATGGGGAGGGATGGCTGGCATGTATGGTGCAATCATGTACCATCAGGTACATGCATACGTGAGCCAATCAGAAAAATAAACTAACTACAACTACGGACGAGTTAAGTGACAAAGTAGTAACAGGAATGACTTTCCATTCTCATCCGAGGATGAAGATGAAAAGCCATTTGTTGTAGCCCACTCTTGAGACAGTTTGTCAGGGCCTCTTCGGCTCATTGAGAGCCTTTTCTTTCTTCGGCGGTCCTGCCGATGCCTGAAACTTACGAAAGACCGGGCTCGAGATTTTGTGCAATACGTAGTCTTGCAACAATATACGAATTGTTGCAAGAGCGTACGTGGTGAATCTCGAGGGGAACGAACGTTTCGAAAGGGACCTGATCACGACCGCGAGCGCGAGAGAGCGACTTTAAGAGTCACGCGATTCGAGGAGTCGAAAATAAAGCCGAAACAAACAGCACAAGTGCACCGTTTGAATCAGCAACATTTCTACTCTCGAAATCGTAATTACAGGAACAGAACTGCCACGCGAAAACGCGCCTACCCGAGTAACTAATGTGGACAGTCCTGCCCTGACCCTACCTACTTAGATTTAAACACACACACCAGAGAAAAAGTTACCTACCTACCTAACCCTATATTTAAAGATTGCAAAACTCATTCTCGCAAACAAACACTCCACGGTACTCACGCATAATATTCGGGCGCGACCTAAACTAGAGAGGACTCCCCGGGGTTCCTCCGACACCCGAATATTGCAAACATTCACACTCTAATTGTGGACTTACTAGTTTCTGGGACTGACAAGGGCTAGTGATCTTTGCGTACTTATATTATATGTATACATAAATATTTGTATAGAACGTTTCAATATATGGAGCATAATCTTTAATAAAATATATTGTATAGATGAATCATTGAAGATTGAAAAATATTAAGATTTAAATCCATTAAGAACAACAGTTTTCAAATAAATGATGAATTGAAATTTGATATTACTATTGATAAAAATCTAATATTATAAAAATCTGTATGTAAATTACTATTATAAAAACATCTGAAACGACGCACTTCCACAACCTAACCACAACACACACATGTGGACAGTACGTCGCGCACGATTCACTAGCCAATGTCAGTCCTCGATATGTCGTTGAATTGTTATAAATAAATTCATCGTGCCCCGTTGCCTTCGCTCATGCAAATAGCACCTGGGCATGTGCATGAACTTAGGCAACGAACACGGAAAAGTATCCTGAAAATCCTGACTAGAAAAACTGGTTAATAGCTAAACGGTATTTTGTATTTAATTTTTAGATAAAATGACTCGACTTGTTATATGCAATATATCAATAATAAAATACGTTAATATCAAATAATACTATTATTCAAAAAAAGTATTATAATTGAAATTTAATTATTTGAAATGAAAGACTTTACTTAAGATTTCATGATAAAATTGAAATGAATTTATTAAATTGTTGCTCAAAATATTCAATTATCCATGATCGATTCTGTCGTCAAAGTAAACTTTTTAAAAGATGAAACTAGTATAAAATGCACGTTACTTTGACTCAAAAATCGACCTGTCGCGAAATGCTTTCTTGCACGTTAAATACATCATAAGATGTATTAATCAAGTAAACGATCAATATTGAATAATTTATATTAATGCTGTAAATATTATTGTACAGTGTCATATTAAATATCATTCATATTCTACTCGATCGTATGATAAATATAATGTTTTCACATTATATTAATTCATTTTCTATACGATCATACAAGTCATATAAAGTTAATAAATATATTTCATATATTTTATAAAGATTTTGTTATTGTATATATTTGTAAAAATTTTATTTTAATATTAAGAAACGCGAGTGCAAGAAGACCCTAAAACCTGCTCTAAGAAATATAACAGTTGATGTTACTATTCACTTAACTCGTCAAAAATAGCAAGTATACAACTGGTCACCCGTGTTGATTCGGATCTTTCATCCTACAACATGGTTGGGGACCAGAGGAACACAAATAGCATGCGACTCACCAATGATGACTTGAAGTCCCCGAAGTCATCCATCAGTCAGCATGGTCCTGCTGATTAGATTCAGGTCCAGAGACTGTAAGAAAGGCGCAAGAAAACAATTAGAATCTATTGTGAAAATTATAGAGATTTTTAATTAACAAATTTCAAAGTATAAAATACTTACGTTGTTCGCTCGTGGTCCACAGCCCGATACCCCCCCGGGTACTGCTACTGGTTCCCAGGATCATGCTCAGAAACTGTAAGAAAACTGTAAGAAAACAATTAGAATCGTTACAATTATAGAGATTTTTAATTAAAAATTTTTAAGTATAAATTTTTACTTACATTGTTTGCTCGTGGAGCATCGCCTAATAATCCTCTTCGGTGATGCACTGACTCTAATACCGGTAACGAGGAGTTTATTTCAAATTGAGAAAGTAATTAATATGATTAGGAAGTATTAAATTAGATTACCGCGACCGAAGATTGAAATCGGCGAACAAATGATTCTATTATCGCGATTCAGAAAACAGAAAGAGCCACGATGCTCTGTAAATAATTTAATACTGCGTAAGAAACACTGGCTCTATTCTCGCGTTTCCCTAACATGTAAACGACAACCTACTCGAGGTGACTTTGCCCCAACAAACAACTCTTACTACGCACAATCACCGAAGCTACCGGCCGCATTGCGCTCGGCCAACAAATTCCCTGAAAAGATAACAGATAAAGGACACAAACAATAATACACAGTAAGCACACCCGTGTTTTCCTATTTTTCTTCTTTCTTCTTTCTTCTGCTGTAACTTAATAAAATGATAAGAATATTGAAATAATATATAAATGTCATTTGTATATGTATTTTTTACCAATCTTTATTTGACCATTTAACGCTGGCGCCATTTGAATATTTCCAAGTGTAATGGCGTCCATTTTGTGCCGGTAGCTTGCCTCGACTTTGAATTCCAATCGGAGGTTGCTACAGAAATAAAGTGCAGAAACAAATGCATTACAGCAAACATATCTAATCGCAATTAAACAGTAATTTATGTATATGATACGTAATTTCGTGTTGGGAGATATAATGAATCGACGCCGGTTAGATATCGAAGAAAACGCACGAAACCCGATTTAGTTTTCGTCAGAATTCCGACTCAATTTGTAGTATAAACGTATTAATATTACACGAAAGCACCGTTAGAGAGTAAACACGTGTAATAATAATGATGATTAAATATCAAAAGGTTAGAAATACGTGCCTTGTTATTCGCGAAACGGCAGCACGTCTTGATATGTCGGGGAGCAGGTTCAAACACGTCTTACTACGCCAATCGTACAGCACAAAATGGCGCCCCCTCGCTGCACTCAGCAACACTCGCAAATTGGGAGGGGAGGGGAGGGATTTCCGCTGTTGTCAAAGCTTGTGCATATTTCGAAAAGAAATCCCTTGATTTCGAATTCCAGTAAGAGACTGTCAAAGAAACGAAAGAAAAATGCATTAAAGTACATGAACGATTATTATAATCAAGTGTATAAGATACATGTTAACAATTAACACCGGTCGAATGTCAGAGAAAACGTACGAAACCGATTCAATATTTGTCGCGTTGTCGATTGAATTAAGAATCAACCATGTATTAATATTACGTGAAAGCATCGATAGAATGTAAACGCGGGTAGTAATAATGACGAAATATCAACAGGTTAGAAATACGGACCTCGTCCTGTAAAGTTTCAACACGTCTTACTATTTCAGTTTTCAGAGTACGAATGAAGGTCCCCTTGCGGTAAACAGTAACACTCGCGAACTAGGTGGGGAGATGGGGGAAGCTCCGATACCTCGCGAAGCTTGTATTTTGAAAAGGAAGGTTAGACCTTGTTTACTCAATTCGCGGAACGAACGATGCCTCAGAAACCGCGGATACAAAATAAACGAACGACACTTCTCATCTCGTAACGCTCACTGTATCTAGATTACACGGTTTGACATAAATATACCTTTTAAAATCACAGGCGAGATATACGAGTAGACCTTTCGTCTTATGGACTTTCGCGGTCCAATCTGACTGCCATACCGACCTGAAAATTCGGAGGTGACTTTAGCGGCCTCTTCTCATGGATGACGGTCTGTTGAGAAACTATTCACTGAATTAGGTCTGGCTATCAATACTAATTCAGTGAAATTCGGCCGCGAAAATTCATAAGGTCAAAGGTCTACTCGTATTCCTTGTCTGTGGTTTAATCAACAATTAGATATTATCTACACCACCGAAATGCTGAATACGTATATAATCGGTGCCTTTACAGTGCACTCTATGTTTAAGCATAATGACTCTGGAAATCAAATTTAACCCGATCATCGGTAACGTTAGCAAATTCACGGATTTTGCTTCCTATGCGATATCGACAAAATCTTTAGTTTATTATTCACGCATTGTACAAAGCTAATTTTTATAATAAAAAAAGAAGAAATGCACCGATGTACAAATGATTGCACCACCATCTACGGCAAAGCGTCCAAACTCTTTGAGAAATAGTTCGGTGCATTCGACATTAGATGGCCCCTACAGTATGTGTCATTTTTTGCGCATCGTTTTTTCGTATTTCGAACCGTTTTAAAGATACACATTTCCCAATTGAGTGAAATACCCTGTATAATGAGATAAAACAACAACTCATACATAAAGTATGATGTTTTCATTAATTTATTATATATTGCTACACGAAAGGCAATCAAACAATACAATTTTCATGTTCTTATAGATCCCCAGTCGTCTTTCCTTTTTTCTCCCAATCCTCTTTGCACCGCATTCGAACGTTAAAAAAATATTTAAGCATTACCTCCAAGAAGAGAGGAAGATTGGGAGATTTGATACCATTTATATTCCGGGAATTGATCTTTTTTATCTCCAACTGCTGGTATACCTTGTCCGTGCCCTTCAACGAGGAAAGTAAACGGAAAAGTGAATCTTTTTATTAACATAATATAGAGTATTATTATGGACAAACAGATTAAATAAATTGCTGTAAATTTTCGTTCTGAAATTGTTTCGGACCGCAAAGGGTTAAACGTTAACATGGCGAGATTTTGGTCGGCTATCTTAAAACTTTTATTCGTTATTCGTGAATAAAATTTGTCCGACTCTGCGGGAGATGTCGGACAACAGGTGGAACGAGAGCTATTAATATAATACAACATCGCGCCGCTTCGTGTTCTGCGTGACACTGTAGAAGACTTTATTTAAAGGCGCGGGCTGGTACGTTACATATTTGCGTATTTACATAATACGAATTCCTATCGCACGTGAACCTCGTAAATCCGCGACTACGCTCGCAGATTTCAAGAATCGAACGTTTGTTAAATCTGTAGTCAATGTTCAAAATGTTAGTTACACGAATAAAAAGACAAATCGATGAATAAATTAAAATCTATGGTAAATTGATTAGAACTATATTTATTTACAAAATTATTACTTCGTGTATACCTTTTTACAAATACATGTACATATCGTGTTAATTTTTGTTATTATAAAATGTTTTCGTTTCTGAAATGAATTTCAAACACTGTATCTTTTACTTGCTCACGCGTAGCAAAACGTCATTGAACGTGATTGTACCATCACGTTATTTTACGTACGTCGGATAATGGTGGTGATAAAATTGGAACGTGATTAATCGAGATCACAATGTATAACGACGACACGAGACAATGTCTGGAGATATCGGTCACAATGAAAATGAAAAATATGGCTTTTCACGGTTCACAACATAAAAGGAATATTAATACAAATAAACGATTGCAGCGTAACTCGATGCATATCTCTTTAAAATTATGTCGATGTATAGTTCTAGATAGAAATATACATAAATATCTTTTATTATGATAATCGACATTCCGCTTTATACTTTCAAGAAATAACATTTCAAGTTATCGATTCAATCGCAATTACTTAATTACAAAACAACGAGTATCGTCGTATAATGGTCTGTTAATATGGCACGCGTTTGGAATTATTTTTACCTTTCGTCGCATCAGTGCCAATTTTATAATACTGTTCCACGCGATCGTATACATTAACCGAGGCACCGTGTTCATATTTCAAAATGTACAGATCAGAACACTCTAAACTCTAAATTTCATCTCGTGAAAAATAAAACGTTTCGTATACTTTCAATACGGATTTCATTACACGTACGAATGTTTTGCTTGTTATAATACGAACAATGGAAAATACTAATACTTTATTATATCTGCACTAAGCTATGCTTAATTTATTCTAATCCAAGCTTGTTCAAACACTTGTATTTGATATTTCGCCCAGAAATTCGTCGACTACTTTTAATAGCAACGCGCTCGTAAAACGTTTGGCCTAATTATTAATTTAGTAATTAAAGAATAAAATGTCAGACTAAAGCTACGTCTAAATGGGCGCCCATTCGTTTCAACGCAAGTATAGTGTTTACCGCTTTTACCCATCTTCTCTTGATGACATACCGCTTTAATCTAACTTTACAGATCGGATTCTCCAAAGCCATCTCCAACCAACGATGCTCTAACAGTTGACCCGCAGTTGGTCTTTTCCTGAAGCAAACCAACGAATACAACATTCTGTAATTCCTTTCAGTATCGATTCCATAAGCAATAGTTACTGGAATGAACTAGTCCATACGAGGATTATAGAATACAGAAGGAACCACTATAAAAATTCCTTTGTTAAGGCGTGTTAATCTAAAGTATATCAAACTAGATCCTGATTAAATCTGAGCTAGATAACAATAGATCTTGATAAAGCAATTCGATCTGCGATCTCTATTTATCTATTCTATAACTACAAGCTTCATGCATGTTATTTTCACTTCCGAATTTATGAAGAAAATAAAAATTTGTTGGCAAGAGACAATAATTTAAAACTCCATGCATTCACATACTAAACAGTGTAGAACGAAACAATAACCACCGTTATATAAACATTAAAGATACTCTTATTAAAGGATTTGCAGAAAATAGTCCTAGCTGCAACAGGTACTCGTGAAATGAAATTGTCCACAGCTTTAATTTCATGATCTTTTGTATTAAATATATAGTATAAATAAGACAATAAAGCAAGGGTATACGCACAGACACGCGAACACGATTTCTCTACAATCTCGATAGGAAGATTGTATTATCGTATTATATTATCGTACGAATAAGGTTTTACAAGTGTGCACATTCGCATGTATTATACATAATAAGTCGCGGTCGAACTTCTAACCACATCCCTTATTTGATATGCTCCCTCTTTCGTTGTCCACGAAAATATACGTATGTATACCAAATATATTATTCTATTACATTTCAAAGAATATTTTAAACAAATATCAACCCCTGTGCTTCTCGTTAAAGAGAGTGCATCATATGTGCAGCATATATCCTATTTACAACCCTCAAAGAAAAAGGAAACGACGATGCATATAAAATAATCCAATTGTCCCCGTAAATCATGCTTCCCGCATTGCTCCGAGTGCTTCACTGTCGCGAGCAATGCCAAGCAAATACAACGTTGGTCCCCGTCTCGATACCGGAAGCTGACTCAACGATGTATCGAGTCCGACGCCGTCGAGTTGATTGCAGACGTCGGTTTCTGTTGCTTCGACTGAAAATACTCGGCCAGAGAGTTCATAGTTTTCCTGCCCACGGATTCCTCTCCGCCCCAATCGACGCTCACGGACTTCCTTCCCACGCCGGAAGGCCTCGTGGCAACTTCGTCCCATTCCTCGAGCAGATGCAGCAGCAGATCCTTGGTGCTGGTCGGTTCGTCGAGGTTCAGATTTTTATGGACGTTGTGCAGTCCCGAAATTCGAGGAACGTCCCGACTGGTCTCCCCGAACATGTGTTTGACGCGTGGTCGTCGCCATGGTGGCGTCAGGTCCATCTCACCGTCGATGTTCTCCAGTATCCGAGTTGCCTCGTTGCCCGCGGCAGAGTTCTCCGCCGTTCGTTCGAACGGCGGTATATACAAAGAAGGATACCTAGCAGAATTGTCGGGTTCGCTGGCAGTTTCCTCCCGAGACGTTCTGTCGTCCCTCTTCGTCGCTGAGCTCGACCCATTGGCGTTCTGCTTCTTCTTCAACGACGCGAACATGTTCCCAGAACTCGTCTCCGGGTGTTTTTCGAAACTACGGCTGCTGTGGAAGGTCGTTCCGTTCAGTTTCCTGTGACGCGCTATGCTCGAGAGCTTCTCTGTGATCTCGTTGCTCTTGGTACTCTCGGACGATACCATTCCGTTGGATCTCGAGTGGACGCCGTTTCTGTTGCTCTTCGTTCTTCCGTCGGTTCTGTCGGACTTTTTGCTCGACTGCTCGTCCTCCTCGTTCGACTGTGCACACGTGCCCATCGCTATGGAGCGCAGATGCTCGGACAGTTTGATGATCTCCTCGGCTAGAACGATCTGACTGGCTGGATCGGCTCGAGACTTCTCCGCGGCGACACCTTCGGAGGCTCTCCTCTCGAAGTTCACGAAACTTGGTACCGAGAGGAAGCTGTGATTCTCTCGAGGCGGTGTGTCCGCCGTTTCGGAAGGTGTGCTGCAAATGCTGGCGCACGGGGACGGACTGTGCCCCATCAGCGACACCACGTCGTCGGGGTCGCGAAACGAGCTCAGCTGGGCCAGAGTGCCTGGCGGGAAGTCGATCATGTAAGGACTGTCCGGGTGCTCGCGCCAACGTTCGACGAACAGCCTCAAGTTGTCCTTGGTCACGTCCAGCTCCTCCACGTTGTTCTCCACCCGTGAAACATCCACGATCTGATCGGGGATTTCGGGTTTCTCGTTCAGCTCCATCGCCGTTTGCTCGACCTGCTGCTTGATCGGCTTTCTGGCCAGCCACCGGTGCTCCCTGCATTGCGCGGCCGACATTCGTTTTCTGAAAGATTCGACAGCTCCTTCGTGAGGCTGACCCCGGCTCGGATTGCGAGTTTTTCTTTAGTTCTTTCTCTCTTTCCCCTCCTCGTACAGAGGTATACGATAGTGATGGGCCTTCAAGTGTCTTGCTTGCAAGCTTTCGTGATTCTGGGTATCTTGAGTCGGTTCGAGCCTCTCTTCGCACCGAAAGTAAGCGTAAAAAACTTGAAACTTTAGTAACGAATCGAATGGTGCACCAAGTGATATTATTTAATAATGTTTATAATTTTTCTTTACAATTCCAATGCACGTGAACGAGAGTCAGTGTGGATATTTTGTTAACGATAGAAGCACACTTCTTTCAAGGTGATAGCCGCCTTTAGAAGATGGATACAAAATTATAACAGTTTTCATGCGTTTAAACCCATGGTCTCTAGTTTATATCCATATTGGTTAAACGTATTATGTTTAAACGAGAACGAATGTTTGAATTGTCACGAGAAAAAGCTTATTTTACGTCTTGAGACTGCTTGAATCCCATCACTAGTGTACGGTTCACGCGCAATTGTTCAGCAATGGGAGCGAATGGTGGGCGGGTGGTGTGATGGAAACGTACGGTGCAGTGTGTTCCACGGGGCTTGAACCGGAGTTATTGGTGCTGGACCGAGTGAGAAATTAAACGATGGATCAGCTTCCTTCGTCGAACATGGCCAGGATGCTCTTTCGAGGTTGCGAGACTGTTCGTGAACACACACACGTGCGCGATGGGCAGTTTCTCCCCTCGGAACACACAAACTCTCGATGAATCGACGAAAAAGAGACCTCGATTCGATTCGTCGCACTCGGTGCGTAGAATTTTACAGCAAAAAACCCAACGTCACTTGGCACTTGAAATTTCTTTGTTGATAATTAAATTTCTTGTTTCGAGGCAACTGATACGTTAGAACCAACCTTGTATATCGATGTATTATTGTTTCGAGTGACAAACAAAGTGTCGACAATGAAGAAAGCATGCTTGGGATTAATCAGGCACAGAGGGAGAGAGAGAAAGTCGAAGAATAACCGCGGAAGAGTCGCGCGAACAACGTTGAACAACCACCCAGATAACGTCCAAGAAGAGAATATATTTAACTCTGGCCGTAATACGCCATCGGAAACTGCCTTTGAGCGATCAGTTGATTTTATTTCGTCTCTAGCGAAAGACAGAGCTCGTTCCACTCACGCATTTTCTCAAATTAAATCCGTATTATTCGACACGAGGGTTGTACGCCGTAGTCGGAACTGTTTATTACCGACCACGCCATTTGACGTAATGCAAATAAATTGGAGCGACGGATTATTTGATCCAATGGATGAAATAAGCTGATCGATTCGAAATCTAAACGTAAACGAAAATTATCGTCGAATTTTCTTGGCAACGTGTCCGCGTTTGTCGGCAACGACGTTTCTATATTTCGTTATCTGGGCAGTTATATCGTTAATCTTGCGTCAAAGCCATCAATGTCCATCGGTCGACTTCTGTCCATCGCCGGGACATATCGTAATTGGTGACCTACAGTGACGAGCATATACATAAATAGAGGAACAATTTTGTCAGTATATAACTATCTCTTCGCGCTAGAATCATCGATAACTCGTCTTCGAAGTTACATAAATATATTCTTTATGTTATAAAATAAAATAGTTTTATAAGTAATACATTATAGCAACTTTAGAGCAATGTATTATATTTAAACAAAAAAGCTTTTCCCTATTTATATGCTCGCCGCTGTATACAGCGGATATTTTTGCACAAGTCCTCCGCGTCACCTTATTACCGTGTAATCTCTATCGGAAATAACAAGCAGTACGTACTCTTTGTCTTTCACTAGAAGACCGCGGATAAAGTCTTTCGCGTCCTCGGATATGTCGGCGAAGGCGTCGTGGTCAAAGTCGTACTTGGCGATGGTGACGTTCGCCATTGTCTCGATGTCCGTGTCCCCCATGAATGGAGACAAACCGGACAACCTGAAAATCAATATGTATAAAAAAATTACTGCACTATGCAATATACATATGTATACTAAATATACTGTTCCACAGTCCCTGGATACCGACAGTGTCAAATTTAAAATATTTTACATACAGTCTAAACACGACAAGTTCCTACTCTTCTTCTTTAGATAATAATAAATACGAGATCAAAACATCGTTGCAATTTTCAATACGAAACAGAGTAATCGCAGTGGCCATATATTTTTAAATAAATCCAAGCCGAAGGTAAACTTACAGTACGTAACAGATGACGCCTATACTCCACATGTCGGTACCAAAACCAATCTGATCGAAATTTACGACTTCCGGTGCAACGAACTCGGGCGTGCCAAATAGAACCTGCAGTTTCTTCTTCGGATCGTATTCCCTCGCCAGGCCGAAGTCTATGATCTTAATCCTGTTTCCCTCCTTCGTCAAGCACAATATGTTCTCAGGCTGCGAGCAGAGAATTTGTCCGATTATAGCTCGGTTCCGAAAATATTTAAAACCCCCGACCAATTGCCTTTCACCTTAATCTGAAATTTAACCCTCGACTGGAAAAAGAGAATCATCCATATTGTTCTTTCAAAGCATCGTACATGATTGGCGATATGTAGTTGTCATGTACTTGAAACTACCTACACTTAATCTTCGGTCTGTTGTTGAACTTTGGGTGGATTGCCAAAAACAATATGTTAAAAGATAAAATCCACGGTTTCATAACAAATTATTCGAGCATTAACGTAAGTTACGTTATTGTTCTTTACCTGGCATCGACTATCACCGATCATTATCTAGGTCATTAACGCGTGTTTGATGAAACAACGTTTAGTTAACTAGTAATGTACTAAGGATGTTTCGACAAAAACGTATCGTGCAAGAGGTGAATGTACTATAACCAGAAAAAGAACAAATATTGAGTTCCTGTCTCTGATGGATTAACATTGTTAGTGCATGTACAATAATTCTGATGTTTCACCTTTAAGTCAAGATGCAGAATGTTCTGGCGATGAATGAATTCTATGCCCTCGCAGATTTGTCGCATGAAAACCGCACAACTGCGCTCGGTCAACACGAAATCGTCGTCTATCACCCTCTCGAATAACTCGCCACCTTCGATCCTTGAATCACAAAAAATAACTATAGTTTCCTCGTGATTTATCGCGGTCGAACGTACTTATCAGAATTGGGCATTATTCGAATAGCTGCAAAAGCCAATACGATAAAGTTTAACATTAGAACGTAATTCGAATAAAATATTGCCCGACTCTGACACTTATGGCACTAGGTGCTTACAGTTCTAAAATAACGTAGATCTGCCTGCTCGTGTCGATGGCATCGTAGAGCTGAATAAGTCGTGGATGCTGAAGCCGTCTCATGATTTCAACTTCCCGTTCCACGGACCGTCTGTCCTCTTTCTTCACAGTGTTCACCACCTTCACGGCTAGCATCAAACCACTTGCTTTCTCCTTGCATCGATACACGGTGCCAAATTTTCCCCTGCAAATATAGTAACATTCTCGGTTCACCTACTCGCAACACTCGAGTCTGTCCAACGAAAGAAGACTGGTCGTCTTTCGCTATCGTCGAACAATTAACATCACAATGCTCGAACACACAAACAGATTTAGAAATTACAGCCATGTTTACTCGACGCTACAAGAATTCGAATGTTATCGTCGGTCTAATCCCGTCCAGCTGTAAATTTCTACGCTGTTTGCTTGTATAGGTGGCATCAACGCGTTCGAATCAAATTCTTGAACAATTTACGAATGCATTAGCCCTCGCTGATGCAAGTTAATTTGAACAAAACCTGTTTATGAAAATTAATATTGTCAGACTCTGCATTTTAACTCTAGTATACAACAATTTCGTTTGAACGTAAACGAATGTTGCGACTAACATGTAAACGTTACGTCCGCACTTGCACAAACCCGAGGATTTATTCCGCCTTGTTGTGCCAAACAACGCAAAACGTAAAATACCGTCCATAAGCATACAGTTTCTCTTTTAACGTTAAAACTTTCCCGCGAGCAACGCGCCAAAAATAATTTCGGGAATGCATGTAAAGAAGTAAATTCCAGTTCTTTTTGTTTTGAATCTCCGTTCGTGCGATAAAATTCGCCTCGTGGCCGCGTTTACGTGCGTCGAGCGAGGATGACGCCAGTCCACCAACCTTGATAAGAGAACTTTTCATGGACAAGAAAAAATACCACGCGCAACGACAAAAGACCAGAGGAAGTGCCAAGCTGCCTCCTTGGCCTGCTAGAACGCAGTCGTGTAACCTGTAACACGTCTGTCACGACGCCAAGTTAGTGAGTCAGTAAGTTAGTAGAGCATTCCATAGACAACAGGGTCGGGACAGAGCGAATTATCAAAGCTGCACGTCTGCCAAAAAACTCTGTAGCGCCATGAGAAAACTTCACCTGCGATCAAACGAATCTACCGACTCTATAAAATCATTAACGATTCGGCAAACAGCGTTTCTTTAACTCGATGAGTGAAACGTGGTTCGATCCAGGGATGATCCAAGCTCTTGATCGATTAAAAATTTAACTGTTTATATGTTTGAACGCGCCGTGACGTTCGACGTCCGAACAACGTCCGGCTACTCTACGCACCAACGTCAGTCACTACGAAAAATGCATTATTTATAGACATGCGAGGACCTTGATTACACGACGAACGCATGCAACACCGACTGCATGCCGACGTTATCAAGCTGCAAGCCACTTGGATGCATTCGTTACGAGGGAGGGTGCAACGGTTACTTTTGTTACAAACATCCATTTTTTAACCCCTTAATCCGTCCATAAATATCCAAGCGAATAAAGAGAATTATGTTATCGTTGGTTACCTTCTCCAATTATGAATAACATCAAATAAACTCTTTCTTTATCCTCTCTAAGGAAGTTTAGTTGCACGTGATACGCGCGGAATCACACCCGATGGAAAGCAGCCAATTCGATAACACGATTGGCGTGAAACGGTGGCGAAAATTTAATTGGAGAACATAATTTATGAGAACGACTAACGTGTTGGTGTATTGGTGAATGGTTCGCGAGGTAACAGGTGTTTAAAATATAAGTGTGCGATCGATGCATCATTGAGGAGGAAAACGTTTAACGCGTTGGAGGGGGGATTATAAATGATTCATAATCGGAGGCGGTTACTTGGAATTTTCAGATATGAATGAAATGTTAATATTAGGAACGCGAAACCTTAAGTGGACCAATTTCCGGTTCGACGATGTTAAATGGTACAGTTCTTACTATTGGCGCTACTTCGTTTTATTTGTCATTCCAACACCGATGCTTTGAGGAAGATTAGCCAGTTGTATGATAATAATAATTTACCATGCTGTTGGTATGCAAACGAGGAACACGATGATTCGTTTTTATCGAACTATAAATCTCCTATATGTATATCTATGTACACTACGAATTGCTGATCACGTAGAGCCACTTTTCTGCATATCAGAAAGACAATGAAAACAAGTATTACAGTATCTTTTTCAGAAACAAGATAATGTATGTTTTACTTGTTATTGTGCTGCCCACTGTTTTAATACGTTTTGTTCTTGATTATTTGTTTATACGAGATAAGAAAACAATGATGTTTTAAAGAGTGGCTCCGATAGCAACGCTACGTTATAATTCTATCTGTTAGGTATCACAACACGTGTGTGTGTTGCACAAGCAGTAGGTCACCGGACCATTATTTCGAGTTTCAGAATTCCACGAGCCACCGTCGCGTCGGCCAGTTATCCGCAGCTTCGATTCAAAAATACCATTAGGATAAACAAAAGTTAATTTCCGTCCAACGTGTGGGAAATACGTCCGCTGTGGAATTTCTGCATGCTTAAAGAAATTATTTATCGAGTGGTTCCTGCGTGTCAGTCATTTATTTTTGTCGCGCTAAGAATGAATTCTGGCCGACTGTGCGACGGACTCGATCGAAAATTTGATTCGCGTTCGCGTTGTTTCGAAAATCGTAAATATATCGCGAATATTTCGAATAGATACAGTTGATATTAAAGGGAGCATCTTGTGTCTCGTATCAAACCATTGACCTACGCGATTCGTTCGATCAAGGGTGACCATTGAGCGATGGTTCACTAATAGTTTGTCATTGACATTCAGATCTTACCATTGGCATCGATCCATTCGTCAATACCTTTGATCGAACAACCGATACGCGATTGCTATTGTGTCGGCATTCGGTTTGAATTAAAAATAAAAATCTTATCCTTCGAATTGCGTACTCCTGACACGTATTTTGTAATTTATGTCTCGATAATGCCTTTTCCTTCGCTCGAAACACGGCGTGTTTGCTGAAATATTTCGCAATGTTTACGCGAAACAATGACAACGCGAGGCAACGTCAAACACGAAAACTAAACGTTCTCAGCGGTTTGTTTCGTATCAGCCGCTTCGGGCGAAAAGATCATTCAAGTTCGAGTCTCATTCATAATGGCGGACCTCGCATAGTAACTGAAAGATTACGATGTATACAAGACGAGAATACTACGTTCGCCGGAAGGTATAAACACGTCAGGGTTCTCAAACGTTTTCCTTCCTTCCTTACTTTCTCGATCTAGGAAGCAATGCAATCGTTTTTTTCAACCCTCCAACCATACTTGCAACACATTTCGAACATGAACTTGACACGAAGCCTACGATTTTAAAATTCGCATTCCTAGTTAGTTGCGGAAACATACGTTCGATTTTCTTCCGTCTAAGACGCGTATTAGAATTCCGAGACGGCTTGTATAATCGTTGCGCAATGTTAGCACGCATATCGTGTCAAATTCAGGAACAGCATGGCCAGCCCTGCGGCTCGCCGCGATATTTGCAACGATCGGGCTCGGTCGTGCATAAACAACCGTCCATGGAGCTTGCATTACGCGAATGTCAGTCCCAGAATGCCACCGACGCGAATTTTTCGCGTTATTCCATCGTCGGCGAAAATCATGCCAATCCGGGCTTCGAACTGCAATTAGTTGTGGATCGACGAACGATCGAGAACTTCATTGGCACGAAATATTCGCCAGCGATAAAAATAAAGAGAAACAACACACTCACCGTCCGATCTCCGACTGGATCTCGTAATGATCCTTGAACTCTACGTTGCGACGTATCGTCACATCCTGATACGGAAAAGTCGGCTCGATCTCTGAAAAATACATAAAAATTAAACAATGAAATGCGAATTAAAAGGTGAAAACTATCGAGTATAAAATGCTATGTTGCTGGCAGTAAGATATCGATTGTTCGAATACTTTTTAAAATCCATTTCGTTAATATCCGTGGGTACGTGACTTGGAGTCACACGAGATTCTAAACAGGAAAAGATCAATCGAAAATACAATCGGCGTCGTGACACGCGAGCTTCGCGCGAACTTGGTCGATCGAATCGGAAGCTGATTACGCTGAAACTCGACTCGTTTCCCTTTACAAGCATTAATTTCTAGCGACGATCGTTGCACATCCGTGGAAATAATCGCAACGAGTGGTTTATTGCGCATCGTTTAAATACAACATCGAATGCCTCGTTAATCGTCTATTTTTTGATGATCCTAAGTTACAAGGGAACCTGGCCAACTAAGTGGATTCTGACATTCAGGAAGCTGCACGGATGTACCGAATTGTCTCGCGCATAAATTTAGCAATTTTTGCCATTTGACCGCAAACTGACTTTAATATTAAACCGCCATTGGCCGCCCGTGTAGCGCGCGAAGCGCAAAAACAAGCCGAAGATTGTTGGCTCCTCGCTTCGCGCGAGAACGATGAAAGAAATGCTGCGATTTTTTACAATTGCAAGAGCATTCTATCGTTAGCGGCTGATAATAATGCCTCCGAGAGTTATTTTTTATTAAAACGATTTGAAACGAGTGAAATTTGATGTATAAAGAACGTTTAAACAGTAAGAAAGATATTCGATTCTCAATGGAAAGATCAAGACACGCGTCCCTTGATCCGCGACGCGACGAGCGCATCGTTTCGCGCCGGCCACGACCTCATTTCACCCTTTTGTACGGGACAGCTGGTACGAACGGCGACCTCCAGTCGAGCCGACGAAAGAGAAACCTCTTCCGATGTTCAGCGGAACCGATCGCGAGATATTTAAACGCCAGGCGACGGTGTTCTTTCATCGTCCCAAATTCCAATGAATCACTGGCATTTATTTAAAGAAGAATCACGATCGAAGCACTGCACCACTCCCCCGCGTCGAGGAGGGAGTCACCGAAACGGTGGCCGCTGGAGAGCTCGAACTCGATCGGAACCGGTGGATCGACGATCGTCCTGGCACGATTTCTGACGGTAAAAGTGGATCGAGATAAGGTCTGGTTTTCCCTTCCGCGATCCACGCGTGACAACATGGGCTTGCACGGTGCTTCCTTACCGCCCACCGGGTCAGTCTCGTCCACGCGTATCATCCTCCCCTAGGTTGCCACCCTCTCGGCGTTGAACCACGAGGTTCGTGGTTTGCGTTCTCCGGCGTGTCGGTCGTCAGTCGGTCGTTGCACGTTGGCCACGGTCGCGCTCTCTCCGAACCGATCCGGTGCACCCCAAAGGCAATTATTGACTATCGCGTCTGTGGTCTCGGACGGCGAGTCCCGGTTGCCGACGGCGGGTGCCTCTTCTTCGCGGCTCGGACGGATTTAGATTTTCGGCGGACGCCGCGGATTCTGCTGGCGGGTCACGTGGCCAGTGGCGTTCCACGGGCGAACCCTCTTGCCCCCGCGCCACGCGACCGACCAACCTTCGATCGGCTTCGTCTCCTTCTGGCACTTCTTTCCTCGTCCCTCCATCGGCGGCCTCGATATATTGACTACAGATCGACAATAGACTCCCTTCGTTCGCGGACCTCATGGGGCCTGGAGATCGCGTCCCGTGGTCGCACAGAATCCTGAATTAACTGGCCAAACCCTAATTACTTCAAATACAGAATATAATTAACACGAGTTTAATAATCGGATCGAGAAATTAACGACTACTTTGCTAGTCTCATATCGAAGCTCTACTACCTAATCTTTCTGCTGTTTCTTCGGTAGTTGGTCAAGGTACCTCGATTAAAACTTTTGCTGCCTCAACGTCAAACGTCGTTGGCCAACCGATGGTTTTCGCTCGCACTTGTTTAACATTTCTTTTTTAATGATGAATATCGGATTAAACTGCTTCGAACGCACGTTGTAAACTGTCGTGTGAGATATAAGAATAAGTTCCTTCTATAACGTATCTGCATGGAGCAGACGTAATCAAAGATTTAATAGTTCCCATAGGTTAGGATAGATTTTGAGAACATCGTAGGAAGAAGAATAAGAGTGTTAGAAATTGTATAAATTACCAGTTTTATGACTTTACTTGTGTAATAAAGAATTATTGTCCACGATCCAACCACTGTGCATCGCCTAGCACGGGTTGAGAACCACGTGGACGCGAACGTCGCGTCTATTGAGGTTTTAGGGTGAACCAGTTTTAACTCTCGCGCCCGATCGCGCAGTGAACTGTAACTGAGAAAACCTGGCCATAGCCCTAAAATGAAAAGTCACCAAATACGCTTTTTAGACGTCTTCGTTGCTTTTATCAACTATTTGGCTAACAATTGCCAGCAACTAGGAACAAGTAAATGGTACTTTAAAGTGTTGACGATGCCACTGGATTCTGAAGCCATCAAAAATGAAAACGTATACATCTCATTGTCGACCTCGTGTATTCCTCCTGTAAAAGATAAATAACAAAGTGAGCAAAACATTTGAAGGAACAGTTTCTTTTGACACTACAGCTATCTGCCCATCGAACTAATTCACTGAATAGTTTCTCAACTGACCGCCATCCGTGAGCAGAGGGCGCTAAAATCACCTCCGAATTTCGGTCGGTATGGCAGTCACGAGAGTCCGCAAGGTGAAAGGTGCCAAACTGCACAGACGAGATTCGTCTTTGATACGATACGATGATTTTCTGAATTAGTGTGATCAAAATTATTAAAAATGGCAGGTAGAATAAGACAATTGGACGAACGACAACTTCCAGCGGAAGTAACAAAAATGCAATGGTCGCCAAAAATGGACCTTTTAGCGATTGCTAACGTGAAAGGTTAGCAGTAAACAACACTCGGAAATCTTAAACGTCTTTCTGTATTATGATCATAACACGCTATTGTCTTGTTCACTTGTTATAGGAGAAGTTACACTTCATAGATTAACGTGGCAAAGAGTATGGTTGTTGAGTCCGCAAGAAGAATCTGATACTTTAGTAAACTTAGCATGGAGACCGGATGGAAAACTTCTTGCTGTTTGTTACGAAGCTTCCAAAGTAGTGTGTCTCGTAGATATTGAAAATAAAAATATTATTCATAGAACAAAACTTAACTTGCACAATGGAATTACATGCATGACATGGTTGCCATTGACGAATCTAGAAAATGACAGTCAGTTAGGCGCCAACAAGCCAAGTATGCTCCCAACAGGAGAATTTCTTCCACCTTTGCCAAGTTTAAATAGAAGTTTTGGACAAGAACTTGAACGCAAAGAATTCTTATTTCAAACATTAGATATACTTTTTGTAGGTTCATTTAAAACAAACATACAAATGTCTGAAACTGTTAACTATATGATTATTATAAACAATTATGTTATTTCTAGCTTGGTTTAGATAATGGAAATATTGCAATGTATGTATTTGGAATGTTTTACTGTGGTACAATTTCAGTCGGTCATGGTCGAATATTAGAAATTAGCGGTGGATTTAGTAAACCAATATGGATCACATGGAAAGATAATTGTGGCATTAAAGTAAACAGATTATGGTGCCTTTTACTAGAACAAAATGCAGCATTCTTAAAGGTTCTTTGCATAATAAAGTTAATAATTTCTCTTTCAAATGCGATACATTACAACAATTTTTTTCATTTAAATAAGGTAGCGCAAGCTCAAGCTAATATAGAATATTTGATGGATTATCTTTCGCGTACGTTAATGGCAATTTCTGAAGCATGGGAAACGATTCTTTTGGAAATGGATGAAAAAATTGCACGATACGCAGAAAAAATTCCACATGGTGGAGTTGCCGCAGATTTTTTGGAACTGTTAATGATTGGTATACCAACTCGACATTTGCAAACTTATCTATTACGAGATTTGACTGAAAAGGGATTAAAAAAATTAGGGCACAGTATTGAAATGTGCTATAGTAATATACAGGTACCATATAGAACTTTCAGTTTTTTGTAAAATGTAACATGTTGTAGCAATGGATTATTATTTTACAGAAATTAGTCTTAAAAAACTTAACTAGTGTTGGAATGGCATTGGTGTATCAATTGGCTGAAATGAGAGGAATGGTAAGATTGGGTGGTCCGTATGAATTATTGGGACTTACTAATGAAAGTGTCATAACTAATGCTCTTCATGCATCGGAAGCTTTTTTAGCAAAATCGTCCGAAATTCAACAAGTAATAGATCACAGCATGCGCGATTATAAAGCATTTTTCCGGTATGTTTCAAAAACTGAAAATGCCATTGACGATGTCTTTACTATTTGGATTTTCTTTTTATTTAAGGTGGTTATATGTGGTAATTCTAAGACTAACTGATGAAAGAATACCATCCGAAGTCAGTCGAGTTAGTCAACAAGAATTGACATTTATTGCCGAATTCTTGCGGGGTTTTGACAAAACTAATCCAAACGTTGGAAGTAGAAAAGGAGTAAATTTAGAAAAATTAGGCCAGTATTTACGGCGTGAAAATTTACAAACTTGCTTAACCTCCAAAGGAAGCGAATGGGCGGCTATGCTTGATGAAAATCATTGTTTCCATGAACATCCACTTATTGTGAAACAAGATCTTAATCTTTCATTATTGCAATCCCATGCAAAATTAATTTCCGCTATACATAATGTTTTTGGAGAGGCTTATCAAGGCTTGGTTGATCAGTTTACTATTTCAAGCATTGCTTTAGCACCCTCTATAGCATTTACATCTTCTCAAATTGTAACAAGCAATGATGGTCTATTGGTAACCACATGTGATATTGATCATAAAATATTACGAATATTCAAAATTGAATGTTCGTGTACAGAGCCTGCGATGCTCAGCTTTAAAGTGGGTACAATAGATGTAGATTACAGATCAGGTTTGTGGATTCGTTATAAACATATAAATAATAATTTCATCTCTAAATCTAATCATAATATAATATTTTATTCGGCAGAACCTTACTCAAAAACTTACATGGATGGTACTATAATTGATCTACAGTTTTATTCTCAGGAGTATGTCAGTTTATTGTTGCTCAACAAACATACTCACGCATCGTATCTTATTCAGTTGCCATTGAATCATTCTCGAATTTTTGAAAATCAAGATAAGAATACAATTACTTTAGCCGACCTTTTAGGCAACAATTGGCCACGACCTTTTCAAGGTATTTCTGCTAGGCGAATAGCAATCAGTGGCGCACGAAAAGTAGCTGCTGTTTTAAGTGAAAGCAATAGGAAAATAAGATTACTAGAAACTGAAGTAGAACCTGAGGAAGATGAAGATGAAGAAGACGAAGACGATGGAACTAACGATAGTATGTTAGATACTTCACATGGAACAACTTCAAATATTCCTCTATGAACTTGCATATACATGCACAGAGGTAAGCAACGTTTAACCTCTAATAAAAGTAATGGTTGCCAATAAAAGCATCATAAATACAGAAATGTTTCCTGAAAATATTAAAGTGAGAAATACAGCGGAAAATAGTATTATTTTATACTTGCTAAAATGATTAAATAATCGACTAAAGAATTTAATAACTATTTATATATATTATATATATAAATATATGTACAGTAATGTATTACGAATTTTAATCTAAGAAGTATTAGTTACAATTATATTATTAAGAAATATGCCTTTCGTGTCTTAATGGTACGATTGAAAGTTCTATACATGTATGTAAAAATAAACGATTTATGATTCTATGAGTCTTTCTGATAAGATATATTATAATCTACTATAAAAAAATTGCTTTATATAATATATCACAATGGTTATTATTTCTGCATTTGCCTTAATACTCTCGGAAAATCAATATCAAGGGCTTCATTATCAATGCCGCCTTCTTCAACTATTGGTGTAGGTAGTGTAGGAGCAACACTAACATTTGGTGTGTATTTTGCTGGTGAATTTTCCCTTGATTCTTCGAAATCTGTAATAACAATTTTTTATATTAATTAAATACATAACTAGATTTTTTATTTATTTTTCAATTACATTCAAATATTTACGCATATATACCGAAAAATCTGCGATTACGTCGTCTTCTTGATGTGATGATAAAAAGAACAACTGCTATTGTAACGATTACAACCATAGCAGCAGCCATTCCTCGTAACAAATTCGTCTACAGAAAGATATATATATATTTAAATTAAAACTTAAGCGGGTATTTATTAAACAAAAATACTTTAATATACCTCAAAATCGTTTTCCCAAACATCTTCCCAATCTTTTTTAACAATCAATTCAACAACATGAATATTGATAGTAGAGTGATCTGATATGCCTTTTGAGGCACACTTATAGAAACCAGATTCAGCTGTTGATACGCCCTGTCACAAAGGCCATTATTTATTAAAACAAAGAATGTGTAACTTTATATAAATTTGAATGTATTCGCGGTTATTAATTACCCTAATAAAGAGTTTTCCAGTCAATACTTCATAATTGTACTTGTTTTCATCCATGGGGTTGCCAGGCCCAATAATGCGTCTATCATCTGTAAGTTGCCAAAACATAAAACGATGATGATCATCACTGCTTAAACATGGAAGTTCAGCCAAATGACCAGCTGGAACCTCTACTACTGTAATAGTGCCATCAACAAATCCATTTTTCAATAATAACAGCGATAAACAGAAAAATATAAAAGATCTCAAACTCATCTGTAAAATAAAATAAAACGTAATTTAAAAATTATTAATAGCAAACGAAGTGTATAAATCCAAACCGAATCAATTTTTCAGATATTCTTCTACTTTCTAATTTAATGATTGTTAATTTGTAAAAAATATTAAATATAAAATCTTGAAATATAGATTTTACTATTCTACCTGTTGTATGTTAGTTATGTCCATACTTTCAAATATGATACACATGTATTTCTGTTAAATTGTTATTAATTTAAATTATTGTAACTGTACACTCGTGATATATTATATTTTCACTTGCACAAATTAGATGTTCAGTCACAAAACTAATTTCATAATGGAAATATAAAAATTCTATATTTGTGCCACAGAACTCTTTCTATCGTCAACTTTACTAGCAAAGTGCCTTGGGTAGTTAGCGGATCTTGTTCTTGTATGCAATTATATTCTAATTTTACCTTTAAGATAAGAATTTCAGTATCATAGAACAGGTCTCAAATGTGACAGATGGATGCTAGAACAATTATTCTATGCACAATGGAAGCAGGAGTCACTTGTCAATGAACCTTGTTGCATAACTGTGAAGGTAACTGTACATAGTCCCTCACTATTTGTATATTATGTACTTTAATATTTAAATGCACTAATAATAATTAATAATAAATATGAAAATCACTGATTGTAAATGATGATAGTGGTATGAACTAATGAGAAAGCTTTGATAATGAAGCTGCTGTACAGTTACTTATTTATATCTTTGTCCTATTCATCCTTGTGCAATAGAGTATTTATAGTAAGCTAGACTGGCATCTTGTGACTACCATACCATCTGAAAGTACAGTACATATTTCATCGTTTTAACTATTGAGAAAACATAGACATGTAAAATAAAACCCAATGCCAAGGCAGTATTTGCATACATTCAATCCTTTTATCGTTATATAATATACATACACGTACAAGTTACAAGGTGTAACAAAAGTAATCGAATGAAGTTATTATTTAGAGATATAGATAGTATAAATTATTACCGTCACAAATTGTAACTGTTATGGAGACAACTTACACAATTAATTTTCATATAAAAATGGATTTATATAAAATATGGTAACCATTGTAGATGCATGGAAATCTTTAAAATGTGTGTAATCTGGTCATTATCAAAACCGGTGCTGTTGTATCAGATGTATGAAAACATCAACTGCTAATGCTGGAAGAAGAATCCAAAATGGTGCCAAGACAACTTTTGCCGGTAGAAACCAATGAGGTGCTTCTAATTTCAAGCATATCAAAATTTGGGCACTTAATTTCATAAATACAGCCGTCATATACCATACCTAAAAGGAAACTGTCTTCAACTCTTATAAAGTGAAATTGATATCCAGTTTCATAAAAATTATTTATTATATTCAATAATATCAAGCTCCAATTTTATTACAATGTAAGTTTCTAGGTATAAGCCATGTCATTTGATAGAAATGTTTTAATATTTTGCCAACATTACACCTAGCTTCTTTGATGGTCAAATAACATCGATATTGATATTAAAATTTCTAATCTCAATCAATATTAATTGTCAAAACCAAAGTCATAAAAGCCTTAAATACTAGTCTTCGTTAAAACTTTTATACTTTTAATTGTTTGTTGTTATCAGGAAAGTAACACACAATAAAGCAAACATACGATGTAATAATAATTTAACAAAAAGTGTATTCATCAAATTTATTTATATACTAATCGATAGAAGTATGTACAACTTATACAATTAAGAGTAAATTTCCAACAATAAATTAATTCTTGATGAAACTGGATATGTGTAACAGGAATAAGTTCATAAATTTGTTTAAATTTATGCTATCTCATACAACTTACTTCCCGACGTAATTTAATAACACGTCCATTTTTGCAATGTGAGATCATATGAAAAACTATAAAAATTAGAAGGATATGATCATACAACCACATCGGAATGAAAACTATGAACCAATTCCATTGTATCCTCTGATCGAGTTTCAAGTCAAGTAGAATCAGAGAAATCAACAGACTGAACCACGTAAATAATGTACGATGCACAACTGCCATTAAAACATAAATGCGTAAGAAATCACGAGACAAAACGTGATCGTGGGACTATACGATCATATTGCAAATTTACCGATCTGTTTACATCAACACACCATATACCTAACCCTCAATATCGAGTCGATAGTATCAACTAACCTATAATCCTATAATATATAAAAAGTTTCTAGATGTCGCCACTTATTAAAGAAATGTATTTATATATACATGCATAATTAGTATTATGCAAATAAGTATATAGATATAACATGCGACGCATTTAAATATTTTTTAAACATAAAATATATTGTTTCTTTATAATTATGTATAGATGTACAAATGAAAATTGATTTTGTTAGATTCAATTAGATTACATTTTGAATATCGAATAATATGTAAATGGAAAAATACCCGATTACAAAATTTTTGTTTTATTGTTTTATAGGTCCGTGTCTCTTACATAATATTCTACAAGTTAATAATATTAGTAATTTTACATGTATATATTTATTCTAACTTATACATTAAAACAAATTGTTTATTAATTTAATTATTTATCAGTTAAATTATCAGAAATCTTATTGCATGCTATAAATGATATAATCATTAATTTTTCAGGCCACTCTTAAATAACATCTTTTTAATTAAAACAGTTACAAAATAAGTCTATATTGTTATAATATCTTTAGTCATAGATTGCAATATATATTCAATGCAAATACGTGTTTATGTTAAATTAAAATAAGATTAGATATTATTTATAACCCGTAATCTGTTATCAGCGTCTTTGCGATACGATTATTTCATCACCCGATAGAAAAATGCCAAAGTCAAACTGGACAACCGTCCAGTCAAACCTCAGTTCCAGAGACGGTGCAAACATTAAGATTTTTCTGTGATACAATTTAGTCAAAGTTTCTATTAGTTAATCATTTAAAAATAAAAATTATTTATACTTCGAAATTTAATAATATAACAGGTGGTTATCAAGTGCAACATTCGTGAAGATATTATAAATATTGTATAACAACTATTATGTCTGAATCACTGAATGATACAACGCCGAATGGATCATATGTGCGTATATTTTACACAACAAAATATGAATTTTTATATTTTAATTCAAACCCTGTCAAAACATTCAAAAGACATACTCTATCATTATCATTAAATCATATTACAAATATTTGTACATGGTGTCCTAAAGGTCTGTTCTTTTCTTGAGAAGTAGAATAGGTTCAAGAACTTACATTTGTGTAAAAATATTTAGTTAATATTATCATTTTAGATACTCTTTACGTTTATTCGAAAAATTTGTATCAATTAATCATTCGATTATTTATAGAATCAGCTATTTATTCGAAACAAAAAAAAGATCCAAGCGGGGATACATCGATAAATACATACTAATCGAAGCAAATGTAATCGGTGCTGCTTCAGTATTACGAATGATCTCATAACTATGTAGAAGCTACATGTAGTTCACAATGTATGTATTCGTTAATCGTTTCAATCACCGGATATGGATGTTTTATTTATTTCAATTCAATGAACATGTATTAAGCAACGTAAAAACACGATTTACGATGTAATATTTATTGTTTTACATTTATACGATGTTCTTACATGATATAGTTATCTGTAATTTATATAACTTTCTTAATACAAGTATGCGATTTAAAAACTGATTAAACGAGTTCTTCGTTAATGAAAAGTGTAAAAGATATGCAATTCTTTCGTGTAATTTCATTGTGTCGTCTGTGCATAGGTAAGGAACTCGTTTACCTTGTATGTGTAATGCCTCTGGTAATATAGCTATAAATACGTTGAAATAGTAGTATGTAACTGTTCTTAGACTGAGGGAAGTAAGATCTATTTTAAAGGGTAGCGCCCTGTATCTGACCCCGTGTAAATACCTAGAAGCCGGTGATATCTCGAGGCGTGCGTGTAAAAATTCTTTTTAAGCCGGTGACAAGTCAAAGACGTTTCATGTGAAATTTTTCAATAAGTGAACAGCCCTGGAATCGGTGCTCGTTTTTCCTAGAAAATATTTATTTTTTATTTACTCCCACCGTTTCTTCCTACGGCTACGACCTTAACCTCGTTCTCAGCATTCTTTTGCAAAGATTCTAACCACTTGCGATTTGAGTTACGATGCCAAATTTACGTTCGTTGGTAAGTTCACTTAAGTGGAAAAAGAAATTTTTAAACAATGTTAGATGACATTTTTAAATTATATGGTTTGATTTCGAAGAATGATCAATGATGAAGGGTTAATGAATAACCTTCTTGAAAAATGGTTTCACACGCTACGTGTTATTATTTTGCATTACACGGAAAGTTTGTTCGTTTCTTTATACGCTCGGAAAGAGCGATTGGATTCTAAAATAGATCGCAGTATTAATTATAAGTTGACATGTACGTCTCGATGGATTAACTTATTCGGAAACTGAGGTCCCATTTCACTTTAGGAGTCATGAATTTTTTTATGAACAATAAGAAAATTTTCGAATTTTACTTCTAGTTGTATTATTAGTTGCAATGAAAATGACTAGTAAATTTGTTTTTCTTTGTAATATACTGATTATATTGTTTATATATTTTTCCATAGGTTTTACCAATTTTGGCTGCTGTGGGAACCATAGCTGTGGTAGGATTAGCAGTCAAGGTTTACAAATGCTGGAACAGCGAGAAGAAAAAGAAATCTCCAATTTTATTAGTTGATCCAGTTGTTAAATATAGTTTACCGTTAATTCAGAGAGAGTTAATAAGTCGTGATACAAGAAAGTTAACATTCGGTTTGCCAACACCGGATCATGTTCTAGGATTGCCGATTGGTCAACATGTACATTTAACGGCAAATATCAATAAAGAAGTTATTATACGTTCTTACACACCTGTTTCAAGCGACGATGATCATGGTCATGTAGATCTTGTTGTTAAAGTAAGTTAAAAATAACATACAATAATGAATTTACACTCTGATGCAGAAATTTAATATTAAAAATTTGTGGAAAGGTATATTTCAAAAATGAACACCCAGAATTCCCAGAAGGAGGAAAATTATCTCAGCATTTAAATAACTTGTACATTGGCGATACTATAGATTTTAGGGGACCGTCTGGTCGGCTTATCTATAAAGGTAATGGAAAATTTTCTATAAAAACTTTAAGGAAAGATCCACCTTCGGAATACAATGTTAAAAAGGTATGTATTATATAAATTTATGTGCGTAGGTATATTTTATATTTATAAAATTTGAGGTATAAATAAATAATCTTCTGTCTTAATAAAGGTTGTAATGCTGGCTGGTGGCACAGGAATCACACCGATGCTACAATTAATTCGTGCTATAGTAAAAGACACCACGGATAAAACTCAATGTTCTTTACTTTTTGCTAACCAAACGGAAAAAGGCATAGTGCTTAAAGAGGAGTTAGATGATATTGCAAAAAATAATCCTAATAAATTAAAAGTTTGGTATACGTTAGATACTAGTGGCGAAAATTGGCCTTACAGTACTGGTCACATAAATGCAGAAATGATAGAGGAGCACATGTTTCCTCCATCGCCTGATACAATTGTTCTTATGTGCGGTCCGCCTCCAATGATCAATCATGCTTGCAATCCTAACCTCGATAAACTTCAATATGATCAAAAATTACGATTTGTATATTAAAGGAATTTATTTCTTGTTGCACTGAAATATAGAGTGTATTCATTGTCGTTAGTATGTCTTTATTAAATAAGACACATGGGCCTCTATGCAAAGACAGCATTTTATAGGTATATTTATATTAACCGTGTATTAAATGTGCAGTGGCAGTTTAAATCTTATGTGTATAGTATCAATTTACGTAATAATATAGTGCGCATGAAGTCGTTCAGTATTTATTTTAAGTATCCAATCTCGTCAAAGGAACGTTTTAATTTATAATGTATATTCAAATATACAAGGTAATCTTTAGTTATTCGTTATGGAGTAAAAACAGTAATATTTGGATTTTTTAATTCTATATTTTCTATAAATGCAATTATTAATGGTTTTCAATTTAATTTTTTTATAAAATACATCGCCAGTGCAGAGCTTCATTGAGAAACACTATACAGGTTAAAACATTTATCGATGTTAAACCTATTGTATTGCTATAAAAAAAAATGATGATCGTAAGTTGTTTTACAAATTTCTTCCATATTTCCTATTTAATTGTTAAGTTAAGATTCGTAGTGCAAGATGACAGTATATGTTGCATAATTCAATGGACAATTAGGGTATTGATATCAATTAATATTTATATTCGTTAACAAAATGGATGAAGCAAAGTTATTGATAACGTAATCATAATTCGTATCATGGGAAAAGCACAATGCAAACAAATTAAAAATAGTGGAAGAGTCACAGTGGCTGTGACTAACAATGTCCACGGTCTTTCACGCGTTTTCTGGGCGCCGCTCGTAAGATATTATCCACCCGTAAAATCATTTCTGCTGCTTCTGCCGCGCTAAGTAAAACTTGCCTCTTCACAACCCAAGACTCCGTTACTCCCAATTGTTTCATGCACCCTAATTTTCCTTCTTGCATATCTAATAAAATAAAAATAAAGATATTATTTACCGTTTAATATTTTGATAAATAATTACTAACGGTAATACATCTTTGCAACAACCAAATTGACAAAAAAAAGAATGTAAGTACAGTATCAGAGCTATACTGGTATGAACTTACCGAGACCCATTGAACATGTGCCAAAATTGTGCGCAGCTCGAAGTTCACTGATTAGCTGAGCTGAATCATAACCTGCATTATCAGCAATAACAGTGGGTAATTGTTGCAGAGCTCGAGCAAAGGATTCCATTGCGACTGCTTCCTTTCCGGGAGTGGCAACCGCCGCATTCATGACAGCACAAGCCATTACCATCTCGCTGCATCCTCCGCCATAAACAATTCTAGATTCACGCACTGTAGCTGCTAATACGCACAGAGCATCGTGCAATGATCGTTCTGCTTCGTCGAGGATTTGTTGCGTGGCACCTCTAAGTACTACCGTACAAGCTTCTCCCAAAGGAACTCCAGAGAATTTTAACAGTACATCTTCACCTATCATTACCTGCGAAAACGTGTTGATTTTTAAAAGTGGTGCATGATCTTAATTAAGTTTACGACATACCTGTTCAATGGTATCACACTTTCCAAGTTTCACCATTTCAGGGTTGTCAAAAGTACTAACTATTTCTCCACCAGTAACAAGAGCAAGTCTTTCAATACCATCAAAATCAGCATGCTCAATAGCCATAATGTTGGCATCAGCAAACAATTGTTCTGGATAATTATAGATCAACTGTCTGTTAATGAAAACGTTGCAGCCATGTTTTATGATCTTTTCAACTTTATCCTGTGTTAAATATAATCATTAAATAATTTTTGATAATTGAACACAATTTTCATACTTGTGCTTGACAGTTTATATAATTACCTTCATCTTCTCTTTCTCTGCTACTTCTAATTCTGCAATTTTTGCCATTGAATCGACTCGAACTCTAGATCCAAACACCTGCAAACCAATTCACGCGTGAGTATTGCCGCCGAATTTAAATGTCATTATTGTAAATTTACGTTTTTATTCTCTTTACTTTAATTTTATCTGTGTCCATAGGGGTATTAGCTAGAAGTATACGAGCATCTGTGACTTTTTGCGGTTGATGTACACCGGGCTTCTTATCCAGTAAAAATCCATCATCGAGGAAAGAAGAATACAAGGTTCCTCCACGTTTTTTGATCACTTGAATAGCCGACAAATTGCCGGACCCTTTAAGGCGCAATACAGCATCCACTGCAAGCTTACTGAAATGCTCTTTGTATTGTGATAAAATTTTTGAGCTTAAAGTTGTACGTGCAATATTTAATAGATCTTCGCGGAAACACTCAGTATCTGCAGAATTATCAATCGCTGTATTCTTTAAAGCCTCTTGTGCTACATTAGTTGCTTTTCTCCAACCAGCAATTATAGTTTGTGGATGAATCTTTTGATCAATTAATTTCTCTGCTTCTCTTAATAATTCAGCAGCTGAAATAATAATAATTAACTATATTATGTTTAATTTGAAATAATAAATTTCTACAGAGTATCATCAAATTTCAATTAATCAGTATGTACAAACCAAGGACAGTTACAGAAGTAGTGCCATCCCCAACTTCATCATCTTGCACACGTGACATATCTACCAAAATTTTAGCAGCTGGATTATCCACACCAACATTTTTTAGAATAGTTGCTCCATCATTAGTTACTTGAACTTGTCCTGCGGATCGGCCAAAAGATACCATTAACTTATCCATACCCTTTGGTCCAAGTGTAGACTTTACTAAATCACCAATGGCTATTGCGCCTACAAATAAACTTAGCCTGGCAATTTCTGCCTTCTCTTCCTCCGCATCGTTCTTGAGGATCCTAACAGGATTCAAGGAAACCTATAAATGCGTATTTAAATTTCGTTAGATCCGTTAGATCCGTTAATTCAGATATTTTATTCATAGAAACAATTTCATTGCATCTTTATTTCGTGTTGTTTAATAAAGCAAAGCAATACTTGAAATGCTTATTTGATGCAATTATTAATATATGAAAATCTTATACGCTAATAAGTTTGTTCGAACCTCGAAAGCATAATTTTATAAAACTACTTTTTATTAAAAGAAATTAATAACAAATTATTAATAAAAAAGAGCATTTGACACACGTGCGCCATTTGTCACACCTTCATATACGAAACCGGGCAATGAAAGTTGATTCGTTGCTATTCTGATATCTAATAGTATTTCAGTAGTATTGCTTTACGATAAACCGTAGGATATTGAAATCGATTAATTACCATTCTGAATCACTGTTAAAATAACCGATCAATTTACAAGCAAATAACGTTACTTTAACTTCACAGGAAAGTGCAATTACAAGATGTTACCGTTCTCAAGATGGCGCTTCTACTGGGAACTTCAAGCATACATTTTGTATGTGTTTTCCATTGTAACGCTTTCTGATTGGTCACTGAGAATGATGACGACTGTTCAAAACGAATCAGTAAGATCTTTGGGAAATAAAATGTGCCCACTCATAATGGAGTTACAAAGGAAAACATCGAGAATATTCTTTAGCGATGGATATTTGTATTATTTGTAGATGGCGCCATTGCTCAACGCACAATCCTTACGATTCCGAATTTAATTCCTTTTAAGGTTCGTGAAAGGTATGATAATAAAAATTAAATATACATGTTTCTCTTTATTAAAATTAACAGTTGTATTTTTGAAAACATTGTACAGAGTTAAAAAGATACTTGAAATGTTATAGCACTTACGATGAAAATATCTTTCTAAGCCGTGTTTGACAAAAATATTGCGTACAGAAAGTACTCTCGAAATTTGTTCGATGATACATTCAATATTAGTAGTTTTGTATTGAAAGTAATACTTCTTCTTGTCCATCTATGCGCGGATATCAAGTTACCAGGCGTTAAATTCACTTAAGAGCGCGCTAAGGTATGAAAGTTTGCCAATATTGTTATCGTGACTGATTGTGAACATATAGCGTGTTGCCAGCTGTATGGTTTGATTGCACACTTTATTACAGCCATGATAATATCTTATAGTATTTATAAATTCATTCAATTTCTTATAAGAAATCTTCATATGCATTTACGGAGAAAACGACAAAAGAATTATTTAAAAAATATCTAATATCGTTGTTTTTTTTAAGCGGGAAGAACGGAATATTTCGTTATCCAATAATCAATGACCTATGCCTCTGCAAGTACGAAATGTATCAGGAAAATCCGTTTTGAGCAGTCGTTTATGGAAAACGAATGTCTCCTCACATACGAATCTGGTCAACGCGTGCTCGAGCTCGCGCGCGCACCTTTAAATAACGGTCTACACCCAGCTGTCCCCTATTTCGTTTGGATCTCTGCGTACAATAGGGGTCGTACAGACCCTTTGACGCTTTTGTACGATGTCTAACTGCAGACTTTCTCGGGCATATGCGGTGTTTCGAGACAATACCGTGGGGCACCGGTCGTTTCGGAATACTAAGTGTCCAAGATTCTCGATAATGAACGAGTGTACCCACACGTATATCGATTATTGTTTCTTTCATGTCTCTAAAGGCCTTTGTAGTTTCTTCGTTTCGAAATGATCTTTAAAGGGAAAACCGAGGAACGAACGTGTCTCGGAGTTAAAAAAATAATTTGGTAAATATCATATTGTGTAGAATATACGTATATGTTATGTTATTTAATATTTAATATTGGAGCTTCAGAAATCTAGTCACATTGATCGATCGAATTGTATCGGTGACTAAGGTTGCAAAAACGACGAGCGAAGTGAATCATTCGTGTGCACAGATGCTCGCGACACTCATCACTGGAAGCATTTTACGCAGATGTCCGGAGCGGCGCGTGCCCCTGGATCCGGTGCTGGTGGAAATGCCTCTACGGCCCCCTTTTATCGAGCGAGCCCGACCCCCGCGCGTGTACTCGCGCACACACGAGAACGATATGGAACCGGAGTCACACCTGGCCCTTAAAAATAGCATTGGCGTGATTTTGTGACGTCTCTCTTGGCGCACGCACTGCATTCGTGATGACGATATTCCTGCGCTCTCGGAGAACTGATAAATAATTACATATCATTGTTCTGTTTTGCATATTTTATAAATATTCTGGTAAGATTCCAGTATGTTATACTCACAGTATTGTAGAAATATTAATACAAAATATCGTCTTAAAAATTGTATAGCGATGGTTCATGTTTACGTAGAAATATAAGTTTCTTCAGGTAAATAGGAATAACGAACTTTTTTGTTTTATTAAATGCAGGATGATCGTTAAATAAATACCAATATTCTAGAAAATATATCTGAAGTACAAAGAAAGCAAGCGATCCACTTGATCACCTCGGTTTGAAATATTGATTGGATTTTCTATTTACGCCACTGCACGTCTTGCGTGAAGAATGCACCTAGTTACGCTGTGGCGGTTACACATGGATCACACATGCCGGGGAACACGGGGGTACGTGTAGCATTCGATAGAGGTATGCACCCCGTGGAAGCGACAAAAGAGAAGGGGAGGAGCTCCTGTTTTGGCTTACGAGCTTCGGGGCGGGGAGGGAGCGCGACTTACGGGTGGAAGTCGGAAGCGACCCGATCCAAGTCAGTCGTTCGCGAAGCATCAATTCGTTTGGATCGATCGATGCCTACGAGAAACAAATCACTCGTGATCTCATTATAATATAGTAAAACACAATTGCATATAGAAAATGTAAATTGATAATGTAAATTAATAACAACTAATTTGAGAATTTCGCCGATCAACCGATACATTTTTTAAGTATCCAAACTGAAGATAATATTGTGCAATTAATATATTTTAATATTTTTGCCGCATTAAGGTGCGTTTAAAGTAAAACCTATTATGAAGAACGGTTGAGTGAAAAGAAAAAGCATTAATTTATCGAAAGTGTAGGCTTAAACGAGAGTGTTTTCGATCGGATCTCCGTGGGGGTTTCGATGGACACCATAAGGTTCTCCGGGCACGCGACCTGTGAGAGGGTCGTTACGCTCTGTTGAGTCGTGAAACCACCCCGGTGTGTCGTCGCATTATTCTGCTACTCATCTTCGTTGTACCATCGAACGAGAAATTACGAAGGGATTCTTCCAAGTATCTTTAACTCTCGCGAAATTTGAATCGAATCGAGACGTGGTTCGAAAAGTGACTGAAAAATGAGTGCGTTTAAAAGAAATCAGAGCAAAGTGTTCTGGAGCCACATGGCTTCGCAGGATCTAGAAAGCGTGGATCATTTTGCCGCGCGGAACGATCTCGCGAAGGTCAAGCAGAATCCTCGGCGCGAGTTCACGATCCTCGAAGAGGAAGCGGAGGAACGGTCGACCAGTATCAATGAAAGCGATACGATCGACGGTGAAAATATCACGGCAATACACATCTGTCCTGGCGAGAACGTGAATCAACAATATTCCGTTGCGTCGATTTGCGATGGAGACGTAATGACTCAGATGTGAGTGAAGTTGAAATCGGGATGTCGAACGCGTTCATTTGTCCCGTTATCGGCTATTTTTCTTATCGCATTGACATACAACGCTGTTTGTATTTCACTAAATACTTTAGTTTTTCTAACTGGAACGATACGCCTCCGGTTATTACAACCGTGGCTAGTTTAGCGATGAATTTCTCGGGAGACATCGATGCTTTTACTTTTGTACGAATTCAGTCGATGGTAGACTTTGGCAAAACGTAATCTGATTTGTAATCGAACCGATGGTTGCTTCAATTTAAGTTATTTTCATAAGACAAAGCGATATTATATTATGGTAATTTCTGGAAATGTTTGCAGAGCCACGATGGACATAAAAGACGAAGATAAAGAGGACGAGGGTAACATCGTTTTGGCGAATCGATCGTGTAGTCCTGTGAGTCACGACCTGCGAAGCCTGGATTCTGGCTTCTCCGATTCAGAGCGATCAAACTGCTCCGAATTATACGAGAACGAAACGCCGAGGCGTCGTAGGAGACGCAGAAGATTTAAGGATCGACGACACGGTGCGCATTCTAAGCTGGATTCTAATTGGTTAGAAGATGAAACTCTTTTAAATCCCACGTGCACATCGACACCCAAAGGTTCAAGAATTGTATCTCGAAGTGTCTCTAACGCATATGTTGAACGAAGTGCGTCAAAAAAGAAAAGGTAATTTAAATTAAAAAAAAACTTCATTAAAAGACAATGCAATGAAAGAAGAGTTAGATGATTCAGATCAGATATAATGTATTGGATTGATCTGACTCGTGTTAAGATTTACTTGACGCAGTAATGCTTCTACTAGATATCTAACTTACGAAATTAAGACATCTCGCATTAAGAGGTACGAAGTTATTATCTCTGAAACTGAGCCACACCTTGTAGCATTCGATAAGGTGCGAAGAATGTATGTTTTAAAAACATGAATCGTCACGATTGTGTCCCTATGCTGAGCCAAGCGATAGGAATGCAACGCGTAAGGCACTTCCCATGTTGTTCTCCCGACGTTTCGTAAACTTTCGTCAACCCCTATAGAATGATTGAACACCTTGCACGCGCACAGGCGCGTAAATTGGTCATCGTACACCAGATACACTGAAAGTTAACATGTTGACCATTGAAATATCAATTTTATCAAATCGCATATCGAATAGTTTAAAGCAATGACTTGCATACGTAGATCACATCGTTAATATTCAGTCGAACAAGAAATTGTTATGTGCGACGAGTACGGAAATCGTACAGCCGATATTCCTTATAAAACTTATACGGGATCTCGATGACGCGAATGAAATAGGCAGGAAAATTCCGTAGCATGTCGTCAATTAACATCGATTAAGAATCTACGACGCAAATTAAGCTCGATCTATAAGAGCGGAACAATTAACAGATTTTACAATACCATTGCAAAGTACATACTACGAACAAGATGATCGATTTACATACTTGTCTTTGTAATATTTACATACTGATAGTCGATGCTACTCGAGTATAAAAATATTGATACTCTACTCGAATATAAATACAGCTTATTTTTATCTTCGCTTTGTCCATCGTGTTATCTACCTTCGATTCGGATCCACGATTGGCGTTCGATAGATCCTCCCATTGCGGGCGCGGGATGCGTTTTTTTTCAACGCCCTGTAGAATTGACGCGCGCCAGTACGTGATTCAATGCAACGTGCCACACGAGGAATACGTAAATGAAAGACCGACGACAAGGTTTGAGTCAACCGGCTGAGGTCCCAGGCGACAGCGAACTTACCAAGAATCCAAGCTACCGCGGATCGTGTACAGGTGATCGCGTACAACGAGCTTAGTCGAAAGAAACAGAATGATATTAGTCATCGTGTCCGTGAGAAAACGATTCTAGTTCCGGAGGTGACCGATTAGTCAGCGTTTGCCGTGTACCGTTTCGCGTCGATTTTCATTGTTCCGGAAGGGAATCATGTGCACCTGGTTATGCTGAATGGAATGGACAATTGTTAAGCCTTAGCTATGTCGTGACGACATTAGTCGAGACTTCTGTCTCGTTATGGCGCGCCTCAGGTACTGTAGATTCCAATAACGATACACAGTGGTCCTTTCGGAGCTCTTAAACTGATAAGATACAGCGGCGGAAGGAAGTTCAAGAATTCGTAGTTGGACTTACTTGCCCTTCTGTAAACATCGATGTCGTAAATTGCTTAACTATGTCAAGCAATTTAACCGATATCACCGATTTGTTGCGAAGCAAGCGCATATTTTTGCGCAATGAACCTTTGCAACACATGTATAGTATATACATACATTCTGCGAAAAATTTATTTACATAATTTAAAAATTCTTACAATATTTCGACCGTGATTAAAAGAGAGGTGTCCGTTTCACAGACCTGAGGACGACCAAGTAGATGCATCGGCGATTCCACCGTCTATTTCCATAGAGGACGAATGTTTGGGCGATTTTCTGTACGCGGCCGAACCACCCGAGGATGCAGCAAAACCGCGTATCGCGAACGCCTCGATAACAACCAACTGCACCGAGACAGAACCGACCTGCAGGTCTTTGCAGCACTCCAGAATATACAGACAATCTTCTTCGGTCAGAGAATGGCTTGGTAATCTCGCATCAAACACCGAAAACGAGTGCACCAATACTCTTCAAAGCAAAGCTCTACCGCGGAGAAAAGTCCACGAGTTTTTCTCCGAGAAGGACGACATGAAGGATCTAAAGACCCTGTCGTCCTTGGCTACCGCTGCCGCTAACAAGCTGCTTGTAAGAGCAGAGCAGTTTGATCGACATTATCAGTACATATTCGAGTAAGTAACGAGTTTTTTCAATAATACATCTTCAATAGTCGTTACGCAAATGTCTATGAACATAGCAGATATTGACGAGTATGTGTTATATTTCAGTAAAGTGGCACATCTAGAAGGTGGCAGATCCGAGAAGGACCTTCTACGTGCCATCGAGGACGATGCTTTTTCCGTCTTGTCAGAACTCGGTGCTCCGCCACCGCGTAGAATTCAGCAAAGTAGCTTGAAAGGAATATTGGCGCAGCTTGAAAGTATGAAGACTTATGTCGACAGCGCTGTGAATACTCGTTTGGACTTCTATATCGAAGTGCGTGAAATTTCTATATACGGTGGGGTAAATTAATAAATAATAAATTAGTAAATTATAAATTAATAATCTTTTGCAGAGAGTGGTCAGAGGATTGGAAGAAGCGCCAAAGGATGACACCACGGTAGCCAGAGGTGCTTTGGCAGCTTTGACCGCCCTGGGTTTGGCAGGGCCACGAGCTGGAAGCAGTATTACCAGATGTTCGGGTATCAGAGCGCTCTTAACGTCTCTGATCTCAGCCGGAAGAACATCGAAAGACTTTGTCGCGGCTTCGTTGCGCGCTTTAGCAAGCGTGTGTTGTTCCGCAATAGCGATAGATCAGTTCGTTAAAGACGACGGTCCGGAAATATTAACGGATCTCTTGGTCGCAGAAAGTTCGTCCGAGAAGGAGAAAATGGAGGCAACGGCATTGGTTGTGCAAATAACAGCGCCGTGGGTTAATGCGGTGGGATTACCATACTTGGAACCATTTGCAAAAGATTTAATACCGCCCTTGAATCGTCTAGTCGAGACTACCAATTGCGGGCAGACTTTGTTATTGGTCGCAGCCGCGTTCAACCACCTGTCCAAGTCCCGAACATGTGCACTCGTGATATTGGACCACAACACTGTGAAAAAGTTGCTGAAAAGCGTGAAGAAATCGTCTGGCAAAAATGTCTGGCTGATGGAGCAGGTGGCGGCCCTCGTCAGCGAATTAGCTCGCATCCCTGAAGCTTGGTCGCATTTGGCAGAAGCTCGCGCGTCCATTGCGCTGGTCTCCTTCCTCAGAATGAGGCCGCCAGGTTTAGAAGAAGCCTATAAACGCTTAGAAATTACCGCCGCGGCCGCGCTCACGAGGCTCTGCGTAGATCCAGAAATCGCGAGGCAGGTTGTCGCAGTTGGGGGGGCGGATTGTCTTCCATCGTGTAGGGTCGACGACCTTCTGACAGAGGACGAAGAGCAGATCGAGGCTGGGTTATTGAGGTATACGAAGTCTTTGAGAAGAGCGTGCAAAAGAGCTGCGAAAGAAATTGATATTGCTAAAGCCAGCGACTATAGTACTTTGAGTTAAAATAAACGCACGGAGTTTCGAAGTTGTACATAAGTACATGGTGCATAATATTTCAGATACGATGCAAAAATCATATGTTTATAAAAATAATTTCACTATATGTACATACAATATACTGTAAACTTCGTTATGATGTATATACATATATACTGCATAAATAAAAATATTGTATTAGAATCCTTAGTGTAGGTACAATTAAAAGACAAACACAAAAAATATTTGAAAAAATAATATATTTTGTTGCATGATAGTTTAAGTACATCGTAGATCGTACAGTAAAAGTGTAAATAAAAATATATGCTACATTATGACGTAAAAATTGTATGTATAATATTTTAATGAAATGATCACATCAAAATGTTTTGTTTATTTCCAAATCGATCGAATTTAATTTGCTATGTATCATCATTTTTTAATTGACTTCTGTGAAATATGTCTACGGTTGTTTCTAGACAAGGTCTTAATTCAAGGTCACAAGCACCCAGTGCAAACTTTCCATTGGATGGTTTAAAATAGTCTAAGCCACGTCCTATCTTAATTACCCAACCATTACTGAGTCTGGAACAGTATTAAGACAAAGATAAAATATTTTAAATTTTAATGGATGTAATTATGTCTAAAAAAAATATAAATACTCTTACAATATTTGTCTGTCATGTAAAGTGTCAGAAAATATAAATTCAAAGCTAATTAGATGAGATGCTAAACTCTGTTTCAACTCTTGCAATCTTGCTATTTGATTCTTATCCTGTGTATCAAGAGTTGTAACTAATGATATTTTTGACAATGCGCAACATTTTGTCACAAGTAATTCGCATAGCCTCACAAAATTTTGACACTAAAAATCAATTGTAATTTTAGTAACAACAAGAGTATTATCATATATATAAATTATATCTTATTAAAATTTGTATAGAAATACAGTAGTGCCCACTTAAGTGTCCGCGGTCGCTTAAATGGACAAAAGTGCGGTCATTTAGGTGGGCACTACTGTAATACCTGATGAAATGTTCTTATATATGGATCCTCAATGTGAACATATGTAACTGTCGCATCTAAGAATCTGCCAAACACAGAAGCATAACCATGCCCTGTACTACCATTTTCAATTTTACTGAATTCCCTGTATATTCCAGAAGCCTTTTTGTTGTCAATTAAATCCTTCAACTTTTCCGCTCTATCTAAATATTCTGATGCTTTGGTAGCAAAATGTTTTTGCCTAGTCCGCTCCTTTGTTTCTATATTGTTTTATTACTAATGAGTAAAAATGAAGTGGTATGTAAAGTATTAGAACGAAGTATAAAAAGATTCAGTACATGTAAACAATGCTTGTAAAATGAGAAGGAATAGATGATATTTATAAGACACAATTACGATCACAGAAGATTGTTAAATAGTACCGGAAAAAAAACAAAGAATATACCTTTCATGGAATCAAGAAGCATCTTCACGCCTTCTTGATACATTACAAAAGCCAATGTATACTGTTCATTCTTGTCCATTTCTACTGCTCGCTTTAAAATCGAAGCAGCTGCACTTTCCATTATATGTTTATTCTATATAATGATTTATCCTAAATTATTTTTATATTCGAAAAGTATGACAGTCTTCCATATTACATAGATGATGTTCTTGCAGAATTACTCTTAGAGTACATGATGCACTGTAGTGAAAAACTAAAATTTTCCTCATTTTTATGAACAGTATAACATATGAAGCATTGTTTTAATATTATTTCAAAACAATGTCACTCCAAGCATTATCATTCTGATTATTGATCTAAAATACAATTTTGTTGGTTATAGTTACCAACCTCTTCATTCGCATTTATTCTTTTAGGAAAGAAGAATGCACAATTATTTGTAGAAAAGCAAATATGGTCTAATGAAATTTTTTAATTCTGGTAGTTATTATTACTTTAATCATACTATTCTTATATACATGTATCATTAACATGATTTTAATTTTAACTACTACATTTTTCGTTGCCGTTATGGAATACTGTAAAAGTGTAAATCAATCTACATTAGACTATACTTTCATATTGTTTTCATAATAATTAAAAAACAAAAATACTTGAATCAACACTCTTTTTCAATAATTTTTTCACACATAATAACAGTTCATATGATTCTTTTGAATTATTTACAAGCAAATAACATTCATTTTAAAAACATTTCTTGAGAATTATATTGTACGGTTAATGTTTGCGATTTAGGTAGTAAATATGTAATTATACCGGACGTTCGAATGCTTAAAAAACATACTATTTTATAGATCATACGATAATACGAAGCATATGCACAAATGATATTATTTGAACGAATAATATCGTCTACGAATTTTTTACAACGTCTATATTGTTTCAATATGCTTTATAATTCAAAAACGAAACATACTTTGGATATCAGGTGTGATAAGATAATCGAATACTGTTGTCAACAATTAATATATTCAAATAATTGATAATTATAGCAAATTGCTTAGTATAACAAAGAAATTCCCGCGGATGAACAAAAAAACTTTTGAAAAACTAAAATCATTGAAAGCGTTTTGTTAAAATTTTATATTAGGTTTGACGACTTACTTGATATTTCTTGATAAATTCTATAACTGTCAGAGATAAAATCTGCTTTTTATTAATCAACTATATAAATTGCACAACTGTATGCTTGAAATATTATCGATTATCGAATGTATCGAAACTCGCTTTGATAGAGTGTGTAATAGTGTAATCGATGTAAGTCACGCAATAGTAGAATTATGGCGGCCAAGAATTATATGATTCTAACCTAGCAAATATTTATGTCAAGTTCAAGCGAATCAACCGAGATATAATGTTAAACGAAATTTTAATTCCATTCGCGTAAAATTCTCCTTTGGAGTAATTTTTTTAAAAATAATCTATTATTAGGTAAGACAAACCTGGAGTCCTTTTTAAAACGTACAATTTTTTGATTACAGGTTCTTAACAAAAATACAATGACGTTACACTACTACTACGTAGCACGTGATCGCTGTATGGATGTGCGTGCGCGGGATTTTGAATAGAAAAATCAATTTTTTTTTTATTGTACTTTTATATATGTTGTATTGTTTTGTGTTAAGTTGTAAACAAACCAATATGTAAATAATTTACTTTGTTTTGACTCTAGTAAACTATAAAAATAAGCTTTCATATGAAAACTACTTTTATTACAATTTTGAAATGTACATTACATTATGTGTGATTTAGGAGTTAAGATTATTGTTATTTTTGCTATATAACTGTGTTATAGTTTTTATTATGAAGTCTACTAAAAACATTGGGACTGGTTTATTATGGGGAGAATTACCAGCAAGAGAAACTCTCAAGCCAGAAGTCATAACTCCAGATATCATAGAAAATGTTTGGAGACAAGTTATGGAAGACTCGAATAATGTAGATTGTGATTTTCAAATTGATAGGCAACCTGAATATATACAGTAATTATTTACTATTTATGAATTGAATTAAATTTTGTATAATTTGATACATCTTTTTATTTATAGGCTACCTGTGGGAAATCTTCATGTGTTGAATACTATAAACTTTCATCAACAGTTACGGATGATGGTAATATCAGAATAATTATAAAAAATAATGCATATACAGTAGTGGCCACATAGGTGACCACATTTTTGCCCACTTACTTATATGGGCACTACTGTAGGTCTTTTATTTGTAGGAGGAAGGAATGGTATTGGGAAACATGACTACAATCGAGGAACAAGACTTACAAGATGTGAAAGAGACACAAAATTCGTTTCATTTTTTGCCTGTACAGAAAGAAAGGTATCAAAATTGAGAAATCTACACAATGTATTCTATTTATAAAATTATAAATACATTGTATTCTTTTAGAACTGCCTTCAAAGATTCTTCTACAGTGCATTATCTCACACCAGAAACAGCACGTTCCATATTGAGGCATGCAGTGATTATTCTCTTAGCTCACAGTGGATATGAAGAGTCATCGGATATAGCTATAGAGACGCTTACAGATATTGTGGATCATTTTTTAAGAAGAATGACGCTTTTAATGAAGGTGGCATACGAACAAAGAGATCACGGTTTTCCTGTAAAATATGATACATTAAAAATTGTTTACTTTAATTTCATTCTATGTATTTCTTCTTACTAGTAATATTATTATTCAATATATTACTTTTCTAGGATATAGCAGAAAGAGTTTTGTTGGAAACAGGTGTTGGTGGTGTAGCTGCTCTTCACGATTACTATCAAGAATATGTTCTGAAGTTTGAAGAAAACATGAGAAAGAAGGTTGAAGCAATGATGGAAAAACAGAGGTAATCTAAACTTAATGCTTGTGGTATTTCAAAAAATGAATGTCTCTGTCAATGTTTTCTCAATCTTTAGAATGGTCTTGGACGAAGCAGCCAATAAATTGCAATTTGAGGAACTCGATGAATTTGGTAATGTCTATCGGGAGGTACCGACTCTTCAATTACTAGATCCTGAAATGGGCTTTCCCCCTAGTCTTGATGCTGGGTTTCAAATGTTATATAGTCTTGAACAGGATGAGTAAGTTATTTGTATAAATTTTATTTTTAATAAACAGCGTTGTAACATTAACAATTGTAGATTGAACAGCTTGGAGGTTGAAGAAGAAGAAGTAAATGTTAGCGATTCTCCGAGTACTGGACAACGATCTGATACATCGACGGATAAAAAAAAATGTTGATATAATCGATAATCGTACAAGTTTAGTTTGTTCTACTTTCTTGTCGTATGAGGAAGAAAGTTATAATAAATTCTTAATATAATTCATGTTTCTTAAAATCATTGCGTTATTTGATTATACAATAATAGTTCAGAAATATTATAGTATGTGAACATATGTTTAAAGGTCACTCTTTCACATTTTGTGCACATTAAATAATTAAAAAATATTTTAAACAAAATCCATTTTTATGGACTAAATAGTAGCAATTAATAATTTATAGCTAGTTAAATGGCATTAACGTTTACTGGATCTCAAGGTAAATTAGATTTTAAATCGTAAGTAAGCGACCTCTATCCATAGTGTAGTACCCGTCGCCACGCGTCCCAGAATACTTTGCGAGGCCGTTGACAACACGTCAAAAATGGCAGATCTAGCCCCAAGTAAAAGTGATATCGAAGACATTTTCAAAAGATTACGAGCTATTCCAACAAACAAGGTTTGCTTCTTTATACGCTACTTCCTTCTATGATGTAGAATACCGAAATAATAACAAAATATGTAAAATGATAACTGACAATAATTTTAAAGCCTACGTCATAATTTTATTTTCCAACCTGTAATTTTCTGTGAAACTTTCTTTTTGTCGTTGTACGTATCACAGGAAGATATGTGTCCACTTTTATTTCAGAAATGTTTGCACAAAATGATCAATTCTTACGCAAAAAGTAAGTTTAAAATCGTTAATTAAAGTTATGATTTATAATTGAACATACGTTTTGCTTTGCTATACGCATTGAAATTGTATTTGGACGTTTTACTCTCCGATATATAAGACAAAATTGTATTGTAATCGAGAAAAAATATTTCTTTTTACGGAAAACCACGTTTTAAGATCTGTTAATCATGTTTTAACTATTAAAAATAACTTTTTTAAACGTGCGTATGTACGTCTATGTGTTACAAATATACGTTGGAATGTATATCTGTTAACACCATTGTGTCTAAATGGCTCCATAGATTTTAATGAAAATTTATATTTTAATCTTAAGATCTGATTCAATTTTGAGTAAAATGGGTCAATAGATAACTATGGTTATAAATGTATTTGTTATTTGTAAAAAGTCTAAATAATCTTTTAAAAAATCTTAGAGAAAATTGAATTTTATTAAAAAAATGTTGAGCGAATATTTTCCCTATTCTTTGTGTATTTAAACTACATATATTAGTCTCAATTAAAATAGTATTGAAATGATGTGTCAGAAAGTATTGCTACATATTTGCCTCTATTAATCTTTTAGGCATGTTTCGATTGCAATGCAAAAAATCCAGCATGGGCCAGCGTGACTTATGGCGTCTTCCTATGTATCGATTGCTCTGCAGTGCATCGAGGATTAGGAGTTCATTTGACGTTTGTACGATCAACTCAACTTGATACAAACTGGACTTGGCTACAATTAAGGAACATGCAACTAGGTGGAAATGCAAATGCTGTTAGTTTCTTTGTTTGTTACTGTTGTTATAATAATAATAATTTCATTATTATTTCATGGAGCATTTAAAGTAATTATCAATAATAATGTAATCTTTGAATTGTACATTTCAGAGAAAATACTTTGCACAACACAATTATACAACCGATGCACAACAAAAATATAATTCGCGTACTGCCATGCAGTACAGAGAAAAACTCGCGCAGGCATCTGCTCAAGCAATGCGACGTTATGGAACAAAGGTAAAACTTAGGGTCTCTATGGATATGAACCATAAAGAACACTTTAGTTAATCAAAAATTTTGTAACTGTAAATGTGGTAATTATAGGTTTTTCTTCCTTCGACAAAAAATAAGAAAATGGTGAGCTGTAAAACTGCTTTTACAAGGCAATATCTTGAAATTACTAACGTTCGCTTGGTACTTTATTTTTCACAAAATAGCTTTTTAAAATTGATAAGTGGTTATCTTCATATTTTGTTTCTTCTCAATGGTTGTAAAAACTGCACAATTTTTTCTACAGAGTTGTTTCCTTGTTACCATATATTTCATTTTACACATTATCATACGCTCAATAATTACTTCAAACCAGTTCTATTATGTAACTAACTCACCTAATAACATGTATTTTAAATGAAATATAGTATAAATGCGATTATATCTAAATTCACTGTCAGAACAATTGAATTCTTGTTTAAATGGTATTTGTTCATAGTTGCATTTAGATGAGAATTCTGCATCAATGTCCGAGGAACAAAGTGAAATCGACTTCTTTAAGGAACATGAAAACTTTGAATTAGATCATACCGAATCTATAACAAATATTGAAGGAAATTCAATTACAACTGCCAATCTTGTACCAAACAATGACAATTTTGAAAAAAACAATCAAAAAGTTATATCAGAAGTCACTTCTCAATTTTTGGGACCTACTGTTAAATTATCTGATACCACTGTAAATTCATTATCTGAAAGGAAACCTACCATAGGAGGCAGGAAAGTTCAAAACAAACGATCTGGTGTAAGTATATAAATATTTGTTTATTCATTAATCATTTATATTCAATACAGTACAGTTTAGTACTGCATTACATGAAACATTTTTAAGTCGAACTTTGTAATATATTACTATAATATAGTTTTATGCTACTAATATAATTTTAGCGAAGAAAAGTATTACAGTATTTTTTATATTAGTTAGGGAAAAAAACTGGAGGTTTAGGCGCACAAAGGGTTAAAACAAATTTTGAAGAGTTGGAAAAAAATGTTGCTGAAACTGGTAAAGAGTCGCAGGAGATGGTTCGCCAGGAAAACACAAAAGAGGAACAGGAAGAAATTGCTACCCGTCTTGCCTATAGATACGAGCAGAATTTAAGTGAACAAGCTAAAAAAGTAGAAGAGAGAACAAAACACTTAGATCCATCCAAAGCAACACAAGCAGAGCGCCTTGGTATGGGATTCAATACACGAAGGTAATATTTGTACTTTTTGTATAAATTCATTTATTAAAATTGCATACTGCTCTTCTTTTTTTTAATAGTTTTGTATAGATATTTTTAAAGCCTATATTTATTATACCTTCGAGTATTAATACTTAAAAAAGAAAAAATATAAGTCCTTTAATTATGCGGTTTCGAGTTATGCGAAATATCGAAATATCGAAACGAATTAACCGCATAAATAGAGGATTTATTATATTGCAGCAACAATTTAATATAATATATTAAAGCATGTGTGATAAATAATTTACAGTGGTGCAAGCCATTCTGCACTTGGCGATATGCGGTCAATAACGCAAGAAACATCATCAAAGACTATAACTGCATCTGAACCGAGAATTTTTGATGTCGAACGAGGTCTTTCCATTACATTAGACGAATTTTATGAGGCCTTATCAATTCCATTCAATAGTAATAGCAACGATAAGCCTCGCAGTGAGGATGTTTTTGTTATGTCAGAGCCAGAACCGCCGAAACGAGTAGCTCCGTCGAGCCGTCCAAACAGTACCAAGAGCGACAGTAAAATAATAACTGCAGAAGGAGAAGCACAAAAGAAATTTGGTAGTGCCAAGGCTATTAGTTCAGATCAGTATTTTCAAGACAGCAAAGATGATGATTCTGTAAGCTCATATTATTTACTGATAACATTTGTTTCTAATTTCAGATCAAATTTCACATTATTTTAATTACAGTGGGAACGTAAAAGCAATCTGCGTCGTTTCGAAGGTTCATCCAGTATTTCGTCAGCTGACTACTTTGGCACAGGAAATTCTACACAATCTTCCACGTCGTCTTTGTCAATGCGTCTTAGTAGTGGAGGAGCAGGGGTTGTAGATTTAGAGGATGTTAGAGAAAGTGTTCGTCAAGGCGTAAATAAGGTCGCAGGAAGATTAAGTTCTCTTGCTAATGCGGCCGTTACATCTCTACAGGATCGTTGTGGACTTTGAACGAGAATCTACTGCATTTTACTAAGATTGTTATTAAACTTATATCTGGACACTTCTTGTCTATTGTTCGAAATTGTAAATAAAAGCTTATAATTCGGCTTATTTATAATTTTCTCCTTGAAGAGTGAATAAGACACATCGACAATAATGACAAACGGAAATGTTGTACCCTTACAAATGAATTTTGTTTTTAAGAAATTTATGTTGACAAAGTTTAAAAAGGTGAAAGTCCATGATGAAGTTTAACGATAGTAATAATAATGAAGCACGATTGTTTTATTGTGTTGTAAAATGAAATATAAAGAATTTAAAAGGTGATCGAGATAAAATAATAACTTAAATAACTAAGGATTTTCCTTGCAACGCAAAATTAATTGAGAATATGGTTTTCTATGCAGAAAACAAACTAGGACGACTGTCATATTGTCGCAACCAGTGCCCATTAGAGTGTCTGGCGCGAGGCAATGTTTCATAAGGTCTTCACAAATTTCTTCGGGATCCATTGTGACATTTTCTTGGCCAGTGCCGAATTTTGGCTGAACTATACGTGTTCGTACAAAATTAACTACTTCTATGCTTGTCATCACGTCCCAAATACCATCACAGGCCAAAATAACAAACTCCCAGTCTTCAGTTATTTGATACTGTCGAATTTCAGGGAATGCTGTAGATATAAAAATAAATATTTAAGTAAATGTCTTTCAATAATAATTAATTATTTATTAATTTACTATATTTACCAGTCACGATTTGTTCTTGTGGCGATTTACAGCTGTTTTGTTTGAACATAAAATCTCCAAGAGCACGAGATAATGCAAGTTGGCCATTGACTCTGTTAAATTCAACCCAACCACCGGCTGCTTCAATTCGTTCATGTTCATCTTTTAATGTTGGTTTGTGATCCCGACTAAGGGATACCGCATTACCATTAATACTTGCTACCGCTCTGCTATCACCAGCATTTGCCTATAAAAATCTTTTAAGTCAGGAACACACAAAAGAACATTAAATTGATAAAAAAAACTTACGCTATATATGACATTGTCCTTGATAAGGAGTGCTATGACAGTAGTTCCACCCTGCTCGTTTCTAAGCACTGCATCATTTTGCATTGCTTCATCCAATTCCAAGAAACCATTTTGTATAGCTTGAACTATGTTACCAGCCTTATATTCGCTTCTCTTAGTTATGTATTCGTGAAGATATTTTCCAGCGTATTGTGCCATTGCTGCACCTATCAATATTATCTATCACTTCTTTGAGTGCGGAAGCAATTATAGTTATACTTATTTACTATAATTCTTTACTTAATGGTAATAACAGAACCTGAAATTTCCTCTTGAAGTAAATATTTTTAGTTTGCTGTATGTAAATCATTATTTTAACTGAGCAATTCTTTTGATACAAACTGTTAGAAAATGATGATACTTCCGCTTATAATCTTAACATTTTTATTTTTAAATTCTCACCTCCATGGCCATCGTACACTGCAAAGAATGCAGTACCAGGATCGTCTGGTAATGAAAGTATATGTACATGGCAGTCTTCCATTTTAGTACGCCAGCCCTGCATACATGAACTGCCGACACGGTAGTTTGAATTTCTGCAGCATGCTGACTTCTTAGCTGTCACAGGCTCGCTGAGTGTTTGACCCATTATTTCTCTGAAGATTCTGATATTATTCGTAACAAACTGTTAGTCATTTAGAGTAATATAAATTATATTTGTCTGTTCTATTAAATGTGAAATTTTGAACCTATGTAAAATAAAATAATATCTTCGGAAATAATACAATAATACTTTGAAAATTTAAACAATTGATTGATTTACATGAAGTTTAAGTTATGCTTGCTTCTGTAGTTATATTACCGTGTGTAATCTAATAATAAAACAAATTAGCAATATACTTTAAATTGCGCTCATTAGATGTAGATAACTAGAATTAGATCATAACTGTTAATACATTAATGACACACTTCATTATTTGTGTAGTATTTCTTTTCACTATTACTATAATAGATTTGTAATTTTTGTGTCTGCACGTACATTTTATACAAATTCTGCACTTATGTTAGTAAAACCCAAAGAACAAAAATCTAACGTCGAGCACCAAAGATGATCTAACCTCTTGCAGAATTTCATACGCATCGCATCTTCCACAATTTAAGAAATATCCTTTGAAAATAACGTTTCACTCTTATATATATATGTATATTATAATCTATCATTAGCTCTTGAACTATTTACGTGATCTTAATTTGACATTCGATCTCACCTTCGTATGCTGTCAAACGAACATAGGCTAACCTAACCTTCCTGTACACTATTGGTTTCGTAAAATCTGTTACCGAATGCACAAATATCATGGAATTTTAACGACACCGTAATTTTATCCTGCGCGTTTCATATTTACCCACGAAGAAACTTACTAACAATTATGCTGTAAAAATTATTCAAAAAAAAGTACAGTTTTGTCGAAAATATATCAACAGCTGATTACACCATGACGGTTCGTTGATCGGGCATGAAAACTGAAAACATGACCAAAAAAAAAAAACTTCACTAACGATCGACTCGATCAGGCTCGGTGAACAGCTGATTCTCTGCATGTATTTTATGAATTAATAGGGCACATGATAAAACGTGGATAGTGATATTTTGTTGACAGAAAAGTACTTTATGCGTATAAATAGAATGATATCGAATGTCATTTACGTTTAGTGTCATGTATCTATGATAAGGTTCAAGTATTAGAAATAATTAGTGGATGGTACTGTGAGAGGTTAATGTAGAACTTACCAACATCGGACAAATGTATTATATGTATTTCTAGTATCTTACTCTTTTATCCTTAACAGTATTAAACTATCATAAATCGATACGTGTAGTAAAACATTGTTTAAAACACAATGGGACAAGATAAAACTTTAGAGACCAATGGTATTTTGTCTGAAACTGAAAATCGTAATACGATACAGAAATCTGATGTTCCCTTTGCTCAAGCTATGGTAGATGAAAAAAGGTACAAATGTACTTACATTGGCTGCAATGCAGCTTTTGTTAGACCAAACCGATTGGCTAGACACATAAGATTCCATACTGGAGAGGTATTATTCATTTCATATACATTTTGAAACTTTAAACAATTTTTAAGTTTATATTTCCTTTCGATTTTAGAGAAATTATATTTGCACTTATGCAGGATGTGATAAAGCCTACACCAATTCTTCTCACTTAAAACGTCATATGGAAACTCATTGTTTGACAAAGAAAATGTATCAGTGAGTAAAATTTACTTTATGGAACTTGAGCTTTATTGTTTAAACGTATGTTTAATTTTGTTTAATTTAAGATGTCCCGAATGTCCATCGGTTGTTAGTAATCTACATAATTTAAAGCGTCATTATAACTTGATGCACGGTGATCATGGTAAATTGACTTGCACAGAATGCGGTCAGACTTTCACGAAAAAATATCACCTTGCGACACATATGATAACGCATACCGGAGTAAAACATAAATGTGATCAATGTAATAGAAGCTTTACAAATATTAGAACATTTAAGAGACATAAGGAAAATCATGTGACTAGAAAAAAAAGATATTCTTGCACCGTGTCAGGATGTTCTGAAATTTTTGAAAAATGGTTACTTCTTTGTGCCCATTTAAAAACACAGCACGTAATATGTATGTACATTTTGACATCATTTTTTTATGTTTCCTTTTACATATAATCTCCACCAATGATTTTTATTTTTAGATTATCGGTGCAAGGATTGTGATAAAGTATTTTTAAGTAAATATCATTTAAAAGTTCATTCTCAGGTGCACATAGAAAATAGATCAGTAATACCTTGTCCGTACGACAAGTGCCCACGAGTTTATTATTTTAAAAAAAACTTAGATTTTCATATAAAAATTAACCATCTTGGACTAAAATATCAGTGCGATATATGCAAAGTAGAAATTTCATCGAAATTCAGATTATCAGAGCACATTCAGAAATTCCATATGTCAGAGGAAAGGATAAAAAGAACGAAAAAATTACAGCGCAAGAAAAGAAAAGATGCTGGATCGCATAAAAAGAGTGCGGTATCCGCGTTGGTTGGAGTTAATTTACCACCAAAATTAGAAAAAGTAGTATTAAAAAGAAAGGAAAATATTGTATGTTTAGAAGAATTGATAAAAATGCAAAATGATAATTCCAATTTGTAATTTACTAATTTTTATAACATTTAAATTATAAATAAAGTAAATATTCTCCTCTACATTTCCCATTTATTTCTTCATTTTTATAACCCCTTACAACTGTTTCAAATATTACTTTTCTTCGATCATTTCTCTATACATTTTTTTCACTTAATTAGTAAGTTATAAACGATTACTGGAAGCGAGAATTATTTCAATTATAGCGCTAAAAAGTGCCGCAAAACAGTGTCGCCATCTAATATCAGGGATTCGAACTCAAAAAATCGTCCCAGGATCACAGAATGTTAGTGGAGGTATCCGGAGTACAGGTTCCCCCACTCCTGCTACTCCTGTCATGCAGTACCTTGATTATTCATTAATAACTCATTTCCTGGGATTCAAATATGAACTTTTAGAATTTAAGAATATAGTATAGACCCTTGGCAATATTCAAGGATAGTTTTTAGAACCATTCCCCCCGTAATTAACAAGTTATTAACAAATATCGGAAGTCGGAACATTTACGGCTGTGTTACTGTCTTCTTTAATCGATGAATTATCAATTTTTCGCCAATAACACACATAGTTTTGCTATTAGAGAACCAAGTAGACATCCCTGGCAACATTTAAAGACCAATTTTACAACGCTCCTCGTTCTAATTAATTAGTTATTAGCGATAGATCCCCAAGGTGACGCGTTAAAAGTTCGAACACGTGTGCCGACTTCCCGATATTCGTTAATAACTATTTAATAAGGCATGAAATGGTTGCGACAGGTATCCTGGAATATTGTCAAGGGTCTCAGCTATGTTATTAAACTCTAAAAGTTCATAAATTAATGCTAAAAAAGGAGTTATTATTAAATTAACGAGCAGTAGTTAATTACAAGCCAAGAAACACATAGTACGCTGTTTTCGCCACTAGTTGGCGCCACAAGCAAAAATCAATAATTCACTGCTTTCAAGGAACCACTGCTCATTAATTTACTAATTACTCCTTTTCAGAGATTAATTTATGAACTTTTAGAGTTTAATAGCATAGCTGAAACCCTTGACAATATTCAAGGATACCTGCCGCAACCATTTCATGCCTTATTAAATAGTTATTAACGAATATCGGGAAGTCGGCACCGTAAATGTTCCGACTTCCGATATTCGTTAATAACTTGTTAATTACGGGCGGAATGGTTCTAAAAACTATCCTTGAATATTGCCAAGGGTCTATACTATATTCTCAAATTCTAAAAGTTCATATTTGAATCCCAGGAAATGAGTTATTAATGAATAATCAAGGTACTGCATGACAGGAGTAGCAGGAGTGGGGGAACCTGTACTCCGGATACCTCCACTAACATTCTGTGATCCTGGGACGATTTTTTGAGTTCGAATCCCTGATATTAGATGGCGACACTGTTTTGCGGCACTTTTTAGCGCTATAATTGAAATAATTCTCGCTTCCAGTAATCGTTTATAACTTACTAATTATATGAAAAAAATATATAGAGAAATGATTAACGAACATAATTGGATTGGAATACTATTTCGAGTAATTTAAATAAATTAAGGAATTAGTGGGAAAGGTAGAGGAGAATGCAAATAAAAAGTATGGATGTACTGTGATTTTAATTTTTTTATTAATATAAGCACAAGGAATGGTAAAAACAGTGTATAAAAATGAGGTAGTTGATAGTTTCTCAAACTTTTTTAAATTTATATTATTTAGTAATACAATAATATTAATTGTGGCTATGAATTTGATTATCATTGATCAAAAAAATTATTATCTACTATATATTTTACACATTGACAAATTAAATTTCTTTCGTGTTGAATAGACCGTGATAGTAATTTTTCTAATAATTGTGACGTGTACGGTTGTTTCTTATTTACAGTTTGCTTTTGTCTTTTATCTTTTAAATGTCGATTTAACTCTAGACTCTGTTTATTTTTACATTTAGAGTTTATATTTTCAGAAACTAAACTTGCTGGCAATTGTAAACTCGAACATTCGTGTTCATTTGTTCTCGAATTTACAACTGCATTTTTAGGTTTTATATCCTCTGTTCTAATAGAATTCTCCTTTATCCTTTCATCATCATGTGTTTTTATTTTTTTAATTGGTACTTCTTCTGGACTTTCGCCTAAAAATAATATTACTATGAATACATGAAATAAAAATTTCTATTACAATCAACAAACATTACTAATTATACTAATAGACCTCGTACTTACTTTCTTCGGAGGAACTTCCGTAATTTGCTACTAAACTCGGTATGCAAGAGGTAGTAGTAATTACTGGTTTTGCCAATGTAACTGATACCTCTTCTTCGTCAGAAATAAAATTAATATTTTCCGCATTTGCATCTGCATTTGCATTTTCGATAATTTCATTATCACATTGATCTTCCTTTTGTAAATCTGCTTCCCGTAAATTTACTAAAAAGTTGTGTAGAAAACGTTCGTATAAAAAACTTCTTTTAACTATTAACAAAATAATGTAATAAGGCTTACAAGTTCCAGGAAATTCATGTACACCTCTATATGCTTTCTTTTGTTTTACATTATCGCAAAATGTTTGCGTAGGTCGATTTTGCGTTGTTCGTTTTCGATTATGACGTAACACTTTCTTTTTCCTTCGCTTCATAACGTCTTGTTTTTGTTTAATTATTTCTCCTCTTTGTATTTTCTCCACTGCTTCCGCCTTTCGTATATCAATATTAGCTTTTGTAGGATACCTTCTACAATATCATTAAGGATCACAATCATTAATACCATATCATATGTTTTTGTATTTTTACATTGTAACTCTTACTTTTTTCGCTCCGTCAGCCACTTTTCAATATCTTCCGGGGTCGACACATTTTTTATTTTATGATACAATCCACTACTGTGCTGCATAGCAATATGTTTCTCGATAAGCAATGGATGAGCAGAAAATGTACATCCATCGATACCACAGGGTTTATGTTCCTTTTTATGTTCCGACAGAGAATCCTCTGTTAGAAAATCTCTATCACATATCTCGCAATAGTGTGACTCATCATCCTCTGAACTGACATAAAATTCATCTCTTTGATCATACGGTTCTTCATTGCTCGGATAAAGATGAGCCTAAAAATGGTTACTTCAAATATTTCTATACATTATTTATACTCAAATTCAATGTAAAAATACTTCTTGGAGTGTAATCAATATTGAAAATAACTAGTAATGCTTGATTATTAATTTCTGACAATTTCTGTTTCATACCTTTCTTTCTTAAAATATAGTACGTATAAATGTATCGATGGTCGTAGAATTATAGAAGTATTTTTTCAGAATTTTTCATGTATTAACTAACGTTTAAAAAATATTTACATGTACACATAAATATATATGTAAACGATGGTTATTTATGTTGTTATATGACACAGTGAATTATATATTACATATTAACAGTTTCCAGGGTATTCAGAAATTCAGTTTTCAAATTTATAGAAATATTACTAATTCAGATTTTCCGTCCATTTCTTAAATAAATTATCAATCTTCGGTTATTTTTACAATGGCTTGAGAAAATATTTTGTGGTAAACACATAATAGATTCTGTAAAATGTAGTATAATTTGAGTATAGTATAATTTGATCTATGTATAATGTAAGATGCCACTGAAAACATAAGACACCTTAAAATATGTTTATGCATTGAATTCAATTTTTAAGCTTTTTCAAATAAAATAATACATTTAATAACGTAAACTTATTAAATTTATCTATCGTATAATACTGAATAAAACTAGCATATGTTCATTTTGTACTATGAAATACAGTATATGTAAGAATGGATAAAAATTCCAGGAAGACAGTATCTATTCGGAAATTGCTTGACACAGAAAATCTAAAGAGATCAGTTTCATATTTCAGAACGATTATTCGACGGATGTACGTAATTACTTCTCTTAGTGGTTCATAGAGTAATTGGGGACACCAGATTTAGAACTTATAGAAATACGATTTATTCTTACAATACCCATTTTAATTACAAATTTATTTTGTTCTGAATTTATGTTCTCTGGAAGTTATGTATTATAGAAATTAATAAAATGTACTCGATACTACGACACATAATAACAAATGATTACAAAAATTGTCATATCTTGTTACAGAGCCACGAGCTATATAAAATGCATTTAACTTTAATTTATTAAACAAGCCTTAACTTTATGTTTTATGAAACATATCACAATAAATGTAGCAAATAATTAATTGATAATTTGCTTTTACACAACTTGTAATAAGAGAATACTATAGCTCGCAGCACTGCATACCGACCAAGCAACAATTAAAGAACTTTTATAACTAATAGAGGCCAGTGCTTATACATTTTGAGAAAAGAAATTATAGATATCTAACACTAGTTGAAAGTATATAAAATAAGAAATATACAAAATTTTACATTCACAAGTTGTGTGCTAATGAATTAAGAGAAAGAGAAACGATTTAATTTTTTTATAAGTGTTACAAGAAATGATAAAATACCTATTATTCAAATATTAAACTCTACGTTTTCAAAGTAGTTTATCGTGATAGTTTAATAGCATGCACTTACATTATAAATGTTAAAGGAGAATTTATATCGAAATGTAATGATATTTTACAAATGACAAAAAGCGGATAATACAAAATTGTTCCAATTAAAAATGATACAAAATATTTTGAGGGCAGTATTTTCAACATACTGCACTTTAAAATAAGAAACAATCAAATCGTTCTGAAGTTTGAAAACGGAATACTTGTGTTTCAACTGTTCAATTTTTTTATTGGAGGAGTGGCCTGAAGCTTAAGACTGTGCCTGTTCGCTGGAAGGCTGCATCTCCTCCGTTAGCTCCGTTTGCTCAGATTGCACGGTTGCATTCTCAGTTTTCTGAACACCCTCGGATTCAATCATATTCTTATCGTCAGTTTTTTGACCACCCTGTAATCAAAGCAATTTGTCAACCATAATTTAAATAAAGTGTAATAAATTGCATAGTGCCAATTAAATGTAGCGGTGCAAATAATATACACTTTAGATGTAGAGTATATTATAGCAACCATACAAGTTGGTAATAATAGAAACTTTATATCATTAAAAGAACTTGACTTAAAATTATGAGCAATAAGCTACTTAAAAAAATAGACAAAAATTTTTATATTTATTTACATATAATTCTTTTTATTCATTTATTAAAACCAATTCGAATTGTTTATTTAATTTGCACGTGCAAATTATAAACGTGATCCCCAGCTTTACATAAAGCATTTCATGAAGATATAAATACCTAACATTAAACATGTAAATAAAAACTTTACAGAAATAATCATGTTTAATGTATTATATTATTCTTGAACTGTAGAAAATATTTTGAAATACTTACTGCAAATTGCTAAAAAACAGGAAGAGGATGTATTATTTCATACAAGTCATACATGATAAATGATATATCAAATACAGTCCTCACCTATTATATTAATATTAATAAGCAATAGAATAATTTAGACTAAAAATATTAATTATAAGAGAAGCATGTGTAATAACTTTTTTACTTATTTGTACAGGGTGGTCTACTTCTTTCATTACAACCAAACAGACTTTATATTAATAATAACAATAATAATACAAATTTACATACTATACTGGAAATTGTACTCTTTATATGTATAATTTATATACATATAGGTATTTTAAAGAGAATATACAAATTGATAAATTATGTATTAAAGAAATTGTTAGTTAATGAATATAAAATATTAATTTGTATCGTATGCATAAAAGTTAAGTGAAAAAATACCTGTTCAGGGTGTTTTGTAAGATAATCATTTTTGGCATCTCTGATCATCCTTGTTACTTTATTCCTTAGATCCTTAAACTCTTCCCACTCCTTTGCATCTTTGTTCTTTTTTGCTTTAGCATAAAGTTTATTTTTCTTATGTATCTCGCTACGAATTTCATCTGTCATCCATGGCTTCTTTAGTTCTAACTCCTAAATAATAATAATAATAATATTTTAAAGCTTGTATCGATAGATTGGTTTATACAATGTTTACAGATTTTTATAATATAAACATTTCTATTTAAATATAAGAAGTAGAGAATAATTCTAAAAATGATTTTCTTAAAGTAACTAATAAACATACATTGTATAATTGAACGCAAAAGAGTACATAATTTATATTATACGACTTCTATAATAGAAAGAATGAAATTTGCTGATGAGTTCACATTTCATAAATATCAAAAAACTTTTACACTTACTTCGAGTTTGCTCACTTTCTTCAAATTATTTGATCCTTTCCCTTTAACATTGCCGTTTCCTATGGAGAATCGTGGTCTCATATGGGGTAAAATTTGAGGCGGTAAACCTCTTCTGGACCATGGTCTCATAGGTGGTCCTCGTGGTCCTGCACCACGTAGACCCATTGGAGGGATTATCGGAGCCATGCCTCTGACTCTTGGTCCGAACAACGGCATCGGTCCGCTGGGTCTGTTTACTCCAGTTGGTCGTGGCGGAGGCGGTAATCTTTGTCGCATAGGGCCAAAAACTGGACTCATGGGAAGCAGTGGCATTCTTGGAGGTACACCAGGAAGTCTGCCGCCAAATCTCGGGGGTGGAGGAGGCCGTATACCAGCTGGTAGAATTCTAGGTCCTAGTAAAGGACCTCGATTTAACGGACTCATATTTATCTTTTTAATAAGCCCCAATAAATCACTTTTGCGTCTCCGATTAGTCGACTATCAATGTTCCGCCGAACACGAAGCCCTTTTTGCAAGGTTAAAACTGTAATTTCAAACACGCTTTCTATGGTAAAATACGTAATTATACGCCGATGATTTACACTTATCGGTTCTATCGTGAAAAATTCTTATTGATAAGCAAACCGCGATGCTAACTGTAGCCACAAATATCGTACAAACATTACGATTTCGCGTGCAAATAAACTTTGTACACGGCAAAAGGATATCAACGAGCTCAATCCTTATCGTCACAAACTACTAATTTCAAGTTACTCAAACCTATTTGAAATTTCGATATAGAAAATGACCCCCGAATATAAAACGTTTTTTGTGAACACATTACTCATGGGATTATGAGTCAATTAAAATAGTTATTAGAATTATTATAGAAAAATATATTAACAATGGCTTTAGCAATCAACAATTAAGAGACTTATTGTTTAAATTTGCAAATAAATTTCAATTAAGTCACATTCACTGTTAAGCATTCAAGATAAGCAAATTGTAAACGTCAGTATTACAGTATGTACCCCTTGCTTCCTGTAGACATACACGCATACATACAATAAATATTTAAAATATATATACATGTTAATTTTAATATTTTCACTTAATTTAAAGGTTTTCCCAGGAAAAGTAATTTTTGATCGTATATTCCTAACAATATAAGATATGAAAAACCTTTCAAATAAATATTTCTTATTTTTCAAAGAACTGCCCTGACATTATATTATTTCGTTAACAAATTTGAAAAATTATCATTATATAATGACACTTCCTACATACATACATATTAAAAACAAATTTCTTTTAATTTTAATAAAAACAAAAATAATGGTTTTGTATTTTAAAATAACATTGTTTCTTTTATTAAATAAATACAATATTCTTTCGTTGTATACCCGCCCATACTGAAGGATACTTTTAAGAACACAGATTTTATATCACTCATCTGATTGGTGTTCTTACGGTTTATGAAAGGCATCCTTCTTTCATTGGTCTATTCGAGCAACGCTTTTAACGTATCGCCAGCTGTTGAAGTTACGTTTGTTTGAAATCAAACGGCAACTGAAGTTTGGTGGGTTGCTTGGAGCTTCCAAATTTTGTCTGCCATGTATGGACGGTAAATTCATTTCGTTACGACAAGAAGAGGGCATGAGTATTGTCTAAAAACAAGTAATAATAAGTTAGAAAGAAGGAACGCTCAATTTATATATACATCGTTAGCAGAAAAGTTCGAATCTAAATAATGGCTACGATTCGAGTACACGAGGATCAAGAAAATCGTATTGCCGATATTCGTCGTGGCAAAGACAATATTACCGTGCCCCTTCAAGCAACGAAACGTGCAGTTCTAGGCGTTCTTCACAATAATTGTACACGCAACCCGAAAGCAGTACGTATACCACATTTTTTTGCGTTTTTCCTCCCGCGTTTTTTTTGCTCCGTAAATCGACATTTCGCAAGTTTATCATTGCGTTTAGAAGTTGCGCGATCCATTACTTCGTAATAAAAAATAAACGATTGAATTATTCGTGTCGTTTTAATGAGACAATCCTATTTTATTTTGTTCCGTTTTCACAGGAAATTTATAAAGATGAGAAATATCAAAAAACAAAAGCAGTTATACCCACACAATTTGAACCTTTCAAAATCTACGAAGAGAAGAAAGAGGAAGTTATATTTAAAATCTACGAAGACAAGTTAGAAGAAGAAACTTCCGTGGCGCTTAGAGATACAAAGGATAAGAAAGAAACAAAAGAGAAACAAGATGTTAAGTCTGAAAGAGAGAAGCCAAGGTTAGAAGTAAATCCTATTAATATCTCAAATTTGTCAACATTTTGTAACGCTATTCAAGATGTAAATCAAAAGAAACAAAATGAAGTCATTTTTCCCCATGACAGTCCAATGTTTTTGGAAAAATCTATTCCTTATTCTTCTTCAAAAAAAGAACTTCAAAGAAGAAGAGAGTCTGTTAAGGAAATGAGAATTAATTTTTTCGATGTGGACGAATATAGGGCTGATATATATAATTATTTACGCGTAGCAGAGGTATGTTTTAATCGTTTATTCATAATAGAGTATATTACCTCGCTCCTTTTCCCTGCGTACTTATTTTGTGTTAATGTATTGCTTTGATAAAGTGATCATTTTTTTCAGACACAACATAGACCAAAGCCAGGCTATATGAAGAAACAACCTGACATAACATACTCGATGAGATCAATATTAGTAGACTGGCTTGTCGAAGTTGCTGAGGAATATCGGTTACAGACAGAGACACTTTATCTAGCTATTTCGTACATAGACCGTTTTCTATCGTACATGAGTGTTGTAAGAGCAAAATTACAACTTGTTGGTACAGCCGCTATGTTCATTGCTGCGTAAGTATTTTAATGTGCATTGATATACAATTCAAAAATGATTTTTATCATCGTGACAAGTCATTGTATTTTATAGAAAATACGAAGAAATTTATCCACCAGATGTTGGAGAATTTGTATATATCACGGATGATACATATACAAAAAAACAGGTACTACGCATGGAACATTTAATTTTGAGGGTTTTATCTTTGGATCTTACTGTTCCAACACCTCTTGCTTTTCTTATGGAATATTGTATTAGTAATAATCTTCCAGAAAAAATTAAATTTTTAGCAATGGTAAGTACATCAATTTTCATTGCACAGTATTACTATATATTTTCACGTTTTAATCTATGTACACGATCTTATAGTATTTATGTGAATTGTCGATGCTCGAAGGGGATCCGTATCTACAGTTCTTGCCTAGTCATTTAGCTGCATCTGCAGTAGCACTTGCAAGATACACATTGTTAGAAGAAATGTGGCCGCATGAGTTAGAACTGTCGACGGGATATTGTTTAAAGGATCTTAAAGAATGCATTATTTGCTTAAACAAAACTTTCTGTAATGCATTAAATATTCAACAACAAGCTATACAAGACAAATACAAAAACAGCAAGTGAGTTTCAAAATTTAACATTTAATTTAACGTTTTTTTTTTTATTTCTTCGACTGAGTGTTGTATTTGTATTTAGATACGGACACGTAGCATTGTTATTGCCACGACGTATCGATCACATAACACTGACCTCTGAAGATGAAGAAGAAAATGCCTAGTATTTAGCAGGCATTAAGAAAAAATAGAAGAATCTATAAATTTATACATATGTCTAGATAACGAACCTCCCGATATAAATCCCTGTTTTGATAGACAAGGAGGGGATTAGGGCAAGACTGACCTATTGTTTCACAAATGAAATGTATGAGTTATTTCTATTAGCATGTTTAGTCACTATGCTTTGTCGGGCAAACATACTGACTTCACTTTTCACATTTCACCACCACCTATGTTATAGGTTGTAGGTAAATTTTAATAACTGTTTTTAGAGCTCCGTCATTATATTAACGAATGAAGCTCTAAATTATGTTATTTAGGAATTGTATTTTTATACGTATTTTTTAGACGATTGTTAACATTTGCTCTACACATACGATGCCTAAATTTTGTTGCCAGTGACCTGTCATAATAATAGGAATTGTAAGAGTAATAACTGTATTTATTATTGAAATTGTACTAAAAATACACATTATTATGATGGAAACACTCCCACGAGTTAAAATGATTGCAACATTTGTCTATATTTACAGTTCTTGTACAGTTATTTATTCACAATATTCAAAATATCATAAAAAGTATGGCTTATATAAATTAAGGTGTAATGGTTTCGTCTATACGTGTGTAATGTATTGTACAGATATTTCTTAGATCGTAATTCCTAAAAGTGCTCCCGTTTAGATAAGTTTCTGCTACAGAACTTGTCATATATTACGCCATATGCGCAAGTACTCGCATATATGTTTCAATTTTTATTATAGTTGTTTTTGGAATATTTTTTTTTAAACCATATAGTTTATGCATGGCTCTGTAGACATATACTAATATAAACCGAAATATTTAGTTTGACACGATATGTATGTCTATAAAATATAATGTTTGTATTAGGAGACAAATTTACGCAAATTTATTTTCTATGTTTACCATTATGCATGTAATTACAAGTTTATTGTCATTCTTTTAAAATATTTCATTTCTACCTAAAATCTCTGCTAAAAACATAGTCTATAATAATTCAATTATAATTCAAATTATTATAACGATTTAATTACATAAGTAGGTACTTACATACTTTATATATAACGTTATAAAACATTTTATTTTATTGTGTCAGAGTTAAACATTTTGAAGTAGAAACCTTAATGGAATATTATAACTTATTTTTCTCTATTATATCACAAAAGATAAGAAACACGTTACAAGTTTAAACCAAATTTTTTATATATATTTGTTGTATTTATGTAATCTTTAACCTGAATATAACGTATACAAAGAAATATTTTTCGTATCATGACCTACTTTTCTTATATAAAAAATATTGAAAGTTTAACGATACGAATATCAAGGTAGTCTAATGAATGTAGAATGATTGTAAAGAGTTGGTAGTACTGACTTTTATCGTTTAAAACTACACTTTAATTGTGCGCATGTGTACGTTATAAGCCAACTGTATTGACGTTGACAATTTGTGGTGATATTTAGAAGAAATTTAAAGAAACGACAGTTGGGGGTGTTTCCCAAAATTGCAATTTACACATTCTACAATATTAGAAAGGTAAATTTGTCCGATTTATCATTACAAACAATTTGTTTCAAGTAAATAAAATTAGTTTACTTTTTATACATTATTATTGCAAATGCTCTCAATGCACTAAATTAATAAACATTTTTAAATAAATGCGTCCTTTTAGGTTATCTTTTATTATACTACTTATGCAGTTAGAGATATTAACTGTAATTTAGTTTAACCTAGAAGATATAAAGAATACATTAGTGCTATTTACGAAGTTAACGCTATATTAGGATAAAATAGAAGTATCAGTGCCTAAAGTGGTGGTGTATGAGCTGAAAATTATATTGTTACAATACCATGATTTAAAATCAAATTGCAAAATGATATGTAACAATACTACTAATATAGATAGTATTTAACAAGCGTCAATTCTTATGAAGTTTATAAAATTAGCATTACATTCTTTTTTTATTTATGCTTTCCAGACATAATTTTTGAAATTATTTTTCTATATTGAAAATATTGGGTCGTCCTAAAGCTTGTCAATTTGACATTTTTATTAGACAATATGGATGGATTTGGTGACAACTTTGTCATTGAACCAGAAGTAGATCCTGTGGCAGAATTTGTAGCAAGAGAACAGGACCAATTGGCAGGGCTAGAAGATGAAATCCCACCAGTTTCTATGTCTGCTCCTACAATAGGACCTAATATAGATGGTAAATAAATTATAAAAAATTAAAATTACATTTTATGAAAACAATTATGTAAAGAAAACATAGTTTTGCATGAAGCGATTATAATATGTTTATCGATTAAAAATTAACTTACCTGTAGTAAATAATTTACCCAAAAATTTTGAAAATTTTAAAGTTGGTCCAGGTGGCGATGCTGAAAGTAGTTTCGAAATAGTAGATGCAGTTGGACAATCTAATGAAACACAAGCACTACCGGCGACAGGTAAATTATGTTATACTATATTACTTTTAAAGAATCGTTCGGTATTTTTAGTTCTTAAACATAATCATTTTTAGAAACACAAGCTAAGCCTCCTCCTGTTAAAGAGGAACCTGAGAAAATACGAAAATGGAGAGAAGAACAAAAAGCTAGGCTAGAAGAAAAAGGTATCATTTACATCATATGCCTACATGCTTTATAGTAAATAATCTATGAAAATAAGATTATGAGATTGTAAGTTACTATATTTCAAATGTTTTTTAAATTAGATGCGGAAGAAGAGAAGAAGAAGGAAGAGTGGCGAGAGGCTGCAAGAAAAGAGTTAGAAGAATGGTATAAACATCATGCAGAAGCTATTAGTAAAACAAAAACTACAAACAGGTAATATTTACAATTGCCATTTAATTAAATTTTGTTTCGTGCAATATTCTCAGCATATTTTTTACTAATATGCAACTTTTAATTGCACATGTATAGCTGCAGTTAAAAGTTTTGTTCTATATTAAATTATAAATATTAAATTATTTTAAGACATTTACTACATGCAATTATATTATTTTCATTCTACTTCTTAGGGAATCGGCCAAGTAAGTTATACTATATTTTTTTGCATGTATAATTGCATTGCAATGCTGTGTACTATATAGCTTGTTTATATAATTTACAATGCCAATTGCTGTTGATATCGGAAACTTTTGATATTTTCTTGTACGTCAACTGCTTTGTAGGAATGACTTAGTTATACTTTATGCTTGATACAACTATCAGATTTTAATGTTTCTAATTATATTGTATGTGAGCTTAAAATTTTTTTTATACGTGATATTATTTATTAATTACCGTTTCTATCAAATAAATCATAAATCGATTGTCATTTTATTATTCTTCATTTTTTAGTACTTTATCTATTTTTGCAATAAATTTATAATTCATCTATGCATAAAATAAACGTCTTTTCAATTTATAATAATTTATTATTTGTAATAGGTGAAAGTAATGAGTGTAAAAATATTTGTATTAACTTTTGTTACATAAATAGAAATTTTTTTTAAAATTGCTGCATTTTGTGTTGTTACATACGTTATATGTAAGAAACAAAAACAGAAGTGTTGAGTACATACACTGCAATGACATTAATGCATACAATTTACAACTATCACATACTTTCAATGTTGCATATATTTGCATCTTATTTAATTTAACATTTTTATCAATAGGAACGCGGAGAAACAATTCGTTGCAGAAGCTGATGAAGTGGAGCCAGGAACTGAATGGGAACGTATCGCGAAGCTATGTGATTTTAATCCTAAATCTTCGCGCACATCTAAAGATGTTTCTCGGATGCGTTCAATCATTTTACAACTGAAACAAACTCCTCCTGCTCCAGTCAGTCTTTGATTAAATTAATAATTTGGTATGGAATATAGATATACAGAATATCAAACGTATTAAACAAAAGAACAGTGTACACAGGTTACAATGATATAATCGGAAAAAAGATCATAAATGATCTGTTAAGAAAAAATGTAATATTATTGTGAATAAAGATTATTAATAGCAAGTGTCTGCATAAATATCAAATTTAAAAAATAAAATACATAATATAATTATTGATCTGTTGAGAATAAACATATACATAATTGTTTTAGCGTTACGTGCATAAATTCAAATGTAACTGGTAATTTATAGACCGTGTACGAAGTATGTGTTTTTATAGATTATTTTCATTACATATAAAATTTTCTGAAAATATATATTTTTTCGTATACTTAATAAGTTTGAATAAGTTTTCAAGTATACTAATATTACCTATCAGATAAGAATTATTGTGCGTAATATAAAAAGTTCATACAATTTTATTTTTTTTACACTGTTCAATATGTCTTGATGTTTAACGTATCTAGGGGGTCAGAATCAATTTTCTTCTGATTAACCTTATATTGTTAGTTCTGAAAATGATAAAATATTACATTTTGTTATTGATTATAATAAATGTAATAACATGTAACAGAAAAATAACGTAAATGCTATTATATTATAGTGATAAAAGAATAAGAATGTTAGTAATTTGTTGTAACTATTAAATATATAACGATGTAAAAGGAGAAATAATTACCTAGGTAAGTCACGTTTCATAACAAGCTGCATGTTATGTTGCCAACGGTAAATGTTCGGATATGCAGTAGACGTAATTGATGGTACAGCATTATGAACAGCATAATCCTGTTTTGTTGGTAGTGATCTATAATATGAAATATTATACAAAGTACTATATACATGTACAACAATCAAAATGTATTTCGATAAACGTAGTACTTTTACTAAAAAAAAACGATTGAACTATATATTATATTTTACCCCTCAAGAAACGTTGCAGGACCTTCCTCTGCAGTTTCCATTTCATCATCGGAACTGTCTACTATTAATTTTGGAGACGATGGTGGTGTAAAAAATTCTAATTCGTCTAAAAAAAAAGAAGGTGCATAGTGTCATTTTATTAGCAAGTACTTTCCATTGTATACTATAATAGTACAGGAAAAAGATTTTCTATGCTTACCTATACTGCTTGTATCATGATCGTCTGTATTATGCAATGAACACAATTGTAATTTATTGCATAAATAATCTATTTCATCGACCGATTCCAATTTTATTTCTGAATTTGAATTTGTTTTATTATCATTTAAGTTCTGTGAAAAAATTATATAAAAAGTATAATGGTAACTAACTAAAAAACTTGATTATCACATTTATTGTACCTGACAATAAGAAAATAATTGGTCATGAAATTTATCTTCCAAGTATTTTTCAAGTTTCATTAAGCCTTCTGTAGTACGAAAATCTGCAAAATCGTCCAAAAATGGCCAATATTCTTTCCATGATACTTGATATTCTTCTGCCAAATCTCTAAAAATAATGTACTAAATTTCAATTTTAATTTAATTCAAAAAGAATACTTTGAATCAATAATAGTTAGACTTTATAATAAATAGATAATTGAAAATACCTTCCGACTCGTTCAAGTCCCTTTTCTGAATCTTGTAATCTTAACATTAAATTGTTAACACAATTGTTTGTCATGTTAGATTCATCTTCTGTGATTCTTTTAACAGGCGTCATATTAAGACGTGGAGGTGTTTTCCACTTTTTTTTAAACTCTAATGCCCGAGATTTTGTCATTGGTCCGGCAAATGCACGTACTTCTAAACGTGGACTTATTGGGTCTGTGTTTAAACTCTACAAAAATAAAACATATAATATATAAAATTATACATAAACTGAATTAAAGTACGTTAACATACCAATGCGTTAGGTGGAGAGAAAGGTTCCCCAATAAGGGGTTGTAACGTGTTATCATCTGATCTTAATACAGGTACATAATACTGATCTTCCAGTAACATTCGTATCTCTTTTTTTAACTCTTTGTCTTGACAGGTTCTACTACATATTATCTGAAATAATGGCAAATATGCAAGTTAAATAATATTCCTGTATATTAGACATATGCTACTACAAAAATATAAAGAAACTAATAAAAAAGAACATTATGGATAGAAGAAAATAAATGAATTGTGTGTAGATAGAAATATTTAGTATAGTATACAATAATATTCTCTGAACCATATCTTCGAATACTTCATCACGTACATCTATTGGTAGCTGTTTATATTTGTTTGGCAATGTTTTTATGCAACATGGATATGAAACAAGAACTCGAACTACATCTTTTAAACCAAATTTAACAGCAAAGTGTAATGGAGTTTCATTCAGTCCTTTATCAGGTGTATTTAAATATAAATCTAACATAATCTGTGCACGGTCCACATAACTCTTGCATTCATCACCGTAAAGTAACTGTATAAATTTTGCATTTCCAACAGTGTTTAATATTAACTCACACATATCTGGTCTGTCTGCTTTGACTGCAATGTGCAATGCATTATAACGACACCCTTCCTAGAATAAATATATGAAACAGTCTCTATAGCATATAATAAATTTTTTTAAGCATGGTTATAACTTTTATATCTTACTTGCAAAATTGCAGGTGTGTCTCCGCTTCCGATTAAATATCGTGGATTTCCCCACATTGTAGATTTGACAGCATGTAAATTTCCATCCTTAATTAACTTTCTAAAACATACAAGATCTTGCGATCGTGGAACTTTAAAATTATTCGATTTCTCTTCTACTACAGGTACTGTTGTAGATATTGTACTATTGTTAGTATAATTTGTTTTTTCAAAACCAGTCTTAACATATTCTTCAGCTTCTGAAAGATTCTTAAACGATTTTAAACGACCTGTTTTAAATTCCTTGATTACTTTTAATGCTTCCGCTTTGTCCTGATAAATTCTATTTTCTGTAATATATAAATGTACAATATTAAAATTTTTTTAAAAGTATATATAAAATATATAGAACGTGTACAAGATAAAAACATACAAAAGTTTACTAGTGTACTGTTACCTTTTGTATAGCTTTCTGTCGAAGTATCAACATTTTCTTCGGGTATATATACAGCATGGAAAACTGTTCCATTTGACACATTGGAGTTCCCACAAGTCGCATACATCGTTTGTGGCATTTGTTCGTTTTCACTTATCATGATTTCGTGTTATTTTCAATTATGTTTCAAGTTGTATTGATATTTATTGGTTATATGTCAGATTACAGTATGTCAAAAAAGCGTAAAATTGCGCGCCTTTAATGCAATATTTAAAATCTTATATACGACGCTCTATAATTTCTAACAAAACTTAACATATATTATTCACATGTTCTTTCTCGACTAATAAGTAAAACATTCAGAAATCAGTTTTATAATTTTAATTGAAAGTAAACGAAATTCGTGTCATTTCCAAGGAATAAACATTTTACGTATCGATTATCTTTGACTCTTAAATTACTTCAGACTTCAGTATACATACTGCCATTTATAAAATTCGTTATATGTTTTATAAAATGTAAATTTTTGAGAAAATGGAAAACATACGTAACACATTAACTAAATGATTTATTCAAGGTCGATTCTTAAAGCGGCAAACAATTAATAATTTATGAAACTGTTCTGCAGAATTAATAGTTCATAATATAAAACATAAGATTGTTACCAATAGCAAAAATTAGCAAAACAATGTTACCGCAACGTAACCGTCATTTATAAAATCAACCAATCCAAAACAGATTTTGCATTAATGACCAAACATTCAAGTGTTTCCTTTTACTGATGATGTGTTTGAATTTATTATAGATATACATATACAGGTATGATCATTTGCTTGTATGTTTTAATTATTAATAATAATTATAGCACTTTAACAATTTCGATTACGTAGTTGTACACTACGTACTAAAATTACAGTTCTTTATCCCTTAAACTTTTAAAAAATTAATTCGAGATTTTGTAGATAGATGTTCATTAGATGCTGACTATTAGACGAATAGAAATTTCTTGATCATAATTGATATTGTTTATAACAAAGATTACAACTACACAATTGAAATCTGATCTTTTATCGGTCACTAGATTTTCATAGTACGTTGGCGGGTATTTTTAAGTAAATTGTACGTTAAAGTTAATATTTGCAGGTGAAATATACAAGGGGGATATTTACAAGTATTAATATTTATAAAAAATATAATATCGTTTAGTACCAAATTATTACATTATATCCTTCGAAATGTGTTCCATTCAAAAAATGTAAATGTATTTATAGTTTTGATCGTTTTATTGTCAGAATACGCGTGCACACACGTGCACCTGTGGACTATTACACAATGAATGAGTTTAAGAACGTTGAAGTAGGCGGAGCTATCACCACACCATCTCCAGCAACCAATGAAGAATGTAGTATATATTTACAAATCGTACGTCATCAAAACGTGTATTATCGCTTTGGCTGTTTGTAACATGTATTTTTTTCAATCGTACTCAAGATTAGGCTTCAGAGTTTGGGAAGACGGTTGTTGCCTGGAAAGGACTACCGATAGTTCGAACTTGGACGTCGCGCGAACTACGTCGTTTAAAGCGCTTTCCTGGCAAGTGATGTACATAGTGCCGTAGAAAGAAAATCAGTATTTTTCTATTATTTGTACAGTTATCTTTTGACAATCTATAAAAAAAAAAGCAACAGCAAACGATATAGCACATAAGAGGATTCCGAAATGAATTTATCGTTCGCTGGTTGTGGTTTCCTTGGTATTTACCACGTTGGTGTAGCAGTGTGTTTCAAGAAATACGCACCACACTTGCTCTTGGATAAGATTAGTGGTGCATCGGCTGGTGCTATCGCTGCCTGTTGTCTTCTTTGTGACTTACCCCTCGGTGAGTGAACTCCTTTGTTTATATATCTGACAGATATATAGTATCTTAAATAATTAATTTTTTTCTCAATGTTATGGTCCGATTTACGACTACTGATACAATTCATCTCGCGTTTTCTATCCCCTGCGTGCACCGAACAAATTGTTTTGGTGTACCAATGATGTCACTGTTGCTATTAAACTACAAATCTCTTTGGTTCTTTCTTTTTTTAGTATCAATTAACACGATGTTACAATTTTAGTGCACATTCAAAGTATGTTGTCACGATGGAAACAATGTCACTGTCAATTTCATTACATAAATTTTGTAACTTTTATCAACAATATGAAATTTATAACATATAGTTTTAAATTTTTCAAATATGTGTTATTATTAAAGCATCGTATAGTTTAATTAAATAATTACTTATACATGGTTTCTAAATAATAAGTATAAATTGAGCTAGAAGTAAATGTTATGAAGCAATGATTTACTGATATAATATATCGTAACTATCATTTCCCTTGAGACTTAAAATTACTCGTAAAAGTTCTACAAAGTTCATTATCTTGCGAATAAATCTCATAAGTAGGTCAAGCTTAGAATAAGCAAATTGAAAATATGGAGTAGCAAGAGCATTTATCAAATGTTTTTCTTTGTGGGTAAGACAAGCAATGAATATATAACACAATGCGAGCAATTAAAATAGATGTATCGACACGAATAACCTTGTATTGCAAATAATTTTTTATAACAGTTTATCAGTTTATCTAAAAGAGAAATGCTCTTTACTTTAATAATAAATTATCTTGCCTGTTTTTTGTTTTGTAAGAGATATTTGTAAAATACATACGATACGACCATTTTTAGTATAAAAGAAAAACTTAACGAGACAATAAATGAATTAAAATACGATTAAAACATATAAGTAAAATAATCGCACTTGTGTTTTTAATTAGCCATATAAAGTAGTACCGTGGCCAACCAGAAAACTACAATAATTATTTTTTTCATTTCTTTTTTATTTCTTCACATATTATACACGTATAATGTTATTACGATCAAATATATCTATACGTTAATAACAAAACAAAAAGAGATATATACATGTAAGTTAATTTATCATTAAATAGGTAAATATTTACAGATTTTAAATAAAGCTATGTGTATATTTATTGTAGCGTAAACAGTGATTTAAGTGACAAAGTATGAAGCAATCAAGTTCATTCTTATCAAATTCCTTTGTTAATAGACTAAGTAATTTAGAAACATGTACAAGAAATGAATTTTATCTCATAAATAATATTAGTTAAATATTATTAGTATCTAATAAAGCATAATTACAAAGTAAATATTGGGTAGTTAAATGATTCTAGGAATGGGAATCGTGTATATAATTACCTATGTTCGTACACATGGCTTAATTAAAATTGCGATTGAAAAAAAAACTTATAATACGTAATTGCAGTAATTGATACATAATTGCGGTTTATAATTATTTATATAATCTATGACGTAAACGTTTTTGTAACTGGTGTTCTTTTGTTTGTAAACACGCATTTATGAACGTGCGTAGACTCGTCAGTATGTTGCGTTGCGTATGCGCAAACATTTAGCCTAGAAAAACGTTCTCGTTGGTAAAACAAGTAGTGCCTACACACTTGAAAACAGCATGTGATAAAAAAACGAGATACATTCGGTTGCGTGCAACACGCACGACGGATGTTTTTCAGGACTCGAGGAAAAACATGTGCTGCAGTTTATGGATACAAAAAAAACAAATTGAAGTGTAATTATAATTGAAGCATAAACAATTAATTTATAAAATGGCGTAAGTTCACTTTTTATTCCTATAAAATTCTTTCTAATCTTTACTTTTGCATTACCGGTATAAAAATATTTTGCAAGGTCATAAGTATTAATTCCCAAATTAAATACGATAAATTGAAGATTATTTTGAGTCGTATCGAACAGTTATTCTTTTGTAAGATCTTGCTTTAAATTGTATTATGAAGAGTGACCAAGTACATATCAGAATGGTCGAATACCTCTTGCATGTTTTCTAAGTAACGAGTCATAATGAGGCTTTGGTCATAATTAAAATTCAGTTGTTCGTTTGGTTTAATGTCTTGAATGAAAATGGGTGTCCTCCCTGTGGTATACTGGCAATATGGGACAGTTTCATTTCAATTATAAACATGTTTTTGGTCTTGTCGAAGCTTTTTATCACATACATGACCGATGACTCAGCCTACGAGTCATGCACTATCTCACTCGTTTAACCGATGATGTAGTATATGGGCCAGAATGAAACTGGAAAAATGTTTACAGCTACAGGAGACAGTTTTGTAATAATATGTTGGTATTGAATGTGTTAAAACCAAAAAGTAGATGCGCCTCCATGAATAAATTATGTATTCACTTTTCTAATGTTTCAAGTATTTATACTTCACATTTGCTACATATTATGCAATAAAATGTATGACACAGCCAATCACTCAAGATTTTATCATTTTCAATAATTATTTAATTTTAATATTTGACTTTGTATTACTCGATGTTGTTTATTAATATGGTGATCAAAGTCTAGACAGTATCTTTAAAGGTCGATGGATATTGTGATATGATGGTCGAATACAGATATTAATCTAATGATATTAGGAAATTCATGTTTTTCTCTTTTTTGTTCAGAAGAATTATTTTACTACAATATTTTGAAGTTTTCAAGAAGAAAAAACATTGATTAGTAAAATATAGTTAATGTATTTGAATAAATCTTTTTGCCTAATTTTTAAACAATGAAACTGAATGTAAATATTATTTTCAAATATGTACATTTCACATTCTCATATCTATAATGCATTTTTCAGTTTCATGATTAACAGATTCATCTGAAAATTTCATTTTTAGAATCAACTGTATCTGTTTTGATAGTAACATAATTTAAGTCTTTTAATCATAAAGTAAACTCTTTGTGTCTGCTTCTGGTATACCAGTATCGATAAGTGAAGCTGTTATATCTAAAGCAAACAAAGGAATGCTTGTTTTTGTAAAAAGGCAATAATGACTTGTGTGATAAAAGATAAGGCTGAACATATATACATTTCTCAAATCAATACATATTCTGAAATACATCTACATATGTAGATTAAAATCAGTTACCCTTTATAAGTATATGCATACTTATATACACATGTATAAGTATACGTATACATGTGTATATACATCAGATACATGCATAAGTATTGTGTGATTTATGATTGATTGGATATGAAAAACGTTCAAGCTTAAGAGATCTGTTTCTCTTTTCTATTTTCTCTTTGATGTGTGCAATTTAAAATTGTGAGTTTGAAAATTCTATTTCGTTGAAATTGTTAAACTAACGAGAGAAAAATCATTAGCAGAAGGCTTAAATTCCCATAAAACTGGTATGAAGTGATAAAATCTATACTTATGAACTACAAAAATTTGACTAAATATGTCATATGCATAGCGGAAGTATAAATTTTCATTAGATAACGATAAATTCAAGGGTACATCGCTGTATCTTTTTTACCAGCTTAGAAATCAAGAATTAGTAAAAAAGACAGGATTGAATTTTAACATATGATTTGATAATATCTTTAGACCTATTTAGCTGTATATTATGTATCATATTTATAATTTTCGTAGTTTATAAGTATAGACTTACCATCTTATATCCATTTTATTAAAACTAATGCCTTGTACTAATAACGTACCGCTTGTAATAATTAATTGTTAATTAATGAGAACATGGAATGACAAATAGTTTCAGCTATCTATTTATGCTCTTGTTAAATTATTTTTTTGCACAATAATGATATTAATACATATTATTGCAGGGGAGATTACAAGTAATGTATTACGTGTGGCACGCGAAGCGCGACAACGTACTCTTGGCCCGTTTAGTCCATCTTTTAATGTACAGGAAATACTGTTAGAAAGCTTGCAAAAGGTATGTATTGTTGATACTGTTCTATTTGTTGTTATGGTCGTTAATTTTTATTAGCATTGTTAATTAAAATTTTGAAAGTGTTTAAAATTAACTTACATTGATGATGTTTTTCATTCGCTATAGGAGAATTATAATCTTTGTTGCAGTTCCTTCCTAACGACGCTCACATTCGAGTGAGCGGTAAACTCCACGTCTCCTTGACAAGAGTATATGATGGAAAAAATGTAATCGTTTCACAATTCTCTTCTAAGGAAGATTTGCTACAGGTAAGTGAATGATCTACATTTATATTTTAGTTCCCTTTGTTTAGTACGTTTTTTATTAAACAATATCTATGCAACGATAAGTAAAAGGCTAAAAGAATATTTATAAAAGTTTTTACTTGACAATAATATGATATTTTGTATTTCATTCGAGAATTATATGATTATCGCAGTGACGAACGAAATTACAAGCATTGGAAGTCGAACAGAGAAATTATAATAGGTAATTTGTTCTCTTTTTTTTTTCTTTTTGCTTTGTATTGTTAGAGTTATATATTTAATATTGAATTATAAAATATAAACAATAATTCATTGTATTAATAAGTATATTTGTCAAATTTGAGAGAGCTTTTATGATAGCTTTACAATAGCTTTTCCTAAATCTAATCATATCTAATAGAGATGATAATATTAACTAGCCTGCAAGATCTCACAGCCTATACTATATGCATGTGGTTTCTTATGGAAATATCTGAAGTGCTTTCTACACAACATATATCAAAGATTTCATACACGAAAGAAAACAAAAGACGAAATTAAATTATTCTTACGAATATATATTAACATGATTTTAAATGTTAAGGTATAATGGAATTTTATTTTTACAGGCATTATTAGCAAGTGCATTTATTCCACTTTTCTCTGGACTTTTACCACCACGATTTCATGGTATTAGATATATGGATGGTGGTTTTAGTGATAATCTTCCTACGCTCGATGAAAATACAATTACTGTTAGTCCTTTTTGTGGTGAGAGTGATATTTGCCCTAGAGATGTTTCTTCTCAACTTTTCCATGTAAGTGATTTATTATAAATATCATTTATAATAGGCATTGTTATACAGTAAAATGCTGACTATCTAAGTATTAGATAATAGCAATTAATGAACGGTTTTAATTCATAGGTCAATGTTGCAAACACTAGTATAGAACTTTCAAGACAGAACATATATAGGTTTGCAAGAATACTATTTCCACCTAATCCAGAGGTAAAGTTTATATACCCCATCTTTAGAGACAACATACTAATAGCCTCTAATTGTTTTTTAATATTATTAAGAATTGTTTTTTTAGATACTTTCAAGTATGTGCAAGCAAGGATTTGATGATGCATTAAGATTCCTTCATCGTAATAATTTATTAAATTGTACTCGATGTCTTGCTGTACAATCAACATTTGTTGTCTCAGAAACTCTTGATGATAACATGGAATATGATCCCGAGTGTTTGGAATGTAAAATGCATAGACAGGTATACATACATTTTACGTTATATATAGTTTCTTCATATAGGTAAAGTAATGCTTTCCACAAATTCACATACATATATGTATATGTGTATATATTTTGCAGGAAGCATTGGTATCTAAGTTACCTGAGACAGTAATGACGATATTTCAAGATGCGATCGATTCTGCTAATAAAGGTCTTATTAATTGGTTTTTCAAACATCGCAGTGTAAAACTACTTTCATTGCTTAGTCTACCTTACACGTTACCAGCAGATGTAGTGTATGCAACTTTCACCAAGTAAGCATCTTATTAGGTATCTCCTTTTTAAAGTATATATTTTCTAGTTACTGTTATATTAATAATATGTAAAATGTTATTTAAATATATATGTTATGTAAATTATTTATGGTATGACAAATTAACTTGCATCTATTATTGCTCGTTTAACATTGCATGCAATTAAGATAAGTAATATGATTAAAGTTTTTAATTTGTATATATGTGTATATATATTACAAACTAACAACACATTTATAGCCAGACATATTACTTTGCTAATGTAGTTATTGCATGTAATTATTTTTGTATTCTTAATAAAATTATTGTAGCTGATGTCACTTTATAATTTTTAACTGTAATAATATCGTGTTTAACATTATGCATGTGGGTATAGTTTGATTGGTAACAAGATAGAAACTCGTACCTTGGAATATAAAGTAGTTGGAAATTTCCTTCGTACACCCCCGCAGATGATTTCTTGTACTAATCATACGACACCTTCTCGGTAAGCACAAGTTTTCCACTCTTTGTTTTATTGTATAAAATTAATTGAATATAGCGTTGACACTTAATTAAAAATTACAGAATTAAATCGATTTATTTGCTCTGAATAGTGACATTTGTTTGCATATGTAAATACTAAGAGAGAAAAAGTTTTGTTACTTTTCTGTTACAGTGTGAATGATACTAAAACTGAAATATACAGTGTTTAACAATAAGCAATAAATATGTACCATCAAATTTTAATTTTGCTATATTTGTATTTTCAGGTGTGCATGTTTATTTAAATTTGATATAAAGTGCTGCTATTCTTTTTGTATATAGTTATCTTTTCTACATGCTATGTAGACAATGATTTCTTACATAAAAAGGGTATTAATTTTATTTTATTTTATTTTCAGGTTTATTTTAAATGTCCCTAAATTACGAAGAAATTTGTTAGAATTCAGAACATTCTTCTTGGATCAATTAAACATACTGTTTCCCCAAATCACTGTGTATTATCAACGAGTCCCACAAACTATTAAATGTCAATTAGCTATTACAGAATATGGATCAAGTAAGTGTAATTGTTATATTATTAATAATAATAATAATAATAATAATAATAATAATAATTGTTTCTGCAAATTTTTCAGGTATATATAATATGGAAGCAGTAGACGAGACTGACCATTTATACAAAACTAAGAAAAATCTAAATTTAACTTTACAATACGATGAAATGTAAGCCTATTGACTATAATTGATATGTTTTAAATATTGCCAAACATTATTAATTATTTTTCAATCTATACTTTTTAGACAACCATGGACAGATCACAATAAATCAAAATGTGTTATAAACATGTCTGATCTTTCAACTGTCGATGATACTTTTGAGAACATTCTTCAAGTAAGTAGTAAAGATTATTAATTAATCTTGAAATTACAAATTGTACTTCAATTTTGTAAACAAAATTTATAGGTAACTTCAGACCAAGAAGCTGTGATGGCATACTATTATATGGACGATAATAATAAAGTACAAGTAACAGAGATATTCGATGTTACGGATTCAGAATCGCATACGGTGTTATCTATAGAAGAGGTTGAGAATAATAGAAAATTACAGTTCGACGAATGGGATGAACCTACATGGTTGTCATCGCAGCATACGCACAATGATGGTATCCTTTTTTGTTTTAACTATTAATCATTTTACTATATAAAAATTATATTATACAGAATTGGAATTGTTAATAATAATTATGTATGGAAGTTTGAAAATATTGTGTTTCAGTTATTAGTGAATCTCCATACACAGATGACAATCAATTAAGTATGGAAAATTTATCAGATATTTCTCTAGAGGATGATATTATAGGGGGCTCGAATATCTCCTCTGATCCAGAAAGCGAATGGGCAGTGAGTAAAGATCTACCAGTAGTACAAGTTTCCAGTCCCCCAGATAGTCGGCCAGAAGTGGATCAACCATCGTTAAATTTATGAAATAAATAATTTTTTCACGATTGTACACATGAAAAGTGTACATATATTATTGATTTATATTATAACGTTATGAAGTATTTAGATACTTCCATAGTCAATGATATTACATTATAGCAAGAATTGTTAATGATGCTCAACGTTGATAATGTTTTATAAACATTCAAGAACATACTATTTGAAAAGATCAAAGGTATAGATGCAGGCATAATTTCGTAATAAAGAATTATAATTTATAGTCGGTGTTATGCGCTAATAAATATAAGATACAGTAAAAGTAACATGTATAAAAATACGTAACAGAATTATTTTCAACAGAGCATACACAGTATTTTACTGTTAATGAGTTTTGTTAGCAAAAATTTAGCATTGTTATTAATATACTTGCAAGGCAAGTGTTGATAGATCTCCCATAAAACAGACTGATTATGAAAAAAAAATGTATATAATATAATATGAAAGAAATTTGCCTCTGCTCTAATTCCATATTGACTTAATAATGGTGAATATAATAAGCGAAGTTCATTTAAAGGCATCAGATATCTTTTCATTAAGCGAGTTATTACGAGCAGGTTTTTAAGTTATGTCGTTATTATATTTTTATACAAAGAACAGGGATTAAATATTTTGTGCAAATACCTTTATAGTTGTATGGATCGTTATGGAACTGTTTTTACAATTACAATCTTGTGATAAATACTCAAGGGAATGAAGAAATTAGTTATTTAAATTAGGATAGGGAAGATACAATTTGTGATTGCATACAGCTGGAACTGAATGCCAATTAGCATACAAAGTTTTTATAATGTTTATTATTGACACAATCGTTGTTAATGATGACTACCTTAATTCTTAGTGATAAATTAAGTACAATTAAACGATGAGTCATCTCCTATGAGTCAAAAATATAGCGAATGGAATACTGTTGTATGATAAGAGGCTTTTAGCAATAACTTAAAAAATCACATTTTATGTATTTAATTTTACATTAAATTATTTTTCAAAGTAACTACATGCAAAAGTCATACACGATAAATGTTGTTTCAAAAAGTTAGATTTATGCGTGTTCGCATTGTATGATTATGATATATTTATATTGGTTTAGAAAGAAACATAAGAGAAATATGTTGCATATTGAAATTTTATAAATGAAATTCTATGTGTCATATACTATTAAGTTTTGTCTATTTAAACAAAATATGAATTGTCTTCGCAACAATTACTTTATTCATTAGAATTATACTTAAATAATAACTTTTTATAGAATCGAAGATTGTAAATAATTTTATAGCAAGATTGCTTTTTAATTTGAATGATAAATTTTTAATATCTTAATTTATTCATCCATTTTTTAATATTATTTTATTACTTAATTATAGAATGTTATTTATCCATAAATTTGATTACACTTGGTTTTCACAACTATGATTAATATTTTATATTTATTGTGATTGACGAAAAATTTAATTTGAATGCTGTTTCAGTATTTGTAATTATAAAAACTACTGAAAGTAGCTATATAAACTCTCTGTATATTAAATCTTGGAATACTTTGATGAAATAAAAATATTAAGAAGAATTATACTACTTTCATGTGCCGGTAATTATTAAGCATACTAATGTACTATGAGAATGTAATTTTTGTAATTTATGAGTTTAACAATTATGACATAACAAGCTTTTATAATTCGATGAATACATTTTTTTTTTTTGATGGATAAAAATTAAATTGTATCTTTGAATAAACATAGTAGCAACATAAAAAAGGGTAAAGGTCAATAAAAAATAGAATTTATTTATTACATTTTTTAATATAAAACAAATCGTATGTATAAGTTATATATACAATAATTGAAACCGTCCTCTAAGTAATATTTCGAGGCGAATGTTTTTTTTGTAGAAATAATTTATTGCACGTGTGCACAAAGTATGTACTACGCTGATTTTATAAAATCTCTCGTTGTTGATAAACATTAATCGTTCATGAATAAAAATGTCATAATTTATAATTATAATTGCATGCATAATTAAAACTCCAAATGTCACATTAACGTAATATATAAACACCTCATTAAATTTCTTCTAGGCAGGCTCCAATTATTTAAATGTAATGTTGAGACATTATTAATTATTTGAACATGTTCAGGCTGGATCTTCCCCGGGGGTAGATGTAGAATTTCTTTGAGGCTCAATTTGAGTTCTGTTTTGTGTATTGCCGGTCGCAACAGCTACTTTATGTTGCGCAGCTAAACATTGTAACTGTTGGAGCTGTACAGGTTTCACGAGAGTTCTCTGTAACTATAAAATAAACAATTGAAATTTTATTCGTATAATTAACTGATCTTTATTTGTAACGTGATCAAAATTCTTGCGATTTATAGCAATTTTGTGTACATACTTGTTGCTGCGACAATGCTGTTACTCCGAGGCTTTGAGTTTGTTGACTACATTGCCCTGTAGAAGTTCTAGCATGCAAGGATTTTGTCAATAATGTTTGTTTATTTGCAGGTACTACTTGGGAAGAAGGTGTCGTCTGAGACGCCATAAGCACTGGTTTCGTTGCTGCTACAAAACAAAATATTCTTTTTTACTTCTTAGGACAATTAATCTTAACGAGTAAGGGTGTATCTTTTAGAATCACTTTTTGAAAAAAGATTTGCACGTAATTATAACTGTTTACTTTTTGAACAGATGCAGACTCTAACACGACATTTATAGTAACTTACCCATTATAGGAGTTAACACCTGTTTGTTACCAGATAGAATCAACTGACTTGCTGTTACCGTTTTAGCCACAGTTACTAATTGATTCGGCAAAACAGTTGATTTAACTTGATTTGGCTGTACTTGACGAGTCATATGATTAAGTCGTGGCCTTTGAGATCCAACAAGTTGAATTGCTTGCCCACCCTAAAAGAAATACTTGTCTCACCTAGGGGATCTCGGTAATTGTGAATTCTATAAATCAATTTATTCTTCCCTAACTACGTATAAATACCTGCGAAAGAGTGACAGAATTACTGTTACGTATATTTTGTTGCGATAATCCCTTAACTCCAGAAGGTATTATCTGGGCTGAAACATTACATTGGAGTAAATATATTGAATCGTTCTGTATTGTACAATTATTTATTTTATATAAATGTGTAGTATTTACTTATCTTTCTATACTAAACAATATAATTCATTAAACAAAATACCTTGACATAAGAAGAATATCGAAAACAATATACTGTAAATAATTCTTACCAATAGGTAGCGATAAATGAGTATTGGCAGGATTAGCTATTACTACCGTCGGTGTGCTTCCAGCAATGGCTGTTGTAACAACTGTAGTAGCTACCATCTAAAAAAAAAAAACAAGAATCAATTTTTGAATTATCTTTTATATTTTATTTTGCCGTTTTGCTCAATATGTGTAAATGTGCGAAATTGAAAAAACAACTAACACTAGAAACCGTGGTGCAAGTATTGGTTGCAGATGATATAGGCAGGGAAACAATGACTCCTGTAGGTGTAACAGAACCCGTCGTCGCTGACACATTTAGCGACATCGTAATAGGTTGTGATAATCCGGGAAATGATACCTGTCGTACAACGAATAGTACAGTAGTATTTCATCTTCTACGCCATATGTAGAAATAAGCAGCTCTCCACAACCTGAACATTTTGAAGACCGTTGATAGAATTTGGCAGACTAGTAAGATTTACACCCTGCAGATTTACGTTAGTAGACGGTGGAGTGATCATTGGATTCGTAGACTGATTGTTTTGACTGGAAGAAGCAGTTAATCTTTCTAGCAGAGAAGAACCCGAATTTATTCCAGGTATTGGATTATCCGCAGACGGTGTCCCTATTAAGATATAATACAAAGTCTTAATGATGTTGTAATGAAGTTTTTTTGCATTTCTGTACATTATACCTGCTAATAAAGCTGAAAGTCCTGGCATTGATAATCCCAGCGTTGAAGTAGGATCTTGTACGCGAGCTAATCGTACAGCTGTTGCTTTTACTGGTTGCTGTTTACAACCCAACTGTCCTGTTAAAGCAGAACTTAAACTCACCCTTACCTAAACATATATGTTCGCTTGAATTTTATAAGAATTTTAAGGAGCGGATAACGACGAAGTTCTATTTATTTACTTGGCCAGTGGTATTTGGGACATTAATAACATTTCCATGACCAAGGACTCTAGACGGGATGGAAGCATTCAAAGAGATCCTTCGCGGTTGGACTTTCTGTTGAGTTAAATTGGCAGGACTACTATTTAATAAACTAAGAATCGCAGCATTGCTTGACTTGTTTGTAGTCTGTGCATTATTGTTCATAGCAGCAGCTGCCGCATTAGCTGCAAAAGTATTTAATAAATTTCTTATAATATGGTATTACTCTTATGCTTTCTATCAATGGTATTACAAACCTGCAGCTTGTTGTTGAAATTGTTGAGCAGAATTCATGAGGGATGTTACAAGAGCAGTTATAGCTGGATTAGTGGAGTGCTTTTTAAATGGTACTTCGTTTTGGCTCTGATTAACGGTTTCCGTAACACAATTTTGTGTTCCAGCTTGCAACTGAGCTTGCTGGATAACAGTATAGCGTCAAAACATAACGTCTACATATAATTACATTTATATAATTCTTACCAAGACCGGAACATTTGCAGATCCGGGATTGTTAATACTATTGGTGGATTTTTGTTGGAAAACTAAGATTCCAGATCCATTACAAGAGCTACCATCGCTCACTGACATTGCAGAATTATCAATTTGTACAGAGGTGGAAGCATTTGATCCACCATTGGTCAAGGGTTGCCCTGGGCTTACTGATATAGCATCACTTTGGGTAATAACTTGTGGTATATTTGTTGCATCCACACATGTCAGATTATTTTGTGCAGAAGTAGTAGCTTCTGTCATAGCTTTCATCGAAGCCACTTGACCAGCTAATGTATTTAATTGTCCTTGAGCTCGTGATAAGATCTGAAATAATTATTATAAAATACAAAGAACGCAATGGTTTTAATAAAACATTTCACAAACAATTTTTAATCTACCTGCTGTGCAACATGTTGAGATTGAGCTTGCTGTAACTGCTGAGCAACTAGCTGCGCTGCCTTTGCTTGTTGCGCCTAGAACAATGTACTTATTTGAAAATGCATGAACATAAAAGTGATATTTTGATACATTTGTTAAATACAATACTTAGCGAGAGTGCATACCTGTTGATGCGCTCGTTGCATACCAGGTGTACATGTAACGCGAGGGACCTGCCCTGGTACAACATGTTTTATCCGAACATTCTTTCTGCCTTCCTCTGTGAAAATTTCTGTGAATTGTTGGATGTAATGGTTCGCCAGAACTCTTGTACCTAACGTAAATCTATAACAAAAAATTTAACTTCAATTACTTTCAAATATTTTGTGCGACTTAATAAGAGTAAAATAAAATATCGGATTAAAGAAATTGAAATAATTGAATTCAACAATACACACCGACATGCTGATCCATTTTTCTCCCCTTCACGATGATTTTTGTCCATATAAAGCTCTCCCAGGTACTCAGAATTAGAAGGTCTTTGCAGAATTGAGAGCTTTATGTGATCTATTTCACCTTGACTTCCACCAGTTTCTAATATATATTCCTCTATAACTTGTGGCAAACAGTCTTTTGTTTCTCGCGGGCGTTCGTATGCTTTTGCAAATCTATTTATTATGCAGAAAATATTATAACATTAATACGATATACCATATAATGACAAAAAATTATATAAGATGATAACACACCTTAAAACATCGATGGGTGTATTTGGTGGAAGTAAAGGAGGGTTTGTGAGCGAAGGCGGTGGACAGGCAGTGGTTGTAACTACTCCTCTTTTAGCTCTTAGCTTTTGCATTAAATCTTGTATTGTTAGTCCCTCTGGTTGTGCTAATTGCTCCAATTTTCTTTTCCGATTTACTGTAACCTGTAACAGATAAGATATTTTTAATGTTACCGGCACTGATATATGAAAAATATAAACCGATCTAGTTTATGAATATTACCTGAGAAAACTTTTTGGCTTGTCGCATAAGTTGATGATCAGTAAGCAAAGATTTAGACTGTCGTAGTCTTGTTGTAGCTAAACTAGGAATAGGATTTGGATCCAGACACAGTGGTCCTTGGGTAGCTGCAACTAAATGTGATTCTAACATTAATCGTTCTTCGTGACTCCAGTCTCCATCACTAGTTAAAGTTGATACATCCGAGAGTACACTCTAAAAAGTTCAGAAGGTGCATTATATAAATTCATTGAAATTTTCGTAGTTCGCTTATATCATTATATTATTTTTTGTATCATTTACTTGTGTTGTAGGTTTAAGAAGCACATGATGAACTTCAGCTTTAGTATGAGGAAATGCTTTTCGGTAATCTCGAACTTCAGCTATTATACAGCCATCATAAAATAAATGAGAGTGACTGGTTTCTAGTTGCTCCGCTAACATTGCAGGCAACTGACCATTGTCTATACATGAAAGCAATTCACCCTGTTCGTAACCCATCAGTTGTGTTTCAGCTAATATTGTGTTTTTATCATATAGATTTCCCTTATCACTGTTAAATTAAAATCATTTAGTTACATATTTTTATATCTTCACAAATTTCGAACAAATAAAATAACTCTATCTGTTTGGTAATAATTCTTTTCAAAATTACAATTTACTCACTTATTTCTTACAGCTAATGAGTATCCTTTATTACCAGCATAGAGATTAACAATTAATGTGTGCAAACCCTCCCTTTGCACCAACCTTCCCAATAGATCACATTCATTTTCAAGGTTGTTCTGTGCATTTTGGTAAATAAAAATGTTATTATCAAATTAGCTTTGGTTTACTTAATATTTTAAAAGATGCATTAATTAACCGAAAGACACACATACCAAGACTGAATCAGGAGTTGCATGAGGAACTTTAGTAAGTTCTTCAAAATATAATCTAGTTAGTTTGGACTGTATGCTGTGTTTAGAATGATTCTGTTCCTTTTTTTGTGATGATTTATCAGTTGTAAAGTTCAAAGAATTCTGTCCTTGAACATTTTTCCAACACTTAGATACTTGATTAATCATATCCTACGCAAAAAATGTAAATATAAAATACATAAAAACATTAGTATTCTATCAATTCAATTACACAGACCAATCAAACAAATTTTACTTAGGTTAACAATTGCATAAATTATTTGACAACTGTTTGTAAATAATACCTGAGCTTGCCGACACGCATCTTCCAAACTACAGGCTGCACCAATCATTTTAATTCCTGATTACTAACACCAATTAATGTCATATCTGATATAATAATAAATCTTCACAGTCTGAAATAATTTTATCATGTTTTAATATCAAAACTCAAACTACATTAAAAATGATTATTTTATTAAGGCTATGCGGAATAACAAATATAAAATAATTAACCGTTTATTCATTACTTGATACATAAAATTATAATTTGAACTAAAGATCATAAAATTTGATCATGAACAAACAAAAATTTAATAGATGAATCAAAAATTTATTTTATCAGATAAAATTTTGCCAATCTCTGAGCATAGATATTATAATATTTATTAATTAAAAAACCATGTGTTTTGACTATTTCCTGAAAAAATACCTTACAATTAAGTAAATATTAATTATATATTACAACCATTAAATTTACTCTTACTGTAACCCATTTATATATTAAATATAAATGTTTTTTCCAGATTTTCTTCATTGATCTAAACATTATACCAACTTTTTTTATTTTTAATACATACCCAAATACTTTATTTCATATAAATATACTTCACTATCAATGAATCAAGTTTATTACATATTCATACAGATACAGAAGCTACTAAATATAAAACAAAGTTAAGTGAAGTAAAATATAAAATAAATACTTACTATAATGTAAATACAATTGTATATTTATAATAACATCTATATTGTAAATATAAATACTTGTGAGTTAATTAAAGCATACAAACATTTACATTTCATTTATAAAAAAATATAGAATTGTATGAAATGTTATTTAAGATGTGTATTACTAAATAATAAACAGCAAGAAACAATTAATGAGAATGTTGTTAAAAAAAAACTTTTCCAAGTAGAAAGATGTAATACAAATGAAGAATAACATTTATTAAGATATATAACAAACGTTAGTATTGTATATCTTATAAATAAGAATTTGATGTAAATATTGTTTATTGATGAGTCTAGTTAGTTTCTTATCTCATCTATAAAATATTGTAAATATTTGAAATATAATATCGAATCATTTTAATAAAAAACTACCAATGGATGAAAAAATATACAAATAATCTAAATTTCTCGAAAATAGAGGGCTATTTACAATATAGAAGTAAACGTTCGGGAATATGCCTTAACCACAGCGCGAATTTACCGAATGTCAAAACAAGCACGCTATATGAGAGGTTATGTAAATGTTTGAGAAAAGAGCACTACTTATAGTTTAATGTTTCACAGAAAATATAAACAATATACTATTTACCTCCAAGGGATCCAAAAAGTGATCTAATGGTAAACATTGGGCACAGGATGTGACTCAAGTCAATTTCCTTATCATAACCTCACACCGATTGATAAATAATACACAAGTTTACAGATAGTGGGAATACTTGTCAGCGAATCCTAATATCCAACAAAAATTATTTGGCGTCAAATAAATAATATTTACATGTTATAAACGTCATTTTAGGACACAATGTAACCTATTATACAAACACCACACAAGCATAGACTGGAAAACTGACCACATTTCTCTATAGCAAGATATTCAATTTACATTTCACAACTGGTATAGTATTGGGCCAACTAAGGGCGAGTTTGGTATTTCACGTTAAACACTGATTTCTCTTTAAAACAGATACGGTAGAAAACTTATTTGTGAAAAAGAAAAGCGATATTATAGAAATCTAACCAACTTTTCGGGAAGTTTGTAGAAAAAGGCAAATCTCAAATAGCTGCATCCGTTGATTTGTATCTAATAAAAAATACGATTCGTTTTATTGAAAATCATGTTATTCTTATACTGCATTGGTGTTTCGATAATAATGATATAAGTTAAATCATGATTCACAATATATTGTATTTGAGTATCAAGTGAACTTTGGTTAGCAGTGATTTTACATTATAATTTCGTTACCATTAATACCCATAGGACTCCGTTCTTCAAATAAATTGTTCATGCTCGGGACTATGATAATGAGAGACTAAGTTCAAGGCGTAGACATTTTGTATCGAAGATCGATCCTTGACGAATAGAAGTAATAGAACGCAATGTAGCTCTGGTAATGCACGATGGTCTGTCAGCTGAAAAATAGTTTGGAATTGTATGAGAAATGTATGGGATTCGAACCGATTTAAGAAAGCAAATTTTGCTTCCAAATTCCCCCGAATATTTATACTTTTAAGTAAGTATTAATATTTTGATAAATGTTATTTGCAAAGCAAAATAAAATATTCTGAACATTTGTCGGTACTCTCTATAATGAATGTGGGGTTTCCTTCGAATTGTATATACAATTGGTATTGTAAATAGTATGTTTCGTATTTTCTTTAGAAGCAATGTAGAAACTACCATCTGTTAGACCAAAGAATTGCACGATTAGTAATTAATTTTTTCTGTAAGATATTTCATGAGCTAATAAAGTGTTTGTAAAATTTCTCTGATAATTCTGTGGCTTCAAAACTACTAATTAATGAAAAACAATGAATATAATAAACAAATGACTAAAACTATATGGATACATCATATATGTATACACATCTGCATATAAATATTACTTTTATTTTTTATAAATTGGTTTTAGAAGATGAAAATTAGTGTACTTTATATATTATGTACGTATTAGTCGTGTATATTTTCTAAAGTAGTTTATTATTTTTTTAAATTCAATGCATTTAAATATTAACGAATACATCACATTTTTATAGATGTTCTTACAATTTTTTTTATGTTGTATGCTTCATACTATCAATAGAGGTTACTAATATTTCTTCATATTTATGCGATATACTTTCTGAATAAATATTTAATAATTGTTCAGATCGTAGTTGCAATGAATTTTCTATTACGGCAAATTATTTAGTGTATTGTAAAGTAGATTGAATATCCCGCCATTTAAAATGTAGTTTGTATATTTGACTGAAGAGGGTGGATGGTCTTTAATGGACATTGTAAAATTCCTATCTATATAAACTTGCTAGTGATTTGCATCAGTTTTAACGAAGATTCAGAAAATGTATCTTTGTTCATGACTAGCGATAAACAGGAGAAATATCGCGAACCGTTCTCATTTTTCGTCAAGAACGTTTGCGTTACGAGTAGTTCGTTGCGCGTAACTGTGATAAGACATTGTGGTTTTGTTAAATGATTGTAATTTATAATACTAGTTATAAGTGTTGATTCGTTAATTCTGTTGTTTTGACTTATTAATGACTTTCGAACTTTAATATACAATCAAGAATAATGGGTGTTGGCCTCAAACCATTAGAGTTTACGGATTGCTTAACCGATAGCCCCTACTTTCGAGAAAATCTTCATTATCATGAACGTGAATTGGAAAAGAACAGCCAACAGATTAAACGGCTCGTCAAAGAGGTCAAAGATCTTTTGCTAGCTGCCACAAGTAAGTTAATTATTTTCCGTATGTGGTAAAAATATGTATTTCTATGTAACAGCTGCTGTCACATTCTATTTTTCCTTAATATTCTTTAACGACTATGTGTTTAATTTGCAACCTATCAATATTTAACAATCTATTAATTAACCGTGTATTGTTACTAACCTCATTACTCAGAACTTAGATCTCACGTGTTTATTTACACTTTTAATTGGTAATAAGTGAGTGTATCGGTTATTCGCATAATTCTACGTCACTAATGATGTACCTTAAAAATACAAAATTAATTTCTTTTTATCACATTTTTACTAATGTGGACACATTAATTTTATTCATTATTTTTATTCAAAATTATAAGGAATAAAATTTAACTTAAAAAAATGTTAACAAAATGTAATATATCGTTTGAGATCGATTTATATATTTCTTATATTTTCCATATCGTTCATTATAGAAGCTATTTATTGTCAAAATTTACTTGCGATTATAGAATAAACAAATTTTTTTTAGATTTGTCCAGAGCCCAAAGAGCATTTTCTAAAACATTGCAGAACTTTAGCTTTGAATGTATTGGGGAAACTCAAACTGAAGATGAAATTCACATATCACAGAGCCTAAAGGAATTTGGTAAACTTATTGCATCTATAGAGGATGAAAGGGATTGCATGGTATGTAATGTTTCTAGTATATACACAATAAGTTGTGTCTTCATTGAAAGAGGTTATAAAATAAATATAATTTACAATGGAATATTTGGAATATTTGTGAGTTATTGCATTCGAGTTTTATAATTATTCTATGTTAAAGTTATAATATAGTATATATCACTGTTACAGTGATAATGGAATAAAAGAGTTGTGATACAGTTATCTAATATTTATTATAACAGAAATCAAAAGAAATCATCTATAGTGTTACTTATAAAGTCAGTCTTATATATTTAAAGCATCAAAGCATATTTATATAATCAATAATACAAATATTCTTGCATTCCTATAAATCATTGTTAAATTTTATTTAATAATTATTACAACTATTTTTTATAAAGAATTGTTGATCGTTATTATGAAAACTTTGTTTTTATAGAAGGAGCTCTACCTGGTTATTTAATGGTATATTTTTTGTCATATTTTTAAACAAAATTCTTTGCACTATTTTGCATATATCGATTTAGGTTATACTGTCTCTATTTTTTATATAATGTACATATTCTCTTATGTTCTTGAATGCACACAAATATCTCTTATTCCTAAATTACATAAGAATATTCAGAATTTTCTTTATCATTCACCTTTTCAAGGACCAAACAGAAATTCAAAATACATAATTGCATGTAACCGTTACACATTGCAGCAAATTTGTATGAAATATTTAAATTAGAAAATTATTAATATTATTGATGTAAGAATAACATACTTTTAACTAAAAATTATATACTTGTTTATAGTTCCTTGGGTAAGCTACATGTTTAAATATATGTTATGCAACATAAGTCTCTTTCCAAATAGTGAAATGAAACTTGTCGTCTGCTTGTTTTATTATAGCAGTATCAGTGCATGTGTGTGTGGGCATAGGTCACATACATACATCTACATTCATTTATAAACGAGGAATGTATTTTAGTTATGTTAATAACCTTATAATTTCTTTTAACATTTAACATTTCAAATTATTTACAATATACTAATTTATTTTTGTGTGTTTACAAAAGTATATACTAAATAATTAAAACAATAGTATGTAAAGTTTGTTTAAAAAGCAAAGGCACAACATTATCTACTTTAGTTACTAGTGCTTAAGTTATGATAAGCTTATTAAGCAATGTGTGTTAATAGACCAATATATTTTTTCATATAATATACCGATGTCATTTTATACGTAAATTTTATTTCTTAAAAATATTGAATTTTCTGATAACGATATTATTTATAATCAATAGAGCATATTTTATTTTTTTACAGTGAATTCTTAGTTCAACTTTTATACGAATGAAAATGATAGAAATTAGAATTAATAGATGAAATTTCATATTATTTAAAAATACAAAATGTTGCTTTGTTTCAAAAGAATCTTAATCACCATCTCGGATTAGATGCATAGAAAATTTCTGTACATTGTACATATTTTTTTAGTTATTTAAATTAATATTTTAATTGCTTTTCATTGTGATTTTGATCAGATATTTTATATATTTGATTGTACATATGTACGCATCATTTTTATGTGTAAGTACATATTTTTTTTTTGTAGGTATTTATCTCAACGTTTGATGGCAACATCATTTATCAATTTTTATAGATTTAGATATCTTTTACAAATATTCTCCTTAATTTGGTAAATTTTGCTTCTAGCTTTCACGTGCTTGTGATCAAATTATACTCCCCCTGGAAAATTTTAGGAAAGAACGTATTGGAAACGTGAAGGTAACTAATTAATTTTTTTTATATATTTAATATATGAAAATAATGTATGTACCATACTTACAGGACGGAAAAAAGAAGTTTGAAAAACAAACTATTAAATTTTGTCAAAGCCAAGAACGCTACCTAAATCTGTCTACTAAAAAACAGGACAATGTACTTCAAGAGGTATGATAGAACAAAAGCATTTGTGTTATTTAAATTGATAGTTTTTATATTTTGAGGGAAGCTCATATCTAAAGAAGAAATGTAAAATAATTGTGTTATTTGAAATTACCAACAACTATGTTGTGTGGAATCAAGTAGGCATGTATGACCAATAACATTGATAATGTAGTATATATCATATTTAGGCCGACGCAACATTGGAAATGGCCGAAAGACATTTTTGTCAAGCTAGTTTAGAATACGTGTTCTTACTTCAAGAAGTACAAGAACGGAAAAAGTTTGAATTCGTTGAAACTGTAAGTTTCTTTCGCGTGTAATATAATTAATTAATTATTAAAGATTACAAATAACGATACAATTTTTGTTCAGCTACTGGGCTTCATGTTTGGTTGGTTGACGTTTTACCATCAAGGTCATGAGGTTGCAAAGGATTTTAAACCTTACATGACTGAGTTGCAATTAAAAATACAGAAGGTTGGTTTCTTTTATTACTACATGTACTTAATTGCTTAAAAATATATAAAAGGAGCATTAGTATTATGGAGGCACGATTCTAAAACTTATTTACTTACATTAGCACTATTCAGACGATTAAAAAAATTGCTTTATATATTGTAACATTGATTTACAAAATTATATTAAGTGTATTATGTATTGTTGTTTCACATTCTAACTTCTATGGATTGAAATTTATTGGTACATTATCCTTGTTGTCAGAAGAATGTGACGCAGCCATACTCCAAATATTTTTAAAGGATAACTTGGGTATTTTTAAAATCTTGTGTGGCACTTAAAAGTATTTTTTATCTTAGTAATTTTACATTTTTATAATCAAATTGGTCGTTAATGTTCAACTACTTGTAGAAATACTTAGATGTAACTTCTTACTAAAGTATTGTGTGGTGCAAATATTATTAGGATAACAGCATGACAAATAGCTTACTAATTTTTAATTTTATGTGTGTGTGTGTGTTTTACAAGACTAGAGAAAATTTCCTTGCTACCCGGGATAAAACAGAATCACTTATGAATAAAATGAAGGATATGAAAAAGGTATGTAATACATTTTCTTAAATATAAACATTTAATAATAAACATTTGTAATATGCTATAAGAAATATTCCATGATGATATAAAATTTAAAATTATATAAATAATCCCAGAAATTCGTAAATTTGTTGTATTTTATCGTTAGTTTTATATATGAAGATTGTATGTATTAAAGTTTCCCAAAAGTATTTCTTATTTTTAGTTCTATTATATTAATTTTAATATTACATTATGAAAGAATTAGTAATATTTTCATTTTATAGTCTGCTGTGGAAACTGGTGTCCACAAAATATGCACTCGTGAGGGATATCTATTTTTAATGGAAAAGAGTACGTGTATAGATTTTGTTATAACGAACGTTTATAATAAATTTCATCAATGATTTAATGCATTAATATATAATTGTGCTATACTATAAAAAGTATTTAATTTTACAGAAGCATTTGGCACAACATGGACGAAACAGTATTGCACATATCAAAAGGATAAAAAAGAATTTACAATGATACCTTACAATCAGCTTACAGGAAAATTTGTAAGTAAAATTTATAATTCGCGAAGTGTTTTGTATATTACATAATTTATCTATATTGTATTGTTAACAGAGTCGTAAAGAAATTTTGACATTGACATCTTGTGTACGTCGTACGTCGAACACAATTGAGAAACGGTTCTGCTTCGATATCACCACTGTTGATAAGTAAGTCCAATTTGATTACATTCTTGTATGATCATCTTGTACATTTTTAACAGTAAAATCTGGTACATGGTAGTTTAAATAATTTATCTAACCAGATACTATGTTTTATGTTTAAATGTCTATTCTTCAAAGTTTGATACGTTTTGCATTCTTGGGAGTATAAGGTAGGTGATAGATAACCTACTTTCAGCAATATTTCTACTATTTCAACTATATAATATTTCAACTACTGAAAATGTGGAAATCCATTTGAAAAAATTGTTTATTTTCCATATTAGTAATTTTGTAAAAAGTATTTCTCACGTAATCTGCCTTTATATCTTACAGTTCTTTTTTCATTTTTTCAGGCCTAATGTAATATATACATTCCAAGCACTTTCTGAAGAAGACAGGAAGTTATGGTTGGATGCCATGGATGGTAAAGAACCGGTGTGTATTTTAATGTTAATATTTCTGCTATTTCTGTTCGATTTTATAAAGAATAAATTATAAGTACAATATATTTTTATTTCAGAATTACCCTATAGTGGGTGTATCAACAAAATCCGAAGAAACTGTTTTGGATGAAACAGGATTTTTGTTTGTGTCAAAATGTATTGCAGCGCTTGAAGAAAGAGGTCAGTGCAGTCAATAGCGTATACAATATTTTTAAATATCTTTTTATAGTATTCGATTAAAAAAAAAGTTCCACCATGGTATATCTTTTTTCTAGGTCTTGAGGAACAAGGTCTATATAGAGTCGTTGGTGTTGCATCAAAAGTAAATAAACTTCTGGCAATGGGGTTAGATAGAAGGAAATTAGACAAGTTTAATATGGATGATCGTTTCGAATGGGAAAGTAAAACTATTACCAGTGCATTGAAAACTTATTTGAGGACATTATCTGAACCGTTAATGACCTTCCGATACTACAATAGTTTTATTTTAGCTGCGAGTGCGTATAGGTATTCTCTACAATATTGTTTTATTTGAAATACTCAAATTAAAACTATTACTTTTATCATATCGATTGCATTATATAGAGTAAATATTTATTATATACAAACTTCTTTCTTTTTTATTAACTTTGATGTTGCTTACATCAATTAGCTTATACTATAAGGATATTATTATTTTTCTTATTACTTCTGACAGAACAAGAAATGAAAGAAGCACGTGTAAATGATATTCACAACCTCGTTTACCGATTACCAAAAGCAAATTTCAATATGTTAATTCTTCTTATTAGACATCTATGTAGGTAAGGATACGCATTATATTATATTCATAATAAAATTAACTACGTTTAATATAATTAACAATGTAATATATATTTAACAAAACTTATTTAATTAAATTCTGTTTACAGCGTGGCAAAGAAAAGTGATAAGAATTTAATGACTATTGGTAACTTAGCTGTATGTTTCGGTCCGTCTTTACTACGGCCAGAAGAAGAAACGGTGGCTTCTATAATGGACATAAAATTTTATAATATCGTAGTTGAAATTTTAATTGAAAATTGCGAAAGAATAATTGCTGGCCCGTCGCAAGATATCATGCGGTCGACACAAATTACACAAAACACTGCTCCTTCTAAATCACAACGTGTCACTATAGAGGATGAGTCAACATCTTCTGGAAATGGAACTTCATTTGTAAGATATCCAATGCACACAAACATATCTTCGCCACATGCACATGTAAGTTATATATTTATTTATTTTGCATTTTAACCAGTGAATTTTCAGTGTTTATGCAATATATCAAAATTTATTTTTATAGCTCGTTACAAGATCATACTACGACGGTCCATTAGCAGTTGTTACTAAGTCGTCTTCTGTTGATGACCAAAAAAATGGTGATTTCGAAGAAACCGAACACACAAGCCATAGAATGCCAACATATTTAGATAGTCGAAGTGGAAGAAATGTTAAATTGACAAATCTTATGTACCATTCCGCAGATAAAGGTTGTTAAAATTATTTCTGAAAATATATTTTACTTATATGCGTGTTTTTATAGTTAATGACCGTTAATATTATATAAATTCAGTATTAACGAGTGGTAACACGAGTAGTTCAAGCGAGTCAATTGCATCTGAGCCACACTTATGTTTGTCCGACTTGCCGGTGAAACAAAAACGTGGTTCTGTGATGACTGTACATTACCCGTTAGGTTACGCTCAACGAAATAATCCATCAGTATCTGTGTAAGTTTCTATAATTGACAAATTAAACTATTAATTCTAATTTATATTTTTTTTTTTGCTTTACACGACTGAAGTATATGTATTTTCTCTATAGAATTAATACATTACCTAGTAGTGGACGTTCAAGTCCTGGGCAAGTACCTGGTATTTGGTAAATACATACTTTTTATTAATCGAATGAATGTATTTATGATGTTTATATCGTATCTTGTTTTCTATAGATTATTGCTATCGTATTCGTAATAAAAAATTTAACAATTATATTCTTAGGAGAGTCCGGACTTTGTATGCCTGTTTGGCAGAAAGCGATGGTGAATTATCATTTGAACCAAATCAAATTATTACAAATGGTATGAAAAATGTGTAACATACGCGTATCAAATACAGTTATACTAAAATTAATTTTCCAATTACAGTAAAGGCCTCTTTGGAGCCAGGATGGTTAGAAGGTACACTTAATGGCAAGACAGGACTGGTCCCAAAGAATTATGTTGAACAGTTACCTTGAATTTGGAAAAAACCAAAGAGTGCCTAAATTGTTTTTACATTCCATAATTGTAGTTTTTTTTAGTACTATTACCTACTGAAGCATATATTCATGAATGCTACGATGACGTACGCGGAACGCAATTTAAACGTTTTTCTATTTAAATTCCTTTGGGTACAATTTACATAGTCAATTATATATACATTCGTATGTACGCCTTTTATTTATTAGGAGCCTCTTTGCTCAAGAAGGTCTATATTGTATATAATCAATTGTAGAAAAATTTATATATATATATACGTATAAAAGCATATAACGTTAATATATTACACGATATTTAAATATATTTGTACTGAAAGATATTGCTCCAGTATGTAGTTTGTAGGAGATCTCATAGGCAATAATCATTTGTTTATATTGCAATAATATATACTATATAATATAAGAATGTGATACGGAATAAATAAATACCAAATATAATCGGAATTTTTAATAGAGTTTGAATATCTTCATTTTTTTTTAAATTTGGCGTAGCGATTTTAAATAAAATGATTGCGAAATCGGTTTAAAAGTGTTAATAGTGTACAATTTTTTTATAATATGAATTTATTTTAAAAATTAATTCTATTACATTCATTATTTTTCAATTTAATGAAATTCAATGCATTATTAAATATTTCATTAATATATTTTTCATAATTAAATTATTTTTAAATTTGTATAAATATAGTTAATGGAATGATATAGTATCGACATACAATTCTTTTTCAAAACGCTATCATAAATAAATCATAACACTAGTAAATTTCCGTATAATATTAATGTCATCGAGAATATTGTCAAATAATAAGTACACCATTGAAGTATTGAATTGATTAATTGGAAAAGCATTCAAAATTTGTTTGGCGCTCAACGTGCTAAATAATATTCAATAATATAATTATTGATTACAATTTTGTTGAATTGTTTATTTCTCTTAAAAATTCATAATGTTATACACTTAGATTAAAAAAGTAATTATGAATGTATTATTGCTACGATTAAATTGTACAATTTTATCATATATAAGTAGCTTACGATTCATTATTAATCGTTTAAAAAATGTAGCTTGATTATTGTCTTATAATAATATGATAGTGGAAATACTAATGTATAAAAATGCTAAAATTCATTGTATATGAAAATATATCTATTATGAATGAAAAATCGTTTGATTTTCTTGAATGAACAATTGAATAATGGAATAAAAATTTTTTAGTCAATTATGTACCCCGTTTCATATATGTATGTAATTTTATTTTTTACTTAAATTATTATTTAAATTTGTTAAATAAATATCCATTTCTAAGGACCCTGCTCTTAAAGCATTTTTTTCTACGCTATTCCATAGAGTACTCATGAACAAAGTATAACATAATATTGCAGTTAAAAATAAGCGTCCTATATTTAAGCCAATACTCGCACCCACAGTTTCAATGGAACAATCCAACCCCATAGACCAAACGAGTGGGACGCTTAATATAAAACCTGATAATAAATACCAAAATCGTTGACTGCGAATATTTTTCAACGAAGTTTCACAGATTTTTATAGCTTCTTTCAATACATCTTTAACATCTACATTCGCCTCTTGAGACTCACCTAAAAAAAACAAAGATTTCAAACGTATTTACAATTTACTCCACTTGACGCAACAAGACTACTCTTATTATTTACCAGGACTGAATTTGAAACTCGCCATAATAGCCTCATGATCAGAGTAACTAAAATCCTTGTAAGGTATACGATTTGGGAAAGGATGCTGAAAATTTGTTACTTCTATCTATAAATAATATTAGTATAAATAGTATTTAGTAGTAATTAGTGAATATTTGTTAAATAAATATAGTATTAAAATCGATATAAGTAATTTAACATACTTTATGATTTTTTGAACCCAAATACAAAATATGGTCTATGCGTTTTCCTTTGGGGAATGTTCTTGCAAGTTTTGAACTAGTATAACTATTATTGGCACACATATTGGTCCCTAAATTATTTGAACTATTTGAGCAAGCATCTGCTAAATCGGCAACACCACATATGAGCCTGTAAGCTAAATCTTGCGGCCCTGCATTAAGATCACCTCCTAATATCGCAAAATCAGTGCCACCACAAGTCATCCTAATAAACTGAGCAGTATCAAATGCTTGTAAAACTCTATGTGCTATATACTCGTCGTTGTGGCAATTATATTCTGCATGTAACTAAAATGTTGAACACATTATACACTTATTAACTCTTTAACCATTTGACTACCAAGCGACACGATCATGTATGGAGACATTTATTACATTTTGCACAAATGAAAAGATGACTGTCTTACCATGCGACACTATTCAACATGACATTTGAAACAATACCTGGCACACAAATGGTTAGAAGATATGTAAATAGAGTATGAAAGTTTCAATGAATAATCTTACATGTACAGTATAAACATTAACATTCATATCATGAATCTTAAGTCTACAAAGCCCAATGCCTTTCCCGCCAAACCAATCTCCATGATGTATCTTGTGCACATATCCATTCAAAGGCCATTTGTGAAACATTACATCCTGAATAGGATATCGTGATAACATACAAATTCCCGACCCAAGTACACCACTAAAATATATTAAAAACAATTTTTATGTAATTACGAATCCAATAGTATAATTTAATATTAGATATATAATTAATTCGGTATTGTATTATTGAAATATAACATACTTTTATGGTAATAACTATACACGAGAGTTACCTATGGAAATAGTGCGAATAAGGTAGCTGTTCTTGGATCTTAGTTTTTATCATCTTAAAATCTTCAACAGACCATACTTCTTGTAAACATATAATATCATAATTTTCAACAGTAAATTTCTCTGCGATTGCTTCTATACGGGCTTTCCTGTCTTTGGAAACATATGGTATACCCCTATAAATATATAATGTATTAAACAAACATATTGATCATATACAGAAAACATAGAAAAATATTTATGAATAATAATTAAATAGAAAATATATCAAATTAGTATATTGATAAAATAACAACTTACCAGCAATTTAGAGTTAAAACGTTTATTGACACTTCATCTGCCATCCTTTATAAGAAATTAACCAACGCGTAATGAGAAATCAATCAACGCGTATGATTTTTTGAAGAACTTGAATATGTTCAAATTATTAACAATTCAAGGGAAATTTCTTTAAAAAGTGAAACTTCTTAATGGTTTTTTTTTTTCATAAAAAGTTTGCTACGTTAGCTACCTACAAAACCATGTCAGTTATATTAGACACGGGCAGTGATACCACGTGATACCAAGTCGGAAGAACTTGAACTTTGTCCTCTTAGCGCCATCTAATATCAGCGATTCGAACTGCTAAAATCGTGCTAGGATAACAGAATGTTGGAGGAGGTATCCGGAGTACAGGTTCCCTCGCTCCTGCTACTCCTGTTACGACGTTGATTAAACGTTGATTATTCATTAATAACTCCTCTTCTGGTACAGTAGTACAGCCGTAAATGTTCCGACTTCCGGTATTCGTTAATAACGTCTTAAATACGGGCGGAACGGTTATAAAATCTATCCTTGAATCTAGCCAAGGGTCTATACTACATTCTCCGATTCTAAAAGTTCATATTTGAATCCCAGAAAAGGAGTTATCAATGAATAATCAAGGTACTGCGTAACAGGAGTGCCAAGAATGGGAGAACCTTTACTTCTTATACCTCCTATGACATTTTGTGATCCTGGTACGATTTTTCGAGTTCGAATCCCTGATATTAGATGGCGCCAGGTATTTCCTAATTTTTAGTATGATGATTAAAATATCTATCGCTGCCAATAATCATTTATAACTAATTAATTACATAAAATGTGTAGAATAATGGTCAAAGAAGGTTATAGTAGTGGATAACCATTAAAATTATTCATATTGAATTGGTACTATTTGGACAATTATCTTTTTTTTAAATTACTTATTTCACAGAAAACGTTATCTTCAATTGATCGATTAGTAGTAATTCTCAAATAATAAGATTAATTTTGGAACAGAATTTTCTGTAAAAATGAAAATGAAAATCAGGCAGAATACAGTGTATTTATGTACGTCAATGTACATACAAGTTAAAGTGTAGTCGCGGAACTGTTTGCATGTAGAGCCTAAGTATTGTTGATAGAATAATCAACTTGTTTTCTAGTAGGTGGGTGGAGTGTTAGAGTATCAATTTTATACATTAACAGCATAATGTTACATTATTGCGTCGCAATGTATTAATCACATTGTAAAGTATTTGAAAACTATTTTATTTTTTCGTAGAAAGATATAAGTTTCTAGTATATTCAAGTCCCTAGACACGTAACCTCCTTGGAGGTAAGTAATAAAAATTATAATTATCTTATATCACTCTATACATACAATTTTTAATTTCAACGATTATACATATTGGTTATACATATAAAAATTTGAAATTTAAGAAAATATTTCTTAACAATTGTAAATAATTAATATCATATGTTAAATTTTATTTGGATTTAAGTGTTAACAATGTATAAATAATTGTTTCTTTCATTCAGGTTTATATTTAAATTGAAATGGCTACTGATAAAGTAACTTTGAGCGATGCTTTATCCAATGTTGATGTGCTTGATGAATTTACATTACCAGATGAACAACCATGTATCGAAGCGCAACCATGTTCTGTAGTATATTTAGCCAATTTTGATACTAATTTTGAAGATAGAAATGGTTTTGTTACCGGGATTGCCAAGTACATTGAGGAAGCTACGGTTCATGCAAGTTTGGTAATTATGTGGAATACATTTGTACACATTGAAAGATAAATTTTTTATTTTTGTTGAACTTATATACGACAATAAATATATTACCTTGAATTATACATGTATGGAATTATGATTAACATTTACATTGTCTTTTGATATTATTATTGAAATATATAATTGTCGTTATTTTTAAAGAACGAATTGTTAGAGGAAGGTTTGAAACATGCTGTAATGTTATATACATGGAGATGTTGCTCGCGTGCAATTCCTCAACCAAAATCTAACGAACAACCAAATAGAGTAGAGATTTATGAAAAGACAGTAGAGGTATTAGCACCAGAAGTAAATAAGTTATTAAATTTTATGTACTTTCAAGTAAGTATGTAATTGTTTAATCATTTTAATCTTCTTGTATATCGGTACATGTATAAAATCAATAGAATATTTGTTTTTAGAGAAAGGCAATTGAAAGATTTTCGGGCGAAGTGAAACGCTTGTGTCATCACGAGAAAAGGAAAGACTTTGTTTCCGAAGCATATCTGCTTACTTTAGGAAAATTTATCAATATGTTCGCAGTTTTGGACGAACTGAAGAATATGAAATCTAGCGTGAAAAATGATTATTCTACCTATAGAAGGTAACTTTAATCTTATCGATTTACTATGTTTGGGTAACTTTATTCAGTTTTAACAAAATTTTTGACGAAATACAATTACTCTCTCGTTTCAGAGCTGCCCAATTTCTTAAAGTCATGTCTGATTCACAGACATTACAAGAATCACAAAACTTATCAATGTTTTTAGCTACACAGAATAAAATTCGTGATACTGTAAAAGAGAATTTAGAAAAAATTGCAGGATATGAAGAATTACTTGCAGATGTTGTCAATATATGTGTTCATATGTTCGAGACTAAGATGTATTTAACACCGAACGAAAAGCATATGTTGGTAAAAGTCATGGGATTTGGCCTATTTTTGATGGACAGTGAATTATGCAACATTAATAAACTAGATCAAAAAAAGAAACTAAAGTTAGATAGAATTGATAGAATTTTTAAAAACTTAGAGGTAGTGCCGTTGTTTGGTGATATGCAAATTGCACCCTTTAATTACATCAAACGGTCTAAACATTTTGATGCATCAAGGTGGCCATTGTCTTCGTCATCAAATAGTATAAGCCCGCAAGCGGATCTTATGGTACACCTTCCACAAATTAGGGAAGATCATGTAAAATACATTAGCGAATTAGCAAGGTAACTAGGCATATTATTAACAGTTTATAAATTAGTAAAAACATTAATTTACAACTCTGTAAAGAAAATATTACCTTTGTAATTACAATATAGATACAGTAATGAAGTGACTACAACATACAAAGAATGCGGGAGTGACACAGAAAATCGAGAAACTGCTGAATTAGCATTACGTGGATTGCAATTACTTTCTCAATGGACAAGCGTAGTAACGGAACTTTATAGTTGGAAACTTCTTCACCCCACCGACCATCATATGAATAAGGAGTGCCCACAAGAAGCTGAAGAATACGAAAGGGTATTTATTACTGTTAATTCTATTAATCATATAATATACATTGACACATTTTATTTTATTAGGCTACACGTTACAATTACACAGATGAAGAGAAATTTGCTTTGATAGAAGTTATAGCAATGATCAAGGGATTGCAAGTGCTAATGGCACGTATTGAAACTGTTTTTATTGATGCAATACGTAGAAATATATACGCGGAATTACAAGATTTCGTGCAACTTTCTCTACGAGAACCATTGCGTAAGGCAATAAAAAATAAAAAAGATCTAATTAGGAGGTTTGTATGTAATTAACGTACTTGTTATGAAAATTAAAAATCTTGTACAACTTAAACAGTTTACTGTTTTTTTTAGTATAATTGTATCCGTAAGAGAAACTTGCGCAGATTGGCATTTTGGAGTGGAGCCATTAGGGGATCCTGCACTGAAAGGAAAGAAAGATCCTGATAATGGGTTTGGTATAAAGGTACCACGGAGAAATGTTGGTAAGATCGAAGGACAGTTGAATTCTTTAACATCATAAATTTCCAATTTGTTTTTAAAAATATGTTTTCTTAGGGCCTTCTTCAACACAGCTTTATATGGTTCGTACTATGTTAGAATCATTAATTGCTGATAAGAGTGGCGGTAAGCGTACATTGAGAAAAGATATCGATGGTCAATACCTTGTACAAATTGATCAGTTTCATAAAACTAGTTTTTATTGGAGTTATCTCTTAAATTTTAGTGGTAAGTACAATCAGTTATAATTTATCATATTACAGTAGTTTTCTACTATACTCTGTTCCTTTTAGAATCATTACAAGACTGTTGTGATTTATCCCAATTATGGTACAGAGAATTTTACTTAGAAATGACCATGGGCCGAAAAATACAGGTAATTGAAAATTCACAGGTAGCCTACGTTTCGTATTATTATATTAAAAATATTATCAAAATAGCGTTTTGTGTGCTTCATTTCATGACTAGAAATGCCAAGTACGTCATCAACATAATGAGGAATGCAGCGACTTGATCACCATGGAGAAACGTATCCAGGTATTCTGTTAGACATATATGATCGTAACAATGTTATTTAAGCTTGTAATTTAAAGCTTATTAATACATCTTTCAGTTCCCTATTGAAATGTCTATGCCATGGATATTGACTGATCACATATTACGAAGTAAAGAACCATCAATGATGGAGTGAGTAAAATTATACTATAATCGTAATTTGGAAAATACGTTTTGAAATATCATATTTGTTTTTAGGTATGTTTTATATCCACTTGATCTGTACAATGATAGCGCACTGTATGCTCTAACAATATTTCGTAAACAATTTCTTTACGATGAAGTAGAAGCTGAGGTCAATTTATGTTTTGATCAATTTGTTTACAAACTTAGCGAACAAATTTTTGCTCATTACAAACAATTGGCTGCAAGTATATTGCTGGATAAAAGGTTCCGAGTTGAGTGCGTTGCTTTGGGGGCATATTTACTTCCATACCCACGTGCCAACAGATACGAAACTTTATTAAAACAAAGACACGTTCAGTTATTGGGACGAAGTATTGATTTGAACAAGTTAATTACGCAACGTATTAATGCTGATATGCAAAAATCATTGGATTTGGCAATTAGTAAATTTGAATCCGGTGATATTACTGGAGTCGTGGTGAGTTAAATAATTTAGTTTCATCTTTAATTCACAATAAAAATATATTTATCATAATTCATCTACTTCAGGAATTAGAAGGACTTTTGCAAGTTAATCGTCTTACTCACAAACTTTTAAGTAAATGGCTTGCCTTGGATGAATATGACGCAATGTTTAGAGAAGCAAATCATAATGTTCTAGCCCCGTATGGAAGAATCACGCTTCATGTATTTTGGGAACTAAATTATGACTTTTTACCAAATTATTGTTATAACGCAGCAACAAATAGGTAAAGCAATACTATAATTAAAAGTAAATAAAATAAAAGTTTGTGATTATATTGTAAATATGTGTAATAGGTTTGTAAAATGTCGTGGACTTCAATTTGTGCAACCAGTACATAGGGACAAGCCTCCACAAATGTCCCCCCACTACCTTTGGGGAAGTAAACATTTAAATTTAGCATATAGTACACAGTATGGGCAATATTCAGGATTTGTTGGTCCACAACACTTTCGTACAATGTGTAAACTTCTTGGGTATCAAGGTATCGCAGTAGTGATGGAAGAACTTTTGAAAATTGTGAAGTCTTTAATTCAAGGAAGCTTACATCAATTCACTAAGACTTTAATGGAAGCAATGCCAAAAGTCTGTAAGCTGCCAAGATACGATTATGGATCGCCGGGTGTTCTGGGATATTACCATGCTCAATTAAACGACATTGTGCAATATCCTGACGCAAAAACCGAGCTGTTTCATAATTTTCGCGAGTTCGGTAACACAATTTTATTTTGTCTCTTAATGGAACAAGCTTTATCGCAAGAAGAAGTTTGCGATTTATTACATGCAGCACCGTTTCAAAATATACTGCCTAGACCTTACTGCAAAGGTAACGATTCCAAACTATCAAAAATAAAAATTCTGCGTTTAAAAATATTGAAACAATTTTAATTCCAGAGGGTGAGAAACCGGAAACCAAGCAAAAGCGACTTGAAGCTAAATACGCAGCCTTACAAATTGTTCCAAATGTAGATAAACTAGGTACAGCTAAGGTAAACAGTAAAGAGTAATGTTATACAATGTCTGGAAATTGTTCAGAAATATTTTGTGCATACATTTTATAAATGTTTTAATTCTTTTTGTAGCAAGCAATGATTGCCAGGGAGGGCGATTTATTAACACGAGAACGGCTTTGTTGCGGTTTGTCGATATTTGATGTGGTACTCGGTAGATTGCGCAGTTTCTTAGATGACCCTATTTGGGTTGGCCCACCTCCTGCAAACGGAGTAATGAATGTCGATGAGTGCACAGAATTTCATAGATTATGGAGTGCACTACAATTCGTATATTGTATTCCTGTTGGTGAAACAGAATTTACTGTCGAGTTCGTGATATAATTATAATTTCATATCTAATTGAAGCAGAACAGTAAACTGCATAATATTATTCTTATTACAGGGAATTATTTGGCGAGGGCTTACATTGGGCTGGATGTGCTATGATAGTATTACTTGGTCAGCAGAGGCGATTTGAGGCTCTTGATTTTTGTTATCATATTCTGAGAGTACAACGTGTAGATGGTAAGGACGAAAATGTTAAAGGAATTGTAAGTATCCATATGTAAGTCATATTTGATCACACACACTTTCTTTTATTAATATATGTAAATAATGAATTTGTTTGAATAATATCGAATAGCATTTGAAAAGAATGGTGGATAGAATCAGAAGATTCCAAGTATTAAATTCGCAAATTTTTGCTGTATTAAATAAGTATTTGAAGAGCGGGGATGGCGATGCAACAAGCGTTGAACACGTCCGATGCTTTCCACCTCCTATTCATCCCTCGCTTGCTCATGCACAGCAGCAACATTATCATACGCCAGAATACTTGCGTCAAATGAATCATCAGTAAAGTAATATTAATAAACAGTCATATTTGTAATTCAACATAATAAAAGCTGAGTCTTACTTTTTAAATAACTCGTATTTCCGAGTAATAATTTAATGTAAAATATAATATTTTCAAATATTTATTTAATTTTTAAAAAAATAAATTTTGCACATCAATTAAATTGCATTCTATATTCTTATCAGTACTTTTTATATTAAAGTATTTTTAATTAATTAATGTTTGATAAATCGAACAATTTATTTGATCAAAACCACTCAGACCTCTTTTGCTGTTGTGAATATTTTGTTTGTTTGTGCATGGTATTATATTGCTACATAAAAAGTATCAGTAATATTTAATATATTTGAAATTAATCTATAAGAATGTTCATATCCTATGTTGAAGTTTCTGATGTATAACTTATATTTTAATACTTTCTTTATACATATACAAAAATGTATGTACTCATTATCTGGAGACTAATTGGAAAACATTTAAAATTAGGAATATTTATTTCTGCACTATTTCAGATCTTTTATATTAAGTGTTATGCAATATCAGTATTATTGATTATAACTTAATAATAAATATAATTTAAATCTCATGATGTATTGTGAGATATTTAATCACGAAATGTAAAGTACGAGAACTGTATGAAACGTTTGTAATCACAGTGATAAACATTCGGTGAATTTTCACTATTTAGAAAATGTTTTTTTGTAAACCTATATAATCCATACATAATAAACTAAAGGAATAAGAATAAAAAGAATTGTATGGTAAGTAACTTATTGTAAATTGCAATATGTACAACGCAATGGTTAATAATTAGCGTTTCAAAGCATGTTCTTTATAATATTTTTAGGGATATAGATAAACGATCAAATATTTAATTCTGTACTGCTTTTTTTCTTTTAGATAATTTTTATAACTATGCTTGTTAATTTAAATGTATAGAATATTCAGTTTATCGTACACTGTGAATGCACAAACTTACTGGTATTAAGTCAACCAAATAAACGAGTTCACTAAATAAAAGGAAGTATAAGATTTTTATATCTATTTATATAATGGAGTTAATTAAAAGAAAGATATTTGTTAAATCTGAAATAAAATTCAAAGATTGATTTGAAAACCAGTGTTTGTGCTCTCTTGTAACTAATTATAATTAAATAATTATATTTATGCAAAATGCAGTGTTCAACTTTTCAATATAAATGTACGATTAATAGATGTATAATAATTAAGTTATCAATTAAGAGGAAATTTGTATATGAAGGTATGTTATATCAGTATCATTTGTTCACTATCTTACGAACGGTACATTCAATAACTTCATCTATGTATTATTATATTTAAAATTATAATTTTTAATAATAAATATACAACATTTCACATAAATTATTATTTTTTTTATTTCTATATTAAAGGTCTGAAAAAAAGTTTGATGCATTATCGATTTTACTGCTTGGAAGATTATGCTTTAATTGTTTCTGTTTTCCCCCCTTTATACGTTCAGCGACATTTAATGTTTCAAAATACTGTACATTCCAAAATTTGATATCATTATTGTGCGAAGAAGATGCAATTAATGTACCATCATTATTGACATCAAGGGTTTCAATGGAAAAATTATGTTGTCCCACTATTCCAAGATGACGATGAGGAAACAAGCTATTCGACCTGCACAATAAATATAAATAAATACATATATATAAAAACGAGTGTCTCGTTTTGATGTCAAAGAAAATAATAGTTTATATCGGTAGATTATTTCATACCTAAGTATTCCATCTTCTCCTCCTGTTATTACAACATTTTCAGTAATTGGAACCATACAATTTATGGCCTTCTTAGTTACACTCGGAAACTCGTCCGAATGGAGACCAAATTCTCCCCAATTGTATACATACAGTTTTCCTTTACTGGTGCCCACCAAAAGTTTTGTTTCAGTTTTAAATATACCAAGGCAAGTTAACTCCTCTTCGTATTCCTCTGACTATTAAAATGTTTATTATAGAAACGTGCATAACAAAATAACTTACAGTAAACTATATATGTAGCTATTCACCTGTAGATGCATTTTCTTTCCTGGAATATTGAATGTAGTAAGAGAACCATCTCCACTAGCACATACTAAATACTTTGCATCGCTGTTTGTTACAATAGAACTCACATAATCTTCCATTTTCTTGAATGAAAATGTAGGTGTATTTCCTCTTATTCTAAGATCCCAAACTAAAAATATCTATACATGAATATAATCTAATACAAAGAGGAGAAAATAAATATAATTATTTACATTTTACAACACCATCATCATCCCCTGTTGCAAACATGTGTTCTCCAATTACAGTCATTGTGTATACTGGTTCTCTAGGATATAAATTAATTATCGATCGTATACTATAAAGGGTAAAAAAAGTATTTTTATACATACTCGTGTGCATTTTCATATAATCTTATTAACTTCTCTGTTTCTACATCGGTGAGCATTATAGATAAATCCTTGGCAGTCGAAAATAAAGTTGTACCACTTTCATTAAACTCTATATCACGACATGCTTTAAGATGTAATTCTAAAGTTGATAATAGTTCTGTTTCTGTATTGTTATACTTGTACCTAACATGTAAAAAAATATATGTATGTATTAAATTGTTATACACTGTTCCTTAAAATTAATGCATAATATCGTATAAATGTTAAATTACAAGTAAACATCTCCTACAATGCTAGCCACAGCAATCATATCCGAATTGGGATGGAAACATATATCCACCACATAATCTTCTATTGTAATAGGTGGAGGATGATTTCTATGAGCATCTTGTGATTTAATTATTGCTTTCACAACTTCATTTTCTTCCTCATCTTCGTTTAACAAAATTGCTTCTGCATCACTATCTTTAATAATGATAATAAATTTGTAAGCTTATAACTAATTAGAAATAAATATTATATTATTATCAACTTATGTAAAACATACTTTCATGAGTAGGAATCTGATTATTATTTGAAACGGAATCTTCTATATCGTCATTTTCTGAATCAGATTCATCTGTATTGCACGCAGTATCATCACTGTCCTCGCTGTCTTGACTATCATTACTGTCATCGCTGTCTTGAGTAAACTTATCTGTAACTACCATTAACATATTTAGTTGGATGTAGCAATACACAAATCATCTCATAATTTGTTATGAACTGTTCTGATGATATTGTCAATTTAATGTTTAATGTATTTAGTCCTTTATAGAAGAATATCTGGAAGCTGAATAGCAAATCTTGGAGCAGATGACGCATCTAAAAATCACTTTATCTAATACAGAAATTTTATTTTAAAGAAATAAATTGTTGCATTTTGTATTAAAGAAATCAACTTTTGTTGATTTCTGACAACGAATTAAAATTATATACATAATAATAGTGACATAAACCAAACATTTACTTTACAATAGTAATTTACAAAATAAAAATTATTCTTTATTAAACGAATGTACCTATTAATTTTTCTTCGTTTAAATGCATGTTTGAATAATGCAAAATACTTGTGGTTCCTAACTTCTCTTATTATACAGTGCTTTTAGAAGTTACGCGTTGCATACGCCACGTGAAAGCAGTTCAAATAAAAACGCCATGGCGGATCCTCATAATAACACTAATTTCTACAGGGTGATTCTGTGCGGCAGGCCTAAGAGCGCGTAACGTTTAAACAAGTTGTACTATAGGTGGCGGAATGGTACGATGCACTGTGCTCGCTATTCAGTTTTCCATCTAAACTGCAACAATTAGAATGATTAAAGTATGTAGCATGGTGGACCATGGCGCTACACAGTTCAAGAAAAATATATTTTCATAAATTGTAAAAACGATTCTTGTGTGTAGCCATTTATGCTTCAATACTTTTAACATGGAGTCTCGAACAAACGAGATTTTAACAACAGGCTCGATAGCAACGGTTAAAGAAGAACCACAAGACCAAACTGGCGCAAAGCAAGACTTGCAACAATCTCAAGTACAGGGCGTTTGCATTGAAGAAGAGTGCGAACAGCGTATCGAGTGCACTACCGAGAGCCAGGAGAATGAAACGCGTGCATTTTTATCAAAATGTGTGTTCTGTGGGAAAACATTTGCCTTTGGTGACGATCCGAAACTTTTAGAATGTTTACATGCAGCATGCTGTGCATGTGTCAACAGTAAATTGAGTGATCACAATACATCGGTCGACGTGGATGTTTTGTGTAAGTCTGTATTATATGTATACATATCTCTTTAACAGATTTCGTATCAAACAATATTCATCGAAGTAGTTTCTTATTTCAAAACAATTAAATAAATATCTTGTTTGTAACAAACAAAAGAAATGATTATATTTACTCTTTTACTTATTCAATTAAATTGATCACTTTAAGCAATTTACAGTGATGATTTATTTATAACTGAATTAGATATTTCTTTTTCCATGATAAAAATTCTTATAATAAATGTATGAAAGTTTAAGTTTTTTTTATAAATACATAGTATGATTCTATTCTGTACAATTTAATAGATATTGTATATCAATATAAAGTAATGTACGTCATATACATGTGTTTCTTCTAATATGTGATTTAAACTATATGAATTAAAGTTGACATAAATTATTACAGTGGAGAGCAATGTGGTTGCTTGTCAAATTTGTAATGTTACCACTCAAGCGGACAATTTAATCGAGAACAGATTTCTTTCAAAGTTTATAGAAGAAGATTGTAGTCCAGGTACCGATGACGAATCTAAAGAAACAGAAGAAGAAAAAAAGTGTACCAGCTGTCATGATAATGCTAATGCTACGAGCTGGTGCGTAGAATGCGAAGAATTTATCTGTCAGAACTGTGTTATGGTAATAAAACTATAATATTGTTATACATTTATAATGCATATGTCTCTGACAAGTGATTAGGAATTATTTTAAATTTAATGTTCTTTAAGGCACATCAAAGATTAAAAATAACAAAGGATCATACCATTAAACCAAAGGACGAAGTTGCCAATGATAGAGATAATGTTAAAAAGAACAACAAAAAGATACCTGGCTATTTATTTTGTACAATTCATTCGCATGAACAATTGTCTTTATTTTGTCAAACGTGTGATAAACTTACTTGTAGGGACTGTCAGTTAAGTGAACATAGAGATCATAAGTACAAATTCATTCATGAAATTGCTGCCGAAACACGTGCTTCTGTATCAACTTTACTTAAAGAAGTTAGGTAATTCTTTTACCATTTTATTTTATTCGTCATATTTTTACTTACTAAATATTGATACTATTATTTTATCCAAGAACTTCTATCGTCAATATTTATACTTATAATGTGTTTATGTATTTAGTTATAAACGAGTTTTACTGAAAAGCGCAATGAAAGTTATAGAGGATAGGCAAGTTCTTATTCTAGAAAAGAAAAAAAATTTAGTACAAGATATAACACAAATGGTGGTGCAGTAAGTTTTTATTATCCTTGTATACAATGTTATTTAAACAAAACGAAATTGTTCAGACCATGTAACTTTGATTCGCAGGTTAACAAATGCAATTAATACACGAGGGAAGCAATTAGTTATGCGTTTAAATGAAGTTTGTGATCAAAAGCAAAACACACTAAATGAAAAGAAAGTTGCTTTAGACCAATTATCAAAGCTTACAGATCATTGTATTCAATTTGTAGCTCATGCTTTAAAAAAGGGTACAGACATGGAATTACTTTACAGTAAAAAGTATATATAATATTTAGTTATTGTTATGGATAATGTGAATATTGTTGCGTTTATTCTACAACAGTGTATTTTCAGATCTGTTACAAGTCATTTGCAAAGAATAAAAAGCAGACGAGCTGACATTCCAAATCCAGAAATACCTGTTAGAATACATTTATCCTTGGAAAAAGTACCAGACTTGATAAAAGGTTAAATTAATATAAATAGGTGCTTAATTACGTTATTCAATATAGGAAGTTTATGGTATTCCTATGAATTAGAATTAGTTTATTCTTTCAATTATAATATCGCAGTAAAATGTTGTACAAAATTAAATGTTTCTGTTTAACTTTTAGTTGTTTCATCGATTGGAGCAATAGTCGTGGATGGTCGAGTATATCCTTCAATATCTCCTTTGGCCGGGATAAATACACCATCTATGTCATACAATGAATCTCAATCGGAGCAGAAACAAACAACTAATTTAACAAATACACCCATGGATGGCTCTCCTATAGCTGCACAATTACCTCCTACGACGCAGCAATCAAATAATATACAACAAAATTCCTATCAACAAGTGCCTCTTCATTTAACGCCTCAACAACAACAACAACAAATTGTGCCACAACTACAGCAGCCGCAGCAGCAGCAACAACAGCAATCGCAGCAGCAGCAACAACAGCAATCGCAGCAACAGCAACAAGCACAATCACAAAATTATATTCAACATTATAATATGACTAATATGCCACCTCGATCATCACCGCAAGCACATCAACCACGTGTGCCATATACAGTTAACTTTAATAACAGATTACAGCAACCACTAATGATGCAGCAACGTCCATTGGGGAGTTGTCACCAACAAGTAACATCATCTACACATCCTCATCAACAAGTTCACATAGATCAGCTTGGACAAAATACAAGTTTGCGTGGGCTTCTTGCACATAATCCTCCACCCTACCGTCCGTCTACAAATCATGTACCATATCGATTACCACCTTATAGGTATCCTTCAAATAATTCTCAACGACCGGCACCGCAACATACGTATCAGCCAACGAATACATCTATGGTATCTGGTGTAAGACTCCAACAATGTAATCCAACTTCACCATCCACGCAACATTTAAATTATTCTGTGCCGCAACCTGCTACAGCTCGTTGGCACATACCCCAAAATGTTAATCCCTGTCTTCCTTATTATCCATCCCGTCATCAAGTTACACCCCCAATGCCAGTTCCTATCAACGATACTTACAAAATAACATTAAAAAATCAACAATCAAACGTTAATCAAAAATATAATACACAAACAAGTACTGCTACTGATAATCAGCCTCAATCACAAAATTCGGTATCTGTTGGTCATACGGTCAGCTCGTCGGTACCTAAAACGCCTAGCCCTGTACCCCCTGGAAAATCAGATGAAACAGAAAAAAGTTTGGATAAGTTTTGCCAAAAATCTTTAAACGATTTAATGCTTACTATTGCAAAATTAGATAGTAATGGAATCATGGTGATACCAGAAGCCCAACGAAATCAATTGGATTCTGCTCAAGTAGATAGTTCAACTGATGAGGGAATGAATCCAATGGCTGAAAATTCATCAGGTACTTTAACATCTTAGATAAATAATTAGTGTCTAAACATTCTAAATTAAATTTGAAATAGAAATATGTAATTAATATTTGGAACATTTTTAGAAAAAACTATGATAAATAATGCTAAAGTGATAAATGCACGTACGTAATTATATGTTCAATAGATAATTCAAAAAATGCTGCAGCATCTATGACAAAGGATGATCCTAACGAAGACTGGTGTGCAGTATGCATGGATGGAGGTGATGCAGTACTATGTTGTGATAAATGCCCAAAAGTCTTCCACTTATATTGTCATATTCCTAGCTTAAAATCGTTTCCTGAGTAAGTATATAAATAGTACGGTTTATATACGCCGTGCTGTAAAATTGATGTCAAACACTTTTGTATGATCAGTGAAAGTGAAACCTGGCAATGTATGTTATGTACAAATGTACTTGATTGCTCGGATGAATCATCAGGAGAAAAAAGGCCAAACACGATGAATACGAAAGAGTTACGAATTGCACAAAGAATTGTGCTGGAACTTTATTGTCAATATGAGCAAAGTTTACCCTTCCGTGAAGTTGTTTCTAATGAGGTAAATTTAACATACAAAAATTGATTTGTTAAGAAGTTAAAGAATACGAGAGTAATTAATTCTTTAATTTGTCATTAACAGATAGTTGATTATCATCGTATTATAAAGAAACCAATTGCATTAGACGTAATTAGAGATAAATTAAAACCTGATCACCCAAATTATTACACGGATTTAAGGCAAGTTATGGCAGACATCAGATTAATGTTCAAGAATGCTTTTACATACAACCCTGTAAGTTCTATTATAAAATTCATAATTATGTTGAAAAATTATTTACCATTTTTAAATAATTCTATTTCATTTAGGTTGAATCACAAGTGTATCAAGAAGCTCGCAATTTAGAAGAATTTTTTGAGAAACTGTTACTGAAATGGGCGCCAAATTATGCTTACGATGATCCTTTTCTTTCAGCTGATAAAGACGAAGACGAGGAAGTATTCCCACCTAATAGAAAATACCGACGCATAGTGACTGATTAATTTTCATTTCTCATAATTGAACACTTGAAAGAGTGTGCTATTTTTAAAACGCGTAGCAGAATTATATTTCAAAGCAGTCCATGGATATTTCTTATTTACATTAAATATGGCTTCTCGTGTTTAATAAATTGATATAGCACATTATAGTTATTTTAAAAATACTAACAAAGCAATTGAACTCAATACAGACATTTATAATTGTAGCATAATATTGTTCGAGTTTTTTTAATTTAATAAGACAAATTTTACATCCTACTGTATGAATTTATAAATTAACGGTGAATGTGTTTTTATTGACAATTTTTGTTCATGAAATATTTGAATGTTTGTTATTATTTGTGAGATCATCACGAAGTCAATTTTTGAAATACTTATCATTGAGTTGTACAATTCAGTGATTTATTAAAAAATAATTATATTAATTCTACAATGAAGTATTTCAGTAAATACACGAGTATATTTTTTATAAAGTATTACGACTATATATATACATACTATCATTCTACTAAAATTAAATTCTATAGTCTAAACGTTATATTACTTGTTGATAGAATGTTGAACTTGTTGAAATCATTTTTTTCAGTAATACTCTGCATATAATATGCGTGGTATATAATAATTGAGAAAATGTTTGGTTTTTACGAAATTTTGTATTGAGACGGACTATATTAGTGTTCCGATTTTGTAATTACTTTCCTCTTTTACACTCACAGTTTGATTTCAATTAAGATAATTTAATCTTACCGCATTTACTTAATAGCGCTCAAACGTAGAGAAATTCTTGTCAGTTGCATTGGATTAAGTATACATACACATTATGTAAGAAGAAAGTTTCACGTAGATATGTTAACTAAAGTTATTAAGATCTTTTCGCTTTCTACTCGATTGTAATTTGTAATAAAAATTGTATAAGATGAATTAGTTGCGTCACTTTTTACATAATAAAAAAGATATTAATGTTTTAAAATGTTATTGTGTCATAAATAAAAAAACTATCACATATCAAAAAATAAATTTGTAATAAAATTAATTTGATAACAATTTTATGAAGTTAACGAATTTATGTAATATTGGAAATATAATGGATTATACTTTTAGAAATTTTAATAAAGTTACACATTTTACAAGACGTTGAAAAAACAAAAGTTAATTAGTGATTATATATAAAGTGATTCACCTAATTTAACAACCATAAATAACTTGTACAATGTAAGAAAAATATTTTGAGTTGTATTTATTCCAGCATCTTATTTTTAATTTTATTTAAATAATATATAGCGATTTCAAACAATTAAGTCATTTTAATATTTTTTAAAATATATAAACTGTAACATTTTTTTGTTCCATAGTTTTTCATAATATAAATTTTCAAATATCAGTTTTTGAAATATATAACCTTGCTTTTTTGAATTTAACGGATAACCATGCGTTTCTGTGAAATGCTGTGATTGGTTGGTGTTTTTATAAGTAACCAATCGACGTATTGTTTCCAGTCAGATTTAACTAGATAGATAGCATGCAATGGAGATATATATATAATTTTTGAACTGTCAAACGGTTTAATAGAACAAGTGTCTCGTGTGATAATATGAAAATATAGAAACTACTTTAACAAATTTGATTTGAGACGTGTTTTTCATTTGTTTGTGACATCTGTTTTTATTTGAAACAGTATATACATATCTGCTAAACAATTAAAATACCTTATAAGTCAATTTGTAAACTGTAACCATTGACTTTAAATGTATGTTTCAAATGAATTTTAATACTTAATACATTGCGTGTAATAAAGAAAAAGAATATTTTAACACGAGTTAAAAAGTTAATAAAATTAGTTGTGGAAGGTATTTATAAAACTATATACTTAATAATGTTACAGTATATTTACATTCATATTTTGATGTATGTGTACATTTATATGTATATGCAGATTAGTTTTCAAAGCATAAATAACTTTTAATCATTATTTGCACATACATTTTACTCGATTCAATACTATATGCATTAAGTTTATTATATGTAACATATTATTAAAAAAATGGATTTAGAAGCAACTATAGTTGAACGTTTGCACAAATTAAAACAATGGCAATTGGAGCAACAAGAACGACTATTAAAACAGCAACAAATGCAAAGAGAGATATTAACTCAGAAACAAGATTCTGTGTATAAAGTACTTGAAATATCATTACAAGAACTTAATCTTGATGAAAGTATGCAACATACTAATAATTCAAATAAAATTGAAGTTAATAGTGAAACTGACGATGAAGTATTAGTTATGGTGCATAATGAATCACAGAACAAAGAAAATTGTGCAGAAATGTTACATAGTAATGAATCATATACTAGTCAAGATGGAAATAATTTTGACAATTCGATTTTTCAACGACAGTTATCTAATGAAAAATTATTAAAAAAAAGCATGCCAATATCTGATACAAAAATTATTGAAAGCTCAACAATACTTTCACCAAAACATAAGAAAGAAATAGAACAATTTATTATAGATGGAGTAATACCATTGCCATGTAATAGAACATCAATTAGTAATATTTGCATCGACGATATACCAGTCCCTTCTCCCAAAAAAGATTTCCATACATTACTAGAAGAAAGATTAAAAGACTGTGAAAATGTACCTTACGAAAGACCTAATAATAATTCAGCATATAAAGTAAAAAGACCATTTTTAAGGAAAGGAGAAGGTTTGTCCAGGTTTAAATCAAATCAAGAAACACAATTACCTAAGATAAGAAATAGATCACGCAGTGCATCATTTTCTGCTGGTATACAATCTGATTCTAAACACTCTAAGAACAAAACTAAATCTAATAATATTAAACAAACTTCCAAAAATGTACAATTAACAAAAAATACGAGGTGTACAAATTCATCGCAAAAACATTTGTGCTTAAAAAATGTTCCACTGCCAAAGAAGAAAATTCGCAGCAAGTCTGAATCTAATACTTCGTGTATTCGATCGGACAATCGTATTAATAAAGTTGGGAATAATGTTGAATTAAATACTTCAGATTTTCATTCAAGAACACAAAAAGAAATGGAGGAAGTTAGAATTTTTGAATTGTTAGAAGAAAAAGCTGAGAATTCTAGCTTCTGTTCTACATCTAGTACAGTTGTTGCATTTCTACAACAATCAACACCATTTAAAAAGAAAAGAGGATGTATTAATCCAGATAACCACAAGGTTAATATAAAACAACACACTAGTCCAATAATTAAAAATCTTAAGGATTTGCCAGTTCAGAAGCCTAATGCTTACATATGTACAACTACTAATAAAAGTGATAATTCTTATTGCGATTTAAAACCTCTTGTGAACCAAAATGAGTTACATTCATCCTTAATGAAACATAATATGCATAAAAGTATAAATCCTTTGCAAAATGGTAAAGAAAACAATAAAATAGATAGAAGTATAAACGGACATGCTCCTTTAAAAAACCAAGTTCAATCGACACACAATGTACAAAACTTTTATGACATTCCTAATGTTGAGGGTGATGTGGACGTTAGTCTTCATGTTAGATTTTCTGAATATAACGAGTACAAAACTATTGGATTAACAGACACATCTACTATATCAACCGAATCAGTGACGATACAAAATTTCTGTGATGAAAATGTATGGAACGATGACCGTTCAACTCCGGAAATGTCCGATACCGAAACGATACGAATACCATTTGAAGTATCACAGTCATCTGCAATGATGCAAGATAAAACACAAAATAATAATCTCAAATTTGCGCTCGAGCAATGCAACATACAAGAATTAAATTATAAGGTAAAAAATATTGGTAGTATGAAACAAAAGGATGATTTTAATTATAACAAAGATATACATCAACATGTTTATCATAACAATGATTCAGAATTCTCAGACACTACTGATCAGTTCCTTGACAATGATAATGAACAAAGTATTTTAAATGAACATAATACAAAAAATGTAACGTCACAGGGCACTAATAATTCTCATAATACTGAAGAATTAGAGAAATGTATAGAAAAACATAATAGTAGAAAAATAGAAAATTGTGTAGATAGTTATAATAATGTATCTATAATCGAAGATCAGAAAATTGAAGAAAATTTACAAAAAATGAATGAAACCATATTCAAGTCAGAACTTTTAAAAAATCGTCTTCTGGAGCTTGAACAAGAGATTAATATATTTCGTAAAGAAAATACAGCTTTATCTATTCAACGAAAAAAATTACAAGAAGATCAGAGATCTTTACATAAGGAATATGCAGAAAAGGAAAAATATTTTGAAGATAATAAAAAACAAGCGGAAGATCGTTTACAAGAAGAAAGAAAAAAATTAGTTCGGGAAAAAACTGCATTAGAAAATAGAATGCGAGATGCACAAGAGAAAGCTCAACAAAGTAAAATAGAAAGGCAAGAAATGCAAAATTTGAAACAAGAATTGGAAAAATTAAGGGACGAAATACATCTAAAAGAAAGTAGATGGAATGCTGCACAATCCAGACATAAGTGTCAAGTGAGAATATTAAAAATGGAAAATTCAAAATTGAAACAAGAAATTGAGAAACTACAAAATTCGAAGAAAGGAAATATTAGATATAAGGGGAAATCTGGAACTTTCTCAAATACAAAGTCAATTCATCAAATTAATAAACAACTTAATATGCAATTTAAAGAAAGTAAAAAGGATAATAATTCGTTGTCGGACGACAGTGATCATAAATTGGTAAAGTCAATGATGAATAACATAACTGATACGATTGATACTCAAAATGTAAAACAAGATGAATATAATTGCAACAGTAATAAGAATGTTATGAATGAAAATGTAGAGAAATGTCGGACAAGCATGGAAAATGTTAAAAAACGTAATTTGTATGAAAATTTAATTAAAGAAGCAACATCTGATTTAACAGACATTCAAGAACAACCTTGTACTTCAGAAAATTTAAATGAATCTATGCCTGATTTAAGTAATGAGTTAAAAAAATTAAGCAGAACAATAAATTGTATTGAAGATGATTCTAAAAAATCAAGTACAGACACTAATGTTGCACTTTTTACAGATCATATCAGTCCAAATAACAATGTTCAAATACATGTACAAAATGAAAATGTACATTTAATATCCCCTACTAAAGTGTCTCATGAAAACCATGATCAAAAATTAATGCCAACACCATCTGATAAAATATCATCAAGCGCATATATGAAAACTGTGCCTTCATCTTGCCAAAGTAACTCTAACATTGATAAACAAGGTATAAGACAAATTCAACATCCGGATGGACGTGTTGAGTACTGGTATCCAAATGGAAATGTAAAAAAAATCTTTCCCGATCAAGGTTTAACTAAGTTGATATATTATAATGGAGATGTTCGCGAAACTAATAAAAATGGAGAAGTAAAATATTTCTATGCATCAACTCGTACATGGCATATAACAATGCCAGATGGCTTAGAGATTTTAGAATTCGCCGAGTAAGTTATTGCATTTAATTTCATATGTATCGTAATTTCTGATATTTAATTATCTATAAAATAACATTTTTGTTATTATACAGTGGTCAAGTAGAAAGACGTTCGCATAGTGGTATGATAGAAGTATCTTTTCCAGATGGTTCAATACGAGTTTTAGAATCCAATGGTACTGAAAACTGGACATTACCAAATGGAACATTAATTCAAACTTTTACTAATGGAGAAAAAATTCTTACTTTACCAAATGGACAACGCGAAATACATACTAAAGATCATAAGGTAATAAATAATAACATGTAGACGTAATAACTTTAAATAGGAAATAAACAATTCAGTCGTTTTATTAAAATTTATTTGAATTATTTGTAATTAAGGACCATTCTATATGTACATTTGTATAACTGATCTTTTCTATTTTAGAGGCGAGAATATCCTGATGGTACTGTTAAATTCATCTACCCTGATGGTACTCAAGAAACACAATATTCTAATGGCAGATTACGCCTTAAAGACAAAGATGGTAATCTTTTACGAGATACATATCAATAAAAACTGCAAATGTTGTGATAGATGTAATGTATGATTAAAAGTAACATCTCGTAGGGAAGACAGAATTCTATTTGAAATCATGCATATGATATACTATATTTTAAGTAAGTCCTGTACACATGTTAAAATATAATTAGACATACTATTTAAAATAATAGTTATTAATAAATTAAAATAAATGAAGACTGGATTTCATATTACCATAGCATTATGATATAAAAGTTTCAATACTAAACATTTAATAATAGTTAATCCATAAAATGAGTGTAGTTGCAAAAATGAAGATTTTAGTAAATTTTTCCATATTGTTCTGTTCTATTTTATTTCTTATCTTACCTTTTTTTATAATCAATTTAAACTTTAAATTTTGTATATGATTTCTTAATGTCTGCAGTATTATGGTAGAATATAATTACTGATACTACTGTTCCCCAATGTATAAAAAATGTATGTATCAGTTATCCCTAAAGTAGACTAACTTAAAATACCAACTATATAATACAAAATTTTTGCCGTGAGGGGGAAAGTTGTCGGGAACATCAACTATAAAATATATGATATCTTGCTTATATTTGCTTTTACAGCATTTAATTCGGTTGTCAACGGTCTTTTAATTGTTTGTTGCGTTATTTTGTATTTTGGTTCATTGAGCGTTACATCTATAATCCCTGGCTAAAATAATGTGTCGTTGTAGTGAACCAATAGAATTTCGATCACGTGACGATTTGTTATTTATATCCACTTAGTCTTAAACTGAATTTAAGTAAATAACCATAAATTTGTACAATACGGAGAATTTTAGAATATTTTAATAATTAAATATAAATTAAAATATGACATTGAAATAATCTAGAATTCTGCTTGACAATGAAATTGTAACGTAATGATAAAGGAGAACCAAACATTGAAGTACTAGGGAACTTGTTTAAATTCATTGATATGAAAAATCACAGTATTTGAATTATAACAGTATTGTTTAAGCGTGGTAACGATGTCTGCAAGTTCAATTTTAAAAAAATGGGCTACAGGGTTGAGCGTGTTAGGTGGTGGAACATTATTTTATTGGAATGTTTATGGTAACAAAGAATATTTACAGGTGCACAATTCCTGGACGACAAATGTAACCCCTTCGGTCAAGTGGGATCATAATTGGGATAGGTTATACACTTTACCATTATTATTGATAAAAACTTAGAGTGTCTTTATAATTTAGTATTGACACGAAATCAAGACTCATAATTATAAATAATCATGAATGAAACATTTTTATATTACCTTTTTTTTTCAAGTAAATTTCTGCTGAAAATTTTAAGATTTTTATGTCAGTTTTCACATTAAATGGGAAATAATAACTTCATGTTAATATATGAGAATATTTAATATAAAATTATTGTCTACGCGAATGAAATCGTTAAATAAAAATTGTTTGTACATGAGAATATTAATTTTATCAACATATTTGTAAATACATTTATACGTACTTAGTATGTATTTTTCATTCCCCTACTCATACATAATTGTATATTTATATATCATTATTTTTAAATTTTTAAGTTTGCTTATAACTGTATTTATAGACGAGATCCAAGAAGCTTAGTGAAGCCAATGAAAGGAAATAGCGTTTCAGATGAAAATGCGTACAACCAAGAATTGTCAGTGAAAAAAGCAAAAGTAATTCGGCATATACTTTTAATTCGTCATGGGCAATATAATATCGAAGGCAAAACAGATTGTGATAGAACACTTACAGACCGTGGTTAGTGTTTCATATATACATATACATGTGTATGTGTCTGATATCTACCTCGATTTGCTAATAACTATAGATGTATATAAAAGCTAGTAGAACTTAATTCTTATCTATTGATAAGAGTGGAATTTTAAATAGGAAATAAATTTAAAGTCAATAGAAGTTGTTAAAATTAAAAATTTTCATGACACAAAGGTAGACGGCAGGCTGAAGCAACAGGAAGAAGATTGCAAGAGTTAGGTTTACCGTATACTCAGATTATACGATCTACAATGACCCGAGCTCAAGAAACTGCTAAAATTATAGAAGAAAATATTAAGAATTTAGCTGTAAAAGATGATGTATTTCTTGTCGAAGGTGCACCTATACCACCTGAGCCACCAATAGGTCATTGGAAGTCAGAAATCTATGTAGGTGTATTACATAAAACCTCTTGCTATTTAAAAATTTTGATATTACATAAATTAATATATTTTAGTTTTATGAAGATGGACCTAGGATAGAAGCTGCATTTAGGAAATATTTTCATCGTGCAGATCCCAGTCAAGAAAAAGATTCTTACACTATCATTGTCTGTCATGCAAATGTTATTAGATATTTTGTATGCCGGTAAATTACTTTTCTGTATCCTATTTATATACTGATGCAAAGATATGTTTCTTTAAATTTTTTATTTATTTCAGAGCATTGCAATTTCCACCCGAAGGTTGGATGCGCATGGGTTTAAATCATGCAAGTATTACATGGATCACTGTTTATCCTAGTGGCAGAGTAACATTATTAACTTATGGTGATACTGGACACATGGAGCCAAAATTAATTTCATCTAGCTAAATTTAAAATTTATATAACAAAGAACATTTATATTGTTTAGATTTAATATTATCTAGGGATTATAAATTATATAAAAACAGTATACTTTTATTTATTTATTTTACTTGCAAAAACAATAGCGTTATAATATTTTTATAGAAAATTTTGTAAGCATTTTGAACGTAACGATTCCTTTTGTATAATCAAAATTTCTTTACAGTACTTAAAATAGTTCAAACTGATAAAAAGTATTTATATTTGTATGAAGTTTTATCGGTATATAGATACCAATGTTATGGAAAGCAATCACGCATGCTATAGAAGATATAATGGTCTAACATCAAATTATGTTTATTGTAATTTTCAATTTATAAAATTACAAAGTTTCATCTACATTGATTATGGACATTTGTACAGAATGTATTGTATTAATACAATTCATTGACATGTTAATACTAAGTTTTGTACGTATTTTTTAATTTGTACAGTATGATTATAATTAAAAAAAATGTATACCCAATAATTTAAATACAGTTTTCTAAAAAACTAATAGCAAAATTAATTAGAAAACATTTTAAATACGTTTGTACAAATTATAACTGGCTATGTAGTAGATAATTTCATACATTTTCTTGCATAGTATCGTTGTACTGCTGCTTCAAATACAGGTCCAACGGTTCTTTTCTCCCAAATTTTAAATCTTTCTTTCTTTTCTGCCTCTATTTTTGCTTTCGCAGTTATTTTAGGTGCATCTTCTTTATCATCATTCTCGCCATTTTTTGACACATCTTCATCATCTTTTCTATTTAAGGTATTTTCTGTTGTAATTTTATCTTGTGTTTTACTATGTTCAGCATCTTCAATTTGTTGCTTTGGTCTGTCATTGTCAGACTCTGCTACATTTTCCATTTCAACATCCTTATGATTTTCAGATAAAGAAGTATTTGTTTTATTTTCTACCATCTGTGATGTTTCAGTATCTGTATCACTTTCTTCTTCCACTATTCTCTGTCTGTATTGTCTGCTCCTTTTTATATTTTTATTTATAATTTGTTCTGTATTTGATGTTATCGTACTTGTTTCCTTATTTACACTTTCTACTGTACTATCTACACTAGTTTTATCTTTGTCTATATTATTCGTAATTTCAGATTCTTCTGAACTTTTAACAGTCTGTTCATATAAATGTCTATAGAACCCTGACATATCTTGCTGTTTTCTAACATCTCCAATAGCCTCCAGTCGATCCATCCTAGATTCTTCTTCTTCGAGTTTTTTAAATTCTTCTAATTTTGCCCTATATGCAGAAGTAACAAAACTTTCTTTGTCTGCGAACAATGCTCCTTCCGCTTCTCGTTCCTTTTGTACCATTCTTTCTATTCTGTGTTCTTGCTCTCGTTTTCTTCGTTCTGCTGCCTTCAAAAGGTTTTCAATATATTTTGGTTTCTTCTTCTCGTCCTTGGTTTCTTTTATCTGGCTTTTTGTACGTTCCATGTCATCGTATACTTCATCATATTGATATATTGTTGGGTTTTCCTTTAAGGCTTTCTGCATATTTAACCTGGTTTGTTTTTTAATTTTATTTTTTGCCTCTTCTGCTTTAAGAACTTTTTTAATCCAATCGGGGGCATCTTCTTCATCCGACTCATTGTCATCTGCAAATATATTGCTGGCCTTTGGCGCCACAGGTTGTTGTTTTTTAGATAAAATTAAACCATACCTAAAATTGTTTATAACAGTAGTTTTATATAAACAATGCTATTATAATTTTTCCATCATTTATTGCATAAAGATTGAACGTTTAATGTTAATGGTGCAAACTTACTGTTTTTCCTCTTTGTTGTTAGACATATTTACAAGAAATCTTTAAACAAAAATTGATAACTTTAATAAATACATGTAGCATCAAATTGCATAATTTTACGTTAAGTGAACACGTAAGCACACGTCTGAATCCAAAAACAAACAGTATTACGTATCTTTTGCAATCTTTTTAACAGTAAATTCGAATAAATGTATCAAAGAAATGAATAACAAAGTTATGAGTTATGACGACATAATCAAAAGATTAATGGAGGAATACCAACAATAATATAACAAAAATTTACTAGATTTTCTTTATTTTATATGACATATATATAATTTTATTTAATTATTTTCTTAAACTACAAAGTGTTGAATATTTTCAATCAATTTAGTTTTGCCATGTAATAATGTTGGATGCAGAAATTCACTCGTCGCCATCGAATGAAACTTCTGTATATTTAGTATTCTATGCTTTTGCTAACTTCAGATCAAGACAGTATCTGCTATCAGTGCTATCTCAGTTAATATTTTGGCGCCTAGAATGCAAAGGATGAAGCAGTGTTTACAAGAAAATTATGTAAAATTGATTAAAATAGTACATCATTTTACATAATTAAGACATTGTATTTTGGTGCTCTGTATAATTTGCATCCGAAAGTAACGAATCGAATTATATCGTATATTTTGATAAACACGTTCTGTTGCAAAAGATGTACCCTTGGAAAATCGTTAATTACCTTGTTCGATCATCGTACATTGTGTTCAGTGTTATATTCTAATTTTTTATTTATAATGTATTTTTAAGATTAACAATTACTTTAATGATTGCTAAAATTTCAATAAAATGCCGAAGAAAGTTCCGCTTAGTCGAAATGAAATACAACCTACATTTAAAGGATTTCTTGAAAGATTTAAAAGTAAACGTAACATACAAACCAGGTACGAAAAATATCTACATAATATATTCTATTAATAATTCATTTATTCAGGCTTTGTTAGATATTTTCAAGATATACTTTGAAAAATAAAATAAATAACATTTTATTGTTTCAGTACATCATCAGATATAAATTCACAGTTAAATGAAAAAACATCTAACAATTATGAATCTCATACTACCGACAAATTGGAAACAACTTCTAGAATGTCCATTATATCTATCGTAAGAAAATTTCTTATTATCTATAAAAAAAATATATTATAGAATCTAATGCGATGCAATGAACATGTTTTAGGATAGTTCTGAGGATTCGTTACTGAAAACTCCTGCAAAGATAAGCAATAACAATTTGAAAGTATCGCTTGAAGATTTCATGGAAGAGAAAACATTGGCGGTTGATGAATACATACCAAAACTTTCAATGTTTAAAAATGTACAAAAACCAAAAATTAAATTTATTTTATCATCGGATAGTGAAGATAACGAAGAAGTAAAACCATGTTTGAGTTTAAATAGAAAGAATATGAAGATAACAATTAATGATAGTATTGAAGAATCTGTATCCGGTTATTGTTCTTCGTCTGTTAACAAAAAAGATAATGTAGTTACTAATACATCTTTGCTAACATCTCCCGAAAGTGATGTCTTAAAAGCGGAAATTGAAAATAATACAATAGAAAGTGATTGTCCAAGAACTCCGAAAAAGTATATGAGGACTAAAAGAAAAGAAAATATTGTGATATCTGATTCTGATAGTCATAGTCCAGATTTTAAGAAAAGTCCCCAAATAACTCCTAAAAAAGAATGGGTTGGACCGGACTTTAAGTTAAATTTAAAACCTTTAGGTTTGGGAAAACAGTTGGACCCTTGGATACAATCTGCAAAAGAGAGATCTATAATGTCTTCAGTACCTGTAAGTATTCCAATACTCGTGAGGGACAGTGTATATAATCAATGACATTTATCGTTAGTGTATCAATTATATGCAACATAATTAAATTTTTTGTAGGTCACGAAAGATAAATTAGAAGACAGATACGAGCATTTAAAAGATTTTCAAATAGAAATTCTAGAAAAGTGTTATAACGCTTTAAACGAAATTCCATTACCTGTCTTAGAAAAGTTTCCAAATTTCAATGCGCGTACATTTCAAGATTTAAAAATTTTATATCAGCATGTTAAAGCAAAAATACGTTTGATCAAGACGAAATTAATGCATGTACAAGCGAATGAAAATCAAATGCCTGTTAACGAAAAGTTATGTGAAATTACGAATAGCTCAACATTATCTAAAATAACAGAAAATTTAAATCAACAATCAATTTTAAGTATATCGGATGACAGTTTTAGTATGTCTACCATTAATTCCACCAATGTAGAAACAAACTTTGATAACATAGTAGAACAGAATTGCACACTTTCGCCAATAATAAAAGAATCTTGTCCACCCTTGCAAAATAAGAATGGATTCCAAGAAAAGGAACAGAAATACAATAGAAATTTACATTGTTCTCCCATTCAGACTAAATCAAACGATTCTGTAGTTCAAAGTAAAAAAGGTACATTTCAGTTGAAGAGGCCTATTAAAGCAACTTTAGATACAGAAGTTTCTAAGCGGATAGGAGAACTGTGGAAGAAAGAAGAAAAATCTAGAGCCATCAATGCTGAAGAGACAATTCCTAGTTCTAATGCACACACAACTGTTAATAGTCTATATAAATCGGAAAGAATTGAAAGTAATGAAAATACATGCGCTGTACAGGAAAGAAAGGAAAACTATCAAATCAGTGACAAGTTCAAATATGGAAACACTCAAAATAATTGGAGCAATACCTTAGGTGTTCATGGTAAACCGTTTAATAATGTATGGCTATTATTGAATAATTTATGCGCCATAACATTTTATTATGTAATTATAAAATTATTATAGATGATAACTCATATTCTGAAGACATAGTTGACTGTTTAACACAAGAACTTGAACAGTTTCCAGCATTAAACAAAGATTGTAACATAAAGCCGAGTTTGAATTCATCTGGTAAATTTTAATTGCGATGTGAATTTATTTTTCTTATTTATGTGTTTATTATTATATAATTTTAATTTAATTTTGTAGGAATTGAAACAATGATGATCCAAGACACTAAGAGTATTAATAACAAGGATGACAAAGAACAAAAAAAATCTAATACAAATACTCAAATAGGAGTTTTTACTGGAGATTATAAAAATGATGGTATCAGTGGTGAATTTGACAGTTTAACATATCCTCATTCACGGGAAATGTTAAAGGTAAAACATTTTACTTTTTTTTTTTTTAAGCACCTTTTCATAATAGAACGTTTTCGACTCACAGTTTAAATCTTTATGTACCAATTGTTAATAAATTATTGTGAATATTACAAATGTATTCTCCGATTGTTTAGGTTTTCAGACAAATATTTGGATTGTATTCATTCAGGCCAAATCAGTTGCAAGCAATTAACGCTGCACTATTGGGATTTGACTGTTTTGTTTTAATGCCAACCGGAGGAGGAAAATCCTTATGCTATCAGCTACCAGCACTTTTATTGCCTGGTGTAACGCTTGTAATTTCCCCATTGAAAAGCCTTATTCTTGATCAGGTTCAAAAGCTCACATCTCTCGATGTAAGATTTTTCAAATACTACTATTTTATGTTTCTGTACATTACGACTCAATTCTAATTCAGGAACAAATTTTCTATAGGTTCCAGCAGCACATATGTCTAGCGCATTAAGTGACAATCAAGCAGAGGGGATATATAGAGAACTTTCAAAAAAAGAACCTGCTCTTAAATTATTGTACGTAACACCGGAAAAAATATCTGCATCTCAGAAATTGTGCAATTTTTTAACTACTTTATACGAAAGAGAATTATTGGCAAGGTTTGTTATTGACGAAGCACACTGTGTAAGTCAATGGGGTCATGATTTTCGACCCGATTATAAAAAATTAAAATGTCTCAGAGAAAATTATCCTAAAGTGCCGACAATTGCTCTAACAGCAACAGCTACTCCGAGAGTTAGAACCGACATACTGCATCAATTAGGTCTTACCATGCCAAAATGGTATGTAACTATATAAATATTAATATTATCGGTTGCAATAAAAGATTTGTTTCCCAGGTTCATGTCAAGCTTTAACAGGCCCAATTTAAGGTACAGTATAATTGCAAAGAAGGGGAAAAATTGTTCAGACGAAGTTATAGCTATGATAAAAACGAAGTATAAACATGATTGCGGTATTGTTTATTGTCTATCCCGTAAAGATTGTGACCAATATGCAATGCAAATGAAGAAAAATGGTATCCGAGCATTAAGTTATCATGCTGGGCTAACAGATAGTAATAGAAGCGATACCCAAAGTCGTTGGATTTCAGAAGAAGTATGCAAATTTTTTAAATTAAATAGCTTACGTTCATATTTGTTTAGAATATACATGTTTATATAGTACAACAAATTCTAGATTAAAGTTGTCTGCGCGACAATAGCATTTGGAATGGGTATTGATAAACCAAATGTGCGTTTTGTAATACACGCTGCTCTTCCGAAATCCATTGAAGGTTATTATCAAGAAAGTGGCCGCGCTGGTCGCGATGGAGAGAATGCAGACTGCATCTTGTTTTATAATTACGCTGATATGCATAGAATAAGGAAACTGTTTGAGATAGATAACAACGCAACCCCTGCTGTACTGAAAACTCATATGGATAATTTGTTTAAAATGGTATCATTTTGTGAAAATAAAACAGATTGTCGTAGAACATTGCAACTGAATTATTTTGGTGAAGTGTTCAGTCGAGAACAATGCATTGCTAATAAAGCAACATCGTGCGATAACTGTAGAAATAAAGTGAGTGAAATTTAAAATCACATATTGATTACAGTTGTTTTGTATTTGAATATTTTATAAAATTATATAAAACTTTTTAGGATGATTTCACTATGCTAGACGCAACAGATCATGCGAAACAAATTATGAAAGCTGTACGTGATATTAATCAAACGAAACAATGCAATCTTACATTAGTATTTCTTACAGATATTTTTAAAGGATGCGACCTCAAGAAAATTAGGGATTCAGGTATAAGATACAATTTTGTATATAACTTTTATACAATGCGGAATATAATTACTAAATATTTATATAGGCCTTACTAAGCATCCTTTGTATGGTCTTGGAAGATCGTGGAACAGAGGCGATATAGAACGTCTACTGCATTACATGGTACTTAAAGACTATTTAAAAGAACAAATGTATATCAATAACGACATTGCTTGCGCCTATCTAAAAATTGGTCCAAATGGTGGTGAACTTATGACCAAACAGGATGTAAAGGTAAAAACGATATACGTATAAACAATTGATTTTGCTTAATGAAAGTAAAATATATGTACAGTACTATGAATTGTGCTTACAATAGGTTTTGATTCCTATGAGGTCGTCAAATAGCAATTCTGCTGCAGTGGCAACGGTGTCCACAGTTACAAAGAAAATTGATAAAGTTGTTTTGGAATTACAAAATCGTTGTTACAAGGAGTTAATGGAAATAATAAAAGGGATTGCCGGGGCGCTCGATATTTCAACATCCTCCGTTATGAATATGATAGCAATCAGAGCTATGAGTCAAAAACTTCCAGACAGTGAGGAAGCTATGTTACAAATACCACATGTTACCAAAGCAAACTTTGAAAAGTATGGAAAAGCTCTGTTGGATATAACGCAAAAATATGCCGCAGAAAAATATGGTAAAATACCATTACATTATAATATAATAGTATTTTGTTTATATTGCATATGAAACATTTTTCTGGAAAAGAATAAAGAGAAATGATTTCGTGCATTAATTAAAATGGAATACTCTGCATTTATTAATATTTTTAATATCATTATTTGCAGTACTACTAAGCGAGGAAAAATCTGATAGTAACGATGATGACGATGACGATACGTGGAATAACAGTGCTATTTATTCCGATAAATCTACTAGATCCGGTGGTAGGAAGCGCAAAGGTAAAGGCAATTACCGAAATAGTACTAAAAAGTTCAAGCGGGCTACATCAAGGTAAGATACAGATATACAATGATTCACAAAAGCATCTGTACATATATCAGGATTAAATTTATTCAACTTATTCTTATTAACATTACATTGTTTTTATATTTTTGTTACATTGACAGTACATGGGGGAAAAAAGCTGCTACAACAAAAGCAGCTACAACAAAAGCAAAAGGCACAACTTCAAGTAAAGGGCCAGGACTTGTAAATTTTACCCAAAACAAAGAATATCTGTCGAATCCACATAGATATGTGCAGTTTAGTTAATACACCCATTTGTATTATATATTTGTGTTTACAGGCGTGTTGGCAAGATTGTGACTGTTCTATGTAAATCGGAATATAAACCAGGATTTTAAAAGTCAAAATAATACAACAGTATCATGTATCATTTTTGTAACAAGTATTCGAAGAACATGTATAAATACGGAGTTTTGTAATAAAATGATTTATTTTTAAAAATGGGTTTAAAAAATTATGTGTGGATTTAAATGCGCACAAAAATATTAGAAAATAATTTTCACATTTTTTATCAATCAATATACTTGTATATAGATTTGGGTCGTATTTATGATAAATTTTAAATATATGTATACATATTCTCAAAAGAAGTATTCGCTATTTAAACGAATAAATAATACTTTATTACACTAATGTAATTTTTTTAATAAAGCTACGAATTAAAATGTAAATTTAAAATTAAAACATCAACAATTTTTCTACTAAATAGTATACTATTTATAATGCTGGTTGCATTATTCTTGACTGACGGTCTTCATTTTTTATATGTTTTTTTAATAAATCCATAATTTCGTTGTCAAATTCAGGCGGAGTAGGCTTTGCACCTGTAGCCCAGTAAAATATATCCCAATCGTTTGATGGTAAATTTATGAGACGATCATATAATTGTAATTGTTCGTCGTTAAATTTAGATAAATATTTCTTGGCAAACGTACTTAAAAGAAGACCATTTTCCAACATACCACGTTTACGCGATTGATATATTAGCCTGTAAAAAGAAATAACTAAAGTATTTCGAAATTATAATTTCATGTTAATTGATAGTTTTGTTATTACCTAGCTTTCTTAACGTCTATATTCTCTGCATTACGTTCAACGTACGGCGGTATATTTGGTTCATGACCTAGCGGATGAACTATGTCTTCTACTTCATCTTTATATCTCGCACAACTTGTCGAAATACTTTTTACAAAGTATTCAGGTTTAACCTTAAATTATTGATTAGTTGATTTAATAATAATAACATAACTATTGTTTAATATGATGTATATTTTCGCTTACTATTGACGTAAGAGATTTCACGAAAATATTCATTCTCGTTACTTTACTTCTTATGTTCAAGAACGAAGTTTATTGTACTTTGTACGATTATGTTAAAACAGTTACGTCCTCATAATATATTGTACAAGGATCAACTGATTTCATTACATATACATATAACTATCTATGTTGGATATATTGTTATTAGTTATTTGTTAATTTGTATTCGCGAATTTCAAACCGATATTTTGTTTACATCTATAAATTTACATATTATAAATGATTTTTATGAAACTCGTGTTACTAACCTAATACATCTTCAAAATATACACAACTTTGTTAAATAAACTTAAATTCAATCGTTTAGTTTAACCGGTTGTAAATAAAATGGATAAATATATATATAATATACAGTTTTCATAATGAAAACAATAACGTAATGATATTTTCATTTTGAAATGTGTATTTGCGTGTTTCGAATTATTATTTATTTACGTAATTGGCAATAATCGAAAAAATTTTTCTGATTATTGATCACGCGGATCACTTCTGTTTATGTTGAATACTAATTAATTTATAAATAATAATCATGTATAAAGAAATAAACAAAAACAAAAGTTTCAAATCAGAATATGAAAACTTTACTGCATCGTCGTTACAAGCTATTGATTCAATTCTTCCTATGGATGATACAATATTAAACAATATTGAAAATGACGAGAGTTTAAATAATCTTGCTCATGAATGGACCAAGTACGATACGTTTGAATTTCATGAAAATTCCAAGAAGTCACCATCTATTATCAATAATAAAGGAGACGAGAGAACAGAAATTATAAAGGAAGATGCCTTGTATACAACTTGTAATGTATCGAGCAAAAAAAATAATCTATGGCAAGACGAAACATTTATAAATAAAGTATGTACGCAATTTGTTTCTTCCGATGAAAGAGGCAGTACCTTGGAATGTCCCACTCAGGTTATTTATTTTTTAATAATAATAACTTGTATATATTTTATATATTTTAATTACTTTACTTTTCATTTGTTATAATTTTAAAATAGATATTTACAAAAAAATGTGAAAATTGTACAGAGAAAGAAAGTTGCACACCAAACATAAATTCAATAAATAAGCAACAGAATGTAAATTTATTAAAGAGAAATACGATTGACCACAGCAATGATATACCATATAAAGTGCATTGTTCGGAGGATATGGAAACAAATGAATGCTATGTAAACAATGATTACCTAGATTCAACAAAACATTGTGCATTTTATGGTTTACCGGATACAGTAAAGAAGCTTTTTTTACAAATTAGGGGCATTGATAAACTCTATAGTAAGTATTTCATTTGTCAGGATTAATAAAATTCTCGTTATTCGTTGTATTCACAATAATTATTTATTTCTTTTAGAATGGCAAGATGAATGTTTAAATCTAGATGCAGTAAAACATAGAAAGAATTTAATTTATGCTCTTCCAACAAGTGGAGGTAAAACATTAGTTGCAGAAATATTGATGTTAAAAGAACTTATATGTAATAAAAAAAATGCAATGTTTATACTGCCATTTGTTGCTATAGTACAAGAAAAGGTAGGTATTAATAGATAATTAATTTAGGAAGGACTTATCTTTATTTATAATATACAGGTTCAAGCAATGGCTCCATTCGCATTACAATTGGATTTTCTAATCGAGGAATATGCAGCATCGAAAGGAATTTATCCACCAAAAAAGCGTCGTAGAAAAAACAGTATATACATATGTACTATAGAGAAGGCATTAGGTTTAATAAACAGTTTAATAGAAGCAAATCGTTTCGATGAGGTAAGAAAACATATATTTTAAAAATAATAACACTGTATATTTTGCTTCAAACACACTTGGAGAAATAGAATTTAGTCCAGTTTTTGAAAAATACAAGTTTTATTGCAAATTCATGCTGTGCAATTTTAAATATATTAGATTGGTACTATAGCTGTGGATGAAATACATCTGCTTGGCGAAGGTGGAGGAAGAGGTGCTACATTAGAAGTTCTTTTGACAACGGCATTATATGTTAATGGTAAGGAAAATGTAAAACTATTGCAAACATTTCTTAAATAACATATTTTTCTGAACAATTAATTTCTATTTTAGAGAATATTCACATTGTTGGAATGAGTGCAACAATAGGCAATTTAGAGGAAATAGCAGAATTTTTAAACGCGGATTTATACACTGGAAATTTTCGGCCTGTTGAAATTAAAGAGTATATCAAATGCGATGATAATATTTGGTTGCTTGATATGAGAACAGAAGAATTATTGACGGATTTAAAAAAAATTAATTATCGCGTAAGTTCACGTATATTATTCAATTGTATAATTAAAAAGTATTCGATAATCGTCATTATTGATTGTTTAATTAGTATTCGAGTGATGCGGCAGTCATAGATCCAGACAGAATTGGAGGTTTGGTAATGGATGTAGTACCAGGAGATTCGTGCCTTATATTTTGCTCAAATCGTAAAAATTGTGAAAATGTTGCTTTGTTGTTAACGAAAGTTCTGTTCACGTAAGATATTTTTTTCTGTAAATTAATTATTTTTTAGTAGTCATACATTTGATGTGCATAAATATTTTTAGATCGTTGAAAAATTGTAAAAAGGACGAGAAGCAGAAGTTAGTGAGTGCACTTGAAACAGAAGAAGGCCTTTGTCCAATTTTACGTAGAACTATACAATTTGGCGTAGCGTATCATCATTCTGGTCTCACATCCGAGGAAAGGCGGTTATTGGAAGATGCTTTTAGAGTAGGAACTCTTTGTGTAATATGTTGTACATCGACATTAGCAGCTGGAGTAAACTTGCCAGCAAGAAGGGTACTCTATTTATTACCCATTCTTTATAGCATGATTAATTATTTTTTTTAATAACGAAAAATATAACAGGTGATATTAAGAAGTCCATATATTGGTGCCGAGTTTTTGAGTTTGAGTAAATACAGACAAATGATAGGAAGAGCCGGTCGTGCTGGTATGGGCAATATCGGAGAAAGTATACTTCTATGTAAAAACAACGAATTACTCAAAGTAATAATAAATTATTCTGCTAGAATACGTTATATAAGTAGAAAATGCAATAATTGTGTATTAATACTTATTGTATAGGTAAAAGAACTTTTACTATCGAAAATGGATGATTCTTTAAGTACATTACACCTAAACAAAGACAGAGGTATAAATAACTTAATTCTGAGTGCTACATTGTTTTCTATAGCAACAAGTAGATCTGAATTGCATAAAATAGTAAAAAGAACGTTACTCAATATTCAGCAAAAACGTTTAAATGTAAATGTTACGCAAATCGTGGACGAAGTGATAATTGCATTCTTAAAAAGTGGTGTAATAAAAGTGAAGAGTATAGAAAATAATATTGATGAGTTTAAACCAAATTTAAGTGTTGCTATTCCATCGCAAGGTATATGTTTCAACGATAAAAGTATAGAAATAAAAGGGAAAAAGAGAGTAGCGCTAACAAGTGAAACTAAATTAGAACTTTGTGACCTGGGACGAGCAGCTATAAAAGGCAGGATTAATTTCTTTAACAATAAAATTAAATGAACACATTTTCAGTTTTCATTACTTTGAATTTGTTTTCTCATTATAGGTAGTATAGACATGCAGTGTGCATACACATTATATCAGGATTTAAAGAGAGCACAAGAACATTTAATTCTTCTTGACTATTTACATTTGTTGTATATTCTTACTCCATATGGGGTGGTATCTCAATTACAACCAGTTGGATCAATTTATTATGATGTGGTAATTATATTATAGCTATAATTAAGGTTTATCCTTGTTAAATGATAACATTTATTTTATATTTGTATAATATTTTTAGGTAATTAATTTATCAGAAACACAAATGAAAACAGCAAGACTTCTTGGGATAAATGAAACAACTATTAGTAAAATTCGCAATGGTTTAATACCTAAAGTAAGTGTATAAGTTTTTGTTCGCTTGTATTAAATTTATTTTTATATTTGAATTATTTTGTACGTAACAGAATTTAGAATCAAGAGTGGTTCAAAGATTTTATGTGACATTAATATTGTATGATTTATGGACACACCATGCAGTTTACACAATAGCGGACAAGTATCAAGTAAATAGAGGTATTATACAAAATCTTTTGTCCGCTGTATCATCCTTTGCATCTTCTGTGGTTCGATTTTGCCAGGTTGGTTAATAAGCGGAATTACTTTTATATTTCAGTATTTTGTAAAATTTTATAATTGCTTCAGGAGTTGGATGAATTTTGGGCGTTCAGAGATTTGTTAAATGTGTTCAGTAAAAGATTATCTTATTGTTGTCCTTCGGAGTTGGAGGCATTGATGGAGTTGCCGCTAGTGAAGATTGTAAGGAAATTGATCTAATCGTGTTTATTACTAAAAAATATTTAATAAACTTAAATTGCAATAATGTTTCATTTATCAGGGTAGAGCGCGCCAATTGTACAAAGCAGGTTATAGAACAGTACAGTGTATAGCTAAAGCAAAGCCAATGGATTTACAAGAAAGTATTTCATATTTAAGTAAAAACGCCGCAAACAAAATAATTGAAGTTGCCAAAGTAATTATTTTCGACGCTAAGTTTATAGTATTTTCGGTATTCGTATTATTATTTTTAGCTTTATTTTGGTTACATTTTACAGCTGTTAATATTGGAAAAGATAGAAGATTTAAAAGACGAAGCAGACGACGTTTTAGATGGTATACATATGGATAGTTTGAAAATGTTTGATTCGTTGATTGTGTAATAAGTTATTTATATAATATGATAATGTTTAATTATTATTTTTTTTATTATTTGTATTTGTTAGAGACATTTTCGTTTATTGAATTGTACAAACTGTAATGAATTTTACACGACATTTAAATAAAACGTCGTTGAGTCGTCGACGGCGCAGGCGCTGTCTTGGGCATCTCTCCCCCCAGATACCTCGAGTGCCATTGGTCGAGCAGCTCTGGTTTTGGTGGGGGGGGGGATGCCGAGAGTTCGTGCGACACAGCTGATCCATAACTCATCAGTCTTGTTTCGACCAGTGGTCTGAGCGTCTCTCTCTCTGTGTTTGATCTTATCGTTACATCGATCCTTACATACAGAATACGTTTGGCAAATTTCCGATCACGGGAATCCCAAAGTATTTAAAGCAGTATTATTACATACAAACAAACTGTCCCATTTAAGTTTCCAAGTATGATCGCAAACTTTCACTCAATTTAATAAATTGAATAAAATCAATTTTCTTGTACTATGTATTTATTGCAATTTGTGCCAAACAGATCAATGTGTTTTAAGAATAGCACATTGTTTAAGCAGGCACATACATTAAGTGTCCAAAATGTGTTTGATGTCATTTTAAGGAAATGCGAATATTAAAACATTATGGAACACAATATATATTACACAATATGTAATATATACTTATGTACAAATATAGTTATTTTATACAGACAATGTGAATAAAAAAACAAAAAGTAATAATTTTATTAACAATACATCGTAATAGTATATGCAGTCAATAGCGCTTGGATATGATTTCTTGATTTCTATCTTTTTTTGTAGAAACATGGTTTTAAGGTAATAGGAATTAATTTACTTTTCTTGCCACTTATATCTTTCTCTTTTTTGAAATCTAAAAAGTAGAATAAATTATGGGACAAATCTTTCCAGGTACATTTGAAACCATAATCGTCTAATATTTTTATAAAATCTTCTACTCGCTCGAAGCGACTTTCAACCTCAGCTATTTTTAAAATACCACTGAAATGTATTTTGTAGATAAATTTTCATTATAGTAAGACAAACATTATATTAACATTTAAGCTTAATATTCATGTTGTATTGGATTTTATTAACACTTACCCTTTCTTAAGAACCCTATTTGCTTCTACGATGTAATCTTTAAGATTGGTTCCCATAAGAGACAAACAAAAGACAACAACATTTATTCCATTTGTTAATAAAGGAGTGTGTGCAATATCGCAAACTGTTACATTCTCGTTCAAAGAAACAAAGTCAAAGGAATGGACTTTATGGTTAACGGAAGAAGCAAGCCTGGCTTCTCCGCATCCAAAGTCAGCAATAATGTATTCCTTTGGCCTGTAACACGAAACAAGTAGTTAGTGATTTGTAAAAGTGATTAAAAATGAATCTATGCTGTACAAAATTTTATATTAACATTTTCTTAATCGACGATATAATAATGTCAAGAGGATTCAAGGGCCATTGTTCAACTTGTTGTTTATATCCCTCGTGATACGCCTTAAATGCATCTGGATCATCTTTGAAGTACTTTTTAGATTCAGAACTTTCATTATTGTAAAGCGTTTCGTTTAAATACCTAAATCTAGATGCCCTTAATTTAGCCATCATTTTTTCCCTTAGGGATAACGGTTTTGTATTTTCTGATTTTTTCTTGCTTTCTTTCTTTTTTACATCGAGCATTTCTTTTAGTCGTGTAATGTCTAATTTATGAGATCCTGCAACTAGTTTAGGGCTATTGCTTTCTTCTTCTGCAAAAGATTGCATCTTTTTCTTATGTTTTTTTACTACCTTTGCATCGGTAAAATGAACAAAATTATCCGGTGTATGACTTTTTCCATCCTTATGTGCTTGCTTCAATTTCCTTTTAATTTTCTGTGTGTTCTTTTTAAGTTTGCTATTAGAAATTAAATTTTTATGTTTAGAAATAATAGATTTACGTTTATTTTTGAAATGTTCCTTTTGTTTTTTCTTCTGAAATAAATATAGGACAATCTACACTTAAAAACAATGTAAGTATGAATGATAATATGTACGGAAATACTGCACAATTTACCTTGAAAATATTTCTACCGCCATTCTTTGTACCGGAAGTATTATTTTTTATTTTTTTGCTCATTCCCTTTATAAACGATAATGAATTATTTACCTTTAATAACAAACTTTCTTAACCTTTATTTCACGCGATCTAATATGTAAACAGTAGTGTAACAATCGTGCCGCCATCTAGCGGCGAATGTGTAATATATTCGTCCACCATTTTAATAAATCAGTGCCTCTAATGAACCACTGCTCGATAATTAACCGATTACGCTTTTCCTGGGATTAATTTATGAACTTTTAGAGTTTAATAACATAGCTGAGACCCTTGACAATATCGAAGGATACCTGTCGCAGCCACTTCGTACCTTATTAAATAGTCATTAACCAATATCGGAAGTCGGCACACTGTTTCGGAACTTCTGACCTAACGATTAGAGAACTATCGCTAATAACTAATTAATTAGAGCGAGGACCGTTGCAAAATCGGTCCTCGAATGTTGCCAGGGATGTCTACTCGGTTCTCTAACAGCGGAAATATCTGTGTTATTGTAGAAAAGTTGATAATTCATCGATTAAAGCAGACGGTAATAGAGCCGTAAATGTTCCGACTTCCGATATTCGTTAATAACTTGCCAATTACGGGCGGAATGGTTGTAAAAAGTATCCTTGAATCTAGCCAAGGGTCTATACTACGTTCTTCAGTTCTAAAGGGTCATATTTGAATCCCAGGGAAGGAGTTATTAATGAATAATCAAGGTACTGCGTAACAGGGGTAGCAGGAGTGGGGGAACCTGTGCTCCGGATACCTCCTATAACATTCTGTGATCCTGGCACGATTTTAGCAGTTCGAATCCCTGATATTAGATGGCGATACTGTTTCACGGCACTTTTTACCGCAATAATTAAAATAATTTTCGCTTTCCAGCAGTAGTCGTCCGTAACTAATTAGACGAAAAAAAATGTATAGAAAAATGGTGGAAGAATTTGATTAGATTCGAATAATATTTCCAGTAGTTATAAGAGATTATAAAACTGTAGGATTTATTAAAATTAAGAAATTGATGGGAAAGGTAGTGGAGAATGTAAACAAAACATTCTGTTCAAAATAAAAATTCATTTTGTGCTTCTCCATTTAGAATTAAATGATCATGATGCGACTTGAATTTAGCTCCAGGACGGAATGTTCGAAACGAACATTTTCATTTGTCTGTTTGCTAGAAACCGTGACGCGATATAAACAATTACAATTACTTGTCGGTTGATTTCCGCGTTTCTTTGATACAGATCATTGAAATGTCAGTTTATTCGACGGATTCCTTAGAGAATAGGAATGAAATTTCGCCGAGGGAGCAGGAATCATTGCACGAATTCAGCAATGATTTAAACCTATCGTCGATTAAAGTTTCGACCGATTTATCACAGGATGTACCATTTTGTTTAGAACCGACCAGTGCATTATTAACTCGGGGGCAAGGTAAGCTTGGAAGTACTTGCATACAATTATAATTTCTACGCTTTACGTTTAAATCTGTTTACGAACTATATTTTCGAAAGGGAGTAACGGATGGTTGGAAATGACTTTTTTCCCGTAAACGTTTCAGATGCCGGATCTAATGAAACCGCGAGGAGGACAGCAGCCAGTAAGAATGCGATAATTGCGAGCGAAGGAATCGCAGACACGTCGAAGCGACGTCCGCCCCGGCGCCCGGCGTCTTCGAAGAACAGGAAACGAGACGTCACGAATCGTGTCACAGCGCGAGTATACACGCATAATCGAAAACAGTTTGATAACTATTAAATCGGAGAAAAATAAAAGGAACTATGTATTTGTTATATTTTCGAAGGTGAATGGTTTAAAAGGGGAAGAAGGAAAGGTTAGGGTGGGATCAGGCTGTCGGAAAGGTTCCTCGAAGACGTTCTCGGCGAAACGAAGTTGCTGTTCGAAAGGAAACCCGATGATACCCGCGAAGCCGAACAAAAAGCTTGGCAACGTGCTCGCCCCGAGGATGATTCAGCAAGCGAGGAAGCCGCCGCGCTCCTATTTGGAGCTTTATCGCCAGAGATTCAGTTAGTCCGAAACGAGATGACGAGTTCTTCGCGAAACCTTTGGGGAAACGCCGGGATCAAGGGCGGGGGAGGGAACCGCGTTTACGCTTTAAACGGCAACGGAACGATGCAATTTTATCCAAGGACGTTTACTTTGCTCGTGATTAGATGTCGTTTCCACCCGGGCGATATACGTGTACACGCGTACACACTCGCACGAGGGTAGCCTTCTTGTTTGTTCGTTTGTTTCTTTACTCCCCACGATCTCCTGCTTTATTGTTATTTGGACGCGTTTAATTGTTCCGTAACCCGAAGAGGGAGAAATTTTATTGCCGCGAGGGCTCGATCGTAATAAACCGGTCGCCAAAAGTCTTTCTCCACTTCCGAACGAAACGTTATTTATCGTAAGTCGCGGTTATGGTCATATCACAGATAATTTTTCGGTTCCTGGTCGGTTCGTAATCGATTTTAACCGTGTATATTGCGCGTGTGTGTGTTTTTGTCAGGTGGAGCACGGTACAACCGATCCCCGGAGGGATCCACCTTGTCGGTTTACGGAGACAGCCAACAAGAGCAGCTCACAGACGACGATACGTGTTTACCGGCTACCCCGAGGGACGATCGCAGCGAGTTAAGTTTTTACCGTGGTCTAATCGAGGGATCCACCAGCGCAGCAGGATCTTCCGAAACCGTACATCGAGACGCGTTGGAAGACACGAAAAGGTTCCGTGGTCGCTTGGAACGCAACGCGATGGCCGACGATAAATCCAAGAGTCCCGGCTACCGGCCTTACACCATCGACGAGTACAAGACTTTGCCAATACCAAAGCTCGATCGATCTCTTGGGCCCGATAAAGTTGAAATGCAAGCGAAGGTACATAGGTGGTCTATCGCGATTTACTATTTAAGCGATACAATGATCTTGAAAATATCAAGCATCTGTTAGCGACTGCTTAGTTTTAAGGGACGTCGAGGGCAATTAGCTCAACGATTCATGATAGGGACTTAGCCTGCGTGGGACCCAAGAGGGTTGCAAGGACACAATACAGATGCCTGTCGATGGCTGGTGACTCGAAGTCACTCAGCTATCGGGTGTCATAGAATTGCTTGTTGAAAGAAAACGTAGGTATGTTAGAATAAGGCAAGCGACCCGCCGTTGTCTTGCTTTAAAGAATAGGAACTCTGTTCCTCGAGGATCTGGGGAAGGCAAGGGTGCCTTCTGGTAAGAGGACTAAGCTTGACCTCTTGCCACTTACCCCAGAACCGGGACTGAGTAGAGTTGTTGCAAAATATCTAACACATCCTTCTCTGGGCAATACATAGTCAGGTAATTCTTACAAAGCGTGGAAAGTATGCACCATTAGCCTTGGAAATTAGGAAAACGCTCGAAAGTTTAAGGGTCTTGAAAGGAGAATTAACCCTTTGCACTCCGAATTATATTCCAATTTTGTTACCAGCGGCTTGCGATGCTTATAAGAGTTTTATTTGAAATTTACCTGTTAAAATAAGTGTTTTGTTTACACTGTTGTATCTTGCAATTTTCAAGTGTACGATATCTGTTTGGTTTGGACTTGAAAAAATGTCGAGTGGGACTTGACGAAGGAGCTCCTGAGATAAAAATTCACGTTAAATCACACTCGACATAGGAGTGCAAAGGGTTAAAAGAAAATTCATTAGATACGCCAAGAGCCAGTAGTAGTAGAATCGTCAGCTTTCTCGAGGTTTACTTTATTTTCGAACGGTTCGCGTCACGCGTCACTTACGTACCATTCGTAAAAGAGGAATTGCATTTTTGACGAGGACGCGACTATACGGACGAAACTCGAGTTAGCAGAACTTGGAACAGAGACATCTTGCAATCTTGTTTTCTTGTCCCACCGGAAGTTAACCTGCCGGAGTCGAGAAAGCCAAGTAGAAGAAACTTGGGGTTCCGTCGACCCATCGCAGTTTACAATTTCACGGGAGACGTAAAGCGAGTTAGCTTGTCGGCCGTCTTCGTAACTTCAATCTAATAAACATGCGGCCGTTTCCTCGCAGCTACCTCATCATTCGTTCGTTACATACTCGTTTCACCGAATTCGCCTGAAAAATTCTCGATTCGAATACATCGAGTAGGAGACAATAGTCTCTTATTAGGTAAAGACGCTACGAAAGGTAGTAAATTGATCGAAAACGCCTTAATTTTATCGCTCTACCATTCTCGTCCCAGAAGATGAACTCGCAATACACAAACACACACACGTACAGACCATCACTGTACTAATCGGTAACGTTGAATATCCTCGATATGTACGGTACATAGGCGTGCTTCGAGCTCGAACTACGTTGTAACAGAGGAACGAATTGTTTTGGGAAAGTCGGCCGAAATGCCGTTCTTTCGAGACAGCATTCTAGGCAGCGTGCCGTTGTAGGTTCGGTAGTCGCGCGCAGACACACTAAATTCCAGAAGCCTTTGAACTAAATACTCCAGACCCGTGGAGACGGCCTGTACATTTTTCAGAGCTGGGTTAGGTTGTTCCTGGACTCGCGAGCATCATCCCCGTAGACACGTATCCGCGTTCCTGCTGGATTCCAAGGGAACCGGAATTCCATCGACTCGCGATCGCGCGAATCCTTATCGCGGAAAACGAGTTTACCGGACTGGAAATTAACCCTTTGCGCTCGGCTGTCCCCTCTGAAGGGTCATCCAGCTAAGAATTTGAATGTACACTCCAAGGAAACACAACGATATTATTGTTTTAAACTGATTATATAAAAAGAAATGCGTTTGCTTGGATATTTACTATTATATTTCGTAAGAAAGTGTGCGTTGAGTTAGTAGTAGGTGGTGCAAAGGGTTAACATTTCATACGACAGTTTGTCTATTAAGGTATGATTCCACTGAGGCAACACTATGCGACTTGTAACATGCCACATGTCGTTCGGTAACACTATGCGACCTGTAGCATGCTACTGTCCTCCGCTCACTTGAAGTCCCGCGGAAGGAATGCGGGAGAAGTAGAAGGGGCACACGTATTCCCACGCACACATTGGTCTCTAGCTCGCTATTCGTCGCGGCAGTTACACACACATGTGGACTGCCTGAGAGCAAGGGAGCGAGACAGATAAATGGGCGGTCCGACTCCCCTTGCCCCTGTGCCGTCTCGCGGGACTTCAAGTCAGCGGACCACTGTACATGTCATTAACTGACAACATTGCTCGACATGTTCAAGCTACATGTTGCCTCAGTGGAATCACGCCTTTACGCTCGTAATAGAAAGAAACGTATAGGCTCTTTAGATCTAATAGAAAATCGTAACTATTCGCCTAGGTACACGTTGCAAGTTTGCGACACGAGTTTTTCGGGCGCGATTCCCGATTCGAAAGATAAGGAATTTATCAAAGCTTGTTTCTTCGCACATTTCTCGTCCATTGTCTCGCTATTATCCAGGATCAGCGAGTAAGTTGGTAGGAGCGCGTCGCACCGATATACGGGAATAAATTTGTTCCCGGTGGACGCGCCGTCGAGGACAGTTTAAACGAAACGTCGGGTGAGGAGGCTGGGAACGAGGGTAGGCACACCATAATGCCCATAATTATACTGACTCCTGAGAGGTTGTATTAATATTGCCCGCGGTTTAACTCGCCACGATGTTAACGTGCACGCTAACGGTGCGGTTTCGCGGCAGAGTGACAGAATGCCTACTATACAGAGATAAGGGAAAGAAACACGAAACGGGATGACAGAGAATCAAAATTAAACTGTGTTCGATCGTTTAATTTTTAAGGATAGCATCGAACCTCCTCCCTTCTTTTCTTACTCCTTTCCATCTCTCCACCCACTCAACCTTTTCTCTCGTTCCCTTTGCGTCCTCCTCTTTCCACGAGCATTTGCATAATCTAGTTTGCGCCGGATTCCAGGAGGGGGGAGGGGGAGTGTCGGCACTCGACGATTTTCGGTGTAGCTCGATCGATCGATCTTACTAGAGTTTTAACGGGAGAACCAGCTCCGGATGGAGAAGCGTATCCGTATGTGTGTGTGTGTGTGTCTGTCAGACGATTGTGACGCGCGTGCTCGCAAAACTTGCAGCTAGTCGCGCGGGAGGTTTCGTAAAAAGTAAATAAAGCCCGCGGCATCGCCGCGCGGCGAGCCCTGCGGCGAGTTTAGTCTGCGGAACTTTCATCGAACCGATGCCAGGCGAGCTTCAGGGATTGTTTCTTGTTGCAGAGAGAGTGGCTGACGCGGCAAAGGTCATACGGGAACTCGGTTAGCGCGCATAATCGCCACCGGATACTGATGCAGGCGCAAAAGCTCAAGGTATCTACCACGCGTCAAGCGCACGTTCATCTATGCGTACACGTCGCCAATGATCGCTCATCGTTTGAAAATTTTCAATCGATTTTCAAACCAGAACACCAAACCGAACCAAACAGTGCCAAAACAGAATGTCGAGGCGCGAAAAATCCGATGCAGCCACGGAATGCAATTTCGACCCGTAACAGCTTCGCATAACGCGAAATGAATTCTTCGCGATCGCGAATTCTTTTAAACACGGATAAGATAATCGTTTCTGTATGAAAGTCAACAAACCGTCATACCCGGCTACGTATAATGTAACAACGCAGGGAAAAAGTGATAGCCGAGACGCGACAGGACGATGAATTAACGTCGTTCGGGTACTCGGTCGTGTTACGATCGATACTTAATTGCCAATTAGAGGATGCAGAAATGCATTGTGACGAAAAGTGGTTCGTTTTACTCGTTCGTTGCGCGAAACTCGAGCCACGGTAATGGTTCGCTGGAAGATTTATAAATGAAATTAATTACCTACCTACCACTTCTGTGTTAACAATGCCTCGCGTCGTCTTTTTTTTTCCATTCGCCACTCCGTTTCGTCTTTCCTCGTTGACGCGCGTCTCTTGCTCTCTCGTTCCAAGATCGTCAACGTTCGCAGCATCCTATCGTCGAATACTAAATTTATTTTCCCGCGAATACGAGCTTGTACAATTCGTTCTGAATTAAAAATGATCAGATTTTTTCAATAACAATCCGAAAGCTGAGTCGTTTCATCGCAGTTTGCTAATTCGACTCCTGTTATCACGTACTCGTCCGTAGCCCCGTGGTATGCAAAATTAGCCCTTAACCGTCAGGTTGTATTAGATCTAATCGTAAGATGCGAATGGCGTGGAACGCGCTGGAAAAGGACCAAGGCCGGCCCGGCAGAGACCCGGTATCCGAACCTAAATCCAATTATATGCACAAAGCGAGGACTGCAGGCCGCAACTACCACAAGGACAGGGGAGGAACCGACGCGAGGGCACGACGAGGGCGAGAGAAGGCACAGAAATTCTCTACACGTGGATATAAACCTACGTTGCGTCTATGGAAAGGGGGAGCCTAACCCGTGACTCGCCTACCGCCACCAGAATTACATTTTCCTTACTTTCGTCCTTGCGAGAGTGGCCTCCGCTTGTATCCTCGTCTGTCTGCTCCCTCGCTATCGGTAATCGCGGCCTGAATTTCAACCAGTCACGCCCTTTATGCATATTTGCCCGGAACTTTCTCTGTTCGGTGGTTGCGTCAATATACACCGCTCACCGCAAAACAATTTACAAAGGAATTCGGTAACGGCTTGCTTTCGCCGAACCTCGACAACCTGACATTTCAGGGGTAAACTATTTCAAAATATTCTCCCGCTCGAGCCTCGTGTCGCTTAGTACTTTTAAGAATGCAACTGTTCGTACACCATTTTAGCGGAGCAAAGAGGACGGCACAGAGAGGAGACCTGTAACGCTAGCAGACAAAACATTTTACTTTCTAACACTTTTATCACGTTCATTTGATACGTTTTTAACAACAATTTTCTCTTATATCACCGTATCATCGCATCACGAGGAGGAATAACCAATTAACACGACTTTTTACACACGAATAATCTCTATTTCATTGATACATATATATTTTTTTAAATACCAATTCTATCAATGTTGTATTTTGTTTCGATGTCTAACGAAAAGGCTTCTAAACGATCCATTTCTTTGTGTGTTCGCAGTCGAAGCACGACATCGCTCAGAAGTGCTTTTTGCCTCCTTTGAAGGATCAGGATGCCGATGTAAAGGTAAATCAAGAGTTCTTACTCTTACGTGAACGCTACATGATCATCCTATTCTTTGTATCTCCTTGTACGATTGTCCGACAACTGGATCTTTCATATACTTTCCAGAATGCTTTCAACTATCGTGTCATTCTCAATGCTTTATTCTCTTTCAAACGTTGTCGAGTTGCTAATGATTGTCAAACAGGACAAAAATTTCATATCCCGCTCTTCTATCAGACACTTTTTACTTTCGTTACATTTTTTTATACATTCTTCGTTGCATTTTATTCCAAATTCTAATTAATTTCCGACGCTGGTTATATGTTTCAATAATTATTTTCACGAGTGAAATTTATATTGTTGCAGACGCAATGCGAGTCTATCTGTTCAACGACATTCGAACAAGACCAAGAAACTACTGTTTCCAAGAATACTATCGCGAATTCTAGTAAACATTCCAAGAAAAATGTCCACGTCCGTAAAGTATCCTCGTTGAGCGAGTCGAAAAAAGTCGAGCGTACGTCGAGTCTAATTGAAGATCCATATTTGGAGTCCCTGAGGCAACGTCATTTTTACGAGATGGAGAAGGTGGATCGTATTATAAATCGAGCGCTGTGCCTTTGATTATATTGAAAATTACGGCATGTGTTACGTTTCTTCCAAATGGGTTCTTAAATCGTCGTGAACGTTGATCGAGTACAGATCCACGCCGTATCTATCGTAAAATTGATCGATTGTAAAATATAGAATTTGTACTATCAATTATTTCAACCGCATTTCCGCTCTATAGGGAACATTTTCAGAAAAAACTCCCGTATTTAAATCAAGTTGCCGAAGCATTTGCATAAATCGACTTCTGTCCACTTATCCTTACGTTTGCCAGTCACTATCTTTTTCCAGCTGTTCCTCATCCGAGATTCTCCTACCGAATTCTCGAGATTTAATCATTTTTCTCGGCTCTCGACTATCGAAACTGGTAGAATATTGGGCATAAAAGTATGAAGAGAAAAAATTACGGAGACCCTGTGTACTACAGATTTGGGATATTTTTCCAAGAGGCAACTATTAAGCTTTTGCGAATAAATTACGTAGCGGCGGGAATCCGGAAAATTATAGATGGTTGATGAAACATTTAAACCTCGTTTCATCGAGATAACTTATTTATTCGAATGTTATCTTGGGATTCTCCTGGTAGAGTCGGGTCACACGGCTGACCAGCCACACAGTACCGCGTATACTTTTACATCGTTACGGACAAGTTGACTGTATGGCACACTAGGGAATGCATAGACCCAGCCAGTAAGTCTCGGTGAATTCCGAAATTATTCAACGGTTTTTGACATGTCGAGCTGCCATGGGCTTCGAGTCGCGTCGAGGCTCCACGAGGTGAACCTAACCGACGGGGACCGTTTTTATCCGCGATCATCCGCGGGATTATCCGCGAGGAATGAACTTCAAGGGCCGGGAGATCAAGAACTCCGAGCCCTTCCACCCTTCCACATTTTTCCTAGCCTTGTATCGCGACCGGTCGGTCTCATGAATAGGTAAACACGCGCACGTAGCTCCGTTATTATAAAAACAATTTTACCCCGAGAAAACAGGTCTGGGTGTTAGAACTGAACTTGAGGCAATTATCTTCCGCAATAATCTCGTGAAATTTTTGGAGTGTCGCGCGAGCAGAGCGGGCAAACCACCGTCGGAAAGTTGGATTCTGGATGCGGCTATTTAATTTCCGCGAGGCGAGGCGCGTCGGAGTGTTGTTATCGAGTTCTAGTTTTAACGCGTTATCTTAAGGATACCGGAACGGTGCTCGCGCAAATACGATAACACCTGTCCACCGTTATCCGGTGCTTTAAATGCTACGTTGCTCGTTTGTGCAGCCGGTTCAATGGATTCCGTTGAAATTCACTCGAGGGACAGAGAAAACGAGGATCCGTTCGAAAGTACCGATAATTAATTTAGACGGAGTAATACAGTTCGCTGGAATCAAATTTCAAACATCGCTTTTCATGTCGAGTGTTTTGTTTAATTGGACATTCCAGAACGAAGGGAAATGGCGGTGCGATCCGGATTATGCGATGAATGTTTCATCAACAGTTTATAATGCGGATCAATATATGTACGTATAGAGAAATGGAATCATTTACCGAGGAATATAATTGACCAAGGTAGGACATTCGGGTGGAAAATCAACTACAAGTCATTTATTATCGGGTTGAAAAGAATGTAAACTGTAAAAAAAAAGTTTAAATAATTTTGTTCGACCAATCGATCTGAATATGGTAGTCTCGTTGATTATTTAGGATCGCGCGGGGAACAGCCCTGCGCACCTGCGCACCTGTGCTGAACAAAGTGCTGACAAACGTTGCCGGCTACACTGAATCCGCTATGCAGAAATTAGCGACGTATCTCGAGTAAATTTATCGCCGGTGGATTAAGATTGACCGTAGAAGAGTGTCGGGGAATCATCGATTTTCAACGGTGGCCGCGTCTGCGCGCCGGTAAACGCTCGCAGCACCTCTGGCGACGGCTGCCCGTACTTCTCCGGACTGTCATCAATTCGACATAGGCGTAAACAAACGCGCGTAATTTTTTCTTCTCACGAGGCAACGTTCCCGTTGTGAGCAAAGGTACCGTGGCGCGTGGGCGTGGTCGTGTCAACGACGCGAACAGTTATCACGTGCGTGCGTGCAAAGGGGTGTTGTGCGCTACCTGATGCTGAATGTACGGGCCGCGAGGCCAACGACAAAGGTTGGCACAGACTGACTTCGCCATCAGACTGCCACCAAGAGGGGAGGTCTGTCTCGCGTGTCAATACACATCAATGGTTCAGGTGAGCGACGATCGCCGTTTTTTACTTTGCGAATCATTTCTACTTTGTTCACCATTATCCCGTGCATGGAACATTTTCAACCGTTTCCAACGATTTCACGTGAACGTGAACGTGAACTTTCTCGATGAATATTGTCCTGCATCGGTCGCGCAAATAAACGAGCATCGCGTGCGAGATGTCGCCACTCGAGGGTCGCACGGGGGATGATGGTGTCACCACGCTCACGTGGTTTTCATTCTCGCACCCCCTGTGCGTGACCTTGTTTCTACGATGCACGGTGGTTCCAATCGAGAAAAACTCCGGCTAACTTACTAGTCTTAAAAAACGAGAAATACATATAGAAAATTGTAAGCTAGCTTTATGTAACAATCTGAAACAATTGAGGGATAAACACAAGTTCGGAAATTTTCCTCTTCTATGATATAAACACGTTTTGTTTACATAAAAAACTCGAATGAGTAACTGTTGCAAGTATAATTACGAGTGTATCGTCGAGATTTATTTCTGTCAGAAGTGAATGATAAAGTAGAGCATGTCATCCTCAGGTAGAAGACAGCGTGCATTGTGTTATCAGGATGACTTATTAGAATCTCTGTCAGCGGATTTTATCGACGATGCGTAGAGGAGAAGAGGTTAACCTTGAATAAAAATAGCGTTGTCTTCGAATCAAGGGACTATTAATCCAGCGAGAGTCTCGGAAATTCTCGTAGGTTAAGCGAGCAATGTAAACCCTTAGCCGGGTCGTTGTGGCCCTTTATGTAAATGGATAATGGGTCTCCCCAGCACTTGGTCGGGGTTCCTAGACGACCAGTACCTACGTACATTGCAACGCCGAAGGGCAGTTCATTAACTGCCGGACTCTGGTTCGATGAGAGCTACGGGAGAGCCGAATGGCTTTGAAGTGGCGGACGCCTCGAGGGCGTCCACTGCTCAACAATGAGAATTATCTTGTCTTTCTCTCTCTCTCTCTCTCTCTCCCTTTCACCCAACCTGCCTATCCCTCTTCCTTCTTTATCTTCACCCTTTCCCTTCCCGTCTCCATATTCGTCTCTTTTGATACGTCCGCGTGTGCGTGTACATACGTGTCAGCGCAGCCTGACGCCGTTAATTGAGCCGCTCCGGGCGAGGAAACAATCATTGCGGGATTGCCATATATGAAAGCGATCTTAATGAATGGATGGATGAGGAGTATCGAAGTGTGTGGACCTGGTGCTAGCTACCAATTATTGTGGTCGGCGAGCGAAACGGAATGGTCGACCGTCGTCGGTACAGCTGCATAATTACGATCAGTAACGAAGCGCAAATGTCATCCCGAACTCGCCACAATAACGGGTAGATTGAAAATTGCTCGCGTTGTTCGAGAACGGGGGATGGAAATTGTCTTGTTGCTAGCGCAGAGTTCTTGCGCCCCTCCGTTTGCTCAACGATCGTTGACACAATGCACGGGCACATCGTTGATCATGCTCCTCCGTGCATTTTCGTATCGAATCGAACCCGTGAATACCGCGAATAGTCGTTAGAGCGTAACGCTGAAAATTTACGTTTGAATTTTATTCCGATCCCATGGTTGTTTGTGTAACGCGAGGTCGCGTTTAAATGTGCAAGCTGATACGGGCGCAGAACGTGTGTGCTTTAGACCGATTTTACGAAACCGTACACAGAACTGTATTTAAAACTCCGAAGGCTCGTTTTGGATGTTGGCTTTCCACGAGACCGTATATTTCAACGCGTAAAAAATATTTCCTGACAAAACATTCGGGACGGATAATGCTCGTAAAAAAAAAAGAAGCGGTTTTATAAAGGAAAACGAATCTAGAAGTCCTGTTAGTAAACGCGAGTTTGTAAATCATCCTTTTCAGAGATACAACCCCCCTTAAATCGAATAAAAGCTTGGCGTTGTTTCGCGTGAAATACGACGTCTGTGCGCGCGATCGAGGCGGACGCCGGAATTTCTTGCCGGAATTGAATATTTTTATCCGAAAGGTATTCAGGACTTTTTAATGCAATATATAACTTGCCTGGTAAATAAATATTAGAAAGCTTAAATCGTCGAGAATCATCGTTAACGCGTGTGTGCCTTTTATGCATTCCTTTTTTAGATACTATCGGAACGTTAATTTATTCCGTGTCATAAACGTTTCTAATTAATCTAATTGCTTCGTACATTACGTACTGTACACATGCACACGAATATACTTGCTACAGCCTCACGAGAAGGAAGAGTGGCAGCTTGTAGCTCCATGCGTGACTTCCACTGCTTGTAGGAGTTTCGTATCAGATTATGGTTATGGCAGCTTACCTAATGGCTCGCTATCAAAATAATTGTCGGCAACGTAATAACAGCTCGCGGTGCATAAATAGGGTTCCCTAAACGCTAAATGGTACCTAGTGATTTTACGAGCATTTGCATTTTTCCTTTCTAATTGAGCTACTTGCATACATTTTGTACCACCTGTATTAACAATACCAAATTCGTTGAAAGAAAATCTGTATAGATAAAATTATAACTTTTACTATAATTACAGTGCTTTTTCAATGATTTTTATCGCAATTTTTCTGTCGGTGCTCGGTGATTAATTATGCGTTTATTGGATTTGTAAATAAACGTACGAGTGCATGCAACATCCCGCTGTCTATACGCGTAGTTTCGTTCTTATCAATGGCTTGCACAACACTTTGTTGAGAATATCGATGCAGTCTGATACGCCCGCTTATAAATCACGAGTATCCAATATATTGGATGTGTCACGCGTGATCATGGAAAAGAGAACACCGTATCTCAATATGTAGTGCACAGCTTCTGCGAAACGTGTCCATATTTTCTGTTACATTTAGACAAATCTATACGCCTACTATCATATATTGTTGAAAAAGAAACAACGAAAGAGTAACTGTAGATTCCGAACGGCATGTAAAAATGTTTCATCGATTCGATTGGCAAGTTTTTTCCATCGAGTTCGTCTCTAAGGGTTGAGGTTTATTTTTTTTTCGTAAAAAAAATAATCGTTGAAATTCGACCATCGATGTTGCACAGCTGATGATCGAACATTGACCGGCGACAAACTACCGGTTAGTTTGCGACGAGGAATACGGAACGTTTGACGAGTCCCTATCGCCTTCGATACGTGCAATTTATCCGCCTCGTAGATAGTATTTCTCGGCAGGTGCGTGTACCCGAAATGATTCGTTCGATCCGATACGCGCGTCGATGGCGGCGAGGGGGTGGTAGCCGCGATAGATAGATTTCTCTTGTTCGTCCGGTAACTTGTTTGATTTCAATCATTTTCAAGTGTTTTCAATACATTTTCCAGGTGTTTTCGACTGTTGGCCTGGGTATATTGTTTTATCGTTCCCGAACGTTTTCAATGGGGTCGACGCGACGGATATACAAATCGAGAACGTCGAATTACACCCCCGAGCCCCCCCGAACGTCGTCTGATGTTCCACGCGCTCGTCGAATCATTTTCCCGACGATTTCACGCTTCCGTCGCGCGAATTTGTTTATTTCGCCGCGCGTTCAATCTGATACAATGTTTTTAATCGAACGCAACCGACGATGAATTTTCTACGGCACGCGGTGCCATTCGGGTTCATTGTGCGCGTGTTTTTTTTTTCTTCTTTTTTCTAGTCACAGGTTAACAATACGTTGAATTTTATGGGGGTGGTTGTTTGGTCTAAATTTCCCAATGGAATACCCAACATGGCTGTCCAAATTATGGAACAACGCATGCAAGGTATTCCTCGTTGAAGGATTTGAGAAAGAAAGAGCCGCTTTGACTGTTCTTAAATTGGAAGCACTTCGTTTAATTTCTCGTACATCGGAGAACGGTTAATTACGTTTGCCTTTCATTGGACCGACAGTATGGAAACAGAATTTGTTGTCATCTGGAAATGCACTTTTGTCAGCTAATTGGCCGTAGAATTAAGAGATGTGTTCGCAAATACGTTATGCATATATTTTTAATTAGTCGGAGTGCATTTTCCTAATAGCTATTATTAGAATTATTTCCTTTCGATCGAAGGAGAACGGGGGCGTAGCGTGTCAAAGTCATAACCAACGTAGTTAAAGGAATAAATAAAAAAAGAAAAAAGGAGGATAATTTAAATTGTCCTGCATGTCGCGTTTTTGCAACGCTTCGTAGATTCCACTGTGAAATGTGCAGTTCTTTATGCATCCGAAGTAAAACGTTGCCGTGCAACTGTTTCTTCTGCATTCTTCCGCGGGACGCTGTCCGCTACTTAGTTTCCGTGTACGACAAAGCCCGCTAATTACTCGACGAGGAAGCACGCGCGACGTCTCTTGACACGATTTACACTTCCCGAAAAGAGAAAGAGAAAGAGGATACGGGGGGCAGGGGTTCAGCGCGGGCGCGTGTTTCCGCGACGGTCGGAGGGGGGTGGTAACCTTCTTCTTTTCCCTCGGTTCTTCCTGTTCCCAGCGTGTCTGTTCGTGGCACATCTGAGAATCGCGGCTTGTTTAATTATCTCGGTAGTTATGCAAACCAAATACGTGCACCGGGGGGTAAAATTGAAGAGCTGCTAATTATCGCGTAAAGACATAAGAAAGAGAACAGGAAGCGAAAGAATAAGAGGAAGAAGAGGGACGAAGAAGAACTGGGGTAAAAACGTGGCGGAACAAGGGGGTGGGGCGTAAGTGGGGAGGAAGAGGGCCAGTCGTTTAATTGCAGCGGTTCACCACTCGACAAAAGTGGCTTCCGTACTTTCCGGACTACGACAGTTATGCCTGACCCCCAGCTATGCAAAGAAATTCCTTTTTCAGATTTCATCGAGGCTGGCTAATTATTTTTTCTTCTTTGTACATCCGGAACCGAGCGTTTGCAATTAGCGTACCGATGGGGGGAGCTTCTAACCGTGGACATAAATATTTTTCAATATTTTTCGATATATTATAAATTTTAGGTTAGATCGGACGTCCGACGTCGCGTCTCGCGAAATCTCCTAGCAGCCCGAGGTGTTTTTCCGCGAGTTCGATAATACGCACGTTCGCTTATCTCCCCGTGGAAGAAGGGGTCGGTTGGGCGGGCGCAATTCGTTTATTATCACAAACCGCATCTCCTTCCAATACCCCTTTCAACGGGTGTATTCGAGTAGAGAAGGAGAGACCGAGGCCATAGAAGCGACTACGTCGTTTCAACCACGGTGAAAGAAAAAGACCGAGAAAGGGAAGAGGGAGTTTCAAAGAATTTCCAATTCTCAGCTTTTCAGAGCCGCCGCCGCCGACGCTGCTGCTGCTACTGCCGCCGCCGCCGCCGCCGCCGCCTTCGACGCTTCGTTTGTGCACGAGAACCAGAAGGATAAAGATAGGAGGGTGGCGAAACAGGAAAGGTTGGAGGACTAAGAAGGATAGGGGATGATGGTGGCGGTCGAAGGGAGAGTTGCCGTAATGAATGGTATTCAGTTTATTCTGGGGCTAAGTTACGTTGCCGCCGACGTTGCACCGGCAGCGCCGGCATCCAGCCACTGAACTAGAAGTAAAATGGGACTGTAGGAAAATTGAAAGGCGGAATTTACCCTTTATCCCTGGCTCCGATCTTCGTAGCCGTTTCCTCCCTTTTCAGCCTACGACGGGTCTTTAACCCATCCTTCTGTTATACCCCCGTCTCTCTATCTTCCCCCGCGTCTGTCTTAACAGGTAAATCGAGAAACAGGAGTAAAAACTCGATGTGTACATCAACTATTCAGCACCTTTGAGAACGGCATTCGAGGGGTGGTCGAACCGGGCTGCGAATATCGCCGCCAATGGCGAACGTTCCTACTTTTCCAACATCCGAGTCCATCATCGTGAAACGCGTTGAATTTCCTGTTTCGACGGCCGTCACGATTTTCGAGCAAATTGTAGCTTCGACTGTTCGCGGTCGGCGTTCCTTTGCCTCGGTTTTTTCGCACCACGGTCGGTTAATTAGTCCGAGAGGTGTTTTCAATTGCGTGGAATAAAATGATTATAATTTGCGCGAAGTAGAGTGAAAGTAGAGTCAGGCGTATTTATTTTATCGAACAGTTCGAAGAAGAAAATACAATTTCTACCATTGTTCTTTAAGAGGATCGGTTTTCGTTGCGTAGTGGCGAATCGAAAAGAAATTTATTTTCAGAGCAAGTTTTATGGATCTATTTACCTATGACTCGTATTCGAAAGGAGAAAGATTGTTTAACAGCGCGGAGACGATGCGCGAGACCGCGCTTTGGGGCTGTTAAACGTATTCCGTGCATCGTTTGTTACACGCTGTAATCGCGATTACAGGAAGGATAGAGTTCTGCTTGAAAACATACGGGAGGAACAGGTATGGCGAATCGTGCTTTCAAGCCTTGGTCCTGCATCGTAGATTCGGCCCCGGCAAAGCCTGCCGCTGTGGTTCGTGTGTGACCTAACGAAAGCCCAAGTACACAATTTGATAATGGGTTAGCTGTGTAACGAGCATACATTTCCCAGCCGTGGTACACGCAGCGCACGGGACACACTGAATCGGTAATAGCAATGTGTTTGCATAATCAATCATGCTCTTTCACCTGTTTCTTCCTCCCCTAGCCTCGTTACGATGCCATGTTTTCGAGATGGAGAAGATCAAGGGTGGATAAGATTATCCTTTCAGCCGAACACACGTCTTCGTTCCGCTTGTTTACCTTGTTAAAGGTCCTTGATATTCGACGTTACCGGATTTGTTTCAACGAAAATGTTGCTTAGAGACTACGTGACTCCTCGTATCTCGTGTAGGAAGAACAGTATACCGGATATGTTACTGATTTCAACACAAGTTTCTCTCGTTTGAAAGAAACTCGATGGTATTTTACGTTCGATCCATTAACAAGACCGTCCGATAAAATTTCTACGTATATTATTTTCGCGTGCTTGGGAATATGAATTACTCGATGACGGTGTACTTTTCTTTTTTTTTTAAACTGCGACGGTCCACTCGACACGCGTCCGCATAGGTGCACCGCACCCTCGTGGTCCCTCGAGGGTAATAGTATGCAAATGAATATACCGCAAACAGTATGCAAATAAATACGGTAAGCTAAATATGGAGACGTCTGTCTCCCTTTCTTCTTCCAGTCTTCTACCCCCTTTTTTCCACGTCGCGTCAGAATAAGTTAATACGTCTGCGTAAACGCGACGGAAACGCCTCTCGAGGTTTCAGGTACCACGAGGGGCGGTAGGAATTTTCTCGCGTTTTACAGTACAGTGAACAGTTCTACGGGAGGTTAGTTTCGGCTTGTAAAAATCCCGGCTGCGACGGACGTACCGAGTACTTTATTTTTTTTCTTTTTTTTTTTTTACCTTAGAACCGCACACGTACTGGGACTGTGACTTATAATCCTCAAGTACGCTCCACACCTGTGGAGAGTCTGCGCACATTCGGCGTCTACGTTTCTGTTTACCCACTACTAACAATTTAAATACATACACATATATTAATAAATGTTTTTTCTACTTATTAAATCAAAGAGTCTCCGACACGACATTTTTCATGCTACAATTAAATATTTAACACCCGCGATATGCACTGCGTTTCTTCAGATTTTATTCACTTTACACGTTCCCAAACAAAGTGGGGTAACGCGTAACGCGTGTCTACGGGAGTTTTCGATAAAGGTAATGTTATGGTTCCAGTGGCGATTATCTTGTCAAAAGCGTAAACTATTATATTTTCATCATTAAATACCATGCGTGGTTTATACGCGAGCCCGACTTTCACGAGCCTTGGGAAGTCAGTACGATCCATTATCGTTCTAGCCGCTGTTTCCAAGCGCACCGGATTCCACCGGGGGAGTTCTGCTCTGCACTTTCGTGGCTGCTTCACAATACCTACAATCAGTTTCTTCCGTTTAGCACCGTAATTGCGCTATTATTACGAGTGCCGTGATTCGTCGCGACGATTCCTATTTTTTCAGCCCTTTTATGCAGCTGCGAACTCTTTTTCTAGATGCTCATCGGACGCGTGTATCCTCAGGATTGAAAAATGTCCTCGCGAATCGGTGGTGTTGGTTTTTACGCGACAACACGCCCAGAGTTGCTACGTATCTTGACGATGTGAACTCTAATTAAAATAAATACGAGTTTCCACGTGGAAAGTATTGCGGATGACTTTAGTTTCTTGAATAGTGAGCACGAAGTAAAAACCGATGAAATGAAATGAAAATACGATGTCGGTAGAAAGGATAACATTTCGAAAGAAAGTTACAAGAGAGCGAATCGAAAACATCCGAGACCGTGTACGTTTTGCGCGAAGGATTTAATAGTTTCGGAATATTAGTCGATTCTTGATACTATTTTCCATTATCTTACACAGCCACGAGCAATTACGTTTTGATTAAAGCGTTGTTTCTTCGTTTAATGGAATTTCTATACTTTCGAGCTTGCAAAGAAAATTGCATGCTCTTTTGACCATTTGTTCAAAATAACCAGGTTTTCCCTGTTAATTTCGCTTCTATAAAAGTAATAATTCAGAATGTAATTTCGTTTTATAAAAATATCTCAGTTTAATTTGTTCGTTTAATATCGCTGAAAAGTTCACGTAAAATTTTCACGAAATTATTGTTTAAATTACCTCCTCTTTTTTCATACTGATAAATGTAGAATCCACCGGGACAGTAGGTCTAATGAAGTTTTACCGTGCAACGAAAAAACACTATTTACATAGTAGAACTTCATTAAACTTGTCGGGCCCCCTGTGGGTTTATACGCCTTCTGTTTTATTGTTTCCATTCTCTGAAACACAATTGTATAAAAGTCATCTCGGACTTGGTTGTATATCATCTACCGAAATGTGATATTTTTATCACCAGCGTCACTTAACTTGCAAAACGTGGTCCGTATTCGTTTCATTTATTCACAATGAATCCCTTGGGATATACATACATACATGATATTTATCTCGATATTAAACAATTCAGAATATTTAATTTTTATAGATCTATCTGAAGCTTTAGTTCAAAATTAATTGATAGACAAAGTTACACGATACATCGCATGCTCCGAAGTCTTACATAAAATTCGCGTTATCGATTCTATTAGGCTTCGTTAAAAAGTTATTAAAAAATTAAATTAAAAAATTTCAAATCCTCCAGGATAAAATTATTTTCGGTTGCGGGGGCAAATTACAATCATTTTTGGTCAATACATATACCCACGAAATCCTACGCACTTTCGAGAAAAAAATTCCTAATCGAAAATGTAATTTATGGCCAGAAATGTTGTCCGAAAATTTCATGCGGATCTTTAAAATGTCATAACTTCTGAACGGATTGAAGGATTTTAATTTTCAAAAATGCAAACGACGCGTATTTTAATCAAGAATACGTAGAAATCGCAAAAATATGCAAAAAGTTGATCCTTGATCCCGCAAAATGAGTAAAACCCCATAAAAATGGTCCAATATTCAAACAGCCATAATTCCTACAATAGTGAATATATTTCAATGAAACTTTTTTCTGAAGTAGAGCTCATAGGTACCTACAAAAAAGTATTGGCCAACTTTTTTGTAGGGCGTCAAACAAAATTATTAAAAAAGAAAAACGAATTTTTAAGAAAAATCGACAGGGGGTAGGTGCCTAAATTTTTCAGCGAAAAAAAAAATTTCAAATCGTTCTAAAAAAATTATTTTCAGTTGCGGGAGTCAATTTCAATCATTTTTGGTCAATATATATACCCCCGAAATCCTACGCACTTTTGAGAAAAAAATTCGAGAATGTGTGAAATTTATCAACAAAATTAAAAAATTTCAAACCATTCTGAAAAAATTATTTTCGGTTGCAGGGGTCGATTACAATCATTTTTGGTCATTACACATTCCCCCGAAATCTTGGGCATTTCGGAGAAAAAAATTCAGTACGGGCGGAACTTTAAACGTTAATAATTTCTTAACGAAGCCTCCATCAACAAATTGGTATTCTTGTATTTTTCCCGATTTTGTCCTCTAGAAGTAGTGCAAGCCTACAGTGCTTCATTAAAATCAAAGTTAGAACGGCTACTATCATAATGGATGTGCGCGCAAGATGTAAATCATCAAAATCTGCAAAACTGTAGGAGGCAATTTTAAAAAATCGCATACCAATGGATTTGGAATAAAATGCTCGTCATTTTTTGTCATTATGAAAATTTCAATAAAATGAAAAATTAAGTTAATAAATTTTTTTTTGTTATAAACAAATTGTATTTTTTTAAATTTTTTAACACCATGTTATTGTACATAAGAAACCATCAACCTCGCCCATTAACAATTTTTTTGTATGTCTTTCCGTTTTCGAGATAGCCGTTTCGAGGCAAAACTTCAAGGGGTGGTTTCACCCCTTAAACTCGAGTTACCGCAGCTAAAAAAAAATACGTGTCGATTATTTTTGGCTGCTTTATAAGTGTACAAAGTTTCATCAAAATCGAAACCGGACCGTTCGCGATGGTTTCTTGTGAGACGGATGTCGTCGGGGGGTCGTGTTACCGGAATTATGATCAACCGTACTCTATGCGCGACCTTAATGCGTTCGATGCTTTTTCCCCGTAAGTCGGTCAAGACTTTTCAGATACATCTCCATTCGAGTTTCAAGTTTCGTCGCGGTATCCAGTATCGTGAAACGATGTGTCGTAGAAGAAGTATTACTTATATCATGGAGAGAATTTAAACGATCGAACGATTTTTCAAACAATATTATTTTACTAATAATATTCAAAAAAAACAATGAATGTTTTACACACTTGGAGATAAATTTGGTAGATGTGTTTATTCTCGGGTGTATTTACGTTCAAGTTGGTTTTTAGTGGGGAGCAAAGAAAAGTTTGATAATTGTAAAGGTGGTGCAACAAACATCGTGATGCATCACGTTAGACTTTAACGTCTCCTAACAGTTCACCAGAGTTTGGTGTTTCATTTTTGCATTGCCGTTGGCAGCAAGAAACTGACGACGTGGTAATTAGGGCGATAAAACAGGCAACCAGCTCTGTTTTAGACAGACCTAATACGCCGTTGCCGAGGACTTGGTTTCTTATCGTAAAACTTGTTTACGCGATGTTTTACACCGAAATAGCGGTGGTGTATGATTTTTACTAGCAGAACTCTGATGCAAAGTTCGAAAGTTATAATGGTAGCCGTGTTTCGTTGGTCGTTTAATGTCTCGAAACGTTCTCTTTTCTTCTTTAGTCTTTCAAGCGTTGGTTCTTATATTTCATTCTGATATACCAAGCCATTGATTAATCAAATTGATTATTAAGATTTGCAAAAACATGGTTTACGATTCCCAAGTTATAGTAGATAATAATAAAAGAAAGTCTGAGTTTTAACATATACAGATTAAATTCGTACATGGTATATTACAACGAGTTGTGGACGAGTTAATTTCACGTATTTTTCACGGAAACTGCGTTTAAATGATTTGAAAGAGCTTACTAAAGATACGAATTGCCTGATTTTGGTTTGTAGTTGGGATGCCGACCATGGAACCTCAGTTTGACCAGCGTGGTTATCCTGGCGCTTTCGAATATGCTGCTGACCTTCTTGTTGCTGCAGTCGGAAACCTGTATTCCGGACGACGTACCCAGAGATTTGGAAGCTATAAACGTCATAACCGAGTGGAACCTCGGTACGTTGATCAAAGAGCAGCAGCAGCAGCAGCAGCAGCAGCAGCAGCAGCAGTCGGAGTGCGTTACACAAGATTATCAACCAGTGGCAGTTGACGCGAGTAACCTGAAGCTGAACATAAAACTGGGCAGATGGGACGCCCGTAGATTGTTCCGTACCTTCGACCACGTTTTGGTCGGCAGCAGTTTCACCGAGCTGTCGCAGGCGTATCGCGTATGCTTGGCCACGCAAAGCTCGGTGGAAAAGTTACACTCGGTGGTCCAAGCCGCTCATCATTGGACAGGACCTATGTCGGTGGCCCTGTACGTGGCCGGCGACGAAGAGTTCGAAGTTGTTCAGAAGTACCTGGTCTATCTTAGGAGATGCTACGAACCGATCAGAGAGAGGATCGCGTTCTCGTTGGCCGTGCCAAGGGTCAGACCGCCGAAGAAGCAGCCGCGCGACTTCGAGCTGCCTCAGGCGGTGGATTGTGCCAAACCGGAAGCAACGTTGAACGAACTGATGAACGGGATATCCAACGAGCAGACCAACTGGCGGATACGCAACGTTTATCCCCAGAACCATATGAGGAATCTAGCCAGGAAGAACTGCCAGTCCGATTACGTGTTCTTGACGGACGTCGACATTGTGCCCAGCTTTAACCTGACCGGCGCTCTCGACGAATTCCTCAGGACCGATAACTGTGATAAGTGCGCCTACGTGATACCGACGTACGAGCTAGACTCGCGCGTCAGATTTCCTCAGAACAAAACGGAGCTGGTCAGATTGGCAAGGAAGGGGCTAGCTAGGCCTTTTCATCAAAAGGTCTTCATTCATAATCAGTTCGCCACGAATTTTACCAGGTAAGGGTCCTTTGCTATTATTATACATATAGTTTAATAAGGGGGTTCTACTTTGTTATTTTCTAAACGTACACGCATAGTACCCTGATTTTAATGGCTAAACTTTGCCAATATCTGACAAAGACTCAATCAGGAAGAACAGTTACAGGGAAGAGAACAATATACTGACAACGTTTAGTCGTTAAAACCTGAGTCACTCTGTATACAAAGATGTATAATTTACATTTACCCCTTCCCGTACTTTAACGAGTCTAATTTGGCCCAATCCAGAATTGGATGTGCTTTATTTATTATTAAAAATTGGAGCGTTACTTTTCGACACTTTATAGTTTTTCATAAAAGTTCATTATGGAATCGAATAATAATTTTAGTATTTTTGCGTTTGGTTTCTAGGTGGACACTGGACGCTACTCCAAACCATAGATATTTTGGAAACGTGAAGAATGGTAAGGTCTACGTTAGTCACGACGTGACGAATTTCGAATTCCTTTACGAACCTTTTTACGTCGCGAGAGATATCGTTCCTCCTCACGACGAGAGGTTCATGGGCTACGGGTACACCAGGAACACCCAGGTAGATACACATGAATTCATCTTTCAAGCGGTTAACTCTTTGCAGCACAAGGATCGATGTAGTTTTAGAAACTCTGGTGCACAAGGAGGGTAAATAGAACAATTTTATGAAAAATATAGTCTGTACAGGGATAACCGTCCCTTAAAGTAGGATCTGGTAAAAAATTTCTCATGATACGAACACCCTACTACTCGAGGTTCTTGGTGAATTCTTGATCGTTAAACGCCTGATTTCGTTTCCACCGATTGTTGAAGAATTTCTTAATCCTTTCATTCGCAGCAGTCACTGTCATCGTGTTCATTTCGGTGGGCAGAAAGTGGCGCGGAACAGGTTATTTTAATTGCTCGTCCCCATTTTTTTCCTTCGCGCTGCTAGGAACGTACGAACAAACGAGAGTTGGCGAACGAACGCGATATTAGAACGCGGCGAAATGAAACAATGTATGTTTGCACGGTACATAGAAAACATCGCCGGGGATTGTATGCGCGCGTGTCGGTGGGAATCGGATGTGTACCGGGAGGTATCGAATGGGAGCGCGGGAGGAGGAGGCGGTAGTTTGGGAGTAGGAAACTCGAACGGGCAAATCCCGTGTCAGCCAGGTACATTAATTGAATTACATATTATCATTGCCGCCGTTATCGTACGATGGAGGCTCGTTTTACAAAACAAGCATTATTCAATTTAAACTTGATACGTCTCGCGTCGTCTAATCGAACGTTTGCATATCGAGGACGCTCGATGCCTCGTTCCCGTACACGCGTAAAGTGTAATTCGTGTTTCAAACTGTACTTTCCAAGCCCGTTAACAATTTACGATTAACGTTACGACGCGTGGGCTAAACGTCAGACTAACCCAAGGGCTTTTCTGTCGCGTGAAAACGCGCTGAATTAGAATATGGGTTAAATTTTTAACAGAAATGTAACTGTCGATCGACGGTGTCAGACGTTGCGACCGCAGCCAAACGCAATCCTGGCGGTAACGTTTCTTTCTCTTGGTATATCGAGAAAAAGAATAGTACCAAGAAGTAGAGAGATAAATTAGTATCGATGTGTTATTCCCGTTGTTGAAATAATGTAGCGTTAGAGAGCGATAGACGATGGGACGGTGGCACAGTTTGGTGTCGGTGGTACGCGCGCTTAACCGCGACGAGCGGATAAAGCAGAGTGACGGCCGTGCAGGGAGACGCGCGTTGCACGGATAATGCATCCAGAGCTTTCCAATGACGGTGACGCTCGCGGAACGACCCCGTTCGTGGCTTCCTAGTGGAAATAACGAAATTCCATCGTGCGGCGAAAATCCGCGCGCTACGTACCTTTGCCCGTATTCGTAAAACGAAGTATGCCGCAGCGACGGCAATAAAACGGGCGTAAATCAACGCGGGCCGCGTAGCACGCGGTAACAGCGGTGCAAAACAGGCGTGCAGTCTCCGTGTACAGAGGCGCGAATGTAAGCCGGTGTACGGTTGCGAGCGTAACATGCTCCCCCGTCCGTCTCGTGCTTACGTACCGGTGCATTGGTATTCGCGTCTTCTCTGCGGTTCGTTCTCACAACATCCACTCCCCACGGAGGAATGAGAATGGATATCGTTCGCTTTCCGTACCCTCTACTTGTATCTCGTTGTACTCGAGGCCACCCTCTGCCTCGACGGTCTGTCCCTCGTCTTCTCGATCCAATACGATCCTGTCGCGCCCTTCTTTCCTTCCAGCGACGCGCCACGACCTTCCTGCTCCTCCGTTTACCCCGTTTTACCTTCCATTCAGCTCAGTATTTTAGTTTTATTCGCTTTAGTTTCAATTTTTAATTTAAAAAAAAAAGAAACTGCAAATACAATTTGAATCGAGCTCGTCGCTATACTCACAATTAATTTATCGAACAGCTTCGATGCACCATCGTCCGAATGATTTCGACCCAGTTCTCTGTCGATGACTCTTTAACGATTTGGCCAATCATATTTTTTAATTGGCCAGCGATTCAAAGAGGCAATTGTTTTCGATATCCACGGCTCCTCTCTTCCCCGACGCGTTATATTCTATCGTTCCGCGAACGAGGTGATTGATTCGCTATCGTGATTCGATTCCATAGATAAACGCGCCCTCGAGAGATTCATTATTGTCGTATTTATCGATCTCTGCAATCAGCGTCACGAACAAATTGGATTGATATCTAATCGCGGAGCGGGCGCATCGGATTGATTGTAGTTCCTCCGCCTGGAAGTGTACATTCCTGACGAGGCGGCCGGGATCCTCTAACCCAGACCTATCATTTTCATTTAGCCGGTTCTCGATATCGTAATACCGTGGTCCTTGACAATCCTTAACAGTCCTTTGATTCAAGATCTTTGAATCGCAGCGATAATGCTATCCGCGAAAAGAAAGAGGAAAACGTGACGATTGGAGAAATGAAACGCTCGTATCGGGATATAGACGAACAATAAGAACGGAAGAACGCGTCGAGGAAACAGCCGAAGAGTGGCTCTTGGAAATATTACGCTCGCAACAAGCAAACCGATTTCACAATGAATTTTTGAAACTACTCGTTGTCAATATTGACCTTTCGACGTTCATTTCGTAGATTGACTTTCGATCGGTCGTGAAATTGATTCCAGTGGGGGGAACGGGATCGCCGCGAGTGCCGGGTACACGCGAGCGCATCCTGGATGGCCAACCGGATGCGCCCAGGTGGCTCGAATCAAACGGAAAGAAGATAGCGTCGATTCACCTGGGTGGCTCGTCTTCGTCGATTGAGCGATTATCGCGGCACGAAGTCGTGAATCAGAAACGGCGCAGCGGGCTGGCCCGGTCGGTCTCAATGGCGCGATTCGATTAGCAGAGTTCATTGAAAGCGAACGAAGCACGAAGCTATTTCTACGGAACGTGCCCCCCGTCCAGCGACGAATGCGAATTAAATTTCGTCGAAAAGATTAACGGGCGCTATTAAAAGTTTACCGTGCTCGTTTCACCCGTTGCTTCGTCGCTCGGTTCGAGACGAAGGGTTCCTCATTATTCCCGATATTTCTTTCTTTCGCTCCGTTTCCGTCGCTCGTTGCCCGGATAAAATTGCTCATTAATTGCGCTCGCTGGTATCGATATGTTGTAATTAGCCGATATAAATGTCATTTCCTCCATTTCACTTTACCAACCGCAACAATTTCGGAGTCTATCGATTTAACGTTGCATGTTTTCGGTTGACTAGCTCGTGAATGGTCAGTATTATCATTCTTTTAATAAATTTAACTACCCTCTCGGCGAAACGTTCGCTACCGCTATCGTTTAACGGGTAGTAATTTAGGCGGCTCTGCTGGTCTTATGTTACGTTAAAAGAGTTTACCCACGTAAATCCAGGCATTAAAATCTCACCGTGATATCGATCGACGGGCAATTTCGAAAAGGAGTGGTTTCGCGATTCGCCAACCGTAATCGTTCGACAATCTTTGCACGTCTTTGCTCCCACCGCGCCAGATGCCGGAAATTGTAAGATAAGTGGAGACGCGTTACGGTACGCCTTATTCGCGAGGATTTATACAGACGTGCGATCGCATAAAGCTCAATTATCAGATTTGCCCGGCGGTTTTCGTTCGCCGGGCTCGTTTTATTCGCCGTCTGGAAAAATTATGCGACGCCTGTTTACCGAACTTCACCCGGGTCCCGTGAATGCCTCGTCACGTATGGCCCTAATGCGTGGATATTCTTCCTATCTTCGTCAGCGAATTTTCGTATTGAAAGGGCCGCGTGATTTTCAAAAAGTGGAAGAGCAGTTTCGTGCGCGTGATTGAGAATCAAGTAGAAGATTAGTAGAATGAAATCGTATTTCCCTTGGTTCGTTCCGGATCGAAATTGCGGAATCGTTCGGTCGGTTCTTTTTCCGCGAAACGTTATTTCTGGAATTGCGGTTGGGAAAAATAAACGACAAATTCCATGTACACAGGGAACAAGTTCAAAGTAAACTGTGAAATTATTATTATTATTACGTTCTATAAATTGTCAATTATGGATAAGGTTTACAAAAACATGAGGGCTCGTAGGAAGGAGGAGACTTTTTTTACAAATTCATTGTAAAACGAATCGTGAAAAAAAATTTCCAATTCGTGACATTTCGTACAAGACGAACAATCTTTAATTTTGTACTCTGCTTGTTGGAATAAAGGTTATAGAAGTAGAGGCTTTCGCGTTTAAAATAACTCCGGTGAAAAGTGATTGTTCGCACACGACGTCTTTACGCGTGGATAATGTCTTTGTCCCCTCGTTAAATTTAATCACCGAAACTCTCTAGGAACATTGACGATCGAATAAAATGTACTAGTAGGCAGCGTGGCGTATAATGATCGTAATGGCCAGCGGTAGCGATGGTAGCCTCCCGTCGATGCCGAACCGTGAAATTAACTCCAACACATTTCCCTAAGGTACACGCGACATAAACCGACCCTCTCTGCGATGTCCAGTCCTACAATTTCCCTTGCACTTTGTCCTCGATGGGCATGACCGCCGTAAAATTCTGACATCTCGTCAAAGATCGGCCAACCATCCAATCTAAACTCGATTTTTTCCCTCCGAGAAGAACACCTCGATCCGGCTGTTTCTTACGTTTCCTTAGCGTAATATCGATTGCTTTTCCAGTTATCTTATAAACGGTCATTTGGTTCCTTGTAAGGACTAATAAAAGTAGACCAAGTTCGAATATTTCTTGTTTTCTATGTTCAGGTATGTACTTTTACGCTTCGTAACAAAGACTTTAGTCGAATAAAAACGTAATTAAACTCTGTGAAAGTTTAATATTTTTGCAAGATTAATACCGAGAATCACCTGTTATCCGTAGTATGCATTTTCAGCGTAATCGAATTCTTCGAATAAGAATATTTCTCGACAGTTAACAACAAACTAAGTAGCAATATTATCTAAATTACGAAAGAAATTAGCGGGAAATTAAATACCCGTTGCAGCTTGTTTCGCGGAATGCTTTCCTTTCCTTGCCGGGGGAATCAACGGCTTTGTTTGTTGCGAAATGAATTTCCAAGAAAATTCGAGGCAACGAAAGGTAGCGAGTTTCTAATTCTTGAGGGCGGAGCTTAGCAACGCGAAATTCCTTCCTTCTGTTATCCAGCTTTCCCTTTAGACCAGAAATAATTTCACAGCGTTTCGCTTGATAACCTTTCGCGCGCTTACACACGTTCACGCGTTAGTACCTATAAATAAATAGAATAGTTCGTGTTCTGTTTGCGCCGGTGTATGTGTAAACGTGTACAAAGGTTAATGATTAGCGGGAACACAGACTGACCACGGCGAGTACACACGTCGCAACGTTTTGAATTCCTGAATTCGTAGCGTAGAAACCGGGAGGAACAAGCAAAACCGAATGGGGTATGCACGCCGCGCGAAAGAACGATTCTCCCCGGCTACGTCTACAGAAATTGCGTAAATTTACATTAATACATCGCACGGATATCGTTTGTGCGGACTCCGGGAGCGGAATAGGGACCGTGGTTGCGTTAAATTCCCTGGATGATTCCGTTTGCTTTGGAAAACTTTACAGCGGTTGCTGGCTGCAATTTCGGATGTTCTGAGCTTTGTTCGCCGCGTTACATCATCGCGGGAATATAAATTGCTTGTTTGTTCCGCGGTAGAAAAATTCTCCCGTGCAACGTGTTCAGGAGTTGCACGTGAGATTCCTTGACACCGAATTCGAAACCGGAAGTCGGTTCAAGTTTGGCAAAACGACTTGGGTTTATCAAACGGACGTGACTTACTTTGCTATTTTTTTTTAAAGTTACGAGTTGTGGATTTAGGAATAATACCAACACGTCGAGGGTGATCCCCGATCAGAAACTTGAACATATTCTTTTTTAATTCTTCTTTGATAACTGATAACTTTGCATAAATTTTGTACGAGGTTGTTTCCTATTTTTAAGTAGAAGGTCCCGCGACAAAGTTCTCGAACTGCTCCTAAAACTCGCTTTCTAATGACTTAAGAGTACAGTATACAATATTCTATGTGTCTCTCTAAGCGCCCCGAACAAGCCAGCTTTATCGAGCTGGTTATTAGCCTAAATTATATGCATTGTCATAGTTTCAAGATAGAACAGAGAATAAAGTTCCGTTTCAAACTGGAGAAAATAGCCACAGAAACTTTGGAAACGGTGAAAAGTGTATATGGAGATGAAACATTGTCGCGGAACACGTTATGGAGCGGCGTTTGAAAAGAATTCATAGAACGGGACCACAGGGCAGAGAAAAGACAAGTTGAAGTCTGACAACTCGTGACAACGTCTCTGCTCGCAAGGGGTTCCCCGTGTAACACTTTTTTCTATTTTTTTTTTACCAAAAAAAGCGGTTTTATAGATTAACTGCCTGCCTTATTCTCGAGATTTGGCCTCTTTGGATCTTATGCTTTTTTTTTAAATTAGAAGGAGCAATTTTAAACAAGTTTAAACGTATTTTCTTTGTTCATCTATCAAAGCTTAACTATCGTAGCAATCTATTCGCGACTCTCTCGGCGTACGAATAAACCGGAATACGTGTGTACGCAACAGGCGAGGTGCAGTTACGGATGCTGTTATAATACCGGAATCGCGTGTGTTGGAAAGTTCGCGCCTCGATAATGATTTACACGAAAGTTTCGCGCGTTATCGCGAAATTATTTGAGCCGGCGCGTAATTATTTCCGATGGTCCTGTCGCGGAGGCAGGATTCTTCGACGGAGCCAAAGTGTCCAGACTCGCTAATTAGCCAGATACGTCAACTCGTTATGTTGTTTAATGTAATCTGTGTTCCCCCGAAACTCGGGACAAACTGGTGGGCCGTGAGTGGCTCCTGTTGCAAGAGCTAGAAATGCTTTACACCGCTGCCGCAAGAATGTGACCCGCGGGAAACGCTGTAAAGGGAATTAATTCTCGTCCACTGACTAATTAAGACGAATAATCGCGGGTAATACGCATTACGCGAACAATTCAGTTTTGCTAATCAACGAGACAAGTGCCTGTATCAAGGAGTATGTATGTTCGGGCGTAACTGACATGTGTACGTATGTATACTGGCCATCGTCCGTTTAGTTAGTTATTTTCGTACCAGACACCACGCCTAGTGTAATCTTTTCGGTCGAAAATAAGTCGAAGCGCCTGGTTCGCGACACGGTAGAAGCGCGCCTAGTTAATTTGGTGATTACTGCTACGTCGGGACTTAGGCATAATTAACGCAATACTCGTCTGAGAGACAGACCGAACGTAACAGAATCTGTCATAGCCTGTCATCCTGCTGTTTCGTACGTATAATTATTCACTGGTACGTCTCCGAGATAGAGAACTGTAGATTACATGCCGTCTATCAGTTCCTTTTGATGTTGTCATAGGCGTCATGGGCGCGTTTCCACCGAACCAGATGCACCGTTCCTCTGCATTAATTACGACCAACCTCGTGTCGTCTGCGGCTTAATGAATCTCATTATCTCCTCTTTCCTAAACCTATTTCTCTTATGGATCGGCTCTTACGCGGTGCATTGATTTTCACTAATTGAAATTCTATCATCGAGCTTCTTTGATCATTTTCAACGAAAAATATGGACAATTTAAACAATGTGGGCCGAAAAATATGAAATAAACAAAAGTAATAATTTTTCTTAGATGAAAAATTTCGAGAAATATCGAGAAATATAAGTTTTTCAGAAATGAGAAATAGTCAATTACAACATCTTTCGAGAAATTCTCGAGAAGAAAGAGTATCCGCCGTATCTTTTCGATGCAAATGCGTGCACTTAGTTTATGGAATAGTACCAGTATGGCGCAACGATGGTTCCAATCATCGAAGCGCAATCGTTCTGGCATTCCCGGCTGGCAATCACAGCGTGTCTGCCAGCATTCCGTACAGCTGTCATGCATGATTCGCCATTGTTACGTACGATTATTCGCGAAGACGCATCCAGAGTGTAGGAACAGCAAAACCGTATCCCGTCTGTTAGGTATGTCTGACCTGTCTCAGTTGGCGGACCGCGGAGCGAGATTGCCAGCCGTACCAGTCTCTTCCTCCTTGCCATCTAGCCGCTACAACGTCGGAAACACCGTGTTTCCCATGGAAATGTCACTATCTGCGGGATATCTAAGCGACGCCACCAGAAACTTCAGCCGCGGTTTGCAACGTTTGCGCGGAAAAAACTTGCGAAACGCACAAAGAGGGAAACCGTGGCAGCGATATATAATTTCGCCAACTTTTCCGCGGCGTTTTTCGCGTTCCCGGCGCGCGGCAGACGCTTTTTCAATTTCACCAAGGAAACCTGGAAAAGCAACCAACCGTGCACCGCGCACCGAGGACAAATAAATAGCTATTTTTCAAGGATCCGTTATCTTGCGTTCACGCTTCCGCTTAAGAAACGCGAGTACTTGTATCGTCGTCGACTAAAAATTGGATACCTTCGAGTTGGATCAATTCTGTCATCGAACGACTCGTAGATCGTTTACGTTATCCGCGTTGAAAACTGAAACTCGTTCCGTCCGTCGGTTTCCTAACCTTTTTATTCGTCTTTCCGAAGCGAGTACACACACACACAGTTTCCCTATTTTATGTCCTGTTTCACTGTAACGATCGATATGGAATCGTCCTATCGGTACCCGCATAACCAGGGCTCGCGCATTTGCAAGGTAAATAGCGGCGTGCGTTTACGGTGCGTTTGCGTGGCTGCGAGACGAACCGAGGGAATCTTTGCTTTGCAGATTTCGAATTCGAGCTGCGAACCATCGAATCACGAGGTCAAGTCGTAAAGAATCAACCGTGGCCGTTCGCAGTCTCGTCTCGCTTCGGCTGTTACCTTGCATCGGATCGAACGTAGGGATTCTTTCGTGTTATCGGACCGTTCCACTCACGAGTTTGCTACAGCGAACCGTTTCCTTCGTCGTCCGTTTCTTACATTATTTGCATTCCCAATCGCCCACGAGCGTATCTTGGATACCAACGTACAACAGAAACTGTTCTTTCACGAGAAATTTCCTTTCTCGCAAAGGTGGTTTCATCGTTACGCGATAGGTTTATTGGGAATGAACATTGTTGAGGGAGGGGGTAGTTTTGAGACGGTAAATAGGTTTTACGGACACACCTTGTCAGCGTAGAATTAACCTAAACCAGTGATCCTTTTCTGCGCAGGTGTACGAGATGTTCGTTGCCGGTTACCAATTTAAGGTCCTCTCGCCGGTGTTCACCGGACACTGGGGTCTCCAAACCAGAAAGACCAGGCCGGCGTGGCGCGAACGACAGAACAGTGCCAACAGAAAGCATTTCGAGACGTTCAAGAAGGAAGTTTTCGCTCGCTACAAGCGCGATCCCCTGAAAATGATAAAGAACGTAAAGTGACGAAAGCTTCGTCGGAGATTCCGTTGACCGAACGCGAGATCCTATTCGCCGTCCTTTATATTCGTCGCGACGCGATCGTCGCATTCATTTACGAACAAGTCGTATAGATTTTAATGTTTTACCCGACACGGTGCCGTGATATCTGAGTTATACACAGTCGAGTACGTTCCGACACCGAACATCGGAATTTCTTTTTTCACGAAACTTCCACGGAATGAGCTCTGTATACGGGACAGACGTCCATTGGTCGATCGGACGACGCGCAGCTGTGCAGCAGCGAATTGTTTGACACGAATATTTTCTACGAAACAAGTAACGAAACGCAGCCTTTCGTCGTCGGAAACTAATAGATTGATCGAGACCGATTAAGAGTTTGTTTGATCGCTGTTTGACTGTGATGATTGATTTCTGTCGGGAGTGGATAGCACATAACTGGGAAACGTATTTTTATTCTTCTACCATTCGGTGTAGATGAAATTCCAGTGGGTTGGCTGAAACTTGAACGAAATTTGGGCTGTTTTATTATTTAAAATTTGCAAGTTGCACTGCACGAAATGGTCAGGTAGGTAATTCTTGAAGAAACGTAAGGTGGAATTTTTTGCGGTTTCTTAGTATCATTTTTCCTATTCTGAGTTTATCGTATGTTGCACGGTTGGGCAATTCATCCCGCAAACACGGTAGAAAAGCACTCGTTTACTTAAATTATTTACAATATATATATAGTTTATAAATTGATTTAAAAAACGAAAAAATTGCAACCGATCCGCGTAGCTCGAAATTCTAGTACATGCATTCTTCGTTATTTCACACGGTGAACAACGATATTCGGTTTGCACCATGCATAGAGGACATTGAAGTTGCTGACCACGTGCTTTCATCCCCAGATAGCATTTTTCACAGCAGCTGCTACTCGTAGATAGGAAAAGTAACATTGTTTACTCGGTATTGCGCGCGTTGGATGGATATATTTGACCTACGCCATGCGGAAACTATCCAAGTCGCAGTCCAAAAAATTTTGTTCGTTCCTCGCCGGTATCCTTCTCCGGCTACACTTGTAATTTCCGTCCCCGTTCAATCGGCGACATATCATATCTAGATAGACAGTTACAAAGTTCACTGTGCCCTTTTTTACTATCTTGGAGGAGAAGGAGTCGGTACGAAAGTGTGACGTAGGCCTCGGACAGTCAAATTTTCTGCGGCGCTCGACGTTCAGCGTTCGAATCGACGTTGTCTCGTCCCGGGATGGCAACTGTTTAAAGTGTAAATCGCGTAAGTGAAAAATCATGGTCATCGACGTTGGGAGTGCCAGAAGGGAGGTCTTGTAAAAAGAAAGAAAAGGGTAAAGTTCGCGCGAAGAGGCGCAAGGGTCGGGGGCAATCAAGTAGCCGCGATCAGCGTCGATGGGTGGCGCGCTTCTCGAGACTTCCGGTTCGTCGATTCGAGCGAGCCAAGGCAGCCTCGCTTGCTGCTTCCACTCACGAATTCCCAAAGTCATCAGAGACTGGCATGCGGGATCGCGGAATAAATATCCGCCTGTGAGGTTCGCGGCACGTACACGGTGCACGAGCAAGAAAACGAGGCCGGGGAACTTGAGCGAGCGTACCTCGTTAGCTGTCTGTGATTTAAGAGGGCGGCGTCTAAGTTTAAGATCGATTCGATCGCTTCACCGAGCGTCGCGGCGTTTTTCGAAACGTGCGTCGGAACGATCCTGCGAGAGGACTGGCTGGTTTTCCAGTCAGGGGGGAGGGGAATACCGTCGGAAGAAAGAAACGCGAGTGGCTTGTAATTACTTAACGCGATCGATGAAACACGAGGGCTACCCGGATAAGTGCGTGAGATCCAAGCCAGAGGCGTGCACGGATTTTCCTACCGCTAGGTTATTTTCGCTGTGGAATTTATGATTCTTTATAGAGCTTCGCTGTCGAACCTATTTTATACTATTTTCCCTTGGAATCAAACTGGACCTGTCCATAATTAGTAGTTTTGTCGTAATCAAGTTGGCGAACGGTATCTACAGTGATTATACCACGATGTAATGATCGGAACGTTGATAATATGGGATAAATACGTGTTGAAACTGGAGCAAGCTGTAATTCTTTAGGCTAAAAGGTGGATAACTTGTTACAGGGAATTATTTGTTACATAAACGCATAATATTAAGGTAAAAAAATAAAAGCAATATACCTATAACATATCTGCAGTATTCTGTCCAATTTTATAATATATTTTACAAGAATATTTCACGCTTCAACTTTATCGTTATTACTAAAATCTATTATACAGGGTGTTCGGCGAATAAAATTTTTACGTGCAGATCGAGTTGTTCTTAAATAATCGTTTCTATTTATCGTAGCTTTAAAGGTGTATATGTATTCAGATTTACGAGAAGAATCGATATGCGTTAAAAAAATGCATGGTTCCGTTTCAACAACAAGTTGCAGGCGCATGTTGCTGCAGGCGTAGAAAAATACTCCCCATTGGGGATTTCGCTTTTTCCTGTATCAGTTTTTTCTGCCTATGTTTCGAAGTGAACTACAGGTTGCCCCGGCTTTCAGAGTTATCCCGGGGAATGGAATTCAGATGCAACGATCAACGTTTTTTCGGATAGATTATTTCATAATTGGCCAAGATATACCAGACCTGGACATTATTTAAATAAATTGTTCGAAAATAATTGCTCAAATAATATTTCGTACGTTGTTACACCGTGGGTACCGAATCGAGTATAAACTGTGACCATTTGGAAGGATCTTTGAACGTTTTGTCAGTGTTGTACCGATGGGAGCTCAATAAATCTGTTCTGGGTGGAATGTGGTCTCAAGCACGCAATTATATAGGCCTAGACATACTTATCAGTCGTTGGCCTAGATTTAACTTTGAATTTTTCCTAATATTACATATTACCAAGTCAGGTGTAAAGAAATTAATAACTTCAACGAGATTTACCTTGGTTCGTGATAACATTCAGGGGAGATCTCTTGAGCTCCGTGTAATAGCTATAGTCGGATCAAAGTCAATCGACTGTTGAATGGCACTTACTTCACTGTAAATTACGCTAGACACGACATTTGCACGAAGGTATGAGAGATTGATTGTTGGGGATATTCGAACATGTTGGGTATAGTTGAACGATATGATGGCTATAACCATCGAGTAGTGGCCTTAAGCGGTCAATTGAATCTGTCCCGATTATAGTTTCATCACGGATCGACGACGTATTAACAATTGTGCGATCAAATTATTTCGAATCCCGTTAGATGATCGGTAAATGTGCATCTCTGGTCGAAAATAATACGAGCAAATTAAAGTGCAATATAGATTACGTTGATAATCCAAACCTTACCGTGGACATTTTACACTTGTTTCCCCAATGATTCGACGTAATCGGATTATCCATTATATACGGTTGCTCCAAGTGGAAAAAAAGAAAGAGGAACCCCGAAACGACGGAACATTTTGCTTTTGTTCGTTTTTAAAGTTACACCCCCTTCACCCCTCACTCTACTGTCCCGTGATATAACAGCAATAACACTTGCTCAACGATTCGTCGCTGGTAACCGTTGTACGTGTAATTGGAACATTTTAAGGCACAGAGTAATTATATATTATAATGTTTTTACGGATATGTATAAACGGCCAAAGATAATTGTAAGACGAGAGAATTATTGTTAAGACACAATAAATCAATACGCAATATGGACGGAACGTTCCTCATTTTTCGACCGGTCCTCGAACAAGTTTGGAGCAATTTTGAAGGAAAATTGCAACATTTAGACTTGCTTGGGTCGCGATTTCACTGCACGCTACGTTACATGGCAAAGTTTGACACCGTTAGTAAACCAGCGTCAAAAAAAGTTTATATAAATATTATTTTCTTTTTTTATTTTACAACTGACGAGATTACATACTCGTTTTAGACGGCTCGTTGCTGTACCGAGCGGAGCATGCTAAATTATAAATTTGCATTAACTTCCATTTACATTTTGGATGAAAAATTTGCGCTAAAAAATGTTTGAAAAGTAAATTTTAGTATATTTAGTATGCATGTTGTGATTATGTAAGTACCAGGGCGGTCACCGTAACGTAAAGTACAGACCGAAGGTTGCGCGTCGACGCAGATTAATATCATTAGCGGCGTTACTAGTGGAAGTTTAACTAATCGTTCTGTTCGTTCGACGATGGTTACGTTTTCCTGAATATCGGCGGTCGGTGACGGTAATTCAAAAGCACGTGTTCGCCTACACTTTGCGGCTGGACAACTCGTTTCGGAATGGTTTAATTTCCTCGGCTACACGGAGCTGCTAGCTATCTAGCCAGTTTCCAGTCGGTTTGCTCGGGCTTGAGAGGAAAAAGGAAAATGGACCGAGTCGGGACACGAGCGAATGGAAAAAGGGAGACGGAGGCCGGCGGTTGAAGAGGATATGCTGAATAGCCAGCGTGCGTGCGTAACTGGCACGTACATACACAGTCTTTTTCATTACGTTATAGTTATTTTTTACCTCCGTCCACTTACTTCGGTAGAAAGTTCTTACAATAATTACAGGGGGTTTTAAAAAAAGATTTTATACCGTTGCAATTTTGGTTAAAAAAGATATAATTTATTCTTGTTAACGAAACTAAGAATTGTACGGTCACTTAACAACATAAGAAATCAAATTCGAATAACTGGAATAACAGTGTATATTTTGGCAAGATCTCCACGTTGATCTGTAGATCAACTGGACGGTTCTGAAGCTTCGACGACGGTTATTAGAGAAATGAAATCGTGCACGCTATGCTCGATAGATCCGTTGTTTCTATGATTTTCGAACGCTTTGTACAATTTGAAGTTGCTTTGGCGCGTTCAGCGAAGTTCGTCAGCCGTAACGAATTTCCGCGTTTCCGCGTTTCCGCGTTTCCTTGATTCCGATTTGCACTCGCGTCGTTCGGGGATTCGTCCCCATCGAGGTCTGTCTCTTGGAGAACCCGAAGGCGCGACAGAACCTGGAGAAGTGGCTGTCGCGGTGTTCGGCGTCGTCTAACACGGAGGAGAGCAGACTAATTCTGTCTAATCTCGAATAATCTGGATTAATCTGGTGCAATCCAACGACAGCTTCCTCGGCGCCGGCATCGGCGCCAGAATTGGTTCGTTTTCAATTAGAGGGAGCATTTCGCTGATGGCGCCTGCATTCGTTCGGCTGTTCGCCCGAAACTCGTTCGGAGACCTCGAAACTTGGCGAATTCGCGGCGGATCTGCCGACGGAACGAATCGCGCGGATAATCCGTGGGGCCTCGTTCCCGCGATAAATCGCGCCCCATTACAACTTTCGCGAAACCGTGACCACGCGAGGGATCACCCTAAGCGAATCAGTTAACGCCCATCGTCTAATCGTCACGCGGTTATTCCACTCCCCAAAGTAGATGTCGATTTTGTTTATGTTCGATCTCTAAACTCGGTAAATCTGAAACTATAATTAGTGAAGGGAACAGTGCATGCACCATTGTCAAGAAGACTTTTGTATCACATAAGAAAGACATGTGACGAGATGAGAACTTGGCTGGAGAGTCGAATTATTTATAACATAATCAGCTTCCTAGGTTTACAGGAAGGAGATTATACAATAGCTGATCAGACCCTCTTGGCAACTTTTTGTCCGTGCACATACATCGACGTTCGTAAATATTAAAACACTAGTGGTCGAAACGTCGTTAATCTTTCCATACAGTAAAATACTTACGTGTTACGCGATACGAATAGAATCGGGTCGCATTTACCATCCTAATTAAATGAAATTAGTCGTCCGAATTTTTTACGACCCTCTCTTACGATTTGCTACATGCGCATTAAATAATTCGCTGCATCGTTGGAACAGATTTTTTGCTTGTTTGAGATCCGATCAGTTACGAACTGATGGGGTTAAATTGACGTTAATGTGCCTTAATCAAGGGTAGTTGTGGATGATAACTAGAGGACTTTCTGTCTTCGATGTTAGCGACATATAGTTGCATCACGTACTTCTTTGGGGGAAATCACCGTGGACGGATACGTTTTAAATATTTATTCGAGGAAATTCTGTTATAGGTAGTGAGTAAATTATACGTTGATAGTATGATTAAAAGATTTACTTTTATCGTTATGGATTTTGAAAGCCACCAGCGGCGCGGAGATGTTTACTCTCAGAGACCATTTGACTGATTTGTGCATGACAATGAACGACGGTGGCCATTATGAGACACCATCTTCGGGGAGTAAACGTTGCCAAGAGTACAGCAATTGACCGTGTAATCGCAGCCTTCAATCTTATCGCAGTACACCTTTAACATCAATCTGGAAAGTGCTCTTTTGAACCGCACAATAATAGGCTTTGTTCGTACGGCGGAATCAACGGCGACGGGGACCGGCATTCAGCCGCTTGTACTTTTAAGAATATCGTGTCCCGATTTCCAGAATTTTTCTACCGTTCAAAGAGCGAGGCACGCTCTCGGTCGTTGGAATCGTTGTCGATCGATTCGTCGCTGAGAACGACCCGCTTTCAAACGGAGCGTCGGTGTTCCGTCTCGACGGGAATTCCGCCGAGCGTCAGACAGAGGCGTTCACTTATCCCGCGCAAGTGTTTCTATTTACTCGTCGAACGGAACCGATCGATTTATTTATTCGTTAATTTAATCTACCGATGCTATTCGCGTCAATTCGAGCCGATATCGAGCTTCGAATAACTTTTTAATCAAATATCCGATTCGTATGAAACGTTCATCGACGCTGCTCGAAGAATTTATCGTGCAAGAAAAAATGTATTCGATATCGTTTTAAAGATATTTATATCGACGAGAAGAAAATAGCGTAGGATATTCCCTCGGTGTCAAAAGTAACGTGGTATAATGATTAATAATAAGTCAGGATCACGGTGACGGATAAAACTCGAGCACGTGGCGCAGTTCGCGTAACAAAACCGATTGGTTCCTCTGTGACGAGCATCGCCGTTTCAATCTATTCGGGCCAGAGTTTCCGCAAGACTTGGCGAGGGCCGTGTGAAATTCGCTGAAAAGTCGATTCGATGGAAGAAAAACATGATCCGCGTGCGCAAACAATTCTGTCAACGAATTTCATTTCGCCGCGATGTAAATTTGTACCCGTTCGGCTGAGCGGAGGAAAAGAGGATCCAATTAAAACGGGATACTGTTGCCAGGGACGCGCGTTACGTTCTCCAAAGGGCTGGGAAATACGAACGCCGATTTGCTATATACGTGTCTACGTTTCCGGGCTATTCGTTGGTCAAGATTTGTCTTTTTATTCGTTTCACTATTTTAAATCACATTCCAGAGTATCTACCTACCTCAATGTTAATCGTGACACCTTTTCATAATATATTTTTTCAATAGGTAGTCAATACCGTCCTATTCTACGATATGTACATATATTTGAAAATGTACAAAGAGAAATGGAAACGAAAATCTACGTTAAATATTGAAATATATCTCCTGCTGGCCATGCATCGCGTTATACAAGGCTTGCTGAATTCCAAAAGAGTAATTTCTGTATACAATTATAATGAAATAAAGAACAACCGGATATTAAATTTAATTGTAAATTAATCTCGATTATTGTATATTATTCTGTTTCAGGAGAATGGTTGTAAAAATCAAAACTTCCGGCCACTGTTAACGAACCAACCAAGTTCGAAGGAGCGAGAATTTTCGAGTTCCTTTCGCGGGACAATGTCACTTGGCTGAATAAGATCTTCCGTCATCGACGCCGAGCATCGTTTATAGGGGCTTCGAAGGCTTCCGTCGAGATGTACGAAGATCCCGGAACGGTCGTTACGAATAATGCTTTCATAACGTCGTCCGTCGTTCCGGGATTTGAATCGTTAAGCCCCTCCCCCGGCCGGAGAACTCGTTCAGGATGAAGAATATTTAGAGTCTCGGGAACAGTGCTCTTAGTTTGGTTGTCTGGCCAGGTATTCGTTCCACAGTGTTTCGAACGATCGCGACGAATCCTGGGAACGACTCGGTTGTCACCGCGATAACATCGTCCAAGGGATCCTCGAGACTTTGCACAGGGACCTGTCGCGCGACTTGCCAACTTTCTGGCTTCATCTCGAGCGGTAACTTCGAATTAAGGTTCTAATCCTAGTTTCGCGTACCGTGGCGGAAGTACGCCTTGTCGCGTGATCGGGAAACGAAAGTCCATTACGCGGAAACTTTCTCGAACACGCGGGAAAAGCGATATTAAACGATCCACGGAGGAGCGGGTACCTTTAGTCTCTGATTATTTATGGTTGTTCCGGTGTACAATGGAAGGGGCCTCGGATCGCGGTTTGCGTCAAACGCCAATTTATATCGCGAGATTAACTTTAATGTACTCTGGCGAGCTACGACAGGACCCGATCGATAAATATTATTTTATAATTAGTAAATGGTATCCGATGCACTAGCTTTTCTGTACCTTTCGATCGATTCGTTAATGCATTGCCAGTGTCGATTATCGTGTTTTCCAGTTAGCGAAGATATGATGATGAAACAACGATGATTCATCGTTTGCAAGGGGTTCCATAGTGCTTCTGTCGCAGTAGTTTATAATTGAAAGAGTTCTCGACTAGCGTTCAGCCAACGTCAGTATTTGTCTGCCATCCGATTCTAATTTTATCGCGGTAGGTTGCTCTCTTCTTTCGATCACACGTTCCCGTCCCTTGTAACCCGCGATTTCCCATATTCTTCCATTTGCTCGATTCACGGCCGCGTCATCTTTTTGTTCTTCGATTTCCGTCCCCATCCGACGTGGCTGTTCGTCATCCGCTCGGTCTGTCCCGACGCAGAAAGACCGCGCGCGTCCTTTTCTTCCAGGGCTCCCGAGTGTCAAATATTTGCGAAGCCCGGGGCTCTGCGCGATCGTTTTCGAGATTACACGGGGAATGCGGGTGATCAAAAGTTGGTCGTCGAAGCGGAGAAAGGAAAGACGCCGACGAATGGGGTAGGGGTCGAATACTACCCGGAGAGTCGTGGGGGAGGGTTTCGAGAGGATAGAGGAAGAAGTAATGCCGGCCTCCGGGCTGGAAGACGCCCTCGATGCCTGCAGCAGGAGAATCGTTTTGTAATTGATACGAGTGTTTGTTCACGTTTGTAAATACCATTCCATTAGTGCTGCCGCGAGCATGAACTATGTACATGAACTTTGCTGCGCGCCAAACTTTCGAGCTCCTTCAATTGTCGACGCGGCTACCACCACACACACACACACACACACACACACGCAAGGATCGAAAGGGAGAGAAATTCTGAACACCACTACCGTCTCGATCTTCCTCTTCTCGATTCGTACCTGTGACTTCGACACAAAGGGTTGAGATCTATTAGTTTCAAACAATTTCAAAATAATTGGTTTCTTCCGATCGTTTGAACAAACAGTCTGTTCCCAATATCCGTGAAATGAAAACCCACAGTCGTTATTAAGATTCCGTAAAGACGATCACGCGTAGGCACGAGTGCACCATGTGTAATTATACGTGTTAGTCGGGGAGGAGCACGTTAAAGTAAAATGCAGATGCACGCGACCGCACCGAGCCGCACAGAAACGCGTATCGCGTCCGATGCTGGGGTAACTCGATGGATTATGCGGCTAATTTCTAAAGTGCTCCGCAGCCTCCCTGAATTATGCGCAGCCAGCCTTAGTGCCCCAACAGTAGACCGATCGATTAATATCGGTCGTAAGGTTAGCTCTGTCCGTGTCGTGCACTCAGCCCCGCTGAACCTTATCGGCCATGTCCTACGATTTGTCAGAATGACGCATACGTTCGCGCATTAGACCGGAAATTCTCCAGGAACGGGCTCTCCTCGGGTCAATTCCGGTTTAAGGAGCACCCGCACGGGCCGATGGTTGTTCCCCTGATTTGCATAACAGCATCGATTCCACCGTGAACCGTAATGATTTGCGAACGAAACGGTAACCTCGCCGCAGTACGTACATGCTCGAAGAAAATCGACGGCCATCAAAGCCAAATATTTTTATTCCATCCTCAAGACACGTTTAAAAACAATATTTTCGTCTAATGGACCGTTTACTGTGCAATTTCGTTGTCCCTGTTGTCTGCGAAACGGCATCCCGACGAAACAAAGGTTTTATAGCGAGCGTGAGAGTCGCTGTAAAATCTCACCTCCATCTCGGCGAGGAGCGTAGAATACTCAAGTGGAATTTCGTTCTTCCTTTTTGCGAGAAGCCGCGGTGGAAGACGACCGAAACGACGACGACGTCTCCCCGAGTGATCAGTCATAAAATTCGAGAGGCGGGATGACGCTCTTCCTCGGGCTGCTTTGAAATTGCGCAAATAAAATTGCGCGTTCGTTTCCGCACCGCGTTCCGCGCGAAACCCGACGACCAAGTGATTCGGAAGCGTTCCCGAAATAAAATCATCCGTCTTTATTTACGGTTATTCCCCTTTCTATTCATCGATATTTTTCTCTTTTAGCCGGTTCTCGCAGCACCCTCGAATTCGGACAACGGGAACAGAAAAATGAATTCGTTTTCTCGCCAGATACACGTGCCATCTACGGCGGTGTTAAGGATTATTGGAAAAGGTAGGGCTATGGGACGAAACGACAATAATTACTAATAGAATGTACTTTTTATTAAACGATATGTAGAAGGTATATCTAAGAGTTCAGTTCTGTTCTCTAAGAGATCTGTTAGAAGACTGCAGAAGAAAAGCGAGAGTATCTTATCTTTCTATAATAAACACCATTGAGTTCGTAGAACCCATGGCCAAAACTCCAGACATATACAATCGTCACTGGAGATGATTTTTGTAACAACGTGAGGCGGTTAGGAAATCCACCAAGGATTAGGATACGATTTGGGGTATCGTAAACAGCAACATCCAACGATCGTTGTTTCTCTCTTGTTCGAGGCAAACGTCTCTTTATAAATACGTAATTGCATCGAGTGTCTCGTTGAAGGATTGTTGTTGACCGTCCGGTTCCTACTCGGAATCATGGTTAAATTGTCGTTTCCGCGAGCGGAGTCGACGCGGTCCGAGCGAAACCTACACCCTGCCACATAACGAACCCCGCAATATTTGTCCAGGCAATGAGTAATTAAAATGCAAATTACGAGTCGCGAGTAAATATGTTTGCGCGAGTCGTGCCAAATGCATCCGCGATCGCTAGGTTTACCCTTTCAACGAGACCCGATAACGACGGCGTTCCCTGGCGTTTGGCGTTTTCAAGCCGGACCGTGAACACGTTGGCTCGTTTTCGAGAAACAATTAAACGGGAGATTTACGGGCTCGTATTTTTCCAAGCATTCCTGCCAAAACGCGGACATCATTATTTTTTTAACCCACCCGCCCCGACGGCCGGGAATTGCGAGTAATTCGACGTTTAAGTGGCAGTAATGCGTTTATAGGTTCCGCGTTGTAAATTGTACGTTTATTGATATTGCCTCGCAAAGGCGAGGTATAACAATGTACCGTTGTGCATTCAACCTGTATACGAAATGCCATGATCTGTTATAGGCACAGCAAACGCATAATTTACAATGCGGGCTCATAAACGCGTTATTGTCACTTAAACGTTGGATCGTTCGTAATCCTTCGCCGTATCTCTGCCGGAAACAATAACGTTTCGAGTTCATTTATAAATATACGCTCTACTTAGATTGCAAGGGGAACAATAAACGGTATCAGAGTACTGGCCATTACGATGTATATTAAAATTATAAACCTTGATAGACTTTCAATGAAAATTGGTAGAAAGCATCTTGTTGCGGTACAGATTGTATTTTTTCACTTGCTCCGTGTCTTTGCCCTTTCGTAGCCACTTTGGCTGTCTTCGCGCGAGGCAACGAGATCCATTTTACGGTCTCCGACACCCGCAACTCGCTGCATTACGGAGCCTGGTAATTACTGCGGTTCTGATTACCCAGAACCCCGAAGGTGGATAATTGCGTACGACGTATCCGCCGGAAGTGTGCGAAAATAACATTACTTCTCTCTTTCCAGCCGAATCACTCTCGGCACTGCGAGATTTTCCAATGACGGCGACCAAACTCTGTTGACTCGGGTCAAGGAACTGCATATGAGCACTGTCGGGTCGTGGAGAATTCAACAACTCCGGAACCGTTGTTGGTTCTCTTTCTGTGTGGTAAATTTATAGACAAATTCTTTCGGCTATACAACTTCCAAGAAACAATTTACAATCGAGTTTTATCGCCACCAGTCGTACAATCGCTAAAACTCTTTTGAGTAGATAGCGTAAAAGTAAATGTGAAAATAAACATAGAAGGCAGCATAAATTATAATAGTTTGTGTGCTCGTTAGATAGGGGATGAAATGCCCTTTAAAACGAGAGTTTGTACGAGTCGATAGCTCTATTGGTTCCGGAGATATAGCGATTTTAGTGTCAAGTCGACGCGGTGGCTAGTTTCGGAGATATAAGGGTTCGAAGCGTTTGTTTACTTTTTTGCTACGGCCTTGTCAAGGTCGTTGACCGGCACGTGACGCGTGGGAACTAGGTCACTCGGCCACTCGCTCGCGAGTCACGTGCAAGAAAGAGAGTTCCGGCGCGACGCGTCAGACAAAGACAGCAATAGTCGAATTAAGAAAAATTACCATTTACATAAATTGCGATATCTCGAAAACGGAAAGTCCGATCGACAAAAACCAAAAGCCATTTCAAAGAGGAAGGTTTACCGCTTCCAACGATGCCTCGTTTATAAATAAAACACTAGTAGTTTCGGAACTGCACGCGTCCAAAGTTTCAGTGTTTTTAACACGCTGTTGCACGTAAGACGGGCAGCGACATAGTGGAATTTTAAAAATTACGCTCTTCTTTACACGATGATATCTCGAAAACGGAAAGTCGGATCGCCAAAAACCCAAAGCCATTTCAAAGAGGAAGGTTTACCGCTTCTAACAGTGGCTCAATAATCAATAAAACACTAGTAGTTTCGGAACTGCACGCGTCTAAAGTTTCAATGCTTTTAATACAGGTTAATAGACTTTTGTAAGACGGGAAGTGGAATTTAAAAAATTACTTTTAATTATTATAGGAGGAAAGAAATGGCAGCTTTAGCGCTAATTTCATTGTTATAATTCGCAAACTGTACAAAGTAGAAAAGGAAGTTTTTATTTTGTATTCACATTGTATTAACGAAGTAAAAATATACGATTTACCCGTGGAAATATAATTATTTATGAAAATCACACAACGGTACCGGAAACATGTACTATTTAATTTACATATTTACAATGCATGCATACCGTAGTTGATATGATTTCTGAATCTGAATTATAAATACAATGCAAACGTTACGTTACATTTTGTATTATATTTACTTGCATTGTACATGTAAATAACATCTAGAACGCTTGGTTCCAGGCGATAGAATATTTTTAACGCGATTGGTATACGTTATAGATTTAAAAAAATAATAAATCTTTTAATGTTTAGCGTTTATCGAAACTGCGAAGAGGAAGCTAGGCGCTACGTTTATCGTGAATTGGTGTGTTTGCACGTGAACGAGTGTAATTACAAGTGTACCGTGTTGGTCATGGCCGGTTGAAATTCATTTGGCACCTGGTAATAGAAAACCGGGACACAAGTTCAGAACTCGGACCTTATCGAGAGTAGACCGGTTGACCGGATGCGAGAACGGTTTCGTGGCTAGCCATCCGGTTCCGTGAGGTTAGGGTCAACCTGCTGGTCACCTCCCAGAGGCCTTGTACTCGGAAATAGAGTATAGTATATACAGAGCATGCTGTAACTCTTACGGGAATTGCTGGATCGGTATTGATAACGCCTTACAGCCAACTTACATTTCAACAATAGATTTCTCGCTAGTTTACTCTTACGTCTCTTTCAATGTTTCCTCCTTTCTGCTATCAATAGTAATTAACACTTTGAAATTTTCTAAATTTAATTATCATTCGATAAACGTGTACATACATATCAATTTCATTAATTCGCTCAGCTTATCGGTAAGCTCTAATAAATTATCGTAATTCACGATGCAAAAGACTTTGCGAGGCGAGTAAATTAGTGTCTTCCAACGATAAACGGTTAATATATTGCTCCAGAGATGAGTGACAGGCAGTATATCATTTTTGTGTTTTAATATCATTTTCGAACGGTTGCAGATCTTTTGATAGCCAGGCTAATGAGACTAAAGTCTTTCCGCCTGTTATGTCGATGTACATAAGATAGAAGCCTGTCACGCGTACAAACGAACTAACTTTATGCTCGTTGAATCAACAAATACCTTTACGGTTTCACTTATTGTCATAATGTTGTCGAACGGTACGAGTAATTCAAATAGCGTTCGATTGGATCGCATGGCGGGCTTCGATTTGATTCGATGATATACATATGTTCATTTCTGAGAATGTTTGGGCAGGTCTAACAAATTGATTGACACAGACTGCGGGGTTAAATGTTTACACTGGATTTCTATATCTAGGTATATGTAGAACTAGAGCCGAGTCGAGTGGGTACAAATATTTACCGTGTGACGTATCAAAGACTTTATCATTGATTGTACACAGAATTTACTTATCTAAAGTCAGTTTGCAAATTACTTTTTAAGCCAAAATAAAGTAACCGTAACAATTGATCGTTGGAAGGCATGTCGTATCTGCTTCTATAAAAATCAGTTCCTAAATAGCAGCGTTTCAAGGAATACGCCAAGAAATACTGGATAGCTCATATACCAAACTGGCCATAAAAGTCTAAATTCCGTGGTACGTAAAGTTTAAACGTGGAAATTATTCAGGTCACTGCGAATATATTTAGTTAACGACCGCTCTGTTGACTACCTCAAGGCACTAACTACTTAACTTAAGACATTAACTCTTTATATACTGAAAGGGAATTACTCGATACTGTGTAGGAAGGAAAGTGCCCTTCCGGGCTCCAATATTCAAACTTTTATTCAAACGAGCAATCGGACTTTTGTACATCGAAGTTTTATTAATTCCGTCGAGCAATCCCGTTTGCAAATTTATAGCGTTATAAAAATGTTTATTCTAGCATTGATTAGGCGTGAAAAATTGAATAGAAATCCGATCGAAAAATGTGACAGCTTTCTTTTTATCGATAGCTCTCCAACGTTTGTTTCTTATCGTGCTTTCATCGACATTTGTTACTGTATTCCTGACTCGAGTCGAGTCTATTGATAAAGGATACGTTGGAATAAAATGCTGATAGCATCTCCCAATGGACGCAACGTTTACAATAGTCTGGATGGAATCAGTTGGCCGTTCAAGGCAATTGATCGAAAGGGTTATCCTCGCTATACAGTTAGGTTGCTCTACCTCATCGTTGTATTTGAAAAAGCAGTCATATAAATTTACATTCAACCAGAATTATGAACATTTCTATTTCTCGTTGATCAAATCATTCAAATCTTGGCGTTTTTGAAAGTTTGTCTGATTTCCAATCAAGAAGGATCTCTTAAATATCGGAACGCGTTGAATTTCGTGTACCTATTTACAATTATAGAGTAGAAGGCAAGTTAAACAGGCGTTTGCCGTACGTAGGGGTTTTAATTCCGTCTACTGACTGAGCGGAACTAAGTTAATTCCGTGTCCATTTGCGTCGTGAAAGAATTCCGCGCGCGTATCGGCGCGGTGGCGTGGCGTCGCGTCGTCGCGTGAGGAATTCCGTATTAAAAGTTTACCTGGTCGTTACGAGGAGCCGCTTGCGGGAAAGAGGAGGAATTCCGTTATGCGACCGAGCCACCAGAAATTCCGCAGTTACGTACGATATCCAGGGTACCGATGCCGCCTCGTTGTCGCCGTAATATAAACTGGACCTTCGTACGATCAACCGAGGAAACCGTGGACCCTTTGTCATCGTACTCCGCCGAGAACCAGGGATGGATCTTGTTCGCCGTTCTACTCGATTTTATTAACCATACTCCGCGGACACGTTTGCAAAACTCCGTCTCTCTCTCTGTTCCCTGTTTGGACATGGCAAGTCGCCGCGTTTAATTGGGAAGATTCCTTTTATTCCCTCGTTTGCAGACCAGTTGCGTTACAGAGGCACCGCTAACTGGCGTTTTCTCGTTTGATCCTATTTACTCCGTTAATCCTAGCACGTTAAGCTATCGTTAAAAGTACGACTAGGATTTGCGGCCGTGGGAAATTGTCGCGCGTGATCGGGGTGACGGGAATAATAATGGTTTTTAGCTATTACGAAAGAACAAACGGTCCGATCCAGATGATACTTAAATATGCGATATGTTGTGTAAAGTTTCCTTATATTTCGTTTAGTGGAACAGCTTCGGATGCACGGAATTTAAATTGCACAAGGAGAGTAACGCTTTATCGTCGGACACGAGCTCTTAATCGACTCGTGACTCAGCGGCGGTCGATCGCTGATAAAAAAAGCATCGAGTCCGCGAGTCGTATCGAGCAGATACGATTATTGAAATTACGGTGAATGGGGGGAGGACGACGTTCATCCAAATTTATCGCGGATTCGCGTCTACGGCGGATTACGAATGCACATTTTACAGGAATTCGAGCGTTCCCAGGCCCGTCCTGTGAAATATTTTCGCGAGGTCCGGTCGGATGAATAGGGACACGCGGGTGGAAACAACCGAATGAAATACGCCAGCGAGTTACGAAAATTGTTGCGATAATTTTTGCTCATCGAGGGGCCGACGATAAAGCGTCGGAAAATTACCATCCGGCCCTCGCGCGCGTCAGTTTCGCGGGCCAACGATGTCACGTCGACCATGTAATTGCAAATTACACCGCATTTGCCTTTGCGATTTTTTTTTTCACGCGGAAACGCGCTGAGCTGATGTTTACGCGGACTCGGCGTCTGATTTTGATCCTCCGTGCTCCCTAATGACTCGTTACAGACCTTGTTGACGAGAACAGAGATTTCCTTTGGGTAGTTATCTTCCCGTTTGTTGCTTCTGCAGTCGTAATCGAATCCATCGTTGCATATTTTGTTTACGATGCATATTTAAAATTGATCCAACTAATCTAGAATTCTAGAAATCCAATATAAATGGATCATCGTATAGTTTATCACCTATTGCGACACGGACGAGCTACCGTTTCCGGTGTTATCTTAATAACCTGAGCCATTTTCTGACCGTACGTGGAAAACAGGTTCCGTGACACGGCGACGATTCAGCCCTTAATGTCACCGCATTAGCGGCATTAGCAGTTTACAGATAAACGGATGAATATAGTGATCGCGGGGTCATGTTGTTTACCTATAAATTACGTGTCCGCGACTTTACAAGAAAACCATTCCCCTCGTTGACCTGAACCATAGTCAAAATGTACGCGTTAACGTTGCTGGTGATACTTGCTTGCTCCACGCTCCATGCTGATTCCACACCAATTTCAAGTAAAGTATACTAAATACATATGTACATCGCGATCAAAGTTTCCGAGGATGAAGATACTGTGTGTGATAAAATAGTTATTTCTATGTTCGTTTAACCCTTTGCACTCGGCTGTCTCCTCTGAAGGGTCATCCAGCAAAGAATTTGAATGAACACTCCAAGGAAACACAACGATATTATTGTTTTAATGTGATTATATAAAAAGAAATGTGTTCACTTGGATATTTACTATATATTTCGTAAGAAGGGTTAATACTAAAGTGCTGCTATTAAAGTGTTAACAATTCGTAAGTGAAAAACGGGGGAGATAGTGGTAGTAGAATCTGAGCGATCGTTTGGCAATCGGTTGGCCGTAGAGACCTTCGAGAATCTCGTTCCAGTTTCTCGATCGAGAGAAACTAGGGCGAGAAACAAGATATTTTCCCCATGGTGGGCACGAAATGTTCCAACGATACCGTGGTTCGCGAACAAACGAGAAAGTAACGTACCAATCACACGCGCCAGTGGCCGTGGAGCGCCAGCAGGGCAGCGCACGAACGCATTAAACATTCCGTCTGATTTGAATGTTGTACAGGCGATTATCGGGAAAGAATCGGCCCGGAGTCAGCAGGATCCTCGAGCTCGCCAGAATCCAGGATTATCGGTGGAGAGAAAGCCACCATAGAGAAATATCCATTTGCGGTTAGTACAACGTGCGATCGATCTTCACAGTCGATTTGGCATTTAGAAAATCGTTGCCTCTCCCGCAGGTCTCGTTGCAGAACAATGGTACGTTTTTCGGCCACGAAGTCGAGCATTTCTGCGGCGGCAGTATAGTCGGGGAAAAGTGGATAATAACGTCAGCGCAGTGCGCTCTCAGGCAAGATTAATATATCGCGTTGTCGGCCGGGTGCCGGTTCCCATGTACGATTGCACGCGGTTCGATACGTTTTTCTTCTGTTCCATGGTTTTTTTCAGGATACGCGTGAAGAGCTTTCACGTGAGGGCTGGCACCGCCAGTTATTACAAGAACGGTGACGTTTACGCTGTTAAAAACGTTCTCAGCCATCCCGCCTTCAGCGAATATAATTACGATTACAACGTCGGCATCGTTGAGGTAAAGATCACTCTGGAAAAATAATCTAACCTTTTTAAAGAAAAAACCCACGTTCACAGACCACTATGAAATAAAAAATCGAGTATGGTATAGTTCTTTTCGCTCTCTGGATACCGTTTACGAATTTCATCAACATTTACTTGAACCGTTCGTTTTGTTTCTTCGTAATTGTGTAAAGTAATGGTACAATATTTTGTTGGCACACCACCTAGCTGTCCGAAAACATCAGATACGACAACACTAAGCAACCGATTAGGCTACCAAAGTTCCATTCAACGATCAGTGACGGTTCCCGTGTCCAAGTCCTCGGTTGGGGAGCGCCCGTGGTAAGAACGATCGGGCAAAATGCCCAGAAACAAGTTATATCTAGTGGCGGAATATCGCAATCGGTCTATCCAGTTACTAGGTCCCATCTCGGATGAACTATTATGCAGCACGATGCAGAAAATTAATAACAACGACTGCCAGGAAGCTAGCGAGGGCGACTTATTAACGAACACGATGTTTTGCGCTTTCTCGAACACTGTTAGCGCCTGCGTCGGGGATTCAGGCTCGCCTCTCGTTTTTAACGGCACGTTGTTCGGTAAGTTTCAATATCATATTCGTGGCTATCGTTAATAATCGTCCTGTGATACTATTCGACCTAAACCACCGCCAGTCGATTAATTATACAGAAGGTATTCTTTTAAACCGATTAACTCTATATTAAATCGATATTGGATTAAAGCGTACGAAAGGCTTGGCTCGATTTTTATATCAAAACTATCTATCTAACGAACACTGTTCGTACTCAAAAACTTATCAGGATATTTAGCTAATTGGTCAAGTTCCTGTTGACACTCTGTCCAACGAATAGAGTAAATTAATTATAAAATAAATATTAATAGAATTCTCCATAGGCGTAGCATCGTGGAGTCGATCCTGTCAGTCGATGTATCCAACCGCTTACACAGCTATATCCGAAGTGAGAGACTGGATCACCGAAATTACTGGTATAGCTTGATCATCCGAGCACCACGATACGAACGACACGTAGCATAGTTTATAAATTATTTAGCCCAATGTCCGTATTGGCACATTCGATTATGTCCCTTGCAATGCTCGCCAAGCATTCTGAATTTTATTTGACGCAGCGTATCGCCTTAAATTTAATAATATTCCATGTTAAACACACCTATTAAAACGAAATGTTTAATAAATGTTTCTATCTATACGTATCTGATACATATTTATCTTTTTAACGTTGCTTTGTCGAGGGAAATCTTTACGTGGCTTTTCTTTCCTTGGGAAAATTCCTACACTTTTCCACAGGTCTTTTCTACAAGAATTAATTCGGTAGATATTTAAAAGCACGGTAGATGTTAGCGAGTAAAGAGTTGTATTTACGAAAAAGGGTACGACGCGACGTCGAAGATAGGATGTTTCGACTTCCTATGCCGTACAACGAAAATATCGATAGTCTGATACCTTCCCGACGAGAAAAACCGATAGAAATCCGTATAAGCCAGGGGAAAAGTACTTCCCCCCGGCAACGCAACGTTGCGCAGAGAGAAAATGTTTAATTTCGAGGCTCCTCGAGACGTCGCGCCATGAACTGATAGCTTTCGACTGGCCGTTGCAATAATCCTATTAAACCGCAGACGCGATCCAATAACTTTTCTGTCATTGGCTGCTCGCACCGTCCTCCATTCGGCTGTTATTTTTATTCCGCTGCGCCGCGGTTTATATTCGCCCGGGAAACAGACACACGTATTACTGAAACGAATTAACACGCGAATGTCGCGTATTTCTTCTTTTATATGCAACCAAAGTGACGTTTCAATTAACGATTCGTTAGAAGAAAAACGACCAACGCGAGGATCTAAGGGATCGCGTACAGCTGGACACTTGGAAGTTGAGAAGGCCCGATTTTATGAATGGCTTTTCGTTAAATTAGTCGAATTATTTTCATTTCTTTCGCAAATAAACATTCATATCAGAATAGATATTTTGAAATGAAGACTGCGACACGTTGTATAGATTCGCAATGTACCGTGTTCGAATCGTTTCGCTCAGCGCTTCGATCCAATAGTCGGCATTCTGCCGCGACATGACGCATTTCCGACCATGCATCGCATCGGTTTAATCCAAAATCCGCGGCTACGATTCAATAAACTTTCCTACACTGGCACGCATTTACGACCGCCATTCGCGGAAGCTCGTTCCGCTGTTTCCTCGTCGCGGGGAAATAATAGTACAAAGGAGACATCCAATATCTCGTTTAAGCGCGGTAGCACAAAGATGTCAAAGATGAGAAACTCTTGATATTGAGTTAACCTTAATGCACTGGTAATGTCGTTCCGACTACTGCGACAAAGTTATTACGCCCTAATGTCGTAACGCGTATTACGCAGACGTTAGCACTCAGAGGGAACGTATAGAAGACCGTTTTGCCATTTCCGCGGATCCCTAAGAACTGTGCAACCACTGAAAAATACGCATTAAACCGGGAAACATTCCGCGCCCGGATCAGACAATTCGAAAGTTTCTGCCGAGGCATAAAAAAAATTCTTTGAAAAAGATAGCACAGAGTGTACAAGTATGAAAGGAAATCTCGTTCGGAAGATCGAGATTTTTAAGACTCGTCGGTCGTGATCAACATAGATTTGCCAGGAAAAAACTTGTAAAGAATAAAAAGTTTGTACATCGGGTAGAAGAGTGGTACGGAAAGACCAAATGGAAAGATAGCAGGGAGTAGGGAAGAAAATAGCCAGGGAAACCGGCTTTATCGCGAGTCTACGACAGAGGAAAAGAAGTTTCTCGACGAGCAATGAAGCCAAAATTTCTTCTCGCGGCGGCTCGATTAACCCCCGGGGAGGCGGAGGGTTGATAATCACCTCGAGGAAACAGGTTGCGCGCCACCCCTTCGCAGTCGGGCAGAACATATCAGAATGCGGGGTGTCGCAAGAAGCCACCGACATTGGGATGCTTATTGCGACTATTTGGCAAGATCCTTGGCAATATTAGCGTTGCTCCGAGCTTGGTGGTTATCCGAGACCTGGAACACATTCCGTCGGGCTCTTTTCGGTACGTTAGAAACTTAATAATATAAAAGGAAGGAACGAGCACGGTGGAACACACGTACAGGGTGGAAGGAGCTGGGCTCGCCGCGATGCCGTTGTTTCGAACGAAGAAATAAAAAGAGTCCACGCTGGGAGGACCCCGGTACACGCTCGAGATTCTATCAGTATTTTCTCGACCGCGTCCAAGACTCCCTGGACTCTGTAATTATTGTTTGCTCGCGGGGAGTGCGGCACGGAATGGATTCGCTATCCCGCCTCGTGCTTTATCTTTATCGAGTCGATCGAACGATACAACGATATACAACTCTCGATATTTGTTTCGCGATACTTGGGCTCGAGCCTCGAAGATAGACGGAACGAAGTTCGTTAAAACAGTTTGCGTACTCGTTTACGAAATATTAAATTTAACTGGAGAGATCTTGTGGACGAACTAATTTGATAGCAGCGAGACACGAATACTTTTCCTTCCCGTACGTATCTATCAGGGTTAATATTCACCAGCAAGGCAACTGGTTACCTGTGATTTTTCTTTCTGACGCGGATCGCGTTGCTAACGCGTTAGTAGGTGATACCTATGCGGGAAATCCTTGTTATTTACAGGGAAATCCAGTGGTAACGTTGGTTCCGCGGGTACTCTGTTCGAGATTTGCAAACACTCAGCGAGGCGGAACGACCAATATAAATGTACCGAGTCGCTGAATGGAGCGGAGGTTGTCTACTTTGTTTCACCGTCGTGTGGCCGTTTTTCTTGCTTCGCGTCGTTTAACGGGACGGCGCGGCGCGGCGTCGCGCGCGACAACGCTAACGAAAATTTAAAAGCGTTATCAGACGAAACGCTCGCGAGTTCTGAGACCGGGCGGACACTCGTTTAAAAGACCGGTCCGCCGCGTCGCGTCGTGACAAATTTCTGATTTGCAACTCCGTCTTGGCGGCCATTTGTCCCCGAGCAGCGCTGTAAAATTTAACAACTGACGAATGGGACGCATTACTTAAGATTACCTTACCTCGCTTCTTTCTAAGGACTCTAAGGCTGTTTGCGGCGCGCTCCGGCGTCCTAACTTTTCGAATCGTTTCCCCCGGTCGTATTCGCGACCCACTTTACGATTAATTCGGACGGAGACAAGAACGATCTCGTCAGCCGGAAAACGGAAGCGATCGAGCGACAAAACCGTCCGCCGAAGCTTGAATATTTATAGAAACACGATCAAGCGTTTAACTACCTAACTTCTCAAAGGGAAGTTGGCTTATGTAATACTTGCAACTGCAATTTTTGTATTTCCATTGTGAATTACCGAACGATGGAGTATTTTTCTGCCATTTTCGCAGCGAAAGAAGATCACGATTTTTTGTCGAACAATGGAATACTGTTATTTCACGTTCCGTTGTTCAGTTTTTAAAATCTGCCTGCCATACGAATTCCCTTGTATAAGTCCCTGGCGCGGCGTAGCAAATCGCGAAACGTTCCGTCCCCGGAATCAATGTCTACATTAATGCGACGAAGGGAGCCGATGCAATATGTATTTTGATACATAAATCATAAGCACGGTATTAAAACTGGGAGGCGGACGCGTGGCGGATCCATCGGCGAATTTCCTCGTATCGGGCCGCGTTTCAAATCCATCGAGAAAAGGTTGAATCCTAACGTAGTATGAAAAGCAGCTAGGCAGCGCGTACAACCGGAGCGGGCGATATTTTCAATCCGGCGACCTTGCGCATAATGTTTCAGCCATCGATTCTTAATATCCGTATCGGAGGGCGAAGAAACACGAATATCGGAGTCGGGGATAGAAATTTAGTGAAACGGTCACGACCGAAGGAACAACGTCGAACCGTTTCCCTTTGCAAATGCACACGACCGGAACGATTAGGCGAAATATTCTAATACTATGGGTTTGCGAATGTCTAAGAAAGTCGAGCTTGGACTATGTGTCGCGTGATCAGCGGTTGTTTTCAATGAACGAGCACGCTTTGGGGAAGGAAGAACAGGGTCTTCTAATAGCACTAAATCAGACGCGAAAGAAACTTTTTAACGTAGAAAAATCGAAACTCGAACCTCTGTTTCTATCAATAGATCAATCTCAAGGTTCAGCAACGTTTATCTTGTATAATTTTCACCTCTTCGAGGGTAAAATGCTTTGCACGAAGTAAACTAAAGTTAAAAGTGACGTTGACCGAAACGAGAAAATAATAATATAGAAAGAAAGAGCCATAATTGTTACGTAAGATCGTGTCTGAGGCGATATCCGACGCGCGGTAGGAACGTACAAACAGTATGCAAGGACACTTTGTGCGCCGTTAAGCAACGATTCGGCCCACCCTCGAAATTTCGGATTCCGCGATTCATGTACGTATACCTAGGAATACGATCGCGGAGGATTGGAGCAAAGCTCCCCGACGCGACGGCACTATGTGCAAATAATCCCAGCAGGCCCCGACGTTCCGTCTTCTGCTATCTGGCTCCTTCTATTCCGCTTCGACGATCCTGGCAAAACCGAGCCGTTTGGCGGCTCCTGTCGCGCGTGACGAGCCCACAGACGGGATTCCATTTCGTCCCGTCGCGCTATTCCTCCTGCTTAGCTGCCGGAAATATGACGCGAGACTCGGGAATATTAAGTATCAGCCGACCCGAGTCCATCCTGGGTTAAAAGAGTTCACCATTAACGTGACGGAGAACCTAAGTGGCTTGGCACGAATCGCATATCTGGAATTGACTCCGCCAATACCTTGAATCATTCGACTTTAGTTCGTTAATACCGACAATCGACCGAGTAACTATAATTTTCAGAGCTTGAAATATAGCGAAGAATGTTTAGTTACCAAAGGTGTAAAATCCCTGACAGTTTCAGCGTTAAATGTCTCGTAAATTATTAATCGTCTCTATTAAGATTTTCCGATTAAAACACGAGCCTCACACTCGCTTATATCTCCTTGTTGATGTTAAGCTCTCGATACTCGGCTTATCCGCTACTTTGATCGCGTTTCGGACTAAATGAACGTAGCTCGATAACAATACATCTGTTACAAGCTCCAGAAAACCATTAGACGCGACTCAGCACGAAACGAGGAGGAATTATCGAAAAATGATTGGTTACCCAGCGAGCGAAAAAATAACGAGGCGTTCATGAATCGATCGTTTTCGCGTACGAGCGATAAAACGGCGCGACAAACTTTCCGCTTCCGTGTAACAGTTACCATGACGAAGAAGCGATAAATCAGAAGGGAAACGTAACGCGAAACGCGAAACGCGAAACGAGAAAAGAACTGTGAGCGTGTCGAGCGTGGGGTGAAAGGAGTCGCGCCGAGGGAAATAGTAAGTCTACGGGGGTCGCGGTGCTCGCAGAAGTGGACGAAAAGTTTCGCGAAAACAATGACGAAATAAAACGCGGTAACATATGTAACCACGTTGCACCGGGAGCCTTAGGCAGTCGTCTTTCCTTGTCGCCTCTACGTGAACGTTTTCCAACGACTCGCTTTTATGCACTGCGCGATCCCGGAATGTTGCTAGCGACGGCGGTGTATAGAAATTGTAAGTAAAATGTTCCAGCGGCGCACGAGAGTAGAATGGCTGAAAAGATCCAAAGTCAACTTTCAAGGTAATTCGTAACTGAAAATACTCCCTTAAATTCAGTTTTCGTGACGGTAAAACGTGCACGTCGTTCCCTGTCCTATACCAAACTGTCAAGGGACGAGCATTATCCTACATTCTGCTCTTCCGAGCGAATCTATTGGAATTTCTCAAACTTTTTAACATTTCCTCGTAACAACGCGTTCCAGTCGTTTGTTTACCCTGACTCTGTCCAACTTCCAAGTTACGTGTACCCATCGATCTTTATATTTTATTCTTTAACGCGTTTGACGGTTCGATTCTCGGTAATTGCGGTTAATTACGCAGGCTCAACGTTTGACAGGCAACGAGAGAGTAGCTTCGTCGCGAGGATTCAATGCGTCTGTTGGCTTCTTTGCACCATAGATGATTAAAACGACTAGTAGACAATGCAGCTGCTAGCGCCGTGCTCTATAACAATACGTTATTGTAAGTACAACGACGTTCGTTACATCGGTCCCTGGGGGCAATCTTCTTTTGTGCGTCTGTCTCGCGCGTTCTCACACAACGGAAGTATTCGAAAATTCTCGTTACAGCCGAACAAACAACTTTATACCTTATTAGAGATCAGGCGGATCTCTAATCCGGAAGTACTCGTTAACGGATTACCAAAATAGTAGATCTTTATTTGTCGCGTCTACTTGTTTCTATTCGAAAACGAATGGCTAAATGTTCGTTGATCGACTATTGGCGCATCTTTAACAACGAAAACGTAAGAGGAGGTGCGCGAGCTTTTCCTGTGTATACCCGCGTGTTAAGCCGTTCGTACAGCGCGTCGCGGTACAAACCAAGTATTAGTAGTTGGAAATTTCCAAGAGATTACAACGAATTAAGCCGAGAGGAAGGCGCAGCTACTCGCGAAACATCCGACCGGACCAAATAACCGGCTGTTATTTCGCGAAAACGGTTTCGAATAAAAGTGACCAATTTGGACGGAATTACTGGTCGTTTTGTCTTGGAAATGTACATATCGCGAAAGCACAATCTGATCTCTTGATCATCGTCGCGTCGTGTCGCTTAGGAATGAGCTGACAGCAACCAAAACACAGTTGATCAAGAGCTAGTTGGATTTAAAATGGTAATTTTCGTGGGATTGCACGCTATGGGTTTATTTCTGGATCACTTTCAACTCGCCGCCTCTAATGCCGCCTTATTTTCATTGCGTTCGGTCGAGTGCATCATAAATAATACAGGTTGCTTGTTTTGCGAGCCGCATGCATCACATTCATAATATACTTGAGATACATAGGTATGTGCCTCGTATATCCGGCGGTACACTATCATATAATTTTAACGGTGCAGCGTAGCCTTTTACGTTTACGAGAGTCGTTTGGCATAGCATTAATTCCGGCGCGGCAGCGCGTTTCGAAACACGTGTCCGTTTTAAAAGCTACAGGCGAGCGCGTTCGTCGCCTAGGCTATTCGCGGGCGTTTCGTCCGCGGCGTACGACACGAATCGATAGCGGAAAGCGACAAGATACGCGCTCGTAAAGTACGATCATTGAATAAATTGTCTCCGACTTTCCTTTTATTTTTATTCCCGTTTTTGTTTCGCAGGCTTTATCGAGCGCGACAAGATTTGCAAGTGTTTGCGTGCACGTGACCAAAGGCAACAGCGACAGAATAAAAAAAATAAACAATACGCTTTACGAGTAGCGAATGGTGCACCCATAGTTTGTCGTTGTTTCGATTGTTCTATTGCCGGCCGGCATTCATTTATCGCCAAGTGATCGAAATTGTTTTGCCAGTCCGTTGCTGTGTTTGCGGATCTTGGACGTTGAGTCGACAGTGTTACCAAATTTACACACCTATTTGTAATCTCTCGCGACAGATACCTATCGCTAGTTGTCGCAAACAGCGATCGATTACAGATACGCGATATCTATTATATTCACGGAATTAATTATTTTTTATTAAATACCGATCTCAGGTACACGTACGCTACAATGTACGTTGGATATAGATAAGTTTGTCACTCGACCGAGCAAGAAAAATATCCATTCGTTTAATCCGACGATTATTTATTATTTCACAAATGTCGTTCTTCCTCTTTCTGACCGCATTTCCGTTCGCGGTGTCGCGGGACACGGCTGTCGAAGCTTCGGCCGGAAACGCGATTATTTCTGTCCGATGTCGACATCTGTCCACCTTATCAGTTCCGCGTCTGAGCTTTGATTAGACCGATTTCGACGCGAACCTGGACAGTAAGTTGCCAGACTGTTTACGTAGAAACATGTTACCGTTGGTGCTTTTGATCGCGTCGCTCGCGTTCGCGAGCTGCTACGAGCCGCGAATAATTGGAGGATCCGAAACGACCATCGAGAAGTATCCGTATCAGGTAAACCAGCCGCGTTGCAACAACTATCTATCGATAACTACCAACAACAAAGTAAACGTTTCTGCGTCAGGTGTCTATTCACTACAACGGGGTGTTGAAATGCGGGGGCTCCGTAATTAGCCAAAACTGGGTGCTAACGGCGGCGCATTGTGTCTACGGGTACGTGTTGATTGAGTTATGGAACAACGCGGTACCGAGTAGATAATTTATTAATTACCGGAGACGCGGAATTGGTGGTTTGTAGCCGGCTTTGTACGGAGATACGAGGTTAATTGCGATTATCTTGCAGGGAGAACCCCACCCTTTTCCAAATTCGCATCCAAAGCACTTACAGTAACAAGGGAGGTACGCTGATTACCGGCATCAAGAACACGATTTACCACGAACTTTACGACAACGAGTCCCTCGAATACGATGTCGCCTTGATACAGGTACGAGTATGCCAGACTTTATTCCGTACAGGTATAAAAGAAATAAAAAAGGATCGAAAATCGAGTAGAGACTGTTCATTCGTAACTCGAAAGGTATAGGATACTTCTACACGTATTTTTGAAATACCCTGTATACATATTATATCTAGCTATATTATCATCCGTGAACATGAAATAAAATTTCGTCATACGGGGCTTTGATTTCGAGATAAACGACTCGGAAAATCGATCTGGTACGCGTGCAATAGAGTACGACACAGACATCATTCATTCGACTTATTTAAAGAAAATTTCTGTTCCCAGTAAGCTTATATTTTAACCACGCAAAAATATAAATAAATTCTAATAGTAGGATTTTTGTTTAAAGATATAGCTCCGATATTGGTAAAAATTAGATTTATTGGATTCGATCGACTAATAAATACAACTCGATAAACCGGATAAGATAAATATTATCAGTTTTAAATTCCTATAACAATGACAATTTACGTTACGGATCGTTACGTTATTGTTATTATTCTTCATTAATGTTTAATCTCGGGGACTATTATCTGCTCGGTTTTACTTTGCGGACGTCGCTTCGCTAATTGTAAGATTGCGTGTGTGCAGAAAAACGAGCGTCGTCCAAAGTGCGCAAACACTTACGGGTAGTTTTTGCTTTTCAAGAACACTCCCGCGAGCACATAACAGAAAAAGCTGTCTGCAGGATTGTACGCGGCAAACGCTCGTGCAACAAACCGTGTTTCGTACTCGGAGTAATTTCTTTTTTTAAAGACCACTCGAATGCAGCTGCATTAACATACATGTATGTTAAATTGTCGCGTTCGAGGCTACAAACAGCGATTCGTTTTCTGCAGTTACCGTCACCGATAAAGGAAAGTGCGACCGCGAAGAGCATCGCTCTTCCACCGCCCGGGGCTACCGTGATGACCGGAAGCAAAGCGCTGGTGACAGGATGGGGCCTAACGAAGGCAAGTGTTTTCTTTTTTTGTTGACCGCGCGTATCGTTTTGACAGCTGTTGCATAGGTAAACCGTGTTTGACGGTGGCTCGATGCTTCTGTCAACGGTGACGTTCGTCGAGACTGATTACTGATTACCCACCGCTGAACTCGCGCAAACATTAAGGTTTTGTTTGTCGATCGGTCGACAATGTTCGGTCGTCACGGCAAACATTCGTCGCGGCGTTTGCTGTACTCTGGGAGCTCGTTGTGCAGCTCGTGGACGATGCAGCTCGAAATCGCCTCGCCACTTGCATAATGCCCAGTCACTTGCAGGCAGGCGGCTCGATGTCGAACACGCTGAAAGTCCTAACGGCGCCCGTCGTCGATCAAGACACTTGCAAGAAGATCTACGCGGTTCAGCATTACCTGACCAAGGAGATGCTGTGCGCCGGCACGATGATCGGCGGCCAGGACACCTGTCTGGTAAACATATTCGATATACTATATTCACCTTGTTCTCCCAACGGAGAAATTTTGTCGAAACTCGGGAATTTCTTTATTCGATACCTGCTGTTACTATGGAAATTCTTTGACACCACGCTACCAACGAGTATTTCAATATTTCGAGTCAATTTTTTCTTCCTTGTTTTGCACGGTGCAACTCTGTTTGGTTTTCAATTCTTTAAAAAAAAAAAAACAATCGCTTTTGAACGCGATGGCCCTTTTAGCACTGTGAAAAACGTGTAAAAAGCGACCAAGTGGATTCACGGAAGAAGGTTAAAATGCACCGACTACACGGTCGGCCGTGCCTCTCAAAAAATATTCATATATCCGTTATTTTGTCGAGCTAGATGGAAAATATTTATGCAACTTTCTGCAGCGGTGTAACCTCTTAAGATAGCAGTATGAAATGGAAATTAACGATTCAGTGATTTTTTCCACGAGTATCGGTTTCTCTGTTCGATTTTAACGTTGAAATTGAGCAACCGAGCTGGTGAATACTTTCGTTTCCGACACGATGGCCAAATTTTCGTTGGCTCGTTTCGTTGTCTGACAAACGAAATTATTCAGCCGTAGCCGTCGCGTTCTCGCCACGGCGCCGCGTCGCGTCGGTGTACTTTTAATATCGCGCTATTGATTCTCGTAACAACGCGACGCGACGGTTGAAATTTAGAAAAGGTTATTTGCACGTGACGACACACAGGGTGACTCTGGAGGTCCGCTGGTATACAACGGTGTTCAAATTGGTATCGTGTCCTGGGGCTTCGAATGCGCGAGACCTGGATATCCCGGAGTGTACACGCGAGTGTCTGCCGTACGATCTTGGATAACGAAGCATGCCAACGTGTAAAATTAATATCTCTCCGCGCATACAACATCGCGCGGAGATTAATTTTTACCCATACGCGATAAACCCGCAGCCCCGTTCAAATGGAAGGAAACACCGACAGAAATTCAGCATTTGCACCACTTACTCCGGAATTTTACAAATAATTTCAATATGTAGTTTTCTTTGTACTCGAAGTAAAGTTTCTGCATCTAATCGTTTTGTAATACACATTTTTTGACAAATAAATATACCTGTGAATTGTACCTGTATCAATCCCAACGTGCATGGCAGCGATTGCGTTTTACCTGAGCCGCGCAATTTTAAATACTGGCCAAGCGTATCGATGACCGTTCTCCAGGTTGCGTCGCTATTTTAACTAATAAAAATCGCTTCCTGCAACGTTGAATTCGTTCGGACTTTCTCGTTGAAAACGACAAGAATTTCAATTACCAAACTCGATAGTTTTTACCGATACCTTTTTCTTCGAACATAATTAGCGTTTGTTTCACAGTAAATGAGAAGAACTCTTTCGACCGTCGTTAGCTGTTCTCATTGGAACGTGTAAGGTGAAAACTGTTTTTTAAAAAGTTTCATAGCTTGTGCGTTTGAACCGGGAGCTGTTTAAAAGTTTGAAAACCTCGAACCCTAGTTACATGGAATCGGATGGATTTTGGTGCGTTGAACGATCGTTCTTTTCGTGGTCCAAGTGTATACGGGTCGACGCAACAGCACGAATAGCAAGAGACGTCCGACGCATACAGGGCGCGCGGTGGGTGGTGGGTGGTGGGCGTTTGGCGGTAGGAGCTCGATGAAAGAGCTACCTGTTCGCCGTGAAGCTCGCTAATGAAAAGGCGTCCTCTAGACTATACACATATACACACGTACAGAGACAGAGTGCACAGGACAGAAACTCCTCGACCGACGTTTCACCGTTCTCGTCTTCTCTCGTCTGAACACGGTCGCTCGTCATCGAATTATTATTTTTACCGTCGACTCGGACGTGCCCGGGTTTTCGTCGATGAGACGTCCTATGAACGGTACTCCAGCATCGTACAGGTGGCTGGCTCGTAAAGGGCGACAGAGAATGAGCGTCGTTATCGCACGTGCCGACTCCGATCGGAATTAAGAGTGTTTTGTTCGATCATTTGATCCTCGCTTCGGTGTTACGAAATTATGTATAGCTGGAGGAAGATTTGAAGATTTCAGAACTACCATTAAACCGAAACCTCGCCTCGTACTAACGAGCTTTTGATTTCCGTGTTTTGGAATTTTATAACTAATGACTCTCTCCATATATATATATATATATATATATATATACATATATATATATTGTAAATGGGACATTTATTTGCAGAAAGTGCCTACAAAATAATTTCAATGCAGATTAACCAAGAATAGATTTTTGGGTATTTTATAATATGAATAATATCGTTGGACAATCGAATCAGTTATCGCAAATAATTAAAAACTATTCTCTTCCCTCGGTATTTTATTAGCGTATAGTTTTGTTTGCGACGTTTTAAATATTCCCTTGATTGGTTCGTACAGAAGGAACGATATTATTTGACGCTGGCGGCGCTGTGTAACTTTATTTCAGTCTTGCACCTTTTTACGTAATCGACGCGGAATGTAGGTCAACGGTCCGAGACTTTCGTGGATCGGAAATTTTTCTCGTGTCCAGGCAAATTGATACGAACGACAATTAACCCGAATATCGAAATAAAAGAAGGGCGAGCCTCGTGGCGAACAGGTAGTTCTGTTTCCAAGTTCCCGCCATGTATACGTGGATACTGTTCCTGTGGTTTCAGCTAGCCTCGGCCGCGTGGTCTCACATCTTTCTCTTCCAACGTACGTACGATCCATCATTATCGATCACGGTAATTCAAGGAAAACGCTTAAACGTCAAGTATTTTCGTTCAGACGCGAAATGTTCGTACGGACATTTCGTTATTTAATTTTAAATCGAGTGCTCGTCGTAATTTCCAACGATTGCTGGCAACGTTTGTTTTTTCAGTGCACACGTTGTGTCGTTTTATTAAACCGAGGTAGTTGAACATCGAGCGCTTTTCAAGAGTACAAGCATCTCTTTTTCGAGCATTCAATTATTCACGATTTAAGGGGAGCCATTAAATTTCATCGTAATTCACGGAGCAACGTTGCGCTTTAATTAGCAGTTTTTCAAAAGCCATGCAAGCGAAAACGCTAATTCAACTATCGATTCTTCTAGTTGACGAGAGTCGTATTGTTGGAGGCCAGCCAGCACGTATCGACGAACATCCCTACCAAGTAAGTATTCTTAAACGATCCTCGGTATTACCGGCGAAGATTAATCGATCCAAATATTTCGCGCGGAAACGTGTGTTTCGACCGTATCTCCAAACAAGCAAACGAAAGTCAATAAATCTGCCTACGAAAGTCGTACAGTTATCGTTCCTGTTTGAAAGGGAAATATATTCGTTGCTAATAGATCGCGCGGAATCCATTTTCCAAGCTTCGATATTTTTCCAATCTCTGGTAAATCTCGATACGCGGTGAAATTATTACTATTTAACTTTTTGCTAGTATTTCAACTGCAATTGAAATTTTGCCCCAATTACAGCTTTTAGTTCGTCGATGTGAAACGTTATTGGTCGATCTTGAAAAAAAGCTCGTTTTGAAATTTTGAAAACCACTTTCGACGATTCGATACATTTAAAACGTGTATCAGACACTGATGACTCTTTTTTTTTTAATGTACATAAACGTATCACCTTGAACAAACTACGATAAGAACGACACGACTTACACACAAGACGACCTAATAGTACGATCATCTCGCGATCTAAATTATCCAAGACAAAAGAAAGTTGGATCCATTAATAAGGAAGGCAATTAGAATGGGCAAGTTACGCGGTTTATCCTGTGGAAATAATTTCTCGTCGCAACTTTGGTAACGATAATCCGTTTACCTTTTGAAAATGACTTTATCGAGTAACCACGAAAAATATATCCACCGGATTGCCGCAATTTTACGAGAAAACATTGCGAATTTCACGGTTATCGGGCTTGATAGCCGCAAAACTGATACGCAGGCGAAATTTATAGGTATCTCTACGATTTAACAATCGTCACGTATGCGGTGGCGCTATCATTAGCGAGGTATGGATCGTCACGGCCGCACACTGCGTCCAGAGGTACGCACACTTTTTCGTCAACCATATATAGTCGTTATCAACTTTGATACGCGATGTCGATGATCCTACTTAATAAGTAGAAAACTATTAGAGTATAGATCTAATTAATTAAGAATCAAGGCACTTTCATATTAATTATCATTGATCGTTCGTTCTTCCATTCTAAAATATAAAAACTAACATTTTCAGTGCTTTCGTCCGGTTCGTTTCGATAAAGGCTGGCACTTCCAACCTTACCGACAAAGGGACGGTCATCGTCGCCAAGCAGATCATTAGCCACGAAATGTACGATCCAAGAAGCGCCGATTACGATATTGCTTTGGTCCGGGTGAGTGGATTTCATCGCGATAAAGTCGAAACCTTTGGCGTACAGTCAGATGTTTAAATAATATAATGGTATTCATAAAATCGCGAAGGAAATATACGGTCTCCGATATCGCGCCGACAATTTATTTCCGTCACGGTCGATCGAGCAAATAACAAAGAAACGAAGCGTCCTCGTAGTAATCGGGAGGCTCGAGAAATCGCGTCGTAACGAAAAAGCACTCCGTGGGGTCCCCCGTAGTAACCCGGCCCCGTCGATCGATGAACTTTATTTATTAACGTGATACACGTCCCCCCTCCCCAGCTTCGAATAAACTCGAAGAATTCAATTACCGTTTCACAATCAATTCTGCAATGTACAGCCTCTCTGCTTGGCACCGCTGAAACCAATTACAATTTCAGTTGGAAAAGCCGCTGGTGTACAGTTCTCGAGTGAGACCGATCCCGCTGGCACCGATCGCCGATCATTATACCGCCGGTTCCAAGGCGTTGGTCACCGGATGGGGTGTTTTGAGAAGCAACGGCCGGTTGACCAATCAGTTACGTAAGGCAGAGGTGCCCCTCGTCTCTAATACAGACTGCTCAGAATTGTACGCGACTCGTACAATCACGCCGAGAATGATTTGCGCCGGTTACGTAAGCGACGGCGGCGTGGACGCGTGTCAGGTAATTGCTCCCATTGATTGTCGCTTAGACCGCACACGCTGGGGCACTGATGTTTCCGCGAAACTAATATCTTTTTGAACCGTTACTTTTTTCTACCTCATTCTACAAATATTACAAAATTTCTAGTCAAAGAGAAAAATGCTCCTCCGTTCTATCTTCTATTTTCGAAATACATTGAGAGAAACACCGAGCGTTATGATATTTTCGACGGAACAAAAGGATAATATGTACATATTCGATCAGCGTTAATCGACGTATTCTCGAAATACATTGAGAGAAACACCGAGCGTTATGATATTTTCGACGGAACAAAAGGATAATATGTACTTATTCGATCAGCGTTAATCGACGTATTCTCGATCTCTTTTAACGAAATTCTATTTGTCCGACAGGGTGACAGCGGTGGACCATTGGTGCAGTACGACAGACTAATCGGAATAGTATCCTGGGGTATCGGATGCGCTCGACCATCTTTTCCAGGCGTTTATTCGCGCGTTACGATCCTCCGAAATTGGATCACGGAGAAGACCGGTTTGTGAGCACCTCTAACGCGGTCTCTAACATTTATTCAACAGCGTCGCTATCCCCCGCGTCGTTTCCTCACTGCCCTCTTGTTCGTTCGCGAACAGACTTCGTTACGTTTTGCAAAGACAAACAAGCTTCCGCGGAGAGTTTTGCCGTCGAAAGTCGGTATCGATATTAAGAGCTTCTTTTTTTTATACGAGCAAGTAAAAGAGCTTCGCGCTAGAAGTTAAGTTTCCTCGCGACGTCGCGCGAGCTGGTACATTTCTCTTTTTCTTGCACTCGGTTCCCTTCGTCGCTCGACACACTTTTCCAAGGGGAAAACGTTTTCGTCTTTCTTACATTGCGTGCGAGAATTTAGCCACGAAATTTCACGGAGTAAACGGTCCACTTACCGTCGCTCTGAACTGTTTCACTTAAAATGCCGAATAAATCTTGCGACCGAATGGTTCCCTGGTTGTTTTTCCTCTATTCTTTAAAATTTCCTCGTCGTTTGTTTCTTTCGTACCACGACCGTATCGTCGTTGTTATTATCGGAGAATAAATACCGTTTCGTTTACCTCTGTCCGGTCGAAAACTTCCGTTTGAATATTTTAGACGCGGCGCGGCGTCAGCGTTAATAAGGCTCGATATTATCGTCACGCTTCGGAACAGAACAAATGCGAATTGGTCGACAGGACCGACTTTTCCACGTTAACTCGTTTATACAAACGCGGCAAAGTAGCGGCAGACCAATAACGAGCCGCTCGCGCCACAGATCCTAATGTACGAACGTAACAAGTGGTCCCTTAATTGAGCCCGTTATTTGTCATCGGAAGTAACAGATATTTATTCTGGCATTTAACAACCAGAAATAGAACGTATTAGTTTGCTAACAAACGATCCAGCGCTGGACAGGAAGTAATTGACGTCGTCCGTCGTTTTTACGTTATCGAACCAGGTTGGCTAAACCGTTAATTAGCTCACTCAATGATCGCTAATTTGCAGCTTCTAAATTCGATCTAGGTCGCGGTTAAACGATAGCAGCGTTCAAAAATACCTTGCTTTCGAGATTCTTCAGTAATTAAAATTGTACGTTGTCGTCATTACAGTCGAATGAAAAATATTTAGTTCAATTATATAACTAGTAAAATAACAGACTGTTTTGAAGACTTAATCCTCGAACAGCGAGCAGTAATGGTACAGTAATCCCTCGTCGATCGTGATACTTTTCAAGGATGTAAGCTCTATAGAAAACCCCCATGAGAGATTACTGCACATTCGTGATAACATTACCAAACATGCACCTATTTTCAAGTTGAGGAAGGAACGGATAGGAATGTAGTTTTAAAGTTTAGCGTTTTACGGAGACGGAAATCAGACGAAACTTCTCTTGGTAGTAGATATTTTCATAAAACCTTTGGAAATATGTTTAAAGTTACAAGGAAGGTATCGCCGTCGCGTGGCCTGTTCCAACGAATTGAATCTGGCGCTGCGTTTCTGATAAAGATTAGCAACGTTGACATTGTAGTTTCGCGAATATCATCTCATATAGTATAGAGGATATCGGAATTTGCCGAGATCCATGGTAGGTAACTGCTGACACGAGTGTATACGCCCGGATGTATCATAGTTTTACACCCTAATCCATAGGATAGAACACCAATCAGCGTCTGGGCTTCCATCAGCGGAGCACCTGGATCACCCTGCAAGTAAACGAGGGTTGACAGTTTCAGTGATTACTTCGAGCTGCGTTGCTCGCGCGCTGATTTGCTAATGCGTTGATACATTCGTAAAGAGAGTGACGGGGTCGATTGTCCTTGCAAAGGCAGAAACCAATTATCGTTGCACGGAGTGTCTCGTATTATTCGCCGAAACCATTTCTCCAAATTAAAGTGTACTTATCTTCGATATTTTCCACGTTATTTTCCACGAATCGATCAAAACGGGACAAAAATATTTTACCGCTAATTGTTTAAAGCGTTAATTTCCCAAATATAACGAAAAATATCGACGGTTGCTTTAATTGAACGCACGGTGTTGCGTTTTTATTCGCGCGCTAGAAACTGACAATTATTTTCGAACGTCCTAACGTTCCAATTAATTCTCGTCTATTAAAACGCGATCGCATTTGGAAATGAACTGTTCGAATCGGCTCGCGTTTATCTGCTCTCGAGAGGCAAACGAGGCTATGTAACTTTCGCGACTCGGTGTTTTCAACATGGAAATCGTGAAAATAAAATAAAAAAGGAAAAGATAACATTGGAATCTATTGTCAGCGAAGAATCAACCAAAGATATTGCTCTTTGTATCGTCCAGCCGAATTTATTGTTATTATTATAACGATGGAGCGTGTTGAAATCTCCGAGCTTTGTGACAATTTTCTATTATACTCGGTGAATAATGTTCAGTTTCTATTCAACCGGTCGCATTCAAATGTTGCTCGTAACGCGCCGCATCTTTTGTGCCCCTCCACGGCATACTGTTAGCACGACGTTCAAATCAGAAACGAACCAATGGCAAATATATCGGTATTATGAATACATCAACTGTCTCTGCGATTAACCATCCTTCGTTAGAATTTCTATAAATACGTTTCCATAAAAAGAGAATCCATTCACAAAGGTAACATTTCTATTTACTTTTATACCTCTCGGCGTTAATATTTTTAGAACGGTTTTTGATCGCGTGCCAATTTAATTAGAATAATAAGAATAATAAGAACGTTAAATGAACATGTATTGTCAAGTCACTTGGTGCGACTGTCGCTATAATTAATAAAGAATTATTAAAAACGAGCTTAAGTTAGATCGACGACTCCTTGATGAAAAGTACGCCGACTGTTTGTCGTTCGTTTAACGCGGTAATTATCGTAGATATAAATATTCCGCCTCGGCCGGTTTGCCCAGTGTTTTCGAGCCGAGCTGCGCGGAAATTGACGCGAGGCGATAAAATTCAGTGAAAAGGGATCGTTTAATTTTCTATCATTCGACGTTAGGTCGGGCCTGTGCCATGGTCCCTCTGATATTGCGTCCTCGAGTCAAGTGAGTTGCATTGTTCGTCTATTGAGTGCAATCGACAACCGAAATTAGCCGCGTGCGCGTATCACCAGACGTCAAATTAACGTTGAATTCCACCGGGAAGCAGTGCGCGTGGATCGCGTGTACGAAGGACAATCAGAATCGCGTTAACGAGGCCCGTGATTCATTCGTTTCGCGCATTTTTCTGTACACTGTACAGAGGACGGAATTTTCTACGCGTTTCATTATTGACGCGAACGCGTTGTTAAACGGACAACGGGCAAAATGAAATCGTACTGAACGCGCCGTAATAAACGACAACGCGTTAATAAATAAGAAATAACAAGGACTAGCGACACTTCGGAGGTTCGAATGTTCATTAATTTGAATTTATGGAGCGTAAGATCGTTTCTGAGATCGTTACCGATGTCTCGTGCATCGAGGACTCTAGTCGCGAATAGAAACCTACCCCGAGGGCACGTTACATTCTATTAATTTCCATACCGATTCGAAAATGGATGTTTGTCCCGGATTTTTAATCCGATTCGCAGAAATGCGATACGAATTGGTTTGTAGAAACGCAAGAATAAAAGCGCGCGTCATCCTCGTAGTCTTCCATTCGTGTTCGAAAATAAAATCGATTTGCAAAACCCGAACATCTCGTGTTTCGCACGGCCATCGTCCGTGTTGGAAACTGATCGTTCCCGTTTTAAATTCAATCCCCGCTACCGAGCAATTAGTTCCAATTCAGTTCAAGCTTTCAACGTCAAATGCCTACATTCCCCGAACGATCAATTTTCATGCTTTGTTCTTTTACGTTCGAGGTATCGAAGAGGGTCATCTGTCTTCTTAACCGTTTCAGCGCGCCGTAATCATTGGTTTTGCGTGTTCACGCGATAGTCGGCAACCAAATCCAGACCGAATTACATTTTAACCCTTAACGAACGAACGTACGTACGTCACCTCTCTCGTGACGTTACTTAATTTACGTGGAAAGTCTGTCTCTAGCTTAACACTTTTATGTAACCATAACCGTAATTTAATCGAGAAATAGTCTATATTTGGGGAAGAAAATAGATACTGTACTGTAATGTGGTGAAAAGTCGAGGTGCCAAACTATCGGGTCGCGTCCATTAACGCAGTCGAATCTCTTATTGTTCCCGAAACGGTTACGTGTGCAATCGGAGGCCAGACCAACAATGGTTGCGGCAAACACGGACACCGAGTGGCGTCACGCTCGACGAGGTCGAGGGATCTCCTTAACGGGGGCTTCAGGATCTTTTAGGTGTTGCAAGAGTTGTCACGGGTCGCGGAGCCATACCCCCTCCAACATTCTCTTGTCCTCATCTTACCTGACACGTCTCCACCCCGAGGGTCATGTTACCGGCACAAAGCATTTTCTGGAGCACCGGCTCGTAGCAAGGCATCGTAGAGCTGCAGATATCCTGGTTCACGATCGGTACAGCCATCGCCGTGATCTGAGATTCGGCCTGGCCACCCTGAAAGTAACCTAATATCTTGATCCAATCACGATTTTGGGCTCTCTCTTCGTGGTCGACTTAGCATTACGAAGACCAAACAGATGCATATTATATAAAAGTTTCTCTTTCATTTATCAGCATCGGAAACAACCATTTTTTTAACACTGTTCGTAGCTTGTTAAAGTTATCGATAAGTTAACCGTATCATTTCGGGAACGAGAATAGATCCGAGAGAAATGGTTAAACTCTCCATCACCATTAGTTACTACGGTCAATAAATTTTCCATCACCATGAATGGTTAAACTTTTTACGATACAGTCTATAGGCGAAGTCGCGAACATTTTCCCTAATTTACGATATTCTTCGGGACCATTTTCTTCGGCTTATCTTCAGTCATATCGTACATAATATTCCGCTCTATTGTTAGTTTCTTACGGTGGACGTTCTTAACGTCTCTGACGTAAGATACGTTGGTATAATTCAAAGTTAATTTTTTATTCACGAAAGGAATTTCTATTCGATTGTTTTGACGATTAAAAATTGGCCGTAATAAAAGCTGAACAAATTTATTCTCCCGTTTCCGGTATACGGGCTTTATATGTGGACTGAAATTGAATCAGACATCGCGATAAAAGTGAATATTTAGCGAACGAGCTTGCGGCTTTAATGACCGCGCGATGACATAGAAAGATAATTATCGCCCGGTATAAAATGGACAGTTTGAAAATAATCTTTTTCCGAGATACGACGATGAGAACGCAACACGTTTCGATGATATATCTTTCTAATTTTTTACACGGAAAAAAAAAGTCAACAAATACGCCGTGAGAAATTGCGCGGTAATTTTTCGTTTACTCTTAAATGATTTTTCGATACCGATATTAAAAACAGCACTCACCAGGTTATGCTTCCAGCCTGTCACGAAGCACGTCGTTCCATCAGCGAGTTTGTAATCCTCTTTTTCCGGTATTCCAATCGGTAGCAATTTTTCACCAAATTGCTCGGGAAGCTTAAACTAAATTCAAACAAATCCAACATTTATTAATATATTTGCTATGCCATAAAGGCCCGTTCCTACTATCGACGAGTGGCGCGTAAAATAAAAGCCATTACATCGCAGTTTCTCGCGTTACGTTTAGATAGACGTTACGTTTAATTTGCCACCGACGCGACGCACCGTTTCGTTCGATATTATTTATTACGTTCTTTTCGCTCGAGTTTCTATTAAAAATTATTAATATTTCGATGCTACGTACTTCCCGCCGGTACGACCCTTTGGAAGACGTACGAGCTTTCGGTGGAATTGCTGTCTATAACGATTGTATCGTAACACGGCTCGCTGTACCGAGCGTAAAAACTGTAATAAAATTCCTGGCGGCGCGACTCGCGTGACAAACGTTCGCGAAGGAGGGCGAGAAGGAGGGCGAGGATAAAGTGCTCCGAAATAAATGTGCTTTTAGCCCTTTAAAAGCGCGGCTACCTTTATTAGCGCGATGTCGTTCAGCAGGACATATTTGTCAAAATCCTCGTGCACAACGATATTGCTCACTTCCAATTCGTCTCCGCCGCTGGAAAGAGTGTCGGAGCGGACGCGCACCGACACCGTCGACAGGTCGGCACTGTGAACGATTATGCGTCGTTATTCATCGTTTTTTTTCAATTATTCGCTCAAACAAATGCATACTAAAAAATGTTTAGAGAACGTAACATAACACGATCAATTAATATTCTTATTATACTTGCCCAAAAACGCAAGATGCCACGGTTATGGCCCACGATTCGTGCACCAGCGCTCCACTGCATACGTGCGTTCCGTATTTCTCGATGGATACCTATACATATTACAAACAGTTGAATGGCGAGTCTAATTATTACGTCAAGTTGCGTAATAAGCTAACAAGTGGAATATAAACGTGGAAAAGAGAAAGGAAACGTAGGGAAATTAAAAGAATGTTTCACAAACTAAATAGGAAAATGATATAAAACGTTTCCACGTAAGAAAGGCGTTACGTTACTTAAAATTTTATTCCTTCAACGTTACAAGAGATTGGAAAACGTATTTCAACTTACATGGTACGGATATTCCGTGATGTTCACGTACTTGGTATTTTCCGACGCAAGAACTGAGCAGAGAGTGAAGAATATTTGCATGAAATTGTACGCGAAATTGGATTCTCGTACGAAGCACCATTATCCAACTTACCGTTCTCGAGAAAAATGCAGAGCAGGAACAGTATTTTCTCAGACATTTCAACGTGAATTGACAGGGAATAACGATCGACCTGTCGAATTATTGGGACTGGAACTAGGTCGGGACACGTCGATACGCGTGCGGGTCGAAATTTTTCGGCGATAAACGTCGTTATCGATTATTAACTGTTGTCGAAAGTGTCTTGTCGCGTCAACTTCAAAAGGGCGCCGGTAATCCATTTTATGTGTTTCGATAGAACGGGAGAAAAAAAAACTTTGCTTTCCCGTGAAAAAGTTTCTTCGCTGTTGTGTTAGTGTCCGAGGCAGATCGTGATTAGCGATATCGTATCGAGAACGAGATAATGGAACAATCGTGTCAAGATTAGTATCCCGTTCGAATTGGAGCGATTTAAAATTAATCAACGTGCCGTGCTTGATAAACTGTATTGCTTGTATACATTGTATGCGCGCTTAATGTGTGTGTTTCGAGTATGCGACTATCACGATGTACACTTTTATTCGTCAGCAATGTATAAAAATTGATTTGAACGACATAAGGGATATAGGAGAAACGATTTCATAATATTTTTCGGCAACGACGACGCGTATTAGTACTATTAGCTTTCTTTACTTTAGCGGTTGGAATTTTACTGAACTTTTTAATTATTGGTGCAAGAATCTTTCTATTCTGAAAGGTTATCGTAACTATTAAGCAGTGTACATGAGAATGTACATAATATTTCCATCGTTCTAGCTCATTCTAACTCTCAAAGGAAGGGTGGTTGGGGCGAGGCTAGGGTGGGTCTCCATTCGCAGCAACCTCCATGTGGTGAGACCCGGGTCATATTATTTACTATATAATTAATATAATTATTAATTACATAGCACATAATATGAGCTAATGGCTGCGTTCTTCCTATAGTTTCCTATAGATTTCGAGTTGCAAATAAATTCTGGACCGTACAGCTTTCATTCCGTTAAAAAATACTAAAATTTTTGTAATTTCATCTTCTGTCTCACTTCCTCTTGTGTTCATTTTGAAATTTGTTGGTAACGTAATGGTAATGGAGCTCTGGAGCTCCATAAAAATGGGCCGAAAAAATACATTGGGTGAAAGGTCTGCTCGTATACCTCGTCTGTGGTAAGACCATTCGAAAAGAGGGAAAGTTTCAACGGGACGGCGATATTGATCGAATCAAAGTTCAACTGTGAGTAAACTATCGGAGAAAGTTTTAGTTGCTCTGAGGATCTGGGCAAGATGGACGAAGAAAGCATTCGGTGGTTAAATAAGCTGTTTTGGCTGTCAATCTATTGGTAAACTTTGGTCTCCCATTCGTCCTCCGTAGCGGAAATAATCTATCTTCTCTATTACATTATATGATATATGTATTAACAAGTATTACAGAATACTTATATATCTTAGATTTACGTCATGTTATTTGGAATGAAAGCAATTTTAATATATTCGGCGTTTCGACCAAACTCGAAGCTCCTCAATATACATATATTGTAATTGCTGTTGTACCAAATAATAAATAATAAGTATCGATAAAATCACAGACGAGGTATACGAGTAGATCTTTCACCTTATGGACTGTCGTGGCCCAATCTGACTGCCATACAGACCTGATTTTAGCGTCCTCTTCTCATAGACGTGTAGTGTGTTTTTCGGCGAAATTAAAAAATTTCAAATCGTTCTGGAAAAATTATTTTCGATTGCAGGGGTCAATTACAATCATTTTTGGTCAATAGGCACACCCTCGAAATCCTACGCAGTTTCGAGGAAAAAAATCCTTACCGAAAATGTAATGTCTGACCATACCGTTGATATGTTTCACTGCATGCGAATCTTTAAAACGTCATAACTTCTGAACGGATTGAAGGATTTTAACGTTTAAAAAAGCAAACAACGCGTATTTTAATGGAGAATATGTGGAAATTCCAAAAATATTCGAAAAGTTGTTCCGTCACCCCGTAAAGTGAGAAAAACCCCGTAAAGGTAGTCCAATCTTCAAACAGCCATAACTCCTACAATAGTGAATATATTTCAATGAAACTTTTTGTAAAAGTAGAGCTCATGTGTACCTACAAAAAAGTATTAAACAACTTTTCTATAGGGCGTCAAACAAAATTACTAAAAATCAAAAACGAATTTTTAAGAAAAATCGACAGGGGTAGGTGCCTAAATTTTTCGGCGAAATAAACAAATTTTGAATCGTTCTGGAAAAATTATTTTCGGTTGCGGGGCTCAATTGCAATCATTTTTGGTGAATAGACATACCCCCGAAATCCTACGCATTTTCGAGAAAAAAATTCCTAATCGAAAATATAATGTATGTGCCGAAAAAATGCATTGGATCTCTTTGTCAGGATAATTGATGGGTAGACGATCACACTACTTAAATATTTGCTTTTATAAAAGTCCAAAATCAATGTATTTAAATCGAATGGTGCGTACAATATTTAACAAGTAGAAAGGCATATGAAAAATTTGACAAAATTGTATTTGGACCCCCTAAATGCTGCTTGAGTTAATTAACTAGTTAACAGGTTGGCTGGCAACATGTTAATTGCTACGTAGTCTCCAATTCTTGATTTATACTCCACTGTTCTGTTTGATCCAGGAGCTGAGGTTAGCCACGTTCGAGTAAACACCTGGGTATTTGGGTTGGGCACATCCGTAACCCCATGACACAATACCGTAGAGGGTTCCTTTGGACGTCAGAGGACCACCGGAGTCTCCTTGGCAAGAGTCTTTTCCACCGGCGGTGTAACCGGCGCAGATCATTCTGCTAGTGATGCTGTTTTTGGTTCCGTAAGCGGTCTGACATTGATTTCTGTCCACGATGGGGATCGACACTTTCATCAATTGGGTTGAAACACTTCCGCCCTCCTACAACGTTCGAAACTGTTATTTTCGTTTCGCTGCTTTTAAATCTTCTCAGTTTTTGTTCTCATTCGGACGATAAACTCTATATCGATGTATCGATGAACGCCACCAGGATAAAACTAACGTTGAACAGCTTCCTTACGTTCAAGAAATTTCCTCGCGTGCAAAATATACCCGAAACGCATCGATATAAATCGTTGTTGATATTTTTTTACTTCTGTCGCGTCTAGAACATAAAATAATTGAGCAATTTACCTTGAGTGCTCCCCAACCGGTGACGTCAACCAAGCTTCCGGAAGAAGGTTCCGTCGTAGCCAACTTCACTGCTTTCACATTGCCGTTGAATTTGATTTCGCCATTGATCTGCAATAGAGTTTCCATTGCATTACGCCTGCGTTGCTATAGCAAGGAATTAATCCTCGCAGCGCTAATACGGTCCGAACGAAATCAACTGGCCACTTAAGAATATTGAGTGGCTACCACCCGTACCGTACCGCTGTACCTCGAATAACCGCGACGCGTAATCCGGAAACTGGCTCCGAAGAGTCAGTCGACTCTATCGCTAAATTGACAGTTTATTGTTCAAGACAATTATAATAATACCAAATGGTTCCCGTTGGAATGATATTTCAATCGTCTGTTTGTCAAAAAGATAATAGCTACAATTAACATCTGGTACACGTGTGTGTACCAAAATGGTTCGAATGGTATACTATCGAATTTCACGTACGTACCTCCAAAAGCGCGACATCAAAGTCGACAGTCCTTGAGTTGTACTCGGGGTGTCGGATGATCCTCTTTATCGTGTAACGAGTACCTTGGTCTTTGTTGCTGCTACCAACACGGATGCTGTATCGGTCGGCGCTCATTCTGTGATGCACGGAACATGAAAATGTCAGTGACTCCGTATTATAATTTGTACGCGTCGCGTGTAAACGGCCCGCGAACGCCAACGAATATAATAGCTGTTTGCTTTCGAGAATTTGCGCAGGGTATTTGACAACCTTACTGTTATTGCATAATGGCAGCCGATCGGGACGGAACGCGACCCGCAAAGCCGATTTAATATCGCGATGGCTAAATATTATCTTGATCAGCCGTCGGACGTACCGTTGCGCGAAAACGTTAGGGATGATCCGTATGACGGCTTCATTATATTATATCTATTCGCGTAATCGAATCACCGAATCGTTACAGTTCGAATGGCCGATGATTTTTAGCGGTGGCATACTATCGAAATTCTTCCATTCAACTAAAATATGACGAGCACGTTAAAGACCAAATTTATCGGCTCGAAGACTACGAACTATAACTAGCACTACCAATTAGCAATTAAATCGTATCGTGTCCCGCCGTTATATTAACGTTCGATAAAATTGAAACTGCAACGTTTTGGTCGAAAAGTCCTGCATACGCGAGCCAGATTGCCCCGAAGCACTTATGTCTGCTTAGTGCACATAGTGCTGTTAACTTTATCCATTTGCGTTATTACCCTACGCAATGGGCGGCTGTGACGGCCCATTTACTGCTGATGATCGAGCCACCGCAAATATGTCCACTAGTTTGTAGGCTTAGTTGATACGGATGTTGATTTATGTCAACGGGGCTGCCGCCTACAATTCTCGAGTCAAGGAGCAGATGCTGACCGATCTGGATGTCCTGGTTGTCCGGCATCTCGTTGGCTGTAACATTATACCGAAAACAGTAAGATTTCTTCCCGTTTCACATCAAAATTTACAACTAAAAAATCATTAAGTAATATTATTTTAAACAAAATCAACGAGCACTCTCTTGGATTACATTCTATGTGTCTACAGAATCGAAAATGTTGCCGATAAAACAGTAGCCGAGCGTTTGCAGATGCGGAATACCGATTCGATAACCATATTCGCGAACGTTTACTTTATATTCTTTTCTATCTGCTAATAATCGGACAAAAAATTGCCAATTCACGATTTTCAATATACCGTTGTATAATCAAATTAAGGAACGGAGCCAGCTTTGGGTTCCGTTTACGTGTACTCACCTAAACAGCCAACGAGGAGGGCGCACAATACAAGTGCGCAATACATATTGTCACAGAAATGTTCCACTTCCAATTGATCTCTAAGTTGTACTCTTTCTGTACGTTTCTTCCCGGCTTTTATATGGAAAGCTTGTTCTTCTGATTCAGCGCGAAATCCTTATCTGACGATAATGCACCGTGCTTTGCACGAGTGGCACGTGGTGCAAGCATTCGTAATATCGTAGTTAGAGGAGGCGCGGTATGAGACGAGATAGAGGCTCGCGTAGGAAAAAGTATAGCCGCGCTTCTTCCCAAGTATGATTGGAACAATATCGTCAGATAAAAATCACGCGATTGCAAGCTATTGGACCGATAGGATTTTGGATAAACGTGCACTTTGTTCGATAAGAATCTTTCGATGACGTTGTTCGTCTCGTTGCACTTTCCGGTCGCGAAGGAGGCCAGTCTTGCAACAGACATTTCGGAACCTTCTATAAATATTTACTGTTTTTAATTTTATTTTATTTCAATTCGTACGGTTGGAGAATTAACGTCACGATTATAGCCAATCCAATGAACAATGTCGTTGATTTTTAATTTATACATATAAGAAAAGCAGTAGTGTTTCGAAATATTACGTTATGACTCAGATTTCGAATACAATAATGAAATTACGATGCAGTATTTCACGTAGTTGTGTCTGACAATGAGATAAGGGGAGTGAAAGCAACAAGGAAACGTTGATCAACATCTGGGGTTTTCTGATTAAAAATCGCAATAATCGGCAAAAAATGAATCAGAGATAGAAAGATTCAGACTGCAGTGGAAAGAGTTTCGTAGGGCGTCGACACTACGTGGTACACGTTCGCGTTTAATTAAATTTATGCGAACCGATCGTGTAACTAGCTCTGTTCTTCATCGTTAATTTCTATCCTAAAATCGTAGAAATCTATACAAAATAAAAGAAGGGGGAAGGTTTGTTCGGAAGACGACATAATTTCATGGCTTTTTTTTCGCTTTATCGAATGGCATCGATTTAACTAAATTTACAGTTTAGACTGTAACTGGTCACGCGTTGTTCGCACGCTACATTATTAGCAACTAGGGACCACTCGTGCGTTCGCAATCGGTCGTTAGAATTTCAGAGCTAATTGCTCGCGTTGATTTACACATTTTGTCAGTAAATATGTGGATTTCTCGCGATCGTCCCCTGTCGCGGTAAAATGGAAACGCTTTGCAACAGGCATTAGTTTGCGACAGTTCCAAAGGTCAATACCGTAATCTGTACACCGAGTTTTGTTCGGTGTCTAGAAATTTCTGTCGGAATTAGTCACGCTTTGTATCAATCGCATTCATCTGATCTGCAATCTGCAATTTGCAGCTAAAAGAAACAAACATATCGAGGAAGTGAATCATTCGTACGGAGGTGTTACACATTTCCTTTATCCAAAATTTTTTCACTCGACCGTACATTAGATAAACTTGTTATTTTAATTCCCTATTTTCCTAAGATCCACCTTTTCTTCGTTAGTTTTTTATCCCACTCGTCGTCTACCATGGGTCCTATCCATTTCGATCTACAAAATTTAATTACCCCAGTTTACTCTAGAACGCTCTATTCCTTATTCTTATTCCGAAGAGTGTACTTTATGCGCGATTATCGCATTTTTCAACCACAAACAGCTATCGATGAGAATAATACATTATACCTTTTAAATCCCTCAAAGTAATTACTTATCGATTTATCACTGATAAATCTTTCCAATTCCATTTGGATTTTTCTTTCGTTAATCGTAGTCAATATCAGATTATCAGTGATTTGTATTCCCATCGTGTGATTTATTGAATGAAAAAGCCACTTTATTAAAAGTCCAATTTTATTTTCATTTCAACTGAAAAACTTTGTATGTGATCGTCAACAGCTCTCGATGATATTACTGTATCGTATCATTATAATCCTCAAACTGTCAATCACAGATCCAATATACCATAGATACCTTTAATAAAAGTAATTTAGTAGAGTTTTAATTGATCTTTTCCACGTATAAATATCATCATGAAAGATAGATAAAAAGAAAATCAATTACTTAACTGTTTAATTTCTCGATAAAACTATCATGATCGTACGAGTTGTTTCAATGTTGAAACGAAACGATATAGCCGTGATTTTTACTGCGTAGAAACGTTTCGAAAACAAGCAGTATATTTGCATAATAGCGTTTCGAACGATATTTCGGGATCATTGACACGATTGTCCTATACTTGGCAAAAATCGCCCAAATGTTCCTTTCGTTGCATTTATCGCAGTCGTCGGTAGTCATCGAAGATTTATCATACGCGTTTATCTCGCAAAAATTCGATCGATCGATAAGCGAAAAGTCCGCTGGGATATTTAGGACAGTATCTGGTAGATAAGGTTTCTTTTCCAAGTGCATCGGTGATTAGAACGAACGGTATCGCGGTAATCTTTGCTCTCGGAAGGAAAATCGTTTTCGCGAAGAACGTCGCGTTCGAATTCCACTCGTTGGTCGACTAATTTCCTTCGTTTGACGTTTCGTGCCAGGAAAACTTTTAATCCGCGACCCGGCCTGAAGAGGAATAGCCGAAAACGATGGCTCGGAGAAATCGCGCGAGTTTTCATAGTTTCGGTAACGGGAATTCCATCGACATTGCCAGTTCATTGCTAAGTAATTAGTTTTCGATGGAGTCGGCCTTTCAGACGGGCCGAGTCGGCCCGGGCGCTCTGATTTTTTCCTTACCACGACCTCTATTCCACGGGATCGTTTCTAATAGAAATTCTTTCAGCAATTATCCAACGAGAAGCGGATCAAAAGCTGAATTTACGAACGGCTAGACTGCTTAAGCCTTATGGAAACGTTCCAAAGAGGCGCGTCGTTTGATCTCTCAAAGTTTGTCCGTAGAATCATCTGTTTAAGCGAGATTGATACCTTGATTTCGATACTATACGGTGGACGATTCCAAATATTTTTAGGGTAACAGAAACACGTTTTCTCGAGTTGGCAACTTACGACGCCGAATAACCAGAAAATCTTTACGGGTCGAATGTTTCGTAATACCTACCAATATCGTCCCAGGACGCAGCGGTGTCTACTTATACGCCATATTTCGTGGATTGTTACGACGAAGCGAAAGAGTACGACGGCAGGCTGTGCAGTTGCCGACATAGGCCGCGGCTGCTGACTGCCGATTAACATATAAATCAAATCTCCGCTGGCGAACTGTCTCCCTCAACCCCCCGGTCGTTCTCCAACCGTCACGCTACAGGGTATCTCAAAAGTTACCGTGGTCCGAGATGCACGGCAGGCTCGAGCAGTGCTTTGTCTAATCATTCTTAGCTCGTCTCGCTGATCATGGAATTAAAGAAGCCTGGTACTTGCACATAGTTCTAACCTGATTCGATGGAACTATTGCATATAATTATAGTTTGTAAGTTGAGAAACTCTTGATCGTGTTGGGAGTCTCGAAAGTCTATAGATGGTAAAACTTTCGTCCTCGTTAAGAACTCGAAACACGTATCGATAGAAGCGAGAACTCGAAAGACTCGATATCTTGTTCGAATGCGTGGCGCGGTGGAAACCATCGGAGCTGTCAGGAACGAAGGACTATCGCGCCGAGTTTCGTACAACTTGACGCGCCAAGAACGAAAATCTTGGAAGATTTGTAAAAGTTGGTGCCTCGAACTACGATTTAGTTTACCACGGGCGTCGTCGAGCGATTTGATTTTTCGAAAGTACGCCGGGCATTCCGAAGGGCCAAGAATCGTCAGCCGTCAGTCGTCCTGTGCGCTTGGTACGTCCGAGAATCGAAACGACAGCTAATTTAAACCCTTCTCGAACATCGACAACTATCCGCGTCCTTTACGGCGTGGTAAACCACGTTCGTGCCAAGACTTTTTCGACGGTACGACTTTTCGAAGGGATTAAACGATCACTCAAAGTGATAGTTTATCTTTAGAACGTTACTTGTTTCGAATTCACTAAATAAACTTGATGAGGAGATTAAACGGTTGGTTTTTCGCCACGACTCGAGAACGAGTTTAGTATCGGCGCTCGATGACGCGTCGTGATCGTCGCAGGGCACGCGAGAGCAGGAGGATCGCGACGTCGGATGGCATCTGTAGAATTTTCCAATACCTCGAAGCGAGATCTCCTCGACAAAGGGATTGCCGGTGCAATTCGAACGGAAGGAAGGGAACGCTCTCGCTGGCGGTTCGTTTCGTTTTCGAGGCATGATGTGTGATCGAGGTGGGATCGAGCCTGGTCGTGGTAAGTCTGCCGTGAAAGGACTAACGAGTGTCTCCCATCCTGAGAGAATTCTTCGACCAGCCGGTCCGAGCCGCTACTTTCTCCGTCCGTTCCTTCCTCTTTCCGTTTTCATACTCCTTGTATCTGTCCCTTGCGTCCTCCGCTTCCTGTTTCTCCAACCCCTCGCAAAGCGTCTCGTTTTCTCGGTTGCTCGGTTCATCGTCCCTTCTCGCGCTCCGTTCTTCGTTATCTTTGATCCTCTGCTCCTTCCGACCTATTTTCATTTATCCAACAACTCGTTCCACTACTCGCCCATGTCCAAGGTTTCGAGCGTGATTACTGCCACGCCGCGCTCTATGCCATTTTCACGACCCCGACGACTGCAATTTATCGGTATCGCGAATCTTGATCCAGTCTTTACACGATGTTCCAGTAGTTACGCCGCAATCGGGCATTTAGCGATTCCATGGAACAAAAATTTGTTCCTATAGATATTCTATTGCACGCGTAGCCTATGGATTTTTTTTAACTCGCTTACGAATACAATTTTTTGTATATTTTCCATTTACTTTCGCCTGGAATGACACCGCGATCACTGGGACACTCTGTATAGTAGCCCATCTACGGGAAACTCCCTTGACGTATCCGTTCTTTCGTAAACACCGGCGCAGCTGCAGCCATGGGAAACATGAGACACACCGGAGATACATAATTGGCTTCCAGGATTGTGCCGAAGCCCTTGAAGGTGCGAGGATTACCATGGACCTGATTGCGCCAGAGCTTTGTGCCGCAATTTGGATTTTCCTCTTCCGTTGGGTACTCCTTGATTCTGCGAGGCTGCGCGATACTTTTCAAGCATACTTTCTTCCTTATTAAACTGTCCAATAAATTGAATAATCGATCGATAGATGAAATACAGATTCTATTTTTTTTTATTTAAAAATCTATCTTTTTTAATTATTCCGCTGTGAAAACCTCCGGGGACTGGACCACGTGTGTACTTATTTTGTTCCATTTTCAGTGTTTCGTAAAGCGCAGAGAATCGAGTCTACGTAAATTTCACCGTTCTCTTGAAATAAAAATCATTCTTTTCTCGTAGGTATTATTCGGTGGAAGGAACTCGCAGTTCGGTACGTGAATGCTCGAACCAGTGTAGACGTAGTAAATTTCGCGTACAGTGGCCGAGAGCAGCGGCGCGTTGTACTGGCCATGAATATTACACCTTAACCCTTGTTAATACTTTATTTTAGGCATTGTCCGCTGATGAGTGGCAATGAGCGTTGGTTGGCGTCGAGTCGGCGTAAAATTGCGAACGGGGGTTGGCGTAATGTCGACGTGGCTGGGTGAATGGAAGATAACTTCTACCCCGGAACGCAGACCGCGGCGCCTTCTAAATGACCGTCCAGGGGTAAAGGGAGCTAGGGTCGAGTTGTAATTATACCTGCATGCATCGTCCCTGGGTGCATTATAAATGACCGTGCATTATGAATGAACGGTCCGACGAATCTATTCTGCCGAAAGAATGGCCACCGTGTTTTCCCTAAATCATACACACACACGGGCGTCGTTTCGTTTTCGTTTTGCTATCGCGCTGACGTTGTCCCTCGAATTTGCGGCAACTGCGGAGATCGAGATGTTTACTTCGCCAACGACACATCATCGGCTGGACTCGTGAATTCGTAGGATCCGAGACATGTAAATACAATACCGTGGAATACGTCACGGCTGATTATAGACGCGTGCTATCTCAAATGTGTCGAATTCGACACAGACGATACTGGACTCATGGAATCCAATATAGATGATGTCGGATTCGTGTGATTCGATACAGGCTCGTGGAATCTGATAGATATGATACCGGACATGGGGCATGATAGAATCACAGAACTTGTGGAATCCGATATAGAAGGTACTGGACGTATGGGGCATGATACAGACGACATCAGATCTATGAAATTCGATATAGACGACATCGGAACCGCGGAATGCGATGCAGACGACACAGAACATACGGAATTCTATATAGGTGCGTTTGTATTTGGCATACTCGGTGATTTCAGAGCAGCGAAATCTTGTATTATACGAATAGTTCCGAACACACCAGATTCGAATCATATTTGAGGAATCGAATGGTCCCTCGAGTGCCTAGATCTTTACGAGATTTATGGATTCGATGTTTGTTCGTTTCACCGAGTACGTAACGATCTAAATCGCGATACGTAAACGAGAGAGGATTTCGCGCGGCTGATTTTATATTTCGCGTGGCAACGCGCGGCCGAATTCCTAGTGGTCCAAACTCCCTAAAATATCCGTCGTATATTCGCGTAATATCGCGTAATATTATTTGTAATAAAATTTAATTAACTTCACCGCTGCGACGACCATTAGCGTCACGGCTTCTCCATAATATACGAGGGTAAATTACATTTGATGTAGGACCGTGCGACGCCTGTTTCTGCCTACCGTAATATCCGAGAATTGGACACGGTGGCACCATCGACGATTAGCTCCGTGCCTCGTTAAAGCCAGTCGTGTCTCATATTTTTTCCAACTTTTCTGCTCGGGTTTAATTCCCAGCGAGAATCGCGGCCCGCATCGATTCTCACGGAACCCGGCGCGAGGATCGAAACGCACCACGCTCCAAACGTTTATTTCCCATGGTTGTCATTGTCGGCTGAAATTAATTGCTTTAAACTGTCAGCTCTCGTAAATACTGACAGGGAAAGAGAATTTAAAAAAAAATAAATCAACTACGAGAAAAGACAGGAAACAAATTTTCGACCATTCGAGCTACACCTGATACAATTTTCTAGCGAGTGTAAAAGGCAATTCGATGTTTAGGCAATCTAGAATATTTCGATGCCGTTTCACATTCCGTAATTTTTAATCGAAACGAAAATAATGGTACGATATCGAGGCCAGTGTGTGGAAAATCAGTTTCCTCCCCGAAACATACGTGCAAGAGATTTTTCGATACGTTGGAACAAAATCGGGTTTCTGATCTCCGACTCGATCGCAATTATATTTCGTTTCGACGCGTTGCTACAATGTCGGTGGGGTTTCTTCGTCCATGAAACAGACACGAGTAATCCGGGCTCGTAAGTGATTGGGAAACTTGACGGATAAGGATATTCAAGGTTCGCGCTTCGTAGGTCGGGTTCCGATCGGTCGACCGCTGTCATAGACATTCGCTGCAGTCAGCGTGTAACTTGCAGAGTGTAGATTGAAAGCAAAGGCCGGCGATGAGCGGTTCGCGATTCTAGGATTCGCTGGCTAGCTATCCGTCTGTTAACCAGCCAATTTCATTTCTACGTCGATAGATATTGAGAGTGGTGCATTAGCTCTTACCCGTGAATCCTGCTTATGCGAACGTTCGAGCATGTTAAGAGGATTGCGTCTCTCGTTCGATAATAAAATCTACTCGTTTCAAAGTACAGATTTCGATGGGAAATGTCAGAAGCCAGTTTTCTTGCTGCAGCATTTCTAAGGGAAGCAACGAAAGCTTTCTACCGGGCTACTGGTGTTTCGCGCGTTAGTTGTTACGCGTTTCTAGTGCCTTAAATGCTCAAACACTTTTTTGTCGATGCTTTAAAGAAACGACCGATTTTCCCAAAGATTCTTCCAAGGCCAAGAGGAACCCTATCATCCCGAATGTCGATCAATAATTACGTAAATGTTAGGTAAACGAGTTGGTCATGGTCGTGAAGTTTCGTTTCGTTTCGTTTGTCAGGGTAGGTCATGGTTAATTGGAATCGGCAAGGATCTCGTCCCATAGAACGAACCGAGCACGCTCGGCGTTCAAGCGGTAATTTATTTCGTTTCCCCGGCCGTGCGGAACGAAGGGCGTACTTTGCTTCAATGGGACCATCTCGATAATGTTTCACTGGCGTATTCTATTCGAAAGTTAGCTCTCCGGGCTCGGAAATGCTATTTAATTAACAGATTCGGTGGAACAATACGCGCTGACCTCCCGAATGCGCGTACATTAGATGACTGCTAGCAGTTAAATTAGGTCAGCCAGTTTACGAAATAATTTTAATCCTCGGTAACTGACGTAACGCTTCGACGTTTCTTAAATACTATATTAAATATTTTATACGTATATAAACGTTGAATAATTCAAGCACCTACCCAGCTCCATCGAAAGATATTATATAAAATGTGTCCGTACTGGTCGAAATTTTAAGATCGTATCGAACGTAACTCTATTTAACTTATGTTCTACGTGTGAAATTTTTATGCAATTTTTATGCACCAATCGCGTTTCGCGCTACAAGTATCGAGGAACATAAAATATTCAAAACCACCTCGAGCGACAAAACGATTACCTTGGACGATGAAGAACGTTTGGCGCGTGCGTAATACGGCACTTCGGTCCCCGAAACAGCGACCGATTTAAATCAGTCTTTTTCGAAAATTTTCTCGCGTACCGAACATCCGTTCTCATGAGCACAGTAATCTCTTAAGTTTCGTTATGCTGGTACACGGTAACGCGAACTTTACCGTAATCCGTTGTTAGTTAATCTGCGCATCGTGACTTATGCTCTTTGACAAGTGGAATTCGGAGACAAACGCCGCGGTAGAAGCTCCTTAAACAGTACAAATTGCATCGAATTTCCCGCGTTTCTATGCGTTGATATTTTAAAAGCTTTCAAATCGATATTTACGAATAATGGAAACGAACAAGAGCTCCGAACATTATTCATAAGTAAGCGAGTCCCCATAAAAATATAAATCTTTTTCAAAATATTTTTACTCCATCATCCAAAAAAGTTCTACTCGTTACGTAGAAAGGTTGTAAATTATATATTCCAGCTGATTTTCGAACGTTAAAGCGACGCGACGTTGGAACTTTGATCGAAACGGTCGGAAAATTATGCGGGTACGCGTTTCAATTCCCCGGTGTTTTGGCAATCAGGAGTAAAAAATGGATTTCACTTGCACGAGTTATTAAAAATATTACACACGGGGTACACGGGGAAGAAAAAAACGAGAATTTCCTTTGCGGCGTATACATCACAGCGGCTACGTGGTCTCGTTTAAGTGCTACTGCTACTGAATAATGAACGTCGCAAAACGTCCGAAATTCCGGAAGCTTGGCGTACACTATTTCCGCCAAGGGAGCAACAATTTCGTGATGGTTTTATATACCACCACTGCTGCCCGTACCCTGCATCTACGTACAACTTTTTTCACGTGCACGCCACGCGTTGAAAAGTACATCGGTCCATTCGCGACGACACGTACAACTTACGTGACAGACACCGTCGCGTCGCGGCGCGGCGTCCTGTCCATCTCATTCATCGTTTTCTATGAATATATCCCATCGTTTGGCGAGGAATAATTTTTACATTTTCATAAACATTAATCACCAAACTGAAACACCATCTGTTTTGATTTTTGCTTTAGACTTAAATAAAAGTAATTGCAGTTTGAAAAGTAAAATGGAATTATTTGATTCGGTAGTTGTTAACGTTTAAAGTTAATATTCCGTAGGGGGAATGTCGTTTCCAGCGAATTTTGAATTTAACATTTTTCCGGGTTCTACAATCGTAAGAAATTGAGGTGTGCAACGGAGGAACGGGGAATATAAAAGAAAAAGGATGCAAGAAAGGGGAATGTTTCGGTCCGATAGCGTTCGCTCACGGCGAATATTTCTTACAAGGGATGATCTCCAACCCGGCAACACAAAAAATTCTTATATTTTTTTCGATATATAAAATTCTTTGTGCTGTAGAAATTTGTTCCAAAATATTAATAAGAAATGACAATCGTCAAGAGCTTCGCTAATGTCATCTGTTAGAAATACTAAGAACTTCCTGAACAAATTAATAGTTTTGTATCGATACTCAAAAGATAGGTAGATAGATAGAAAAAGAAAGAAATAGATATTCTGTTAAAAGAAGAAATGGATATTCTCTATGGGAAATTGCAGACAATTGGAAGTTTCGAAATCGTGTGTTGATTATTTCATAAAGAATTTTTGGGTTACAGGAAGTTGAAAATACCTGGAAGGTCTTGAAAACAACCGAGGTGGATAGAAGAGACATAGCACTCCACTAAATTACCGTAGAAACGAATAAAATATAGAAACGAAACAATTTTAGTGGTAACGGTGAAACAACGACTTGCAGAGCACGGCATTCATGGTTGCGTGGCAGTTAAAAACCCATTATAGAGAAAACAAATACGGTAAAACGGCTTCAATGGACTAAGTACTAGAAAAATTAGGCATTGTAAGACTGAGAAAAAATGTTTTCGATCAACGAGTCTATGTTTGAAGTTAATGATAAATGCGTGCTGTCTATCGCAATATAGCGTTGTTTTAACAATAATAAGTCACAAAATTAAAAGAAGATAGTCACGATTTTAAAATAATCAGACGACCGCTTTAATTTTTCGATTTAAATTTGTGATATACATATATTTGTTAACACAATTGTGTCTAAACGGTTGAATAGGCTCTTTTTTATAATCCGACTGAAACTTCCAAGTCTATTCATCCGAAAGTCGTAAACTGAAAGCAACGTTTAGTAACAAAGCGGCTCGTTTGCCGTGCGTGTGGTAAAAGGTCCGCATGACAGTTTGCAATATCTACCGGGAATGTTTACTGGCTTATAAACACTCTGTTGTGTCGTAAACGCATTGCGCTGCATTTTTTTGCAAGCTCTGCGTGTTTATAAATTAGCTTCAGTTTTTTTTATTACTTTCATCCGACTTCTTTTTACGTTCTCCGCTTAGCCACCGCAATAGTTTCCCCCCGCTGCAAACTTTGCAGTAATGATATAACACAGTTTTAGATAAGACACGTTCCCCAGGAATATTTTATTTTAAAAGACTTGGCATGAATAACGCCGGTATACGGTCAAGAGAATCTTATACAGATCTTGTATTTTATCACCAACTGTAACAATAATTTGTAATATTAATATATGAAACTGCTTGATCACCAATTCTTCATAAGTATGGCAATAAAACATGTATTACTTTTATACTTTTAATAATTTATCATTTACTTATAAATATACAAACAATTTTAGTCCGGAGAATCATTTAGAATCATTCAACACTCGCTTTTCGGTATGCACTTGTATAAATAAATTATTATAAATAAATTTTCGAAGAAATACGAATGAAACGAGGGAATAAATTATTTGAGAGATCGTTTCTAATTTCTCTGAATAGCTGAAACTTGTTTGGATATGTAACGTCAAAGTAAATGTGAAAATAAACATAGAAGACTGCATATATTATATTAGTTGGTAGAGTCATCGGATAGGGGATGAAATGCCTTTTAAAACGAGCGTTCGAACAAGTCGATGGCTCAATTAGTTCCAGAGATATAGCGATTTTTGTTTCGAGTCGACCGCGTGGCCAGTTAGGAAGCGTGAAGTCAATGGGCGCGTGTCAATAGTAAACAGTGCGTAGTAAATTCTTGGAAATACTACGGCCGGAAACTAGGTCACGGCAGTCACGTTCGTGGGGTAGGTCAGCACGATGCACGTGCAACAAAGAGGTCCGGCGCGGCGCGTCAGACGGAGACAGCGATAGTCCAATTAAAAAAATTACCTTTTACATAACTTACGATATCTCGAAAACGGGAAGCCGGATCGCCAAACACCAAAAGCCATTTTAAAGAGGAAGCTTTACCGCTTCCAACGATGCCTCGTTTATAAATGAAACACTAGTAGTTTTCAAACTGCACGCGCCTAAACTTTTAGTATTTTTAATACGCGTTTATAGGCTTTCGTACGTCGGGGACAGAGAGATCTCTTTACATAAATTACGATATCTCGAAAACGGAAATTCCGATCGACAAAAACCAAAAGCCATTTTAAAGGGAAAGCTTTGCCGCTTCTAATGGTGGGTCAATAATTAATAAAACACTGGTAGTTTCGGAACTGCACGCGTCTAAAGTTTTAGTATCTTTAATACGCGTTGTTAGACTGTTTTAAGACAATAGAAACTAAAGATTCTCTTTTTTAGTCTTTGCTATTGATATATTTCATAGAAGTGAATATTGTAAAATTCATTGTACGTGTACTGTAAGAAAAGTCGTCAAGTTAAATGGCGCTAAAATATAATAATATTGCGTGCTAGAGATTCTAAACGAAATTTAAAAAACGGTCGTTTAACCGGTCGCGGTAGGTTTAATGTTAAAAGCATGTACCGCGATCGTTTCGACGAGTAAACAATTACTGCGGTTACGGTAAAACATTTGCTCCCTCATAAACAAACATAGCAATCCAATTTGTAGGAAACGCATTCAGATCGCGCTGATAGGATGAGTTGGTCGTCGATTGGAACCAGATATTGCGTTAACGCCGACAACTATTAACTATTCGACGAAAGTTGCGTAATATTACTTAAATATTCAGGCGCATTATGCCGATGGGTGAATTATTAATAAACCCATTTGATCGGGATTTCTGTCAATCCTACTTTACCTTTTCTTTCTCTTTTGGCAATTGTTATAATGCGCACTTGCCGTTTATACAATAGAACAATGGGTTAGCGAACATTTAATTGTGAACTTTGCTGGCGCAAGCGAGATATTACGCAGTGTTTGCGAACGAAAACGTTTTAAACTTTGATCGCGTGTAATATTCGTTCTCTGAATAATGTTCTAAATAGAATAGCTTCACTCAACTTCCAAGAGGATTGTTCGTCGCAGCTGCAATTTCTTTGTAACTGGAATGTTGCAATTTCTATTTCTATATTTGCCCTATCGTGAGGTTTACATAATACATATTTGTTCCGAGTTGGTCTCGTATCATAATTAACACTTTGAATTATCAGAACCGAGATACGCGTTACGATAATGCTGTCTTGGAACGCGTCCGATCCCCCTGCGAAATAACTTTGGCACGATCTTGTACATATGTTTGTACATAAATTCGAACCGTGTAGGTGATCGAGCGAGCTTGACACGTGCTGCGTGTCACGCGTGTCGCTGGTACTGCACAGCTAGGAGGCATTCGATGCAGCCTAGCTGCATTGTACGCAACGCGATCGGCGCGACGAGCAATGTGCCAGTATGTATTTTTTATTGGATCTACGAGTACAGGCCCTACAGCCTAGTTTAACGTGCACGGACACCCTGGCTGAAGTATGTTCTCCCAGAAATTAGTCCTTTACATTTGCTGCAGGCGAACATGGTACTACTGCCGCGAATAACTCTTGTTCAACCTGCTCGAGAATATACATATAGCAATTGGGCCAATAATCAATGATCAATGACACTTTAGAGATTATTTGCATCGTTTATTAGCAAAACTGTTTTTACAAAAATTCAAAGAGTTTCTCAGGACAGAGTTGAGGCTCTGGAATTCCCGTTCGAGGCGATTAGAAGGTCGAGCGCAAGGAAAGAAATAATTGGACAAAAGCAGGGATTATTGGTAAAGAGCAAGAAAGGGTTGAAGAAGAGTAGACAAGTGGCGGGGGCGATGTGTGTGCCTCTGGCGTTTCACGTCGTCAGGAAAGTTTCGTCTTTGCCTTAACGTCGCGGCATTGCGCGATGCATTATGCAGGGTGGCAAGAAAAGGAGAGACGGGTAAGTGTTCGTCTAGCGTAACCCTGTCCTCTTCCAAGCAATCGCTGAACCGAACCGTGCGTCGCGTCGTCTCCTTTCCACGGAGAAAGTTGTTTCGCCGCTCCGTGCTCGGAATCGACGGAGGTATGCATAATGATTCCAAGTGTCGGGGACCCGAGATCAAACAGGAATCCTTGATTTTCAACTTGCCGAATCTTCGAGACAGGCTATATTTGACTCTTCGTCTTCGTCGGAATTAATCAGTCCGCGACTCTTGCGAAGAATTACTAATTATGACGTTACCGGGTTATTAATGCTTGCATTGGCCCCTTCCTCCGTCGCTGTTTAGTTTTAGTTTAGGTCTAGTCGCTGGTTCACTGAGACTCTAACCAAATGGGAAAGAGTCGAGAGAGAACGTCCTTGTACGCGATAGAACCGTAAGGGGTAGGTTAACATGCTTCTGATTTAATTCGTTTTTACAAAGTCTGTAAACTGTACGAAACAGCTACTTTTCTATCAAGTTTAAGTCCAGTAGAACAAAGCACTATTGTGTTTCGCGTATTGCGTGTAACCTAAACTATATGCAGGTTTTCATTCGATCCAACAAACACACCCGCAGCATTCTCACAAACGCGTTACCTTCGTTTCTGTCGCAGCAATATTGTCGTTGCTTTAATTCCGAAGCATCGAATCGCGTTTTCACAGAATTAATCGCGGGAATGTTTACTCGGGGAAACGCTGCTACATCCAACAACGTTTTTTTTCTCTTTGTTGACTCGTACGAAAAATGGTTAGCGGTATGAAACATTTTTTGCTTATTATTATACTCGCGGAGAAATGTCAGGAACTGTTTTAAAAATTTCTCATCGATAATTCACTAATCGATAAATTAACAAACGAATCGATAAATTAATGTCTCCTTTTGTATTATCTTATTTTCGATATTATAAGTTATTATTGTACCAAGTCTCAGCGTATTTTTCATTTTCTCTAGTTAGAACTTGATGGTAACGCGTACATGTTAGTTTTCCTTTTTTCCAGGAATATCTCGAAACAGTTTCTATGCAAAAACGAACCGCGTCATGTTAATTTCGAATTCCTGTTGTACGCTTTGAAGATCGTGTTGTCTAGAGGGTGGAGTACGCGCCACCCCACCAGCCAAGGTAATCTACTTGGCGAAAGTTCCATCGGGCTCAGGTTAAGTCGGAGTAAGACTCGGTGTTACCACGGTTGATGAATCCGAACTACCTGGGGAGTAGGGTTAACGAAAGGCACTGCGTTCTCCACCACGATAGCCAATCCTCGCACTTGCTGCTTTTCGATTGGTTCGATCGTAACAGACTCCTCGTTATTGTTACTCCGATAGGAATGATTTCCAAATATTAGCTCATCCCACGCGTAATGTAATTTTCCGATACTGATCGTAGACGATGAAATTGTTGCTGGCTATGGATACCTGTGGAGACCCGTGCCTGGTGGGGATGGTACATTTACCGAATAACGCCCAACTAAACGGAGTGCAGAGTTAGTTGAAAGCGACCCGGCAACGAGAACAGGTAGACCGGAAATCGGTATCGCCTAGAGTAATATGTTGATTCTTGTATTTGCGGACGATCCACGAGAGAATGTCGTACGTACAATCTTTTCTTGCACACGAAACTAGCAAGAATTTCGATCCTACGTTCCGTCGTATTTATACAATATTATGGAAGTCATAGACGAAACAAATTGTACGCGTGTACTTGGGAACAAGTAAGTTGGAGCTGTTGTCGGACCCCGAGTAAACTTTAACAGAATGCAAAGTTTGAAAGGTACGCACCGCAAGATTCGAAGCAAACCCGGGACAAGTTTATCAATTTACTGTGTAATTATTAATACGGTTAACGTGGTCGCAACTACCTTTTGTTATTAAGCACATCGGAGATTGCCTCGTGGATCGTTCCGTCGTTGATTTTCGTAAAATCAAGATTCCTATCAACTCCTAACGGTACAAGTTTCTGGACTCCTTACGTTTCATCGAGCATACCAGGCTCTCAGACTCGTGGTACGTTTCCCAAATTTCTCAGTGCGCGAACGAAACAGAATCGTTGCGTCAAAAGATAATTTGAGGTTCGATCCGAAAGCCAAGGTCAGTTTCAAAGTTTTCGTACGGTATTTTTGGCTATCGTAAAATATAGAATAAAATGACGCGCGAAAGCCTCGAGGGTAGATTTCTCGACGGCCCGTGTAGATCGTAAATTCGCGAACGCATAAATCTCTCGACCCGACGTGCATTTAAAGGCGCAACGTTTGCCAGGCAAGCGCAAGTTTCCTCCGTTCCGGTCGTTCCTCTGTCTCTTATTTCCGTATCAGCCGAAGACGCCATGCATTTTCATAAATTACGCATTAGTTCCGGTCGGCCCCCGTGCCTCGTTCCGGCGTCATGATTTGAAAAGTTGCGAGTCCCGACGCGTTATTTATGCAAGCGAACCGGAGACCCGAAGTCGCCGAACTTGGTTCGACAAAGTCGTATCGCATTTGTTTGCCAATTACGTTTGTCGAGCATCGGTGCTACGTTCGACGGAGATTAAATCCAGCGCCGGCGACAAAAGTCGAACTTTGCTGACGACTGCGTGGCGAGCAATCCACCCCCATCCTTCCCCGTCTCTATCGTTAATACGATATCCGGAATATCGATTTCTATAGAAAATATCTGACAATTATTTTTCACGGGGAAAGAAAGAGCGCTCGTATCGGGCGTTTTTTCGAAAACGTTGGAGAAAGCGTGTATCGTATTTGGAATATGTACCAGTTTGTTTAAGAGGAATACAAAATTACAGTATCGAAATGTCTTGATGCACGTTGATCGAACGCAAATTGGATTTTATTGATAGAATTTAGATGGCACCGAGTTCCGAAAAGTTATTTCGACCGAACGAGACCTTTAATTAAGCACTTTTCGTTTGGGTCTTTGGAATTAAATTACCGGTACGTTTAAAGGGATAATGAAATGGAAATTTCAAGCGTTTCGTTTTGAAAGGAGCGCTTTAGCCATCCGAAGAGAAAAAGTTATCGAGAAATAGAACCGAACCGAATAGAATAGAATTCGTGATGCGAACGAAACAGCTATCTCGCGATGAATTGCAGCTATGACGATGACTGAATATTGTATGGACCAGCCAAAGTAGAAAGCGATGTAACGATGAATAGGATATATTGCAGAGATGATAGAGATGTATTGTAACTTGAGACCTGTCCAACAAACTTGTTTGGAAACAACGATAAATGTCAGTTGCTGTTGGCCTGCATTCCGAGCGTGGGTATTTTGTTTCGCGTTTTGTTGTTTCTATTTATTCTGGATTTGGTACAACCTGTATGTGTAAACGTACAGTCTAGGATTATTGTTGCGATACAAGAAATTCAGAACTCTTGTTTCCTAAGACGAAACTACCGATGTGCAAAACAAGACGTCAACAAGACGTAAATGCTTCAATTGCAACAGTATGCACCAGTAGGATAAAAAAAGAGTTATAACCTGATTGTCGAAACGTCGATTACTTTTCAAGGTGAGCACAATGGGAACGCAACTCGGTCGTTCCAGGAAAAACTCGACTTTCTGTGGAAAATTTTCGATTCTGAAACAATACTTGATACTGCGTGCGTCGTTGCTTTCATACCTATTTATTTCTGCGCTACATTCAGTTTGTTAAATGTCGCTGCGAACCGTCTCTACGTACGTAAAAAGTTCTCGCTATCATTGAGAGGATATTGGAACTTTTCTGGAACGAACTCCCGCGACGATGCTCGAAATATAAAAATAAGGTTAATATAAACATGCTTTAAAACACAAAAGAAAGTAAGTTTTGTAAACAAACACATTTCGAAACGAATGTGTGTAAACGTTGACAGTATTTCAAGGAAAAGCAAATAAAACTGTCCTAGTTATTAGCCCCGTGCTCTGAAATAGAATGGCAGAATAAACAGAAACGAGAGAAGATACTCTTCTTTTTTTTTATTATAAAAAAATATGAATCGTGGTAATTGAAAGTACGCGTGGAAAATAGAAAAGGGGAGAGCTAACCGTGAAGATAAATACGCGAGAGTTATTTTTCGAATTTTATCCACGCTTACCGTACTCGAGACAGGAATTAACGCGACGAAGGGTTAATTTGCCGATTAATCAAAGATCGGGAAAATGGGTAACCGGAAGCCACGGCCAGTCGTGACACGGATGGAATCCGACTTGAATCGGCCAGAGGAAAATCTCGGGTCACTGGTGACGCATGTCCCGACAAATATTCACCGGCGAGTTCGCTGGTCTTGCGGTCTCTTTTTCCTCGAAGCTGTTCGCGTGGCTGGGTACATTCGTCACGGACGAGTCTCGCCCGGTGTTACGGTGCAACGCAAAACTTTCAAGTAATATTAAACACCTGTCAAACTGCGAGCCGGAGGGGGACGGGCGACGGGCGGCGTGGGTGGTTAGGTCGAGTCGCGGATAGGGCGATAGAGCGACGTACGAGGTTCGCGGTGGCCCTGTGCGAAATGGAGTTACGAGCGCTTTTCGGGATATTATGTTTGAGTTGGCCCCCACCCCCCCCCCTCCCCCCGTAATATACGCCAGCGCCACGAGTCCGAGCTACGCTGCTTTCGAGACTGGCGGTTAATTGTACCGAACTGGAAAAAAGTGTAATCCCTCGGAATTCAGTTGCAAAAAACCGCTGTCGGATACACCGTGAAAATAAGTAGAACCGTAGAAACGTTTTCTACTTTACTCGCATTGCTAAAAACTAACGAGGACAGTGTTACCTCGGGCCAAGTTGGAATCCATAATTAATTTGTTCGGATTAAGAAAACGAGACAGTGCAAAGCATTGTCAGTCATCGGAGGTGAATCTCAATTTTTTAATTTGATCTTTGACGATACTTTGTGATACGATAGAAAGAGAATAGCGAGGACAGTCGAATGAATCTATTGTTTATGTTTGCGCGAGGAGGAAACGTAGGGTCGATCTCTTTCGAGTAAATGAATTATGTCACCGTCCGTGACGGAGCCCTGGCCAAAGAAGCCGATACGACTCGACGGAACATTTCCCTCGACAGAAGAACGCGGATCCGAAGGAAACGAACTTGAGTCTGTAAAGCCGGAAGCCGATTAATTGAAGTATTTTAATTATTTCGTAGCGGGGGCCGAAGTTTTGAACAAGTCTGAGCTTTAGTGAACTCCGCGTTGATGTTTCAAAGCGGACCGGTGTAAAAGGATTAAGCCGGTAATTTAAGCAATATGAACTTTCGCAGTTAATGAGAACTGCAAGGGCAGCAATAAATAGCAACTTGGTAAACAGGCTCGCGTGTGTATCGTGAAAGAAATCTATTTAAACGAGGATCTTTTGTCAGGTAACTGTGTTTAACTGTTACAGGGACGCGATCCACCGGGCACAGGATTTACGATCGCGAGTTGTCTTTGTTCCTCGTGTGAGTCGCACTTACGAGCTTCGGGAAATCGATTTAAATGGGATACCTAATGGGCTTTGGCTTTATCGAAGGGATTGGTAATGAGACGAGTTGAAAGTGCAGTTTGAAAGGGGCTTTTCCGAACATTTTAATCGCGGACAAGTGTGCAATTTCTACGTTAGTTTGATAGATACTAACTTAAAGTCTAATCGAAAGAATTTACGGCGAGAAAGGTCAAGGGGAATAGGTCAGACGCGCCAGCCAAATTCTATTAAATCGCACGCGTATCGGGCACAATTTAAAATTGAATCATCTTGGCAACAAAGTACTCTAAGAAACAATTTTATATTAAATTCGTTACTTATTCCGCCACATAAAATATAAAATCACGAATAAATTTAACAACAGGTTTTAAATGCATCTATTTCGAACATTATTTTTAGAAAGAAAGATTTCGTTGACGGACGCGACGTTTCGATTGGCACAGGAAACAGCCGTTCTGCGAATAAAGGATCCGGGTTCAATTTCCGGGACAGCAATCCGATCGGCTGATTGTTTTCCTCTCTACAGTATAAAATTGATCGTACAGGGACATAGTATACTATACCGGTCATGATTTTAAGATTACGATTTCGCGTAAAACCGGACGAGTCGACGACTTGCGTCCTATCGATCGATTAAAACAACGACGCTTTTTTAAAGAAGAATTAACGATCGAGAGGTGGTTTTAAATATACAATTGTGAGGATATTACGTTACTTTCTTTGAGAACTATAAAACAGCGATCGACAGGGGGACAGACTTAACGATCTCTGACGATCGGTTATTTAACACGCACTTGATAACGGAACGAAAATCGTTGTTCATGACGGAGGGAGCGATCCGTAGGACCGCGAACGATAATTCTGGTCGTGTCACGCGAATCGAAGCAGTCACGCTTACGCGTTGCATCAAATCAGGCCGATGTAAGCTCAGCTTTCTCGGGGTAACACGTCGTAGAACGTACCGCAATTTATCTCTGCCACCTATGTCGTCCAGGTCCGGTGATTCAAGCACGGTACGACCGTTTGTAGCTTCGATTCCGTCATTAAGGCAGCACTCATGGTTTATTCAGATGACCACATTGGAGAGGACCAAACCCGTAGCTACCGGCGGGCTTACGCGGTTCTCTAGAGTCACTTGCTCATTCAGTTGATTACGCCGACCCATGAGTATAGCTTCCCTTACGGCTCGAACGCCCTAATCCTACCATTGCCAAAGGCGAAATGCCCTTAAGGTGTTTGCTCTAGTCTCCCGTGCCACTTGGGACGCTCGGGGCTTGTCAGTTATCCCTATCGATCACGCTCGGTTAATAGAAAAAATATTCTCTGTCCGCATGAAACTGCTATTCCCCGTTACTTTAATCCTTCAACCTTGTACGTTCGTGTTAAATTTTCAATTTTTGCGCTAGGAAGCAAGAGAAGAATGTTTAAAACTCTTTTTATCATTGAATTTTGCATTTTTTTAGACTCGAATCTGTTTATCTCGTCATATATTCGCAAACTCTTTATCGAATGATTTTCAATGGGAAGAAAATCGAACTCGAACTCGGATACTCGAATATGGAACGAAATACGGGCCGTTAAACGAAGCGTTTTTGTTTCAGAATTCAAACGGCGCGGCATAGCGGGAGCTTATGAATCATTCTCGTCCGGGGAGATGGAAAACGCGCCTTCTCGGATTCATCACGCAATCAATGCCACACCGAATCAGTATCTTGGTGATGGTGATCTCCGAGGTATGACGTTCCGCGATCAGGAATAACTTTTATCGTCGCGGCAGACGTTTGAATATTCAGGGACAGATCTGTTCGGTTCATCTGTCCATCTGAATATTCAATGACTTTGCTCGTTCGTTTGCTCGTTCGCATAGTCTTGCACCCCGCGTTTCCACGCCGTTCCAATCAAATCTTTCCAGCTATTTCTATCCGTCCCCTCGTTCACAAAGGTTTCTCTTTAGCCACAATGTTGCCAGAAAATCGACTTGCAACTACGTGCCTTTCTTTCGTTTCAAGATATCGAATATAGAATTTCATTTCAAAATAAGAAACGACAAATTACCATAAGATAAATAAAAGATGTAGGAAACTAGCGCAACGTAGCAATACGGTGATTAAAAAAGAAAGGATCGAGGATCAGACATCGTCCGTGATTAAATATAAGCTTTCATCGTGCTTGTTCGAGATATTAAGATTAAGAGAACGAGACAAGTGCTCGGAGAAATGAAATTTCTCCGCGCGTCTTGATTGCGATCCTCAGTCATGAAACGACGATCGGCTTTTTACATGCAACTAAATTTCACCGGTGGCACGCCAACTGGAAATGCCAAATTAAAATTTTGAGGTTGTGTTTGTGTCCGATAGCCAGCGGCTGCCGCAATTTCACGCATGGCGAGGCAAGTTCGACGCACGGCCACGGAATCGTTGCCAGCAAATTAATACTATCCCTGTGTTATCAAAGCCACCGCGTTTTCAGCGTGAACACTCCTGAATGACAATCTTCGAGAATTCAGGGACGACTATTGCACGATAATAATTAATTGTATCCACTATTTTTACGTAATTGATACACGATTTATACGACTTTTGTGTAAAGGGTACGAACCAATGAAACTGACACTTTCGATTTTAATTCAAATCGGAGTAATGGAAACTCTGTTGTAATTCGTGGTAAATTAATTATCTTTTAATGGATTTTTCACTTTCGATCGGATAGATAAAATTGGTATTCGTTAATGGTAGTTGAAAATTTGCGCGTCTGTCCGTTTGTATTGGCCGTGGTGGATTTAGCGTTGAAATGCCTGATAATTTTTTCTGCTAGCCGTACGCGACACGTCCTGAACATTCGTGTCTGCTTATGTGCGAAGTATGCGTTTCGCGACAGCGTGACAAGCGAAAGCTGTCCAACGAAAGAGTGCCAGGAAAGAGAGCTCGAACGAGCTAGGTATCGATAACTCGGTAATGCTCGGTACGTTCCATACCAAAACACCCGCTCCTGATTCTGTCTTCACGAGTGATCGTCCCCGTTCCTCTGACGGTCCGAAGCGACCAGATGTGCCCATATTGTGTCTGGAATGACGAGAGTAACGTTGACACCCGATGCAAAATCGTGGCCGTCGCTCGTCTCGCGTCCGCGATATTAAGAGCGAAACACGTCACTCAACCAGATCGAATTAGGGTTCGCTGGACGTCCGCGATACCGTGGCCCATTATTAATCTCCGGACGACGAACCGACCGCTGATGATCGCCGGGGACTGGGGACTTGGCACGTGGTTCGCAGCCGGGTGCTGATGCTTTATGGTGTAGTGATTCGTACGCGACAATTTATTGGCAACGAGGAGACGTTCGCGCGTCGGGAACGCCGCGAAAAATAAATGAGAGTTTAAAACGCGGAGCGCGAACGAAACGTCCCCTGTCATCGGGTGACATTTATGGACGGGAAACAATGAGCGGCGCAAAAAAAGTACGGCTGTTCCGCGAGACCGCGTACCACATCGCGTCGCAAACGCGTCGCAAACGCGGACCAAAGCAGTCGTACGCGCGAAACGTTGCACCGATTCCGGCCTGTTTGTTGCCGAATCGAACGAAATGCGTTTACCCCCCTTTTTCCCTCGACTATATTTCCGACCGAACGTTTCGCCGAATTTTTTATATCAACCCTTTCCGAAATTGCCACTTCACTGTTCCCAAACAGTTAAATCTAAACGTGAAAATTATTCAAAGAGCCAAGATTATTGTGTTTCGCTCGTTTCGATAGTTGGTTAAAATTGAACGTCGTGTATGTTGTCGCTTTAATCGACGATGGTTACGAACAATTTAATCTTCTAATATACGCAGTTGGAAAACATGGGTAGGTGGGTAAGTATAGTCTTGTTTCTACCCAGTAGCTTAATCTAACTAAGCTTCATCGATGTCTCGTTCGCCAGGCAGTCGGTAATCTGGGCTTATGCAGATAAGAGGATCAGGAGAGATTAATTACTCATTCGGTTCTCAGTTGGGCCCATTGACTTAAGGCTCGCTTCTCCGCCTTTGATCGGATCGGATGTGGGTTAAGGAATACTGGAAAAAGTTGTCCCTATTTCCTTTGTTGATTAGCGGCGAGCGGGCAACGATTAAGGAATCTTTCTATCGTTCCTACAAAATCAATTGGTCACCTAATTATCTATTTGCGTTTAAGTCTGTTAGAAAAATTCTTTCAAACTATAATCTTATTTCGAGACTTGAATCGTTCCGAGTGAAATTTGTTGGAAAATGGGAAAAACCGACTTTCCAACTTGAAAAATCAACAAGATCTTTTATAACGCCAGGTAGCTATTTGTGGCACAGGGACACTAACTCTTATCGTTTAATGGTAGACTGCGTCTACGCGACGCATTCGTGGCTTTGCTCCAGAATGTAACGGCAAGTTTCTTCTTGAGAATGGCACCAACATGTGTATTTGGCTCTAATAGTTGACATTAACGAATTCAAGCGTGTAGAAACATCCAACTGCGAATTACCTCTTCTGTTAACCTAACTTTAGTGTTGCCGTCACGTGAACGGTTTCCGCTGCAGTCGACAATGAACAGTGCCGTTTTTGAGGAAGTCACAATTTTTCACGGACTGCCGTGACGGCAATTGATGTATCGCCACCAGGACTTAAGACAGTCACTAGGGCAAAGACTTAGAAGAGGAATGGGTAATAAATAAACCCAGGGATTGTGCAACGTCCTGCAGACCTTGATTTGCACAATGAAACAAACCAGTCTGTGGGCGTTGCACGATCCAAAAACTGTCCAAAATTCGGATTGGGCAGGACAAGGCCCAATCCAAATATCGACGCCTCTAAGAAGGCGCTAAGAGGGAGAATCGGAGGCTTCCTCTAGAACTTTGGACAAAAATCAGAATTGCTTAGATTCTCGAATCAGTTGTACTCTCCTCGAATTACTTGGACGTTCAGGAGAATTACTTGTATTCTAAAAGAACTTGGACATTTTCTTGTCTTTCTTAAACTTGAATATTGTTGTTGTTATTGTTTAAATACATTGTTGTTTTTGTGGATCAAGAAATTGATTTGCTACATAATTAACTCCCCGAACCAACTACGGAGTTAACATTTAGAAAATATAACACAACTCTACTCTAGTTTTACTGTACACGCGTCCAAGCTTTAAATAAATTCCAACAACATTCGCTAATTCATCGTAAAGAGATTATGACAAGGAGAGGCGAAGACACATCGACGACGCGTAGGTGAGAAAAGCGCGGTTTGAACCTTTAACTTTTTGAAAAATCGAGCACAAGGCTATCGGATGTAGGGTAAGCAAGAGAAACGAGGAAACTCGTACATTGGACCGGCGATTAGAGGGGACTTTAAAAGCTTTGGGCGGCGCAATAAGTCACCGTGCTGGCGGAAAAAAGCGCGGATCCTTTTTTTTTTTGGCCAATAAAGCGTGGTGCGCGTGACCGGTGTCCCGAGGAACTCGGGTTAGGTATATTTTTACCCCTATCTGGTGATTGCGGTGCAAGAAACATTTTACAATTTGTCCTCTGTCAAGCACGCGATTCTCTTAATCCTGAACGATAAAAAAAGAGTGGCAAATGGTCGAGCGGAATATCTGTGTCAAATCTAACAACAATAACACTTTCATCCATCGACCCTATTAATATTTAGGCACGTTAAATACCAGAGGAGAGCTCCTCTATTCCTAGATTGTTAAAAATTTGCTTTTTTTATTGACATTTGCGCCTTACTTTTGGAACAATCTTCTCCTACGCAAATAGACATATTAGACGAAAATTAATAAAGCTGTGGGATGCCAAATTTTTTTTTTCTACGCCTCGAGATAGGTATATATATTTACTCGATCTTACTATCACCTGCTTATCGCGAGAAAATACCAATAGAAAATGTAGAATGTAAAGGTATTTTCTGGGAAGGAAATTCTTGTGCGCATTCACTTCCACACAAATGAGCATGGCTTCCTTTTAGGCAGCATGCTTGCAGTCTGTTTGCCTTCGCTGGAATAGGGCGAGTTGCAAAGAAAACACCTTCGTAGTCGCGACAGAAGCGTAGATGAAAGGAAAATCCTGTCGAATCGTCGACGCTAGGAAGAATCGTCGAAGGGAAACGGTGAAAAACTAGTATTACGCTTACGTCTGACGTCCTCTTAGAAAAATACGCGCTTCATTTGAATGCGCAGGTAACACGAAGAAACTCTTTGACACGCTTTACAATTTCCTTCGCCTTTTTCTAGAACAGTGCAAAAGATTATTACGCTATATGTATAACCTTCCATGGAGACGTCTATATACCATCTTTTTAGTTTTATTTATAGTAATTATTTTATAAAATACTCCCAACCAGTACACCCACCGCGGTAGCCCTCGATCATTCCTCGGGTCCGAAATTATGAAAATTTAATAGACGAAAATATTATGAAAGATTAACATTTTCTAAAGAACGTAAAAGGAAAGTCATAATTTATATTCGTACATGGAATTTTAAACCCGTTTTAAGTTCGTATAACTCGTTAGGGGATGACACATTATTATGTCTATTGGCGCGACCGATAGGAAACGCGACGTAAAACAAGGAAAACCGCTTTCTAAGTCCCGAGAGTATCGGGGATAAAGCTTTTTCCGAGTTGAATGAGTGCACACGGAGGGCAGGGATAAGATTTACGCAACTTACATTTCCCAGACCTCGCATTATGTAATTACACTGTAATATGTAAATCAATGATTTGCTGTTGCGATTACACTGCAATTATCGTGCCCTCGATATTATTAGGTGATAAGTTGGACAAGGCTGGAGAAATAATTTAAAGAATATCACGATAGTTTATAACGAAACGGAAGAAAAACTGACTTCTCGATTCTCTTTTTACTAAGCTAGTTTAACTTTGCAAGTTGGTGCTAAGTTTCATTCAAAGGCGACGACGTATCCATTCGTCTCATCTACCAGCCAATTTCTTCCCTAAAACTGTGAGTTTCGAGTGATTAAATGTAACGCCAAGCTTACTAGAAATGTAACATTTAAAAAAAATTCAGTGTCGCGAAATTCCGAAGAATCGACGCTAGACTCTTTTTGAAATAGCGTACCTATTTCTTGTGTATTCTATAATATTCTTTAAAAATAATTTTATTCTTACCATTATTAGCATTCCTAAGCCAAGGACAAGATGCGATACGTTTCTTATCTTTTGAACGCTTGGCCAGGCTGTGTTTATATTTCGGACGCCGCGCCGGCCTCTCGACTTCACCTTGGAGATGGGCTCATGAATTCCTGGTATGCGTGACACAACACTGTTGGTTTACGCGTCTATACTATGCATTGTCTGTGCCTTTAATCCGTTACGACAAAAATATTGCGTGCGACGTCTACCCCACACTTCGTTTATGCCTGTAGAAAACTCCTTACCAAACTGTGTCAAGTTCAGTGTTACCGACACCGCGTCAAAGAAGGTTAGTAATCTAGTGAGAATTAAAACAAATATCTTTAGCAAATTTAGTAGAAACAAAAAGAACTTTTATATGAAAACTGATTGGAATTTAGATCGAAAGATAATACTTACACATTGTATGGTTAGAATTAATATATTTTAATTGATCTAGTTACATATGCAACCAATAACAGATCGATATTAGATGAGCCAATGACAGCTTCTCATTGTGACGTCACAGTAGTATAAAGATTATAAATCAGTAATTAATTGTTTGTTCGATATCTTTTTATATTAATTTTATTTGCTTCGTGTATTTATTTTATTTATTTTCAATTCTTCGAGATATAAGGTTTAACCTTTCCTTCGGAGATACACATCGAGAGTCGAGACGGATTAGGTGGCTCCCTCACCCCACCCCCCACTCCTCGCGCGAGAGACGTGTCCGATTCTGTTCGTCATTCTTCGTCTGGAAAGTGGTGTGATAAGTGCGTTGACAGCTTCGCGTCTAATTAAGTACGCATTTTTTATTTTTAACTGTTTCTGTTTTCTTCGTTATTCTTCACCGATGCATTTATGCAATATTAATAAGTGTCTGTTAACAAATTTATGTTTTATTTCTGTAAGAGCCCGTAATTACAATTCAAACACGGGACGCTCAACTACGGTCAAACGTATTTTTCATTTTTAACCGGTTCTCTTCTTTTCGTCATTATCCATCGATGCATTTATCCAATATTAATAAGTGTCTGTTAACAAATTTGTGTTTTATTTCTGTTAGAGCCCGTAATTACAGTTTCAACACACGAGACTCTCAAGTGTGGTCAAACTACGGTCACTTAATCGACGCGACGCCATAATGCTTTGAGAGTTTCTGAACACGTCTCGACAGGAAACCTGTATCTATTGCAAAAAGGAGTATTTGGCGATGCCCACGTGCGAAAAATGTAAGTATCCTTCGTATTTTATTCCGAGTACGCTTTAAAAAAATTGTTTTATTCAAATTTTTCGAAATCTAGTTTTCAAATACGGTAGAAACCTTTTCGTTAAAACATTTACTCTTTCTTTATACAGGATCCTGACATCTCATCACCGTACTTGTGGATCCAGAGAAACTCGACGATAATTTCGCTGCTGACAATGATGCTGACTTCGTTGCTGACTTTGCCGATGACTCCTACTGGCCAACATCGTCGTCCGAGCGCTTGCATTCTACAATTGGTGAGTCGCATGCTATTTTGTTTCCTCTGGTCCCCAACCACGTTGTAGGATGAAATATCCAAATCAACACGGGTGACCAGTTGTATGCTTAGTATTTTTGGCGAATTCAGTGACCGCGGGTATGAATCATACCGCCTCTTTTCTCGAACTCTTATACAAGGTGGTTATACATTAGTGTGTGTAAGTGGAGGGGCATTTTCCTTTGGGCACCAGCTTGTCGTTTCATAATATTGGATCGTCTTTTTCAATCCGTTCCATAGTCAACTCACATGTATTTACGCGCACACTACAGCTGTCTGCTTGCCCATCAATACTAATTCAGATGAATAGTTCTTCATCTGACCGCCATCCATGAGTAGAGGACGCTAAAATCATCTTCGAATTTTCATGTCGGTATGGCAGTCAGATTGGGGCACGAAAGTCCATAAGGTGAAAGGTCTACTCGTATATACATATACCTCGTCTGTGCTATAACAATAGCGAGCCGTTTTGTGGCGATCTCTGGGGAACGACCTGCCGCCCGACCAAACCCGCTGCCAAATGTTTTTACAGTTAGGCAACTTGTCGAGCCTGAAATACATCCTTCGGCGAAAAAGTCGTGCCAGCTCGCGAAACGTTACCCGCAACCCAGTTATATACCGCTTTTTCTTCGCCCGATGTGCCACTGTATCCACCGTTGTCGCATACTTTTTCGGAATTCTTGGTGATCCTTCGATCGCTAAAACCGTATCACATCCAGTAGCATTAATTTCAGTACAGCGGAACGCTCGTCATATTTATTTCCCATATAAATTTTCACCAATTTATCGACCGGGAATAGGAACTATGGCGAAATTTAATAAATTAAGGTACCTTAGAATAATGAGAACAAGTAATTAACTCCACTTCCATTTTATCGTCGGAACCCTGTAACCACATTTTCCCCAAAATGGTACAACCAAGTTCGCAAGATAATTTGTAATTTAATTAGTTTCTTTCTCTCCGCCGCCCTCGTTTCGACGCGAACGCGTTTTCCGGCGCGAAAAGCGCAAAGTTCAAATTACACTTTCAGCGCCGGCGGCGAAATTCGGGCCGCTTGATTGCATAAAACTACGCCGTCGCGGCGCGGCGCGGCGCGGCTCGCCGCTCGAAAATTCCCGACCCTCGGAAGCGTAGACATACGTAATCAAACTTGGAAAGGCATTTACGCGTCTCTCGTCACGGTAAATAGGCACGAAATGCCTAAACTATAATTAACGTCGATGCGAGCATCGATCAGCGCGACGATCCTCGAAGCTTGGCTCGAGATCTTAAAGTATAGATCCCCCGATGATTTTGGTAAAGTCCTTACTAGAAATTATTTTAACTAAAAATAAAAAATGCAACTTGGTTTCGAGTATTCCGCCGGTACATCTGTGAACTACAATGTAAAATTTTCCTGCATCATTTCTCCCCATTAGAATTCCCCCCATTATTATTACTAGATACATACTGTGCATTTTTCTGCAGTATGGAATTTGAAGTTTACACGCGGAACGACAGTCTCGACCCATTTATTACGTACCCCGTACGACGTTTCCTAAAATTCTCGAGATTGCAAGAAACATTATTCGGGGAATCCGGAATTCGAAATTTCCGGAAAATTCTCTCATCCAGGAACGAATTGAGAATTCTTAAAACAGAATTCCGGAACAGAATTACACGGTTGTGAAATTGTTAACTGTTTCGCGAATAAAAATGTTTAAAAAACGTTTGCTCAAAGTTGTGGTAGAGAGGATTAGAAACCTAATATTTGGCGTAACTAAAATTTATCTGAATTTAGTTTTTTCTCCATGGTGCACACACGTATTCGCGAGACAGGGGTGCATGGGTGGGTAATAAGAATTATATACCAGCTTATAAAACCATTAAGAGACGATATACGTTATCCGAAGTTGGATGATGGGGATGGGGTTAAAAAGGGTCAGAGGCAGGATGGCTAGTAGTTTCTTGCTAAGATGCCGTTCCGGGTAATCCAGGTTACTCTTCTCGGTGCACGATCCAAATAAATTGTTGGCGAACCCCATGGAGCCATCCTCCATGTCCTGGATTCTTGGCATCGGGGTCCTGTTAACCTCTCTGTTCGCGGGGGCAGCCAGGCATCCCCCGACTCTGCCGTGCATTCGGCCCCATCTGCATTCGAGTTTTCGCTGCCTTGGCACACCGGTATTAGGTTGTCCACGATAATAAGTGCGAGCCTGGGCGGATCAGAAGCTGCGCGCTTCGCTTCTAAATCGAAACGACACGCCGTGACACAGGAAATTTTATCGCGACTCCTTTTACCCGTCCTGGCTTCTTCTCTTTAATTGCTCGCACTCCAATGATCGGTGAATTTGTTATTATTCTTACGTTCGTGGACCTCTTAAAAATACCATTCGTTCTAGTCTGGAGAAAAGAAAGAAAAAGGAAACTCGATGAATGGATTTATGGTATCGTAATCAGAGTCGTTGTGGATGTTGGGAAACGATACTGTAAACACGAGCACGATGCATTTTTATTGGGACGCAGCCAGTGATTTTCGTGCCCGTCATTCCATAACCAGTTTACATTTCCGTAGTTTCCTTTTGTAGATACTCATAATTCCATTCTCCGCTTTCATCGTGAAACTGATTGCTCCCTTCGTTTCGGGTCAACGATATTTGTATTCAATTTTCATTGTATCATTCTTCTTTATTCCGTTTCCCTGCGCTTCGATAAAATCGGAAGAACAAACGACAACTCGGTGAGATTAATAGGCCTGTTAATTTTGCGTAGACATAGCAAAGCAAACCACCTTTCAATTACAGACTATAAATGACAGAAAGTGTTTAATGTATGCGGAAGTAATAATTATTAGTTTAGTATTACGAGTTTCACAAAGCAGTCTATTCAATTTCCTTTCCTCGGTTCAATTTCATACCGTAAAAATAATGGAATACTTATTCCATCGTCTATTTTGCTAGACTACTCGTTAAATATGTATGCATTTGTGTTACGGAATTTTCGGTTATTGCTGATATTCTACATACCCAGTTATATACCAATTTCATTCTCCGATATTCTAAAGGTATTATTGTTTTCCCAGCAGCTGAAAAGCTTGATATTGAACTCTAGCGTTATTCGTAGCCCTGAATAGTGAAAAGAATTTAATGAATTTGGAACCAGATTCGTTCTGTAAATTATTTAAGCATAGTCTAGTTTCTAATTTCACAGTAAATTTATATTCAATTTTCAAACAGTCAATATTAGTTTTCATTCCGTAGTGTGTGTCTTGTTAATTACTAATTAACTATTCCAAAAGGTTACAAAGGAATACGTAGGTACTATTTAAAACGAGTAGTGGTTGATCTCGAAACATTCCGATGCTTTCAACGTTCTCAATTTGCCTTTTAGTCTGCCTGTAAATCATTCTGTACGCGTCACTCGTACTTAAAAGTCGAAAATAATATTTCAAGTCGCGCGTCGTTTACTTCGCGCGAGCTGGTTTTATAAAATCTTTATCCCAGAGAGAAAATAAATGGACGACGCAGATATTCGGGCCAATAAAAATAAATGACCAAAGTCCCGGCTATTTTTGCCGGTCGACGACACCGTAAAAGTCATCTCGAATACCTAGAGATGTCATTTCCACGGCACACGACTCAACTATGACCCAAATACGACTCGCGGCGTTGAAGCTTGTTATCCCGAAGTTGCGAGCCGAATGAATGGCCGACAATCTTATTTAGAGGCTCCCGATTTAATAAATATGAATCAGGTGGCAGCGATTTAGGTTCGACTCGATTTCTCGAGACGTATCTTTCCGACGTCGGACGCCTCGCATTAATTAAGTCCACGATGCTCATCAATCTTATTTTCTTTTGCGTCGCCCCGATAGCGGGGAAGATTAATGCGGATAAGACAGAAAAGTAAGGGTTGCGAGGGTGGGACGAGAAGCTTCCATCTCTTCTTGATTTACATCTACATAAAGTGTTGCGCCTGGAGGAACAGCCTTCGACTCGAACAATTAACGTCACCGTTACGAGTATCCTTTTAAGGAACGAAGATGCCGTTTTATCGCGTGCAAATTAGTCATCCTTCTTCGGGTGCCTAGACCAATACGTCAAATTATCAGGATCGTTTTAAAACGATCGACTTCTTAGTAAGAAATTCTTCTAAATATTTAAAATAGTCGTTGAAAATTTTTTGAGGATAAGAGTTTAATTGGACTCTGGGTTAGGGGTGATACGTTTTTCCAAAGAGAGAGTCGTGTAATATTCTGTTTCAACGTGTTTAAAAAGTGCTTGGGTACATTCGAACGGTGTAACGTTCACCATAAAGCTCGTCTTGCCATAATACATATTTCACCGCGACGCTTTCATCCGCCACGTGCGAGCAAACAATTCGTTCCGTCAGCCCGAGGGTGGTTCAGATTGCGCGCGAGTAACGAACTCGGGTTAATGTTAATAATAATCTTTTTTCTTTCTCTTCCTAGCCCCGCTGCCATTATATTTCTGGTCTCGTAGCGCATTAGACTTTGATGCATTAAAAAAACCTGTCAGCCTTTCCGCTCGCCCGAAGGCCTGCAAAATGGAGCCGTAATTTATATGGGCACATCAAAAGAACGTAGAATTAATTAATTGTGCCCGGTAAAAAATGCCCCGGTGTTATTTTATAGAGGCATTTTTAGTCGGGGACCGATGCACGAAAATTTCCCGACTCGAAGATGCGACAGCTATTACGAACAATTCCCGTTACGAGAGTCTTTTAGTACCGAGTAACCATGGGCGGAATTACGACCGTTATGGTTCGTGAAATCTAATTTTTTACGAAGAGATTTTTACCGAGATTTTTTAGAGTCGTCCGAATCGCCGTGAGACGCGCGGTGGCGCGGGCTGGCTTCTCGCAGTAGGCGCGAATTTCAGTTCTCGTTTCTGTAGGCAAATTATCTGCACACGACGCGGCGACGGCGCGGCGCCTTAACGTCTCGGGCGTAACATCTGATAGCCCGGTAAGTGCAACGTTAAGGCTGAATATAAGGTGGTGCTCGCGGTAGGTATGAGGGTTGACAGGTGGCGAGATAACATTCACGGTGGGGGCGCGTCGCGTTTATCGTTAAAAGCATCGAGGGAAATTTCGCAGTTTCTCGGGGCGAACGAAGAAACCGATGGCGATACGTAGCATTTCTCTCGTCTTAATACACACTCGACAGCCGGGCGCGATTCTCCTTTCAGACCATCGCGAGGTTCGGGCTTCTCTATTTACCGCGCCGCGTGCTCTTTTTGCCGCTGGAAACACCAGACATTTTTCTCGTTCGCGTGAAAAACCACCGCGAATCGTCGTTGATATCGCGCCGCCTTTTGTATCCGGCTGATACCGTTCGATTCGTCTTCTCGTTTCATGAATTATTTGCGTATCGTTTCGTTCTCATCGACAGCCAACCATTCGCCACCCCTGCCAAGATTCCTCTGCTCCGCGCCTCGGAATATTTCGATTTCGGTATTTGCGCGATTTTTACACACGGTTTTACGACTGCTCGAATCTGATGACAAACTTGAAAAGAAACGCGATGAAATTCGCAGTTCGGTAACGTCTACGTTTCCACTCGAAAACATTGAAATTGTTAATAATATATTTCGTCACTGACCCTTTTAAACGTATCGAACAATCTGAATGAGAAAGCATACACTTGCGTGCTGTTTCCAGAACTTTATATCTGTACACCTTACGGGAGTTTGCTGCATGTGACGTGTAGATATGCAATGCAGGACGTTGCGCGCGTCCTTAATTCGAGAAATCCATCCTCTGTTCAATAGCCGTATCTTTTCGTGAATTTACCATACGTCGATCGCAACTGTGAAGCAACGAGAGACACTTTAAATCCTTGGAATCTATATTAAAAGTCCAAGATTCCCTGCTTAAACGCAAGTAAATCGAAAGGAGCCGATACAAAAGATAATACAGACACGGTGAAAAGCAGCAAACGCGTTAGAAATGTTAACGAAATCTTAACGATAAATGTATTTAAATGTTTCGACCGTGTATGTATAGATTGCGAGATATTTTTAGCGATATAGTATACGTTTATTTTGATATTTTCAGTCCACGGCACAAATAGAATACGTTCGCACGAAATAATTTTGATATTTTCACGGTTGCCTGTTAATCTCTTTGACACGAGACAGGGATAGTCATTATTGTGTTCCTGAAATTAGTTACCAGGACCATGCCTGCAAGCTTGTCGCAATTGTTTCTGTATAACGTTAGTGAATTACTCATGGGATATTCGGTATTCTGTTACTCGATTCAAGCGTATAATTCATGATCGATATCGGTTTACTTTGGCTTGTTATTATCTTTGGTCACTTTAGTATGCAGCGTGGATTCGCACAAACCTACAGCCAACGTTGGTTAGTCAATCCAACGCAGCTACAACAGCTTTTGCCGTGGTAATTAACGTATGTATCATTCATCAGCTTTGAACTATACGATAAGCTAAAGGATTCTTGTTAACGCTGTGACCCGTACACTCGCTTCTATAATCAAAGCAAAACTTTTCAACGATTATCCGTTCCGGAGATTAGATCGAAACTTGACAAATCTATTCTGTACCTCGATCGTTACGATACCGAATTAGCTTCGTGGAGGATATTAAATATTTAGATATATTTACGCACCGCGTCAATTCGTTAACAGAATCTGGATCTCGGTAAAAGAACTCTGGATGAGAATTACTATGCGCTCGGTGCACGATTTAAAGGTTTTCTAATATTCTAATGAGAGTAGATGCACGTTGTACCTTATGTTGGTTTTTTCATCCGTGGATCGGGCAAATGTAAATAAAAGTGTCACTTTGACGTCCGAGAAAAGGTAACGCGATATAATGTATCGCGGAGGCACGTTGCGCTGGCGTGGATAAAATATATTTTTGCAACAGACTGGACCTCCACGTCAGTTACAGACGCACTCCGCAACGATAGCAGCACTTTTATGGACCGTTTTTACGAGACACCACTCCACAAACCTCCTTTCACCCTTCAAAACCGTTCTGTGTAAAAGCTTTGTACGCCGGTGATGGTTAAACTGCTCGGAGTGTAAGTTTCAACTCGCCCTCCCCCCCCCCCCTGATAGACGGTTCTCTAATCTGAGCAGGCTCCAAGCTGTCGAAACGTACCCACTAAAACGACAAAACACCTTCGTTGCTTTACAAAGTCCATTCTCTCAACGGTTGCAGCCAATAAAAGTAAAGAAATGGAAATTGTAAAATAATGATAAGTATTTATTAAACAAGCGTTAGGTCCCAAGGAAACTATACTCGTTCTGGACTCGTGGATTCGAGTAAAGATCAAGTCCAAAATCTGTTCTGGTCAATCTCATGGATAACGGTCAGTTGAGAAACTCACTGAATTAGTGTGATAGGCAGCAGCTAGTGCGTGTAAATGATTCGCGATTCCTTGACTAGTTAAAGTTGTAAATAATTTACTAAAAATCAGTCTATCCGCGGTTTCTATCCGAGGTATCCTTCGGGTTCGTAAACAAGCTTCGCGAGACATCGGAGCTTCTCCCACCCCGTCGCCTAATTCGCGAGCGTCGCCGAGCACAGCGGACGGCCATCATTCATACTTTGTAAATAAACATAGCAAGACGTGTCGAGACGTATCGGCGTTTCGCGGTCGAGGTGCGTTTCTAACCTGTTTATCCTTCCACTATTACTACTCGCGTATTACTACTTACGATCTCTTGCAATACGGTTTCGATTTAATCATTACTTAATTCTAATAATCGTTTGCGTACTTTAATGCATCATTATTTCGTTTCTGTTACAGTCTCTGATTGAAATTCAACGCCATGGAAAGTTTCATTGGCGCGTAAACGACACCATACAGATGGCAGACGAGTCGACAAAGTTTGGAAGGAATATTGGTAACTTCTAAACTATTATAACAAAAATTAATATCCTCATCAATATTTATATATTTTTATCTCTTATATTACATCATTCGTTGCAAGTATGATTATAATTTTATAATCGACCATTGTTAAGATAAATTATGAAAATCTTTGACAAACGTTTTATCTACTTCGATATACATATATCGAATAGTTTATATTTAACTGTATTCTGATCGCGATTGAATATTTCCGAGTATTATTTATTTAATTGATCGTTTATATTTCTTTATGAATTGTTGTAATTGCAATTTGCATATATATTTCGATGCAAGTTTAAGAAAACGTAGAAACCACGTAGTTGGAATATGTTATCAAAGCATAAATAATTAACGAACTTTAATTTTCGCAAATTTCGGAATATTTATAAAAATTACGGGATATTCTAACGTTCGAGAAAGTAAACATAATCATGCTTATAACTCTAACGATGAAACTTAGTGATATAATATTTATAAATTGAATAATTACTTGTACGTAATTATTTTCGTAGATAATATTTTATCGTTGAAATTCTCATTGAGAATATTTCGCCTTCGTGGCATTGATCTTGTACGGGACAAACTATGTATACAGCAGTGCTAAGCAGTATTTCTGTTGACGAACTCTTGTAAGAAGAAAAAAGAAAATCGATAGGCAAAGCACAGATGTGCTTGTTGTGTTTCTTGTCTCCTGTCCCTTTCTTTTCAGCTCTTTTCTTTCCAGGAAATTTGTTGGCCGCGCGCAATGCGGCCGGTAGATTCAGTGATCGTACGCAGCAACAAGTTTGTTTCTCGGGGCAAAGTGACCCCGAGTACGTTGTCGTTCGCGATGTTAGGGAAACGCGAGAATAGAAGCAGTGTTTCTTACGCGGTATTAAATTATTTCCAGAGCATCGTGGCTCTCCTTGTTTTCTGAACAGCGATAATAGAGTCATTTGTTCGCCGATTTCAATCTTCGGTCGCGGTAATCTAATTTAATACTTTTCGATCAAATTAATTATTTTTTCAATTTAAAATTTAAACTCCTCGTTACCGGAATTAGAATCAGTGCATCACGGAAGAGGATTATTTGGCGATGCTCTACGAGCAAACAATGTAAGTATAAATTTATACTTTGAAATTTTTAATTAAAAATCTCTACAGTTTTGACAATAGATTCTAATTGTTTTCTTACAGTTTTCTTACAGTTTCTGAACCTGATCTTGGTATGCAGCAGCAGTACCCGGGGGGTATCGGGCGGTGGACCACGAGCGAACAACGTAAGTATAAATTTATACTTTGAAATTTGTTAATTAAAAATCTCTATAATTTTAACAATAGATTATAATTGCTTTCTTATTCTTTATAGCAGGAGCATGCAGGGGGCTTTGATGACTTCCATGCTGTGGGCAGCAGCAGCAGCAGCATCATTATGCAGTCATCCCAAAGGCTCAAGTTCATCATTGGTGAGTCGCATGCTATTTGTGTTCCTCTGGTCCCCAACCATGTTGTAGGATGAAAGATCCGAATCAACACGGGTGACCAGTTGTATACTTAGTATTTTTGACGAGTTAAGTGACCGCGGGTATGAAAAATACCCGTGAGTCAACATCAATTGTTATAATTTTTTAGTGCAGGCTAGGGTCTTCTTGCACTCGCGTTTTTTAATCTTACCAATAAATGTTACATAACTTCATATGAATTATATAATTGAGAAGAATACGAATTAATATAATGCGAAAGCATTATATCGATCATATGATCCAGTAGAATATCTTACAACATTAACATAATTATTAAATATTCGTTTTATCGATTAATACATCATATGATGTATTTGACGTGCAAGAAGGCGTTTCGCGACTGGTCGTTTCTCAACTCAAAGGAACATGCATGTTAGTTTCATCTTTTAAAAAATTTACTTTGACGACAGAATCGACCAGGGATCATTGAATATTTTTAATAATAATTTAACAAACTTATTTCAATTTCCAAAGTAAATTATTTTATTATGATATTTTTATTAAAGTCTTCCATTTTGAACAATTAAATTTCAGTTACAAATTTGTCTTGAATAATAATATTTTTCAATATTAACGTACTCTGTTGTTGATACATCACATATAATAAGTCGAGTCATTTTAACTGAGAATAGATACCGTTTAGTTGATTATTAATAACCAGTTGTTCTAGTCAGGATTTTCAGGATACTTTTCCGTGTTCGTTGCCTAAGTTCATGCACATGCCCAAGTGTTATTTGCACGAGCGAAGGCAACGGGGCACGATGGCTTAGTTTCTAACATTTATAATAATAATTTATCCGTGCGACTGACAATGCTAGTGTATCGTGCACGATGTACTGTCCACATATGTGTGTTTGTGGTTAGGATGTGGAAGTGCATCGTTTCAAAAGTATATTACAATTCAGATACAGAATTTTTTCACATTAGATTCATATCAGTCACAATAATAATATTAAACTTATAGTTATTATTTACTTGGCAATTGTTCGTATTGCATACACGTCAATAATATTGTAAAATGCATAATGAATTAGCTTTTCAATCATATATAGAGTATATTTTAATAAAGACTATATCAGATATATTAAAATGTTTTACATAAATAATAAAAGTACGCAATGGGCACTAGCTTTGTCAGTCGATTCCAGAAATGGTACGTACATTTAGAGTATGAATGAGGTTGTGTCCGGGTGTCGGAGGAACCCCGGGGAGTCCTCTCTAGTTTAGGTCGCGCCCGGACATTCCGAATGAGAACCGTGGAGTGTTTGTTTGAGAGACTGAGTTTTGCATTTTTTTAAATATAGGGTTAGGTAGGTAGGTAACTTATTCTCTGGTGTGTGTGTTTAAACGTAAGTAGGTAGGGTCAGGGCAGGACTGTCCACATTAGTTACTCGGGTAGGCGCGTTTTCGCGTGGCAGTTCTGTTCCTGTAGTTACGATTTCGAGAGTAGAAATTTTGCTGATTCAAACGGTGCACTTGTGCTGTTTGTTTCGGCTTTATTTTCGACTCCTCGAATCGCGCGACTCTTAAAGTCGCTCTCTCGCGCTCGCGGTTGTGATCAGGTCCCTTTCGAAACGTTCGTCCCCCTCGAGATTCACCACGTATGCTCTTGCAACAATTCGTATATTGTTGCAAGACTACGTATTGCACAAAATCTCGAGCCCGGTCTTTCGTAAGTTTCAGGCATCGGCAGGACCGCCGAAGAAAGAAAAGGCTCTCGATGAGCCGAAGAGGCCCTGACAAACTGTTTCAAGAGTGGGCTACAACAAATGGCTTTTCATCTTCATCCTCGGATGAGAATGGAAAGTCATTCCTGTTACTACTTTGTCACTTAACTCGTCCCTAGTTGTAGTTAGTTTATTTTTCTGACTGGCTCACGTATGCATGTACCTGATGGTACATGATTGCACCATACATGCCAGCCATCCCTCCCCATAACTCGCGGTTATGATATACATAGAGTAGCGAATATGCAATAATCGCGTTTGCTTGTAGAGTTGCGAATCACTGTTTTTCGCGTTTCCTTTTCAGGGTAGTGTTGCGCCTTGACACGATACGCGATTGCTTTTTTGCAAACTTAGGTACCGAATGTTTGCTTAAAAATAGCGTTGCGAATTGTTGATAAACGCGATTGCTCGTAGAGTTGCGAAATACTATTTTTCGCGTTTACTTTTCAGGGTAGTGTTGCGAACAATCACGATTCGCGTTGCTTTTTTACTCTTTTATATATATAATGGATGTCAACCGCGTTTGTAATTTTCATGTTATAAATTAGCGTTGCGATCTTGATCAATCGTGCGATTTTTTATTTAGCGTTGCGATATTTTCAATGCCCAAATTCTACCCCAATTGTAGTACTAGTAGTAGTTAGTTTATTTTGTGGCCAGTACATGTCTATGTACATGTACCAATAGCCCCTGATTAAAGTTAGAGTTGCGAATAATATACAATGTTCGCGTTTGCTCGTAGAGTTGCGAACAAATATTTATCGCGTTGATATATCAGTGTTGCGAATAAATACGATTCGTGATTGTCTTTATGCAAACCTAGGAACCGGGCGTTTGCTTTAAAAATAGCGTTGCGAATTTTTAGTAAACGCGATTGCGAATTAGAGTTGCGAATTACTATTTTTCGCGTTTGCTTTTCAGGGTAGCGTTGCGAATAATTACCATTCGCGGGTTGTTTTTATTCTTACAAGTCGCGTTTCGTATTTTTTCTATTATAAATTAGCGTTGCGATTGTTGATTTATCGCGTTGTTGCCCCGTAGTGTTGCGATATTTAAAACGTCTAACTTCATCCTCATATGTGCCACTCTATCGTAGTTTGAAGTAGCTTGATGTAGTTAGATTATTTTGTGCATGTATGTTTCTAGCTTCAACCGAAGACGCCAGCACCTGATCCAGCGCTTTTGGGCAACGCGATTTGCATTAGCGTTGCGAAACATAAATGTATTTCCATTAAAGATAGAGTTGCGTATATACAATAATCGCGTTTGCTCGTAGAGTTGTGAATTCCTATTTTTCGCGTTTCTTTTTCAGGGTAGCGTTGCGAATTCCATACGCGATTGCTTTTATCGTTATTTAAGAATAGCGTTGCGAACGTACCGATCGGTTTGCTCATAGCGTTGCGAATTACTATTTTTCGCGTTTACTTTTCAGGGTAGCGTTGCGAATAATCACCATTCGCGGTTGCTTTTATTGTTAGAAATCGCGTTTGGAATTTTTATATTATAAATTAGCGTTGCGATCTTGACTTGTCGCGTTTTTTATTAATTAGAGTTGCGATTCAATGCCCAAAAGCTGGCCAAAACGCTGCCTACTGCACCAGGATCATCGAGAAGTCACTATTAAAATTAGTGTTGCGCATGATCGAATATGGGTGCACGCGATTTAATTAATAAAGGAACATTGTATGGTTTATTTTACGAATAACAAGCACCATTCGCGTATAGTTTTTTATTTTATAAATTAGCGTTGCGAAAGAAAGAATTGTCCACTCACGGGTTGTTTGAATTTAAGACGAGTGGACGTTTATTCCAATTATGAGTTTATTCTCAAAAGAAATACTGCTTAAAAGTACTGCTGTGAATAGATCAATTGTTTTATTCTTCATAACGTGTTAAAATCTGTAATATATGTAATATATCTATATCACTAATTCTTCATTCTTAGAGTTGGTAATTTTTACGGGATGTAATAACGTTTGCGATCCAATTGTTATTTATAAATAGCGAATTTTTTATAAATATTCTGTATTTTTTGCATAAATGAAAGTTTGTTCGCGATCATTGTTTTAATTGATGGAAAATAGAATGCTTGCATCAAAAGGATATGCAAATTGCAATTCGATATTTCATATTGAGAGTTAATTGCCGCGTAGAATCGACATTTTCGTTAGCTATTGCTTTTTCTGTATGAATCTAATTTAGTTTTGAATACAGTAAAATATAATTATTGCAATGTATACGTCTTGAAAATATTTTTCTTGAAAAATAAAATCAACGGTAACGAATGAATAAAATTTTCAATCCATTTCTTATTTATCTTAACACTGGGACGAATTTAACTTTTCATTCAATTTCACGTATTATTTATGTTTTTAAACTTTTAATATCAATTTTTAACGTCACTTTTACTATGATTGCTTACCATGAGTCTATCGTGACGGTATATAATTATTTTTTTCTGTGTTCATTAATACACTTTCGTTTCAGCTTTTAATCCTTTGAACAAGTTCTTGTTACAGAATATATAATCATCGAAGAATGGAATTGGAAATGGCACACGGATTCCATCTTGATCGCTCTTAGAGAAATATTTCATTCAATTTTATTTATCGTCTGATTTATGTTTCAGGGAAACATCGTGGGATTAATCAAGACACCAAGAAGAAATATTTTTTCATATTTATTTGTTTTATATGAGATATATTTTATTGTATATGAGTGTATGTTTTAGAAAAACATCGTGGGATCGATGAAGACACCAGGAAGAATATATTTCCTCATATTTCTTCATGTTTCTACAGATTGCGTTAGAATATAAGTACAAATGTATATAGATTATAAGATAAAAAAGCGTTCTCCTGCCGTTTCTGAAATATTACCGCAACGTGTGCGTAAATTTAAGTGGGAATGATTAATATTAAGATACATATTAGTATTCTAATATGCAAGGTCCATACGTGCAGTTGCACATTCCAATTTCGTTTCTAGAAAGCATGTGATGGATTATTTCACATGTATCAACATTTTGTTAGGTTTTTGATCTCTTGATCGGTCAGAGTTCGTGCGTGCAGTTGCACATTTAAATTTCGTTTTTAGAAAACGTGTATCATCTCACATGTATTGACATTTTGTTAGGTTCTTCGTCTCTTGATTGGGCAGTTCTTTTAAGAACTCTCCTTTTCTAGCTCGTTTCTAACTTTTCGATAGCTTCTCCCTTAGATAGGTATTCGAATTCCTCGCCAAAGGAAGGGTGGTTGGGGCGAGGCTAGGGTGGGTCTCCAGTCGCAGCAACCTCCACGAGGTGAGACCTGGGGATTATTATTTACTATGTAATTAATATAATTATTAATTACATAGGAAATAATATGAGCTAATGGCTGCGTTCTTCTCATAGTTCCACATACCTTGTTCGTTCTGGTGTGCGGTCTAATAACACTGATTTTGAGTCGCAAATACGTGTTTGCCTAGTTAGTTTTTAAATAAATAATATAGTACAATTTAAAATAAAAAATAGAGGTGAAAAAATACATTAGGTGAAAGGTCTACTAGTATACCTCGTCTGTGCTTATAGTATAGGGTGAATACCGATATAGGGTCGATACCGATGATCCTGATCTGTAGTTTCCGATACCCATGATTTTCATCAATTGAATCCGAGGTCTCTAAACTGGTCAATTATATTGAGACCAGGATTACACGCTCTAACTCTCATATAGAGATTACTGCAGTTGGAGCACTATTGGTCCGTAATCGTTTCGATCACATCGTGTGGATTTGCCAACGCATATAAACACCTTAAGAAATTCCAGTCTCGGAATATACTTTATCGATTCTCGTATTCTCGTGCTTGTTGCATAGATTTATTTGCATCTTTTAATTTTATTTTCTGTCTGTTTCTTATTAGGTTGTTAGTACATAGCTTGTCTCGACACGTATAACAATAATCTCTTATTCCATGTTTTTTTATTTTCTTCCGGTAACAAAATTAATTGGTTCCTATAAATTCATCGATAATAATTTCTATAAACCATCAAATCTATTTATGTCGCGTTGCACATTTTGATATGTCTGCGTACCTAACGTATGAAAGTACACGTTTAATTATTCGTGTATTCACGTTGGGATACGATTAATTAATTAAATTAGCAAACATCGCTGTTCAGTTTTCATTACGTTCGCCGTTCGAATCGATACCGATATTCTGTATTATCGTTTCTTGCGTATTTCCTTCTCATTAATACACATCAGATTCTAGCTACATTCGATACATTTACCCGTCTTATTCGATTAACTTTTCCGATTCAGTTTACTTGGAGTTAGGCGTTGATGCAATTCCGGTGCAGCGTGAATTTCTTGCCCGTTTGGAAACTTTAATTAATGCGAGACCGAACGTAATGCGGCGTGAAATATTCCAGCAATAGCAAGTTTTGCATGTAGAATATGCAGAGTTAAAAAAAGAAAATTTCAGCCGAGATTTTTTTGTTCTTACGAACGATTAATCCGTTGATCGAACTGAGAAGGCCCCAGACGCTCGTTAAACAAAGTTCTGCCGCGTCGAATCATAGCATATTTTCTCAGTTGGCGAGTGTTATCGGCCGTAAGAAGTAATATCAAGGTGGCCCTCGGCCTGGACAGCGATAATTACGGCATCAAATGGAGGCAATCGTTCGGAAAGTACCGGTCGACGAAAAGTGTTATTGCCGGGCGAGTAACTCGTATTGTGATTTACCGGCAGCTTGCAAAAACTCTGTGTCTTAATTGCCAGACGGAGATCGCAGTTACTGCAACTAGAACGTTCGAACTGACGTAATAACCTCCGTAAGTGGCTCCTCCATTAGCAGCTCGAGTTCCTCATTCAAATGGCTGCTGCTTCATATTCCAATCCGGTTCAACTCGACCTTAAGAAAGGTCCTATTAGTCTCGCCACCTGCCGCCAGCACCCGTCATCCACCTTCTCAGCTTCCCTTTCTCGCTTGTTCGTTTGTCGGGGACGTTGCGTGTGAGATTCTTAACTGAATTATGTCAGCATCTCCCAGTCACAAATTGAACGCGTCCCCCGACGAGTATTAATCGACACCTCGCGGAAACGCTGTTGTAACTTTACTCTCAAGTCAACACTATTTACGGAAGCTTCGCGTGCTTCCTGTCCTAGTCGCAACTTACTCTTTGCGAGAAATAAATTTTCTGCATTTAATCCTCCCAACGATTTCCAAATTGATTATCCATCAGACTCGAACAGGCTGCGCCCCGCCCGCGTACCTTTTCCAGCCCTTTCTAGCCCCGACATCAAAGGTTCAGATTTCATTTCTAAGTTAATTCGAATTAGAGAAGATAGTCAAAATGATCAGGAATCGACCGAGCAAACCAGAGAACGCCTGATCGACGGTAATTTACAGACTCGGTTTCTAGGTAATCTATTATAATTCTAAGTACTTTCGCAATTTGAAAGTTTGTTATCAAACTGGATGTCACAAATACATCTACTTGCCGAACCTACCAGTCTGTTTAAAATTCCAATATTATTACTTTCTAAATTTCCATATAATATCGATTTTTAATAACGACCCATTCAAGGGACTCATTCGGGTGAGCCATTCGGTTTAATTTTTTATAGAATTTATGAGCCTTTTATGGCGATTCCAGAGTTACTATTCCATTGAGCTTGAAATGTTTTTGCTTCATTTGTTCCGAACCTTTCGTGATCGCTCATCCATGCCACGCTCGATTTCGCTGCACGGAGATTGCGTTTAATTAAAATGCATCGCGATAGCTCTTGTTTGCAGGACCGCAAAGGGATTAATAAGTCATACGTGTATAGAGAGAGGAATTTGTGCAGAGGGACGCGACTCGTTCACGCGTAAAACGCAAAGCTCACCTTTGCTCTCTGCTTTCCTCGTTGGTATCGTTGCAAAATATTTTATTTCAATACGGCGATCGCGTTCGCGTAATGATTTATCGAATGGAATTTCATTCACCGCGTTTATAAAATTAACATCAGAACTACGAAATTCGTTCGTGGCGTTCGTTTCGATGCGGTAGCAATTTGTATCGATGAAAATAATCTGTAGGTTTTATCGACGGTAATATTGATGTATCAAAACATTAAAGATATCGGTTTACGAAGCGAGTGCAATTCTGAAAAGGTGCCCGTTGCACGAGAAAGGTTAAAAAGACCGATTTTAATCAACAAGTCCAACGGATTTCACGTTGAAGCGACGACGCTAGTTTCTGCGAAGCACCTGCTGCTCTTACAAAGCGACGTTTTCGAAACAATAAATTCGCACAGACGTGGTCGCGATTGGGGTAGCTATCGTGCTATCGGATGCCAACTTTCTTCGGTCGCAAACGGCAACCAACGCAGAAACAACGCTCTTCCTGAAAATCGCGTCGGTGACATTCGCGCGTGTTTTCGGCCACAGACGGGGACAAGAGGGTGGACCAATGAATTACGAGGCGCGCGTGGCCCATGCACCCGGCCGCGGCGTTTCGTACACACGGAATTAATCCCGAATAATGTCTCGCAAACCGCGCGACACGCGATCCTTGAAAATAAAACGCCCCCGGCCCGCCGCGCCGCGCTGGCTCGCCTCTTTATACGCGTGCTCCGGATATTTTTATGGAGTGTACACTGAGCTTTATGGCCTGTGCCCGGCAAATCACCGATTTCCACCCGAAAGGCCTCTTCTCTTTCGGCAGAACCGACTAGTCTGTTAACCAGATACCACCTTCAAACGCGTCGCGCTTAAACTGCTGATTCCTATTCGTATTCGTATTACATTGCTGGACAAAAATATAAAACGCTTTGCGTATTTCTAAAGCGACAAGTCCCAAGACTGTATCAGCGAACCGCAGTAAAGTTAATTGTATATTGTATTCGGTGTACGCTTGAAAATTGGGGAAAAAACCGTGTCGAATGTTCCGTACGTTTCTATTGGCAACTTTGATTGAAATCGCTTCACCTGTGCTTCGCTTAGATCGCGTTTAAACGATTAAATTGGACGAGCAGAAAGGAGTAATTGAACGGGAATTATCTCAACGCGTGGAAACGTTCACCGCGTCCCATCGAGTCGTACGAAATCGAACGCGTGCGCGAGACAGACCCGAAATTAATGGACACCCGAAACAGTTTAATACCTCTTCGCGTTTTGTGCGTTGCCCAGGTATATCGACTTCCCTATCACTCGCAGATAAACGCAAGTAGCGTGTAAAACGCACACTTCCGGGCGGAACGGTGTTACTCGTCCCCGTCGCGAGATAATCTGACAATGTTACACGTGACCGTGCACTCTGCATGATGTCCCGATTTCATTCCACGACACGACGAGCGATTAATTATCATCGTTAAGAAATTTTCGATCCCTCTTACACCGTCACAAACAATTAAGGAACTATGTTTCCATTCGTATAATTAAACGAATTAAAACGAAATAAAATAGTTTGCTCTTATCGTACAGATTTGCAGTTTTAAAAAGATCGACGAGTGGTCTCTTTAATGTTTTAGCACTTATGAATCGATAATTGCGTCGAGTTGACAATCTAAATAGAAAATACCGAAATGCTTATCGAGACTGAGTTTGCTGCTATCTCTGCAAGCTCGGTCCGGGCAAATCTATTACGGAGATATGTCTACCAGTGCCAGGAAGAAAGTTAGTAAACTGGGTCATCTGATAAAGGATAGAGGCGCGGTAGCGATTTAAGTGCGATGCACGGTCTTGTTGATATCAGTTCAGACTGGTCCTCGTGGTTAACCTTTTGCCCAATCGACATCGGTTCGCATCTTTGTTGCTTATAGGTTCGAAACATTGGTCGACACGGTACTATAGACAACTGAAATCGTAGTTGCATCGGTAGTAAAAGAATCGCTCTTACGGGAAAGTCTGGTTCCAAATGTCAAGAGATGTGTTAAAATAATGAAAAACTAAGCGCAAGGAGGGTGGTACTGTCAGTGCACTCGTTCAAGTCTCGAATGTAAATGAAAGCTATGAATTTGTCAAGCTCCCTTTTTGTTGCGGTTGTTGCATTAGCTTCCGGCGTGTATACCGACTGCTACATTTTTCCAGACTTTCGCTCAAGAAGGTTACGACGTTTCTATAGTACGTTGAAACGAGTCCATGGTTTCTAACAAGTGTCTCTTGCTTAGGTAAGCCAAGCAAACATGTAGACTTTACGAAGTTGCACCGTCTTTAGATATACCGAGAAAGACCTTCCCTCTCTGTTTGCCAAGGTACCAACCAAACAGAAATACTGACACAAAGTATATACTTGTAACGAAATTATCGTTTTTCTTTTTCAATGTTGTACCGTATTAAGAAATATCATTTATCCCGTAATAAGTATCATATTAAATAACGTTTAATACTAAGATTGCATTAGACCAAGAATAGGGGAAAAAGGGTCCAAACGATTGGACCACATCGTGATCAGCGTACAAGTTACTCGAATATTCAAGTACACCGAAGCAAATCGCTGCTTTCAAGCGATGGTTCGTTATCGTAGCGAGGAGACTCTGAATTACCGTTTCATCTCTTCAGATTTATGACGTGCTGTAGCCATTCGACGTTTACGTTCTAACTACGCGACTAATTGTACGAGGTGACGATTTAGTGTTTCTGAGATTAACTACTCGTTCGTCACCTGTCGTAAACTTGATCGATCCATGGAAAGTTAACAAAAAGGAACTGCTACTAAACTGTTGATTATCTCCAACGACCTAGACGCCGTGCTTTCTTGCAAAATTTACCATTACCCTACTCTTTCTACACCTTTTGTGTACATTTCTAACAGTTCTAAGACGAAACTTTATTCTTAAAATTCATGGTAGTTTTCGATAGATCACAATTTCTTTAAACTTTAAACCAATGTTTGCTTTTTAATGTAAAAGTATCTCCGAGGAAATTCAGGTTACAGGTGTGAAAGTAGAGGGTTCGACCTTTGAAATAATAAAAATGATTATCTTCGATTATTTTTACGCTCTTGGTCTAATTTGAAAACATAGGTTGACTAAGAATATTAATTTAGGTCTATCTACATACCTAGGGAAGCAGTTTGACTCTCGTTCGCGCGTCTAGGAGCGTCGCGGCGCGGCGCGGCGTCGGGGTGCGTGCGTGTTGCGGTGGCCCGCGGCGAAACGGTCCACAACCACACGAAATTCCATGGAATTTCGTTGCGTTCCGAAGACAGGGCAATTCGCGTTTTATCCCCTCGGGACCGTTGTCCCCGCTGTTTCGACGCCGCACGGTACTGATTCGACCATTTAATTATTTCTGGAATCCGACATCGTCCCTGGAAGTAATTGCATTTATCGAAGACGATTTGAAAACTATGCGCGACGTTGGTACACGGTCTGTCTTAATCTTCTTCGGTCCCGGAACAGCGAGTCTCAACTCGAAGCGTTTCCATGGATTGTTAATCTTTTAATTAACTTACGGAATTTAGATCGCGTCACGTTTATATGGATCGTGATATTTCCTGTTGCTGACGTTCTTCTCCAGTTTCTCAAATATCTTATGATGGAATAAATACTTGAGCAGTCTATGGTTTTATTTAGAATTTTCAAACAACTGTTGCATCATAGCTGATGCAGCTGATTCGACTGCTTCGTGATTCCTGAAAAACAAACGCGAGAAAATAATCGCAACGCTAAAGCAATCGCGATCAATTTCATATTACTTGCAACTTGCAGATAATTTGCATTAATTGTATAGCCGTATTTAAAGTTGCGAACGAGTTTTCGTGTCTGTTTTTTTCAGGGTAGAGTTGCATATAAACGTTTCGACAGTGTGCGTTAATGCGAGAATCGTGGAATTGTCGCGTTTGATTGGAGGTAGAATTATCAGGAAAACAATTAGGGATCAATGGCAACGTGTAATGAGTCGGAGGAAAGGGAGATGGTATTCGAGCAGCCGCGAAATTGGCAGAAATTTCATAACTACGCTCGCGTCGAACGATTTTGAGCCGAAACTAATCGTCGACTGATGGGAGACAGGTTGTTCCCCCGATTCGCTCGCACCGACGAATCAGTGATAGAAATAGCAACGACAAACATACGCACGACTCGTTACATTAAATCAAAATACGTGGCTCGGTGTGCATTATCCATGTATTACCAATACGCGATAAAACAATATCAGAACGTGTTTTCGTTCATCGATACGACGTAGTTTCCTGAATGGCTCTGCATTCGATCATGGAAAAAACCTTTTTCAAATAACTATTCTTATTCGATACTTTATATTCTATTTTGCTTGATTTTCTGAAACCCAATGTCAAGTTTATTTATCTAATAGAATAATTAACCACAACATTGCACAAAGTAATAAATTTAAATGGAATTTTAATGCCGTTAAAATCTGGCTAAAAATATTAACGATCGAAACGATGTAGATGTTTGACTGTCTATGTACTTCAATTTATGAAGGTAGTAATTTGTTTCTGAATCGCATGCTTTATGCATGTAATAAACTAAGTAATTTTCTGCGTCCGTGATCGCATATTTATGAAATTGTTGAAAAGAATTTGAAACTTTCTGCTCGGCATCACGAACGATGCGACGAAATTCTTTCACCCTTTGTTCACACGTTTCACCTTGCCGTTATTTTTCCCCGTTCGAGCGTGACGAGTGGCTTTCAATATAATTAAAAAAGATTTGCAATTTCATAGATGTTCACAATTGAATGCATTAATTTCGCCGGACTCGGTTCGTATAGCAGTTGCCACAATATTTCCATGCAAATGGATTCTGTGCAAATAAGATCGAATGTAAATTTTTTAATTTCCTTAATGCATAATCTAAAAGCCTCGATATTTCCTCTTCTCTTTCTATCCAGTTAGAATCGGCTAGTTATATCGATGAGTATTTATTGTAAAAACGTCATCATGAAAATATAGATAAGTTGGACGTATTTTTTTATTAATCACCGAAGCTTGGCAACTATAGAAGTTCATTTTCCTGGTACCGTTTAATTGGAAATATCTTTGAGTAAATAGAGGCATTCCTCGTCCATTACGAGCAGATGGACAAAAGGAAAGCGTATTTCTCTTGTTCGGTTTAGAAAATTGTTCATCCTCCCATCTGTATGTTTCCCATCTGAGAACAGTACAATACCTGTTGATTGCTTTTGAACATAATAGCTGTACCGTCGAATGATTAAATTTGAACGTCACTTTGAGGTAAGCACATCGTTCATTAAAATGAAACACCCGCAATGAATCAGCGTTCGAAATAACCATCGGGCCAACGACAAAGGAACAAACGTCCGAATCGAGTGGCCCTTGGAACAAGATAATCGGACCGAGACTGCTCGTCGCGTCACTGCGAGATTTATTGAAAAACCTTTGTGTCTCAGTCGGTATTGTGCGCGTTGCCGGTTCCATGGAACTTTATTGCACATTCCGACACTGTTCGATACCGTGGCTCGTCGAAAGGGCGCGAAACAAAGGGAGAAGGAACGAAGGAAAGGAGAAATTAAGAGAGGAAAAAGGGAGGGAAGGGATGGTCAGCGAAGGGTGGATGTAGATAGACGTTTGCCATTCGCGGCACTTGCCCCTTTCAGTTTTCAAGGATACACCGAACATTCGGTAATTGCGAAACTTTTATACCGTAAATTCTGCCCAATTCGTCGTGGAACTCGACGTAACGTAGGACAGATTCGTTACCAGCTCTCGTTATCCATTAACGTAAGATTCCTAATCGCGCGTGTCAACTTTCTATTTTAAATAGAATGTCTGTATCTCGTAGATATCGCGAAACATGGTATTGATTAGCAAGCGTGTTACTGGCATTACTTGGCGTGCATCGAGTAGCGTTAATTGGAAGGCTTATGATTCGAACGGATAAAAATTTAAGTGGTTCGCTCGGAGGGCAAGTTTGGCGAAGGCGGGTCGGAAAGTGCCGGAAAGCCAAAGTCTAGCTACTGGTAGCAAGTTCTGAATTCGTCGGGACGTGACCAGTGGACACGTACGACATAAGTTTAATCCAGAATTGGACAGCGGCAAGAAGCTCTCAAGAAGTTTCTGCATGCTGCAGGAATGTTTCGACACGTAAACACACTTAGGTTCATCTTTCGTTTCATCGATTCGTTGGGAATATTTCACCGTGGCCCGTTCGATTGCTTCGAACGGGACCAAAGTTTCTCGGGGTGTGGTTAAATTCGCGTTGACCCTAATCGTACTGGGATATGTGACTTCGGGCCACACGTACCAATTTTTCGGACGTATGTATCGCGAAGCGGTAAAATAATATTTAAACCATTGACCGATACATGAATGGCAATAATTGCACCGAGGGTAAAGAACTTTGGTACAATTTAGACGCATTTTATACACGTGTATATCGTTCCTCTCTCGTTGTTACACAATATCGATGATCATCTCCGTGCTCCGTCGCGTCGTGTCCAATTGCATTCGAAACCATTTTGCGCGTCCAGGTAAAAAGGGCAACAAACGTTTCATTAAACGACTAGACGCATCAATTCTCGAAATTACCGACCTCGGAGTCGTAACCGGGCGTCGTTAGTCGTCGGGGCTGCAAAAAACTCGTAGCGAATGGTCGCGTGTACAGCGAGGTTGGAATTTCGCGATCGACGCGCGGGAACTTGGTCGTTGGAAAAATCGCGTAACAGTGTCGCGAGAAGAATAGATGAAGAGGGGAGCCAAGTTATAAATACGAGGCCAAGGAAAATTGGAAAAGTTTCGGTACAAGTCTGGTGCATCGACGGTTTTTTTCCCCCCCTCCCGGTTGGGTATCGTTGATTTGTCGTTGGTCGCTCGTTAGAGGCAGGATATCGCGCGAAATACGCGAATCCGCTCGACGCATATACTCCCAGACAGAGGAACGATATTCTTTTAAAACGAAATAAGATATCGTCTTTTTATGTGCTAACGGTAATTAAATATCGGGGACGACAGACACAGCGACGCGTTTATTACAAGTATTAAGCATCGTTTGAACTCGATAGCCCAAGTGCAGAGAAAAATATACATATACTGGTTCTACAGACCCATCATAGTTAAGTTTTTATTCGTTCGATATAAAGTCGACGCGAAACTGTTACGAGTATCCAGCCTGGAAAATAGAACGCGCGAATGTCCCCAAGAAATGTTTTATGCGATAAATATACGTTATGTTATTACCTGCCGCGGGACTCTCATACGAGCCTGAACACGCCGATAAAAATGCTCCCGTATGACCATGGGAAACGAATCGAAGAGCATTTGTTTATAGAAAATGGATGGTATTTGTCGCGGTGAAAATTTTATGAAGCCGTCGAGCGAACGGTAATAGACTGAAAATTTTGTTCAACGGGAATGATCGAAGAATCAAACCTCTCGATAGAATCGAATTTCTATCCATAGAGAATATTTTCCAAGCATTACCTTTGCGCGTGCGTGTCGAACGATAGCGTTTCGACGAGACAGTCGATACAGAACCGATACAATTTATACCTAGTCGTTCGTTCGATTTCTCTTATTTACGAATCTACTGCTTTTAAACTGTTTCACGAAAATAAAACTTTTGATCGAGCTTTATGGAAATAACAAGTATCGAAATAGCAACGAAAACGAGTCGAAGAAGCAGACCGTCGCGTCGGTCAGGTTTGCTTATTGAAAGAGGACGTTGCGTACCGTGTGGTAAAGTTTGAGAAACACTGTCGTACACGTCGAAACGCAAAGGTTGACGAAGCACAATCTGCAATAGTAATTAACCACCTTTTGCGATCCGTGTTTCTGGCCGTATGAGAATTTTGTGCCCGGGGAACATTCATCACCGTGCGGAAGATTCGGTTTCTCATTTGTGGATGTAACACAGGTTGGCATCGTAGACAATGCTCCGCCTCCGCTGTGGCATCTGCATCCTGGCGTGTCCTTTAGAAATGAGAAACTAAATTTTGAATGCGCATGCATTCACCGCACACGGGATTCTGGCAACCATTTGTTTTTGTAATATAAAGCGCGGGGAGGAACGTTGAATGGGACACTCTGTTAAAATTTTACAACACGCAGGCGCTCTTGCCATTCCGCGGATCACGTTTCCATGGTAATTTCAACAACGGCCTCGTTTGCATAATTGCTCGAGTGGCCCATTATTTCGTCATTTACTTATTCGATTCGCGCTATTAAAACGAAAGCGCGATTGCAGAGGTCCGTAACACGCGGGAACAACGTACGTGACGCGATCGTTTGCCCACCTTTTCTGCTATTACGCGTGACTAACTGCCTTTCGTCTTGGAGACTTTGCAAACAGTTGTAACCAGATCGTACATAAATCTACAAGTATTTCCCCGATCGCATTATTTTCCCGATCGTCGAAATATTCTTTGATCGTACGGTCGAATAGGATACTTGTCCGCATTTTCCACAAGGAATTGTCCTTTTACCAGTGACTTTCTGTCGTTTTGTTTCGGAGCATCTGGTACATCGATGTCGTTGCGCACTTTTCGATCATCATCGGAAACTTTTCTTTTGGAAAATGTTGAAGGACGCTTATAACTTTGTTTACTTTCCCGGGGCTGTTCCTTTTCTTCTATCAATATTTCGTTTACTTGCCGGCTGACTGTATTTCTCTGGGTACGAGCAACAGTAATTGTATTTCATGCTGTATTACAGTTTTAAAATCCTAAGAGCGCTCCAACTAAAATTTCGTGGGACGTATTATCCTGTTTGAGGTAAATGAGTTAACGCAAAGACACGAGTAACAAATGAATTTTTCTCAACCATTAATAGTCTTGGTTTTACCAATTGTCATGGTCGGATTATACAGTTCCCCCGGTATAGTGTAAACGAGATTATGTACACGAGCGTAGTATTGCCGGATTAAGCAAAATAGCCGGACAATTAACTAAACGAGATATTTTCCTACGGATGTATCACGCTTCCACGCAACGTTCCCCAAAGGCCATTTATTCGAGGACAAATTGATAAGATCTTTCCTTGCGATCGCCTCGCCTCGCGTCGCATCGCGTCGCGTTGGACGCGGAAACTCGAGTTTTCGGAGTGACCACGTCCCATTAAATTAGGAATAATTTTCCCGCATGATGAATGAACGCGAATGCCGACAGGCGGCCGGCATTCGACCCAAATTGCGAGCCGTAAATAATCGCTGGGAAAATGGCCAGACAAGGAGACAGCGGAAGTGGACCGACGGGATTCGCGTCGAACCGCCTCGTCGCGTCTTCTCGTTCCGTCCTCATTTTCTCCGGGTTGATTTATCGACGTGTTACTTGAAGCGTCGCTTGAAAATATTGCACGCCGCCCATCCTATGTTTTCAACCGGCACACGGACCAGCTTCGCGTCTAAATAATGGAAACCGTGGAAAATGTTTCGATGGACGCGGAAGTACTCGCGCGTGCGACGCATCTCATAAACCCTTTTTGCGAACCACGCGCTATTCCGTTCGATCGTTTATGAAACGCTCCTGTTGGCATTTCGATAAAACGTTCGAATTGAAAACGAACGATCCGTTATAAACCGTCGCGTCGTTCCGCTCTTTACGAGCTATTTGACGACCAAATAGACGGTTTCCGTGTAATTAACTCTGCTACCGCGAGTGTTTTTCACGAAACTCTGGATACAGCATTTTGTTGAGTATTGCACGTTAACACGCACAAACTATAAAGAAATTTCCTTACTCTTCGAGTACCGAACGGACAACGTACAAGAGTACAAGTCTGGTCTGGCAAAGGAGACTCTTTAATTTGTCGCGTAAAAACGAAAATACTATAAAAAGCATTCCACCAACCGAAACCAACGAGCGTAAATTGTAAAAAAGCTTTACACGTAGGATATACACCGATTAGACGAGCATAGTGTTCACGGGATTCTCGAAACAACAATAACAGCGTCAATTTTTCATATTTTACTCTTTCAAGCTTGATGATAACGAATGTGTCCATGATATTTTCAAGTCAATAATTTTCTGACGTATATATAACATATATTCATAGACGTGTTTTGTATAGAGCGTGTAGCAAATGGGTCCTACTATAACTCTGTTTCAACAGAAGATAGAAAAAGTTGTAGTTTCGAACGCAAGTCTTTGTTCATTTTATTAAAAAGATTAACGCTTTAAGAATCGATTGTTTCGAAGCTCTAAAGTAAAAAGATCATCGGTTTAAAAGTAACTAGAGTGCGAGCATAAATTTGGCAAGACTTGGACGTGTTCATCCACGCTCGGTGACATTAAGTAGCCGAATAAGATGATCGAAACATCGAATTTACGTAACTGGTAGCGATATCGGTGAGGCGATCGTCCGATAGAATCGGGAGGGTCGAGCGGAGGCTTAGCCCGATACAGGACTCAGCAAAGTGGCTTAAACGCGCCGAGGCAGCGAGTTGACGCAGGTGATTCGAACTTCCTCGGTAGCTGGCCAAACATTGATACCCCGAATTCGATGTAATAAATTCGCGCGTTTCTTGTGATTGACTTGCCGTTGCAGGGGCTACGGGGCTACCGCCGCAATCTCTGATCAGCAGCTTAGCGCCTGAGAAGATTTGCCAGCCCGAGCACGCTGGATGGCGAGGGGACGGGGGATCGTTTCCAGGCAAGTTTCTGGACGGGGACAAAGATACACCGGATAAGCCGGATTAAGAACAGCCTTACGCGAATTCGTCGAATTATCTCCCTCTTGGGAATAATTGCGCTTGGAAGTGTTCCCTTGCCTCGAACACGAGAGAGACTACGCCTATTACACAATCGATAGAACTCGTTCGGTTCAACCACCACTTCAGGAGGGTGAATAATCAATCGTCCATACACTCGGACTTGCACACGATCGATCATCAACGCGTAGACGATTCGATTTCTTATTATTTCTGGTTGTACGCGTTTCTTGCGATTATTTAGGTATCAAGTACATCGACGTATCAGGAAAATTGGTTAGCAATGAGTACCAGAGACGAAACAGTTTCTTTTGAAAATATTTCTAGTGATAATATTATCCTGATCACGGCTGGGTACACTTTAATTAGTAAGGTTGACAAAAATCAAACTTTTTGTTATTGCATATTCTGGGAATTGAAAGAAAGTAGAATATTGCGTTAATGTTACGTAGCGTAACTTTGAAATTTGTTAGAGTTAAAACTTTAAACGCGTTTCTCTCCAAACCATATTTCTCGCCACTGCGGATATGATTGGAAAAACTACCTGGGGATATTGGTCTAAAATTTGATTTGCTTGTACAAATACGTGTCCGTACGAAACAGACTAAAATCATAGTGGAATCAATAATAATTGTTTTCCTTTTTTTTTTCTTTTATAAAGAAGTAATAGAAAATTTTAAGCTAGAAAGTCCACATCTTGCTTTAACTTATTTTAAAATAATAAGTAATACACATAGTTTGTTTTTCACATTTTTTTCGATTACTTAGTTGCAAAATGGGCAAATAGCTAAATATTATTTTCTAAGGATTAAAACTGTAATTTTCAATTACATGTATCTCTTCAGCTTCCACGTACTTTTGTGTCTTGACGTTGAAAGATTGTTATCGGAAATCTCTGTTGACACAGGGACGAATCTTTCCCCGGTGTTAGGGAATCTGGCTCCTCTGGTGAAACTTTCCCGCTATCAAACTTACGTCTACGCCTTTCGCGTGTAATCCAATTCATCGAGACCGGGTTGTTGATAGATGCGATCGAAGATGGAGTGCTTGCATGTGGCTCGACTGTCTAGACTCTTACTTTTCAATTACTATCTTTTATATCCAGTATCCAGATCCATAAAGAATCGCTATATTTTCTCAAGGAATTTCTCCGGCACACACAATTTATCCCGAAATCCGTACCGATCCCGATCGTAAGAATTAAGATATCGCGAGAGTCAGGGACAATTTCAATAATCCCGGCGAACAAACCGAGTGCACGACCGAGTCCCGCAATGGTTGGAATTCGATGGCGCGATTCCGTGTAAAAGGACGCCGCATGTCGAGCACGGTTTCGAAATCTGTAGCTGGGCGATCGGTCCTGTCGAAATTCCTCCTGGAATTGCAGCTTCGCGAACGTCTACGCCTTTCTCTGGTAAGCTTGTTACGACGAGAAGAAGAGGAGCGCGGAGAACGCTGCCGGGTTGACATGAATTTTCGTCGGTTCTCGTAGACACGAGTTTCGGTGTCGGTCGGACCTCGTCAAAGCGTTCTCGCGCGACATTACCGGAAATTGCAGACACTGCCTTTCCCTAGTCGCCCGGTCGTCCAGTTGTGGCACGAAATGCATGAGTTTTGCGGCGAATTCGACAGCTTGTATGCATACGCGCGAGCGTCCGTGCAACTTGCACAACGGACGCGAGGATAGGTTGGGGGTTTGTGTACATAGCGCTTGGACTCTGCGACTACATTAATTAAATAGATTTTCTCTCTCTGTCGTTTTTCTCTCTGGTGCTTTCCTTCTAACCGACCGAACCTTCTCCACCTTTGATTGTCCATGAAGTTCCCATTGTGGCGGACCGTGCTGTCTCCGGCACTGGAGACGATGTTTTGACGAAACCTCTCAGCTCGTTGACCCCTAGCCGCAAAACCGTCTTCTCAAACGGCATTATATTTCGATCTTACGTATGTTTCGCGTCGATCGACAACTCGTTTTCGTGAAACTTTATACTTTGAATTAGTTTGATAGAAATTCTGTGTAGGATTCGGCGAGGAATTGGAAACTCGCGGGAAAAGAATAGATTGGACAGCCCTCTGGCGACGGTTGAAAAATGTACCGACGCGAACGAATAAAGTAATACGACCCCAAGGTATCTGAAAATGAATTTCTTGGGGTTTCCGGTATACTCGTTCGGGTTGTTTCAACGTCGTGATTAATTATCGCGACCGATGATAAGAACGATAACGCGCGTTCTCAGTGTGGAGCGTATCGGAATGGAAACAACGAAAAAGCGTGACGCAACAGGAAATCTGGTTTTCCATTAATAATCCTTTTACGTGGCCCCGAAATGACGGCGGCTACTTGCAATGCTAATTCCTTGTCCATCTGCTTCCTAATCGGATCTCCCTCCGGACGTTCCGTGCGAGCGAAAAGTTTGAACCGCAGTGCGGTTCCGTAGGCGAGCAACCGTCTGCGAACGAGACACCCGACTGCCCCTAGCCTCTGCCTGCATTCTTGCTGAAATTGCCACAAAGTCTTTTTCTCGCTGTCTGGCTTCCGAGGGACACGGTGGAATTGCATTTCTGATACTAGACACCGACACCTTTTCACGGTCGTTGGAGGACCTTCGTTCCCTCCGGGACGCGAGCACCAATATACTACGTACGTTGGATACATTATTAAATACTTGGACCCGACGACTCGAACGCACGGAAATATCGACCAAGTTCCTTTCTCATTAAACGGTAACGAACTTTGCCTCTTGTGCATTATGAAATACCAGGGCTCGATAAAATAAGCAAACGAATATGTTTAGACTACCGGCGATCAAGAGATCTTCGACCGTTGTTAGTTTGCACGTGGATGAAATGGTCGATTGATACTAAGTAAATCACGTCGAGTTTTCCAAATTGCATTTATTCGGACAAATGACGCGACCTACGGCTTTTCTCGAATCCAGAGGGACTAAATGTTTCGCGCGAAACAAGTTATCTGCGTTGGTTTTTGAAAAAATAGCTTGTAATTCGGATCATACGATACGGAAGATAACAAACATCATCGAGTAATTGAACGAACGTTGCACTAAAAAAATGAACAAAATGTTAAAATTGAATTAATGTACGTTGTATCGATTTACCGTCACGCGTAATCTGAAATTAAAAAATAAGCTACCTCTGTCAGTGCTCCCTCTATGCCGTTTGATTGCAATTATATTTCCGCACAACTGATTCAGCTCTCGCGTAACGTCGAACGAAAGCTGTCGTGTTTTATGCTTAAAGTTTCATTTCACCGATATACGATATATTATTTAACGTTTCGTTTTTCTTTTTTTACGCGTACAAAAATCATTTTATTCGAATAAAAACTAATACACTATGGGTTGATTCGTGTTCGTTTCCGAAAGATATGATCAGAAATAAATTTCTGCGATGTTTACGTATCCTATTAATGATGTATTCGAGTGGAAAACCTGATTCGCGTAACGAGAACCGATAAGAAAAATCAGAGTGTTTGCCGGCAAGATTGATTTCGTTGATATTCGGTGGATATGGTTTATGGGGATTCACCTACAAACAAGTGGTAATTCGTTCAAACAATTAAGGGAACATTGGAAAAATTTCAGGGCTTTTAAATCCAGTTATAATTACGAAAGTGGTACAAGTTGATTTGCGATCAGAAGTAACTTATTTATCTTCTAATATCAATATTGGTTAAAGATTTGATAAATTTAGCGATCGGCGCTCATCCAAAGCACACAGCTAGCCAATCAGCGCTTACAAATATTTTTCAATCGATTGAAACTCAAAAGCTTGCGTATCTCGGAACAGAGATAAACGGGCTTACACCATTTTCATAATGAACGGCTCGTATCTGTGTTGATAAATAATCAAAGTTAAATTGGAAACGTTAAAATTAACAACAAGTTTTCAGTTTAAATTTGATCGATATGTTCCGACAGCAAACTTGTTCGATTATAATATCTTATTGATTATTCCTGACAGTTTTTGTTAAAAATTTTAACAATCTATGAGATATAAAATGCATCTGTATAATGCGAATGTATGCATATAAATGTTGCAAGTACCGTGGGGTTCGCCACGGTGACTTGACCTTCCCCACTCTGTAGCGAGATCGCCTAAAGGTTTGCACGTGGTCCTTTGATAATCATTGCTACGCGTCCAGTGTTGGTCTGAAGTTGCAACATCTGGGTATCCGATGAAACTTTGAAAAAGTCCCGTGACATCGCGTCAGTTGGGGACGATCATCATTTTTATTGACGCGAAGCAAAGGTTGCCGGTGCTATATTAATTCTGTCAATTTTTCACACCGGGAGTTGCTCTGTTATTTAGTTAGACGGGGTGTGTGTGTGTGTGTGTGCACGTAAGCAAGATTAAAAGATTGGCTGTCGATGCGTTCAATATCGGCAGGGAATCGACGGTGATGTTTGGTTCAGCAAATCGTTTCGATGATAAAGCGACGTCGATTCGACAGACTGAAATTCCATGATCGATCGGAGCTTATTTTTCCAGGTTGTCAAACAGCGGCAACGGGAAAGAGATATCGATTCGTTATGCGTGCTCTTTCTTCTACCGAGGATTCCCCCAGGTTCTTTCTTTATGTCCGTGCAAACGAGTATCGTTTTTATGGCGTCGACCGCGGTAACGACCCCGTTCGCCGTTTACCGTAATCGTAATTTGACTTTTATCGTCGGTATGTACTTAGGCGCGTCCGAATGCTCGTCGCGGACGAATCCCGCGACGATGAACAAGGAGCATAATCGAACGAGTGTACGAGTCGCGTCGGCACGGTGAACCCTCTACCTGCATTGTAACGCTTTACCGGGCTACTACTACGAGCTCGTTATCGCATCATCGTCGTCATAACGAGCTCGTATCGTCATTATGTTCACTGATTCGAGTGCCACGAATCGCTTCATCGTTCGATCCCTCCGTAATCCTCGATGTGCGTTTAGGAAAGCAATAACGAAGAATAATTACACCTCGATGCTGTTGGCTTCAACGATGTTTGCGAATCGATTACTCATCAATTTCCAGACTCGCTGAGACTTTGGGGGTTTATAATAGTGCTCGCACAGACGAGTCAAAAATGCAAGAATATTGCTCGATCAGATATTTAAAAAAATCTCTTGTTTAGAGTCTTAAAAATTCACAGTGGGTAATATACCGTGCGTATTAACACTTAATAAAAAGCGTTTTATATATTGGCTATGAAATCCACAGCCTTTGCTCGATACTGCTAGATGGTTGAGTGCTTAAACATGTTTTCCACAAGTTTCATTAAACAGATTAGGTACTCTACATAGGAGTATTGTATGTTTCAACAAGCTCAACTTGCGTCTAAAGCATGGGTTGCTACTAGTAGAATTCACAGTAAGACTCATTCAACAAGCCCTGCGTTAGACGGAATTTGTGCTTGCTGAAATACAAGTGAATTTAAACTCCACCGAAGACGAAGATGATAGATCAGTTCTGTAAGCCATTAACGATGTTTGGTTTTATAGTTTATAGCGAGTTGTATGTTATTACAATCTAATTAATTTACAAGAAAAGGAATTTTCCAGGGACTTTCTCATACATGTTACAATTTATAACTGAAAAAGACTTTTAGTGGATTCGTTTAGCCTGCTGCACCCGTGGGTGCGCGTAATATCCGAGCCATACGGTACGAAAATGAAATTATTTCATGGTTTCCGTATCTAAATCATAAAATTCGTTACCATTCGTCCTCAGAATCGGACCGATCCTCTCAATAATTTCTACGTCTCGTTTTAGTTTTATTTATCGTGTCGAGAAACAGTCTTTACGCGTTTCCAACAACATTGACACGGGGAAAATCATCCGTCAAGAAGGTTTTTTCTTTGCGAGTATTTGTAGGGGTTTTCGCGCGACCAGGTTGATTTCAAAGTGAGATTTCGAGGGAAAGATGCAGGTAAACAAACACAGGCCTCGCGGTGAACGCGGCCGGGTCTAAGCGCGACGAAGGTAACGAAAGACGGACGAAAAACGAGAGACAGAGACAAGTTGCAAGGCAGGAGGGAAAAGCCCCGGGTTGGCTGGTGCGCGTGCGTGGCTTTGCGGGTCAGAGTGCGCCGGGTATATAACCGGGCGGATGCCGTCGTCCTTTAGTCTTGCGCTTATCGTCGTAGCGACGACCCGCTCGATCTCGATCCCGATCTTGATCTCGATCGCGTTGTCGTCGCACGTTCGCGGTTCATTGTCCATTAACACGTTCGTTCAGTGATGGCGCGAAGTGTGTATCGTTCGACCGTGGTCGTTGCGAGGCATCGTGTGGAATTTCATCGATCGGTATCGATCTAGATCCATCGAAATCGATTTACCTTCGCGACGCTGCACCGGGAACCCCGGCAAAACCCGGAAAACGATCTACGAGGGGAAGATTGTTTGCTTGGTCGTTTCTCGACTCAAAGGAGTCTGATGAAGGGAATGATGCGTCAACCTGTTGTAACCGTGTAACGTGATTGCATCGGTGACGAAACGCGACAGGAAACGGGGTACCGCCATAGAGGAGTAACGAGACAGAAGCCAGACGCGACGCGTACCGCTCGTAGACTGTCGTTGAAACGTAGACGAGGTTCCCTGGAGGAACCACCACCCACCGGTTCCAAGTGGCATCGGAGCGACATCAAAGAAAATTCAAACGATCGTCGGTGTTTCGATTGTGTGGCGCGTGGGAAGGAGAGGCAGGAAAGAAGGAAGAGAGGCGAAACTCGACAGGAGCGAAAACGGAGGAAAGGAAGAAGCGCTAGGGGGAATTTCGAGCCGTGCCTCCGGCCAGATACGACCACGCTTGTATATGTAGATCTATATGCATAGCAAAGTCGCGGCAATAGAAGAGCCCTGGTCCCGGCCCCGGCCCCGGCCCCGGCTCCGGCCACGACGACGCGTATCTGGGTCATACACCCGTCCTTTCGTGTCTGGCTGTTACCGCTGTCGCTGCTCGTTTTCCATAATTTCACGAGATTCGCTTGCCGCTGCAGAAACGGGGACAGAATCGACGACCGGCCGCGGGACCGGATGTTCCCGGAATTAAAAAGGAAGGGAATCGAGGGAACCGTTGGTCGTTGGACGCTGGCCGTCGATATCATCTCCGCGCGGTGCTGATACATCTAACGTCGAGGGACCAAGAGAAAAGACGATCTTCTCTCCGGTGGTGTACCACGCGCTGCATACCACGGCTGATAGTGTCTTTTTGCTTCGCGATGATCTGACGTTTCCTACGCAACAAGAAATCGTTGAATCGAGAACAAAAAGCATCGATGAACAAACACGCGAAACAACGACACGGTTAACGAGAGGAAGTTTGTTTCCTAGCGGCAATGCGGTTTTTCTAGAAGCTCGTTTCGATTTCTTTGCGAAGCAACGTAGCGGTTCCCGGAACACGCGTATCGGTTGTTATCGGTCGGTCGAACGGTCACGCCAAATTGTTTGCGTACTCGATACCCGTGGCCGTAACGAGCTGTTACGTCGTTAAGCACGACAGAGGGAGAGAGAGAGAGAGGAGAGCTGAAAAAAAAATAGAGATCGTGAAATCGGCGATGCCGCGCCTCCCGCGGGGACAATCCCGTACCGAACGACCACCGTGCGAGAACTATTATCCGTGGAAGAGCAATCAGCCAGCGCGAGGCCCGTTTCTCTTTAGAACGGACACGTTGGACCGGACGCGCTCGACTCGGTAAATAATGAACCCCCGCAGTCATTTATCAAGCTCACCGCGCGAGGCCAACGAATGCTCAAAGTAGCCAGGCCGAAGTAAATGGAAGACTGGAACGCGAGCATCGTCGCGCCATATCCCGCGATCCTCGTAAAAATAAGTATGTCGGATCTCGGTCGGGATGGTTATCTCGATCGAATCGTTCCTTGAACCCTTTACCGCGAGATCACGGCAAGAGGGCACGAGTTACCGTCACGCGTGTTTACCTTTCCCCGCCTAAAGACTGTTCATGTCGTCGTGGTCGCGGTCGCGGTCACCGTCGCGGTCCTGCTCCTGCTCCTGCTCTTGGTCGTTGAGATGCGATCGGCGATCGAATCGCGCGACGGTCAGCAGTTACACCGTGGCAGTTACGCGAGGATTTATCGGCACGTTAGATAGCGGCCGTGCCAGAGCTAGCGTGGCTCCATGAGAGTGATTCGTACGGACGATCGCGGCAGAACGTTTAAACCTTATTGCGCGAAGGTGTAGCACGATTTAGTCGACGAATCATGAGACGACGGAACAATGGCTCGGGCGGCGGCTACGCCGGCTGTTGCTGTCAGACCAGCAAGAGACCGGGTCGTAACGGATGCAACATAACGCTGGGAAACGAACCGCTCGGATGGTGCATCTACGCGACGGTCGCGTTGGTCGCCGTTGGCTGCTACCTGAACGCGTTAGGTGGTGATTTCGTGCACGACGATATACCCGCGGTGCTGAGGAACAAAGACGTGTTAGCTCAGACACCGTGGACCAGTGTTTTCAATGACGATTTCTGGGGAACGCCGATGCACGATCTCAACAGCCACAAGAGCTACAGGCCCTTGACCACCCTGACCTTTCGGTAAGCCAGATTTTCTTAGGAAAAAATTTATTCGTACCGTAAAGCTGTTGTCAACTTCCCGAACTGTAAAAGATAGAAATCAAGTTTGAAATTCCTATTCCTTGACGCTTCTGGTCGACTTTACGCCAGTCCTTAACCCCTTGACAATCACGGACGAAACGTATCGCGATCCAATACAGCCAATACAGGTAGTTTAATCTTTGGATATAATATCGATCGTTCGATGCTATGTACGAATTATTTCGAATACTTTGCGATCCGATTCTACTATCCGTGTCAGAGTTCTTTCACGCAACGTGTATGGCTATTTCCATATAAAGTACACGCCAGAGACTTTGATCTCTCAGCACAGACTGCGAGAACCGACGTCTGAACGCTACCATTCAATTCACAAGAATCGAGTAAAATTACCGAGAAATGATGTATTTCGTTACTAGAATAGAGACGAAATTGCAGTTTGAAAGTTGACAAAATAATATTTTAGAGCACGTGCGAAATAATATGACCCACGGATTATGTGATTTTACATACAATTATCGATATAGAGTCCCACAAATTTTATTGCTTATTTTTGCCTGTGAATGGAAGCGTGGAAATTCAAGGATGTGATATTTATTGTTATTTTTATTCATCGGTACGGTGATCTCGGAAAGCTAGGCGCTTTGAACAAAAGATTTGTTTACCTGCACGAACCCGAAAATTCAGAAACTTTTGAAACATTGCAGTGCAAGTAAGGTAGTTCATCCGAAACACGATACCATTTATTGTTTGCGCCGTAATATGACTTCAGGGGGAGATATCATATCACCCCTTGAAAAAAAGCAGAATTTTCGTTCTCGTGAAATATATCCAACCCCCAGAGAGATCTAGAAAAAGGATTTAAATGAAAGTTGCACTCTTTTTTTATTTACAAAACGACGTACATCAAATTTTATTCTTCGTCAATAATTAAATTACTGATACATGCTTTCTCATATTTCCCATTTCGATACTAATTTTCTCAATTTACCCATTTATTACATTTTATTACGTTGTTTAATTGGGACAAATTTTAATGAGCGATTCTCGGGGCCAAAATAAGACGAAAATCAAGAATACCAATTTGTTGATTGAGGTTTCGTTCAAAATTATTAATAAAATTTGTCCACCTAGATGAATTTTTTTTCTCGAAAGTGTGCAGGATTTCGAGGATATGTGTATTGACCAAAAATGATTGCAATTGATCCCCGCAATCAAAAATAATTTTTTTAAAACCGTTTTGAAATTTTTTAATTTCGCCGAAAAATTTTCCGATCGATATGGAACTTTAAACGTTAATAACGTTTTAACGAACGTTTACACGTCTTTTTTATGTAGATGTAGTAATTTTCAGCCAGTCGAGCAAACGATTTCGTGTATCAATATCGACGATATAAGTTTTTCGTAAAAGAAAGTTTTCGCGTCATTTAAAGTTAGTAGTTATAAGATCGATGTTTTAACTTGGACGTAAATCGGTTCTTGTGATAGTGTAGTACAGTTGATAAAACAAATATAACGATTCGTTTAACACTATTTCCATCGCGGTAGTGTCGAGCGAAAGTTTTGCTCGTTGAGCCAGGCATTGTTAAATAAATTTTTCTATCTACGGTACCTGTCTGCTAGGGTTGTATTATTTAATATTTTTGAATGATTCGAGTCGTGGGTTTTCGATTAATTAGCTACTATTGAGTGTTCTATAGGAACAGAAAAGTTTGCGGCTATGTACCGACTACTGGAGTCTTAATATCTTGATTCATTAATTAACGAAGGTGTCAGTATTACCAGATACTTCCTAAGAATAGCGCGTTCCTAACATCGATGTCATAGATACAATCTTTAAAATGTCCCAACAGGTCGGTGTATTGTAGGTTGGACATAAATTCTTGTCAAGAACTATCTTAAGTAAAAAGTTGTTGGTTCTGCTTTGGGATTTATGTCTTCCCAACACCATCGTGGAATAGACGATTAATTTTGCACTCATTAAAAGTTTCTTCATCTCGTCCTCTCGCGAGCGTAGATTCAGCCACATATATCTTCTGAATTCGTAATTGTAATCGAGGATGGTGCAGATTTGGCTCCTCGAAGCCACAACAAGTATTTCGAACGTTTCAGAAAATGCTTATCGACCCTTTTAAAATACAACTCGCGGGGCATAACACAGTTTGCAGCATTAAATGCCACACCTCGTATAGGTATGTCGATTTACTTGCATTCACTTTCTCGTTATTTTGGCAATTACATTACGGATATTCCCTTCTCCCGTCATGTCGATACTTAATATCAACGTGTGATATTGCATATTTTAGCGCATTAAATGAAATAAAAATCGGAATATGTTATTATTTTGTTACTCGTTTTGAATATGAATTTACGAACGCTCAAATCATACGCATGGGTTGGACCGCGTATCGTTTACAAATAAATTGTGGCGAAAGGTTGCAAAACCATTTGCAGTGTCGATTTATTTTTATTTTTAAAGAGAATGTAACTAAAAATATTTTTATTCCCGTTGTTAACGTTGCGAAAGTGGTCGTAATACGAGGAACGTATTGTGTGTCAATAGAAATCTTGGCGAGTATCAGCGTGGCAATCAGCGACGGTATTATTAAAACGAATTCGCAGTACCGCTACAATTAGTAGACACCGCACAGTCCGCAATTAAAGCTGCGAATTCAAAATAAACTGGAATAAGCGGGGTGGCGGGTTATCGCGAACGGAATAATTACACGTCGCATTTTTGTTGCCTTGCTCGCGAACCACCGGTAAACCGTGATCGCGCGAAGGTGCATTCGTACGACATTTCGAGTAGAAATTTCGAGATCCCCATCGCAGAAAGCGAACTGTTATCTGGTGCATTTCAAACGAGCCAACGAGTAGCGCTTCGTTACAGGGACTTTCGTGCTTGCATTCCATATAATTACGCGTAACAATAGTCCGATACGTATCTGCCTCGGTCACCTAATCCAACAGATATATGTATCAAGTCAGATAAAAAAGTTGGTGCATTAAATACTATTTGTTCGAAGAAGAATGTCTTTCTTTATCTACCAGTATTTAAGCTTCTCTTTTTTCCAGATATTTTACAAACTACTATGTTATTCTAAACGTGATAGAAAATCCTAATAAAATCGTAACTTGTTTGCCAATTCCAGACATTTTATGGCAATTGCTTTTGTCCCAAGTTCGTTTAACCGGGAACAGTACTTTGCAGGGTTAATCGTTTCTGTGGAAGTAGCTCATAATGAATAACACCGTTTTCGTCCCGCCAAATACATAGGAAAACTTTCTTCGGGCAAAGTCCAGGTCTAGCAATAGGTAATGTTATTTCGACTGGATCAGGATCGTTTGCGTTTCATGTTATCGTAGAGAAGCCAACTTCCATCCCTAGTGACCAACTTCTTCAAAATGGGATCTCTCTCGTTGCGTTGTAGGAGCAAATTGCAAGTGGAAACTTGATTCGAAAGGTTGCTTCGCGTCAGTCAGTAAGGAATTCATACTTGGCAACGATTCACGTTTTCGAGATTTATCAGATGGTTACGAAACATAATAAATATTTATTTACTTTGTCCTGTGAAAGTAATTTCCAGTAGATGTACTGGAATGAATATACTCTTTGGTTAACCGTTCTTTCATGGTCTTTTTTATTTTCGAATAACGTGTGAGCGTTGCTATTCATCCATTAGAGTGATAATTTTTTGTTAAAATATAGAGAAAATTACTACCGACTACGAGTCAAAGTGAAAGAGTTAAAAGTGATTCCTCTATATTTCTTGATCAATTTTTCTTGCTGATATTGTCACCCACCACGTTCTTCTCCGTCAGGCTCTGAAGAACGTCTGTTCAGGAAACTTTTTTGTACCTCTAATAGTTTCCAAGATAGCATCGGATAAGTGAAACTTTGGACGGTAGTTTTATCCTTTAAACTTGAGTTACGGCAGGTGGAAAAAGTTTGTATCCTTTGTTTTTGCTGTACAAAGTTTCATCGAAATCAGCGTTGAATACTCGGCGGATGTTTGTTGGTAATAATGAACTCGGCATGGGAAAACTAAAAGCTCGTTTTGTTAGTGGGAAACTAGATGATAATCGATGTAAAATATCCGAAACGAATATACGTAAATTTGTTTGATACTTTCTATATTATCGAACTGAATTTACCGTGCCACATTTAACGGGAAAGCGTGCTTTCATTCAGCCTCCCGTAAAACTCGTGAAACGACATGTATAAAGACTTTGTCGCGTGTTACGAGCAAACTCCACTGCGTGCCAGGCGTCGAGTGGTTAAACTCTACTTGCGTAATAAAAAAGGGATTAAGCGAGCGTGTAAAGTACGCGTTTAGAAAATTCGAGCGGCTCTGTTTGGAAGATTACGGCGCAGCCCAGCCGAGTGTCGTACGCGTGGCGAACCGCGTGATACATATTTACAGCGAACGGACGATCCTCGAGCGTAATCGATTCTCGTTCGCTGGGAACGGAGAACGGAAAATTGCAGATACGGTGGCCGTAGTCCATCCGATTCGCGATGGTGGTGGGTCGTGTTGGGTAGGGTGCAAGGGATGGTTGGAAGGGGGCAAGAACCCGACCGCGAGGAACTCGTGGATCCTGGCGTGTTGCGGAATGTCCTGTAACACGACCATGCCTCGCTCGGCTTCCGGGCAGCGCCGATTTGATGCATGGATACCAGTTTGCCACACTCGACGCGCAATACTGCATATTGGCTGGTATTGGGCGATCCATCATACCACAAGACACCTACACATCGCTCATACGCCTTAACGCTCCAGATGCTGTTGCCAACTTGGACGCGGCGTGGCGTGGCGTGGCGTGGCGTGGCGTGGCGTGGCATGGCGCGGCGTGGCGCGGCAGAGGCTCGTAGATTCTGGCGGAAGGAACGACGACGTGGCCTGGAGATGAGTGGAGGGGAGGGTGGGGGGCTTGAGGGGTGAACATTGCGCTTCCGCGTTTCGCGCGTTGCCGGAAGTGGAACGCATCCATAATTCCCGAGGCTCTAAGACGCGGAGGCTATGGGCGCCGGTAGTCACGTTCGTTCGTCTTGAGATTACGGGATATTAACGATCGGGACACGGGCGTCATTTCCAGGGAGTTTGCATAAGCGTCTTCTAATCATACTGTAGAATCATTTTTCTCCCGCTTGACTATTCGATCCGGCGATTAAAGCGGTCCTCGTTACCGGCGACTCGTTGCCGCGTTCCCGCTAAATGAATAATTACGCAGCTAAGTTATTTTGTCTCGATACTCGACCTTAACTTTACGATTGTGCACCAGTTCACCCAAAAGTTCCCAAAAGTTTGATATTTCGCTTCCGTATTCGGACATGAATTATTTGATTTGAAACGTAACGCTCCAAACTCGTTATTAATTTCTTTGACGATATCGAATAATAAATTTATCTAAATTCTTGGTCAATTAAATTTATAGTCCTTTGTGACCGTGGTTGATGAAATTAATTAACCAAAAATCGTATCAATTTCACGTTGTATTATGTAATAAGAACAATGCAACGCGAGAGAAATTAATAATTAATCTAATTGTCAATCGCTGAAAACGATTTACAATCAATTTAATTGTCAATCATCGTCAGAGATTTACAATTAATTAAATCGTCAATCGTTTTACGAGCGATTTTAACGACTATTCGCTTGAACCGTCATCGTCGATCGATATTTTGATTAAATTTTGCTCAACATCGAGTTTCACAAAATTCAGTTACTTTATGCGCACTCTGCAACGTCGTTTGTTCAATTTCATTAAAATTAAGTGGCGTGCAACAGAATATTCCGTGAAATGTTCGAAGAAACTGAAAATCTGAACGTCGAGATCATTTTTCACACTCTGCACCATATTTTTCCCCACTAATGAAAATTAATACGTTGTAGATGAAATCTATGGATTTAGTTCACGTCGTGCATGTCAAGATTTCTAACGATCATCTCGATTAATAAACATTGTTAACGATAATTTCTGAACAAGTTCTTTGTGAAAATGTTGTACAAGTCGACTCGAACCTGTAATTAGTCACACCAGTGTTGACGTATACAAAGATAACGCGAAAGTTATTTTGATTCGTTGAATGTATAAATTTTCGGCAGCCTTTTTTTTCATTCACTCCATTTTCTTTGATAGGCGGGTTTGACGTGACACAAATCCGAACGCGGCGGCTTTTAAACGTAGCAACATGATAACCGCGACGCGATTTATCTCGGACAAACGAAAAGGCAATTATACATATACACATAAACGTATTATATTTTATTATTGGTTACTTTGTAAATTGGATAAAAGCCTTGGGCGAGATGAAAAAGTAGAAACGAGTATCGAACGTAATATTAATTAAAAAGAAATATCAGAAAAAGAAGCAAGAAACAATGATCCTCGTAGCTCGGTGGTCAAAGAGCAGAGTTATTGGCATGGCAACTCGAATACGTACCTGAGGGATGGAAAGCCAGGAGGAGCGTTACGTGACATATATTTATAATTATAGTCTCTTTGGTTTGTCAGGAGCTTGGTGCCGATTACTCTGTATCTTTGCCAACGGCGATGCACGGGTCAAAGATTTCGAACAATTCGACCTTTCGAGAACAGAGCTACGTAGTACACGTTTCATTCCGTGTCTTTCTCAACGTTGCCCGCATCTAGTCTCTGTCCCTTTGATCCCTTTATTGTCTCTGAACTTTGACGGCGCTTAGAATATTTTGCTTTCAGAATTCGAGTCTCGAGAATGAAAACGTACCCAGCGATCTCGAAACTTGGAAATACATGTAGCGTCGCGTCGCGTCGCGTCGCGTCGCGTCGCGTTGGTTCAACCTGGCCATTTACTCTTGCAACTCCCGTCCGAAGTTTTCCAGCCATTTCCGAACGGTCCTCGCTAAAACGGTCATCAACTTTCCTACGTACACTCTGCGCGCACGTGCCCGCGCGATTCTGTTCTCGGTTCGAACACGAACAGCATTTCACGTCCAAGGATTTCTAGCGAAATAACAATATCTCGCAACACCGGTCCATTTAACAAAATTCACCCATCGTACGGAATCTAACCAACTATTTCCCACGATCGAATTTGTAATTACGCGCAGAAATTACTGGCTCGCGTACGTGCGCTGTTGTTGAAAAGTGTTGCGAAAAATTTTAACGCTTGGATAATATTTGAAAATGATTCGTGCACGTTTAATCGGTTGAATCTATCGTCGGGATTGAATCGAAAACATATAGGCAACAGGATAGCAACAACGCGATTTAACGCGTTATAAATAACTACATGGTTTTGTCTATCGACAGTGTATCGTTGAACTTTGTAACAATCGCGCCGCAATTAAAAACACATTTGTACTAATGTCCGACATTGTTTAACGTACCGTTGCCGCGGATTTTGGGTTATGTGGGTCAGCGATATTTAGATTAGAGAACGTACGAGCGAACCAGAATTCCTCGCTGGCAGGGATCCGCGAAATTCTCCATCGTGTGTCAGTCGGATTGAAAGCCAACGAAACCAAAGACTGTAAAACAATATTGCGAAACAAATAAACCTTTACAGGGGAAAAAGAGAAAAGCGTTTACAGGTAAACTCGTATTCGTGGAATTTGTCGTATTTTCTCGCGAATATCACGTATAAACGTGGTTTATAAACGCGAAATAGCATCAAGAAATGCAAATGTTTCCGCGAAGAGCAAAGATCCATTTAGCTACGCGAAATCTCGTTTCCTCTTTTCCTCTCGGCTTAAACCGAGCGCCGGTCCTTGCATTTTAATATTTACATTCGTCCAGTGAAAGAAAAAAGGAAAAATTAAAAAATAAAAAAAAAGTCAAGGATGAGAAGAAACGAAATAGGCATTTTCCCAGCAGTCTCCCCTTTTTCTCTTGTCGCGGTAACGGCGAATGCTTTATTACATTTTTCTTGGTCGAATTCACGGACGCTTTTTCGCAGCGTACATTCTCTCCGTCCGTTTATTCGCGAGGTTCTTTGTGCCGGTATAATGACGATCGATATAATCAGATTTGCCGCAAGTAGGAACTTGTATCGTTCCCCGAGAGAGATTCTTCTTTGTTTTATCATACGTCGAGGATGAGGGAGCCAGTTACTCGTCAGTTACTCGCCTATCGGACGGAATAAAAATTTTATCCAGCTACGCTTGCGCTTGAAAGCTTCGCGTCACTTTTGCCGCGGTTTCTATCCGATCGTTCGCGGAGAGACGGTTTTCATTAGTCGGCCAAAGGTCGAGATACCTTTACGCGAGTGTCTTCCTCACGGTGGCGACTGAATTGCTTTCCATCGCGGTGCTCGTTTCGATTGGCGAAATTAAGCGGCGTAGTTTACGCGTTGTCCGCATTCCGTTAGTTGAACGCGAATGTTTTAGCGATATTCGGACCGTCGACGAATCCATCCTCTCCAATAATAATTTTCACGTTAAGTGTATGAAACTGTCAGCCAGCTGCAAGTTGATTAACGGTAACCACTATGGTTACCGTCGACCGTGATGCACGGTGCTACAAATTTGGAATAAATGCGCAACTTTAACAGCGAGAATATTTTCCATTTTCTATTATCGTATTTGAATCCGTATTTCGTATTAATGTAGTTTGTTACATTACGTTAAATATTTTAACCCTCGAGCATATCGCTAGGTCCGTAAAATTCAAAGTTTTCGTAGAAAGTATGGCATATCTCTAATACGAGGGTGGATGCTTGAGGCGGTACCTGCCACCCGAGTAAATATGGAAAGAGCTTTTCCAGCTGTTAAACTGACGTTGCTCGATCCACAGTGCAATTTATCGCGACACAATTTACATAAATTTATACCCGTGAAGTAAAATGCAGACTTTACTCGTCAAATATTACGCGGTATCTATTATCAATTTATAGATTAAAATCCTGCTTTGTTACACGTTCCCATTCTTCTCCGAATTATTTTACCAGTCCAATAGAGGCGATAAATAAATAAATATTGGCCCGCGGAGTTTGTATTTAAGCGTGGAATAGCCCGGTGGAGCGAGTGTACCGAAACTTGCAGTCGGAAGTGTACATAGGAGCCAAAGGCGAGGATCTGGTGAGCAGTCGAGCTGCTGACGCAACGTCCTCGAAAGATCAACGTCAAACTCACTGTCTGTACACGATTACTTTTATCGAACTTTTCACCCGAAGAGCACGTAGCGTGGAAAGATAGTCGGTCGGAGGGGGGGAAGGCGGTGTTGGTGTGTGAGCAGCCACCACGCGACGCAGTCAATCGCCGAAAGAGATAAGACACAGTGGAACTGTCGAAGCGGGAGGGTAGTTTCCGGTCCGGAAGAAAATTTGCAAGTTAGGCGGGTTACGTGCCCCCTCGACTTGGCGCGAGCGCGCGGAGAAGAATTCGCCCGCGAACACCGAGTTTGCCGATACGAAAAACTCTCTACCGGCGAACGAATTCCGGAATTTTAAGCGATTCCGTTCTTCTCTCGCCACCTGTCCCCGTTGTTTCGTATTTCGGCTATTCCGAACGGTTACAAGTTCAAGCGTTTCTGGGTCGAGTTTGAAAATTACGCGTGGAATTTTTATTCCACGGATCCGTTGTTCCATCGCGCACGCGAGCCAACGGGAAGTTTGCGTAGCCGCGATTGGCTTGGCTTGGCGGCGTTTAGAGCGGTTAAATCACGATTCACGGCGAACCAAGTTCCTCCGGGTGGTTCTATGATGATTTATGAGCGACTCCCCGAGCGATGATGTGCCGCGCTTCGTGCGCGCCGTGCATGCGAGGGAATAATTATTATTAAATTACTTGACCCGACGCAACGGGCGGAATCTCGTTCCGCGGCGTTACTGACACGCATGAATGATTACGTTACAAACCCTAATTTAGACGCGCGATATCGCATTATACAGCTTGCCACGTACGTACCCTCGTATTCGATTACGTGACGGGCCGGCCCACCCACCGTGATATCTCATTCGCTTCTGACTTTAACCCGGCGACGATCGCCCCTGGAATTGTCCTTGTCGTCGGTGCTTCGTTTCACGCGATTCAACCGATACTTTTAACCCTCTCGGCACTTTGTATCTTGGCACTCGTGTCCGCCGATATCAAAATTCTGTCTTGGGAAGACGAAACAAGCAAACAAAGTTTTGTTAAACATGTGCTGCTTTTTCAAAGTATTTAAACTTGCTATAATTATTTTCTCCGAGTTTAAGCACGGACTGGTTTTCTCTTTGATCGACGTATCGTGAAGCGAGGCCATTTGCTCGAGCGTTAAGTCCGCGGTTCGTTCGCGTGTTCAAGTTGCGAGTGTGACTATTTACGACTTTGTCGAGTGCGCAAATAAGGGCGAAAATGCAGGTCCAGGCGGAGAATATACGGGGACAAATCTGAAATTCCAGCTTCATGATTGTGAAGCGACGATCGGGCCGGGGCTTGCGTTATATTTTATAGAACTTTGGTGCGCGATAACTCGGATTATTCTCGGTGGGAGGACAAACGTGTAACTTCTTGATGGACGATCGATGAAACGTGTTCTCTAATATGGTAAAAGTGCGACATATTATAGATATTCCTATTTACCACTCTATACAACCGAACGAATGTTGAGAACAGCAGAGGAACGTAGAAAAAATATTAGCTCGGTGCTTGACGCGTTAAAAAGTTTAATATACAAAGGTCACGAACAATACGAACGAGAAAATTTCGACGCGTTATTTGTCAGAGACGCTCTTCGGAGCCGTCGCACACATGTATCTACTTCCTTGGTTTCATTTCGTTCGACGTACCGAACAGTCTCGCGGTTTCTGTATCGATTTCTCGATCACCGATCGGCGATTCCTCGTACGTCTCTCTTCCGGCTGTTCCATTCCTCGAGTTCTGCGCCAGCAAGAAGTAAATTCTTCGTCCCAACGACGACAAGAACGTATCATTACACGGAGGCGTTCTTTCGGCGTTGATCGTGACGAGGAATCCGAAGCGAGCATTTGTCTTGTTCGAGGTGTATCCAGTCGTTTATTGGATTCGTGAACTTCGCCATCGGGTATGTAATAACCGAGGAGGCGAAACCCCGTAAATCCACCAGGAAAGAGAAAAGAGCCGGTGCTCTTAAGGACTCCCGACAGATGGAATGATATTATTGCGCCATCGAAACGGGCTCAGTATTGAAAAAGTTTGTCCTACCTATTCCGATAAATGATTAATGCATGCCGGCGCTCAAACTTCCCCGAACTGATTTCTATTCTCTCATCGTTGCACGATCCTGGGATATAATCATTTTCGTTTTCTGGAATACCGCCATGATATCATCCTCCCATCTCTAATTATTTTCCTGGTACAATTTGCGCGTGACGTTCGATTGAACCGCGGATTTACGGATTCTGAACGATCCCTTTGTAACACGCAACAAACTTGAATACACCTTTCCGAAGAACGCACGTGTTTCGAAGTCACAGTATGGTAGTCGCGTTGGTAAATAAGCTCGGTAGGATTAAGGTTAATTTGCGTTTGCTGTGGTTGCAGCGAGGAATAGCTAAGCGTATAGATCGATTATACCGCATAGATCGGGAAACGTTTCTCGATACGAAGCGGCAAAGCTTGGTGACAATGTCTCTCGAATTGAATGGATTCTTTACGTTGTCATCAGGTTATCATAATCGGTATCGAGATCAAACGAAACCATTGATCGAGAGTAATCGAAATATGACAGAGATGCTTGCGAACGACAATGGTTTCTTGTCCCCAAAATAATCCCGCGGGGGTCTCGGGAAATGGATCGATCCCCGAATTGTAACAATGAGTTGCAAACCGTCGTGCGTTTTCGCCTCTGCCGTAAATACATTTTTGGTGGAAGCTTCTGGTCTTGCAATTGTAAATGGTGCGGATGCAAATGCAGTCGACGGCGAATAGCGGGCGGCTGCATTTACCGCAACAGAATATCGATGCCGTGGAAAGTTTGGTTATACGAATTCGCAGGGAGTAAACTTTCTGGATATCCGACGGTTCTGAATATTCATCGCGGCCAGCTAAAAACGTGAAAAATTCCGTAGTTGCCTCCGTTGATTCATAGTAATATCGCGTCGATCCAGCGAGATGGAAGGCCATCGGGGTCAAAGGCTCTCGGCGGTCGGAAGTACGACCGCGCCGAAAAGTTTATTTTTCGAAGGTTTGCAACGTATGTTTCATCGGGCGAAGTACCGGCGAAAAATTTGTACCGTTCGCGTTCCGCGCACTTACACTCGAACGCCACGAGTACTTATCGCGATAAGTGCTCCAATGGGCGACCTTTTCGCAAAGCAGATCTCTACTTTCACCCGTTTCGAACCGTCCATAGAGAATGTTTGAAATTTACTCGAGTTTATCTACTCGATGAACACGGACATTGTGGATATTTAACGTTTTACTGCCGACCGTCTGTCCGTAGTTCTCTACTCGTTAAGCGAAATTAATTATTAATATATTTATGGTGGAAAATACGAGTAGCGGTTACACCTACTATAAATTATATTATTATCGTTATCAATTAATTTTACCACAAGACGTTTAGTTTTCCGTGAATGACTGTGCAATCGAGCGTAATGATGGAATGTGGTAAAGCAAGATAGAAAGATCAATTCCAGGTAAAATAGCGTATCGAGGGTTTGTTTATTTTGCGAGCCACCAGAGGCCAAGCGTAAATTTCTTTGAAGGGAAACGGACGGATGGAAATCGTTCCATGATTGAAATTCAAAGACGATCGAGCCATCTTACGTAAGAGTGATTAAATTAAGCCGAAGCATTTTTGCGAAAATCACGCGACGGTCTAGACGAACGTAATTAATTTTCGATAAATGCCGTCGGGTGTGCGCGCGTATATTGGAAATTTGCGGAGTTCACGGCACGGGGTTGCACAGTTTGGCATTAAAATTGCCCGATCCATTGAGTCGACAATTTCGCAATCGCAATATCGAAATACGACGCGGCGGGCCGTTCAATCGCGAACGTCACCGTTTCTGCCACCCCCAACGCCCCTGTTCCCCAGCCCCTTCTCTTCGATTCGTTTCGCTTCAATCGTGCCGTATTTTAAATACCGTGAATAGGAAAGTTGAATTACAGACGGTCGCGATTTATCCCGTATGCGTCGCGAATAATACGAAAATTCATTTCGACCGGTCGTTGAAAACTTGTTGAAACAACAAAAGGCGGCCTGGAACGCGTTTATCAGCTCGTCGTGCCAGCCTCTACGTTCCGTCGCCTTTTATTTCCATTTTGGCTAATTTCGACATTCACTCGGCATAACTAGGGTGTATCGATTTTATGCCGTTGGGAAACGCGTTTAAACGTCCTTTTCTTTCGCGCCAACACTCGATTCACTTGTCGCCACTCGCGGTATGTACACTTTTCTGCTGTGTTCTCTCCTTTCTCTTTGTGCATTGATTTGAAAAATAATTGAATCGACGCTTTTGCGTGTGTGTGTGTGTATGTTCGTAACGAGTATGAAACTTTGCACAAATCTCTGTGCCTTGTAAAAAAAGATCAGTCTTGGGTTAGAGACCACTTTGACGGGATGGATAATCAAGTCCAGGAATTGTTTCCTGAAAAACCATGACGATTGAAAATAGATCGATGATTATTTTCTAAATTAGGCACAGTTAGTTTTAGGAGCGTAACAAATTAACTCTTGCTCGTGTCGGATCATTTGGTCCGTGGAATCGTAGACGCGCGTACAAGTCTCGATAAAAGGTTTTCAATGTCGGTTTCGAGCGAAAAAGCAGTAACCGAAAGGGCCTCGAATAGAAGAAAGAGGGAGAAATATATTCCCGTGATCCTGACACGATTATCGCGTACGTTCTCGAATGTATGACCGTCCTATCGTATTACGACATACTCGAAACTCTCTTTTTACGAGAGTCCTCGGTACTGGGAATCTGGGAACTCTGCGCTCTTGAAGCCGAGGTTACGTTCACGTTTCGAAATGCGTGACGGTGTAGTAAAAGTAGGACAAAGATCCAGTAAAAGTCGAAGAGAATTAAGGGCAGGTTGCATTTTTATTAAAGCGCCGACGTCGTTATTCGTCGACAAATCTCCGAGTTGGATACGAGACATTCGACACGGTCGTCGCTACAATTTCCGAATAAGACAATGTAGAAAAGGGGCAAGCTTAAATTTCTATTCGAGAAACAGATAATGAATAATATGAACTATATAGAGAAATTTATTTCTGACGTTTAATCGATCGTACGGTTCTATTTTTAAATAAATTTCAATGCGCTTTGGTCGTGGTATATTTAAAAAACGTTCGTATTATTTATTGGCGTTTAACAGTTATCGATTAAACGGCATAAACGATCTAAATCGAGCTTGTATAGTCCTTTTATCCACATTTTATGGTTTCTATTCAATGAACGAGGACGTTAAATACACAGAAGTGTACAATAAGTTGAAAGTAACGTATTTAGCTCGTTAATTATGCGGCTGGACGAAGTAAATATATAACAACGATAATTAACGGGATATTATTATATTCACTTGCACCATTCGCGTGGAAAACCACCGTCTACCACAGACCAGGATATATTTGTAGAATTTCTGTTGAACCTAGTGCATGATTTCAACTATCTATCAATCAAACGTATTAAATAGACCAACAGAATATTCGAAATAACGTGTCACACATGATGTAGCACTGGTCCATAGTACATTTATCATTTGTTCGTATGTACATAAAATAGAAAATTATCGATGTCACATGTACGTGACGTTGATTTCTAACGAGAATCGGAACGTCGCGTATGTGTATCGCGTGGTAGCGAATATATTGATTACAATAGATACTGTTATAATCAATTGATGACAGATACTGACTGTACTATATGTAGTATAATAATTAACGATGTATTAAAAGTAAGGAACGCTAATAACTAGTTGCGATGTTATCGATATCTGTTGGTCGTTGGTATTCTTTCAAAATGTAACTTTGTATCGTGTCGCGTAAGTAATTGGATTATGTGCGTGTGTTGTATGGGTGGGGGGTATTGTTGATTGTTAAGATTTTGACGAAACGATAGCTGGTCATAATTTAATACGCTAGAGATGTTCATCTCCGGAGATAAATTTTCTGGAGAATCGGAAAGATTTATGGCGCGCAGCCTTCTACAGTGTAAAATTAATGTTTCCAGAAGTTTTCGGCCCGAAAGCACAGGGGAGGGGTTGTTGGATCGTGACTTTGCGGAGTCTATCTTGAGCCGTTTCATTGAATAATTACGCAAAGTGTTCGCGAGGTGGCGATAATTCGTTAGCAGGGCAACGTGTCGTTCGATTTTCCGAATTTAGTCGACGGTAGATCAGGTGCTTCGTGCCGTTCAGTGATTCATCCGAGGGGTTTCGTGACTGGCGGCAAAAGCGTGCCGTGACCGAACGCTGTAAACTTGCACACTCGATCGTGCGCATGCATTAAAGAACACTTTTCCCGCGCGGCGATATTCACTCGCTGGCTGAGCACTTTATTGCGTCCTAGCGCAGCTACGCATAATTTTCAGCCGCGTTCGATGCGTCGCCCCGTTATACGTCGCCCGCTATACGTCGCCCCTCCGATATCGAGCGAATTAATTAACGATTAAGAGTCGCTCTCCTCGCAGAAACGCTGATTATCAGCGTTTAATTATTCCGGGCTAATTGCGACACGTACCGGTGGCAAAATTCACTCCGGATAATTGGACGCGTCTACTTTGAATCGCTATTCGTTCCCGTGCAAGGCCTAGGCATTAGAAATTGTCATTTATAATACATGCATTATCTACATCTTTTAAGCCTGATTTAGTTGGCTATTGTATCAATTATCAATTATAGGCTTTTAAGCCGAAGAAGCGAAACATAGTTTTGATCGTAGAGGATCAAAGTACGAGATTGCATCGAGAGAAATTGTAGAGTACGAAGAAAAGCCTTTTATAAGCTTGGGTTTACGATTAAGACAGACACACGTTATTTGGGAAAACAGCTGCTACCAATATTCGTATCGTAGAAGTTGTCTTTTTCTACGTTTCTATCGAACATATGCATATTCATAGTTTTACTGGCTTCCGTGAATAGTGATTGCCGTATGATAAACCCAGGTAAGCTCGCGTCTTACGTGCGATCTTATATTTAACTGAGACACGTTCACAGACAAATTTCGAGAACTATGACACTCCTAAACAAATAGATACGGAGAGAGAGAGAGACTAGACACGACATAAGATGGCACTTTTCCGGCTGGAATTACACACACAATGGCGAATATTTATTATAGCTGTAATTCTTATCGTCGGCAGTCGAACGGGCAAAATTACGCGCGTTTGCCCACACAGATGGTCCCGAATAATGGGACGGTTTAATTGCGTGACTGTAGGACGAATCCTGGGAATTGTTCTAACCGTATGTGTACGCGCATGCACATCTACCCACATGCTCGTTGACTGAGTTAAGGCACCGGGTCTGCTTTGCAGGTTTCTACGCCAGATAGTTAATTACTTAATTACGTTGCCGTAATTAGCTCATAGTTTTGAAGTCGAGCACGCGCTCAACGGTACGTGATTAACGAATCGCCGCGACAATAAACCACCCGCTCTGTCGAATTTCGCCTTCACGCCCCCTTTCTCGTTGCAGCCGGAAGCGGATTTCGCGCTGGCAACCCGGCTCTCGCGTACAACAGTCTCACGAAACGCGTTTGTTTAGTATTCCTCGCCAGAGAATCCTGAATAGTAAACAAATTAAATTGGTTAACTTCGATTCTTTGTGCAAAAATACATCGACGATGTACGATAAAGGCTTTTTTATACGAGCAAAATTATACAATATTTTTTGTGGAGTTAGAAATTTTCCAGGAAACAAAATCAAGATAAAACATTTTTCCTGCACTTACGTAGAAAGAGACCCGCTGTTCAACGGAAGCTTGTCATCCGGTGTAATCGATAACAAAGGGTGCTCGCTTATTTCAGCGAATTAAATTTGAAATCGAACCCTCGAGGCGGCCCTCCCTCTCTTCCTCCGTACCCAATCCAGTCAATTTAATTACGGTATCCTTTCGCGTGTTACGATATGTTACAGTCTGAAGTAGAAACTTACGAAAAGACTTTCGCCAAAGACTTCCCGTTTAAACGAGCGAATTTCTCCGTAAGATATATTACATACATTTATCGAAGATCGCGACGTAACAAGTACTCGAATAAAATGTGGAAACATTTCCTCCAATTATGAACGTTTCGAGTACCTAAAGTATGCAAATATACTAGACTTTGAATATTCGTGTCGTGTCTGACACAAAGTATGCTCGATTTGTCGTCGGTGGGTTCGTTCGTGTTGACCGTAGACGCGAATGGTTTAATCGAATGGCACCGTGATCTTGAAAGTACATTTTATTACTAAACGTCTATCGTTCGATGCAACGACCTGTACATTTTATTAAAACTGATTTGCCGCGGCAAAGTTCAAGAACAAGCTATGATTTTGCGCGTAAACTTAGCCACAAGTTTGGATAAAATATTTCGTCCGACGAGCCGAGGACTAATTACGTCGCGAAGCACTATTTCGCCATTAGAGATCGGATATTTAATCGTCGACAGTTCGTTTCTCTGTAGCATTTTAAAAAGGGGGATATTTAACTGGATTACTTTCGACGCTCGTCGTCGTATCTCCTCGCGTTACGCGACGAGACAGAAGCTTTAAAGCTGGATCAGGCTGTCTCCGTGGACGTTCTGCCGTTTGTGTGCTTAACAGTAATGACAGTCTGTCCTTTGAAACCTGTATTCGTTTCCTACTCTTCTCTATTCTTTGTCTCGAGCACTTTCTGCCATACTCTCAAGGTGTCAGGTACATTCTTGGAAGTCTGCATCCTTTGCATTTCGCTTTGGCGCGTTGAAAAACGAGTGGTTGCTTTTCACGGAAATCTTGACGCGCAAAGACGAACGGGGGGTACAAGGTATTCATCTCGGTTGAACTCTGTACTTTTCGTACTCTTTCTCGAAATCTTCGCTATCCTTTTCACTACTTTACACGGACTTTCTATAAATCTGCTTAGCATCTTTTCTTTTCTGCTCGCGCCAATAAGGTCGCCAGCTACCAAAGCCGTTTCTAACCCGATTGCGCGAACGTCTCGTTCACACGCGCGTTTTATAATCACCAAAACTGACACGTTTAGAAATTCGAGTCCGGGAAGAAAGATGCAATTTATTTCCTCTTTTACATTATGTTTGCGTTCCTTTAATCTGGCACGTAGTTTTCTATTGGACTGCCGAAATAAAGGGTCGAACGACGTCGACCCGTCACCGAACATAATAAAATGGTAATCCTTTTTTCCGTGGCTTGGTCCGCCGAAGACGAACGACAATGGTTCGTGCTCGTTCTATTTCCGACTCTCATTCGCCGAGTCGGGAAATTGGATCTGCCGCGTTCTCCATGGACGACCATTCCTCCGTCCTCTGCGTGGCTGTTTCCCGGGGACATTTTTCCCCATTTGGGCTGATCATTTTTCTAAACAAACTATAAATTTTTCTATCCCGCTACAAAACTAAACTGTTCCTCTTTAATCGTTCAATATATTAGATCAATCTATTTATTTCGCAATAGTTAACAGGTAAATTTCCCCGACACACACAATTGGGATAAATTTCGCGAGAGCAATGGGGTTTAATTACGCCGAGGACCGTGTCACAGAAATTGCTTCGACATCGGAGATCGGATATTTGGTCGTCGACCACTCGTTTCTTTCCAGCATTTTAAAAAGGGTATATTTAACAGGATTACTTTGGACGCTCGGAAATTGGATCTCCCGCGTTCTCCACGGACGACCGTTTCTCCTTCGCCCTCCGCGTTCCCGTTTCTCAGGGACATTTTTTCCCATCGGACCGCTACCGGTACCATCGACCAAGTCCCGAGCATTACTTATACGCGACCGTAAAGCACGATATAAGCGGCGTGTCGTAACGTTAATCCCGTGCAATCGTAAACCGAGTAATAGAAAATATACGGCCTCTCGTCGCGGTAATCCCGCTCACGCGTCCTCGCTTTTCGCGTCCCAGTCGACCGCGTTGGATATTGAGTCGTTGATCGCAGACTTCATTATCCATATATTACAATATAGTAACGGTTCTTCCCTGTTATTGCACCGTATATTCCACTGCATTCTACTTATTCTTCTTCTACTCGCTGGTAGAATGCAATAACCGGCGTTATTAAAAGATCGCGTCGCGTCGATTCGTATGCACATGGTATCGGTGTTGGGAATTCTTTTCGAAAATTCAATTGCAATGCTTGGGGAAACTAATCTCCTCCTCCGTGACTGTAAATCTCTGTAAGTTTGCTTCTTTCTTTAAATGTCACGGGGGCAGTAGTAGAGATCAATGATGGAGGAAACTAATTCCATCATTATTGTTAAAAAAAATAAAAATTAATTTCGTTGGCGAGGCTACGAGCACACCGAGTGCGCGAATGTTCTGTCAAAGGAACTAAACGAAACGCGCTTCATGGAATGAATCGCGTTCCAGTGAAATACGATTACAATTAACCAAACACCATTTCACTGTACCCCATCAACACCGTATCGCGTTTCATTTCATGTCGGATTATATGTATACGTTTTACGTTGACAATTTTCCACGGTTTCGCGGTCACAGCGCGCGCATCGATACGCGAAACGAGAAGAACCAGCGAATAATTTATTCCAGCGAATCGAAGCGGTAAGAGTCAGATTGCGGCGGGGCTGGCTTTCCCTAATGGGTCAGTTACCCGTGGAATTGCTTATTGGCTGTCAATGTTCTCCGTTGGTCACACTCTAGCCAAGAAAGTTCATTAAACGAGTGACAGTAAAATTGAAATAGGAACGCGTTTGGATCGCGCGATAAATCGCAACCCGTGACGCGATGAAACGATGTGTGGTGTCACACACGACAGAATATGCGCTGCTATGCATTACTCGACAGTCAGATTTTAATAAAAATTTTACACGAAGCGATTGGTTTTCGCTCGGATTCGCAGTCCGTCTTTCGGTTCCATTTTGTAGATTGAACAGGTAGACGGTGGGACGGTCGCGTAGAGGGAACTGCGGTGGTTCTTGGACGGTGGCGTAGTTAGAGCAGCAATTTACGTTTAAACAGCGCCGAGCGTAATCTGTTTAAACTCCTGGAACAATGTAGGGAGGGCAGCGACGTTATCTGCGGAGCTTAGCGAGGCTCAACGCCGGCAAACAGTGAAACACGAGTGGACGAGTGGTTGGAGGGTTGAGACGTCGTTGTCCAGGCTTACGTCTCCAGTTATTTCGATCGTTTCGTTCGCGAACGGCAAGTTCGGAGCCGTAGATTGTCCAAGAAGGATAGCCTCTCGCTCGCGACGTCCGATTTCCGAGGAAACGGTGTCCGGCAGTCGGCGAACGCGTCAAAATAGCCAAAGAACGCGTAGATGATGGCTAGTGCCAATCAATCGTACCTACATACATGCCGGATTAGATCGGAAATTTTCGTGTCCAGTGCGCCGGTGCAGCGATCGATTTACTAGAATTGCTTTAATGGTGTATCAGTTCGAGAACGATAAATTACAGTTGTATTGACCGAAAACCGAGGCCTGGTGTAAATCGTACGGACGAGGCGTGAAACTGAACACCGTAGATTTTGGGGGCTTCGATTCACCGATGGTCAGAGGGTGAAATCGTTGTGGTCAGCTGGATTAGGTCTGATTCGATTCTGGCGCAGCCTCTTGCCAAGATCCATTTCCTTTCGGGGGGTTTGGTCGTTTTCGAATTGGGCCAATATCGCCGGCAACGATTCCGGCCAAGCGAGGCGAGAAGGGAGTCAGAAGTGTCATCGAAAGTCCACTTTAGGTCCTCGATGTTCTGGCTTGATAGTGAAATGATATAGACGCGGCGGACAGAGCTAAATTCGACTTGTACGAATTTTTCTCGCTGAGAAACCTTAGCTCGGAGACTTTAGAAAGCTGAATGTAAATTGAAATTATCAAAATCACTTATCAAGACCATTTTCCTAATAATCGGTGCAAGTTATTTAAAATGACATGTTCGTCAAGTCGATCGTTCGAGATGCTCGTACATGTTGTTTAATTAACACGCGGTAGACCGTCTTTCAAGCGCGATAAATTCCTTCAGACTCGCCGGATTGATCGTATTACGCAGCCTTTAGCGTTTTGAGGTATTCTTGAGGGATTGGATCGTCCGATTGTCCGATTGGAACCACGGGTTACATAGTCGGTCGGTGCTTACTATCTCTTGGCACGCCACCACCACTGCGGCCATCAACCACCGCCACCTCCGCTACATCCCTTGCACACAGCACGCCAATCTCTAATCCTGCCTGGTAATTGTTTTTGTAGCCCCTGTGTCAGCCAATTATCGATCGAACCCGAAAACCGGGCGTAATCAATTGTTTCAAGGGCCACGACTTAAACTGTTTGTTTGCACGCGACATTTTCTCGGCGTATTTTTTATTCCTAAAGCCGATTCGCCCACGTTCGTTTCGAATTCAATGTCTGACACGCAAAATGAGCCGCGTAACTGGAACCATTTCGACAGTTGAAAATAGGGGTAGGCAAAAATGGAAAGTTTTACATCCGTAAAATGCAATTGAATTCGTTTCTTTTCCAATAAAACTGCATATTTACTTGGAGGAAGGAGATCGATTTCCTGATCTGTATTTAAGAGGAAATACCACCTACAGTACGTCTGTTGAAACCCTCGGTGAATCGAAGCGCATTAGTATTATGTTCGAACGTTTCTGATCTCTTCGGAACCATTGTGCATTAAAATGAACAAGAAACACATTTGAAATTAATATATTATGTGAGTATTTTAATCGCGTGACTGAAAATAGCGATAGTTTGCTCTTTGGTTATTTAAACGATATTATTTTACAGTTTCGTAGCATTTTCTGGTCCGTGTTTACAGATTCTTGATGATACATTTGGTTGCGGGCCGGAATTGGTGAATTTCGGGAGATTAACTCGCGCTAGGAAAGTTTGTCAACCGCGAAGCGCGGAAATTACCATTAAATATGAATATTTCACGCCATCCACGCGGTGAACTCGGACGTTAGTTAGTGTATTTCGCGCAGAATGCCACGAATGTAACGACGAAGCAATATTTCCTCGTACAATAACACCATATTTCCGTAAGCAAATTCCCCGCCTCTCATCTGGAGAGGCTTTCTATGAAGAATTTGCATTCATTCGAAAGTAGCTTATATAATACCAGTTGCTCGAAACGCCCGTTCCTTTTTCATGCAAATTCGAAGGACTCCGTCGTACCGGAGGGAACCCCAAACTCTGCGTCACAAAACGGACAGTTAACTTTTCTTTCCCATACTTGCATAACGTTCCCCTATAACTTTTTAAAATATCGAAGATGCGCGTTTGCCGGTAATATTCACGTTTCTATTTCTTTTTCTTCTTCTTTGGAACAGAATCCTCGATCGATCAATTTTACTTAAGAATGTTATCAAAATTTGGTGCACAATTAGTGGAAAATTGTATACGGTACAATTAATTTAGATAAAAAACGTTTGAGAGAAAAGTTTAATAGTTTTCAGTTACTTTGATTGTTAAGTAAAAGAAATATCCAATTAAGGGGTAAATCTTCGATGAATTAACGCGTATACTCGTTTTTAACAAACTCTGTTAGGGATTGTGCTCGGCATACGTGCTCGTGTACGCTCAGACTCGAAAATTGAGGATGTTAACGCGGTCGTGGAGTACTTACCAGGGATCACTGTATATGAAAACCACAAGTTGCAGGAAAACACTGTTGCAGTAACCGCTTACTTCACAAACAGAAAGTTTACTCGGATTTAGAAAGTTACCGAAAAGTACAGATCATTAAACTTGAATGACTTATTCTGAAACTGCACGACCGTAGTTAAAGATTAATTAGTTCTCGTAAAAATTGTAAATTGAATTGGAAAAAGTTTCTACGAGCAAGATGTGTGCCAATGAATCGAATTGCACACGATTAATTACGTAGTTGTTCGTTTGTAAATTATTGTAATGGGTGTACAGTTAGGCGACGCTAATCGTGTGATCTATAATTGAAACTATTAAACGTACTATCTCGACAAAAACTTCTTAGAACATTATTGCGGTTGCTCGTTTGCGTATAATGTTTCCGCGGACAATAGTAAAAACAGCAGTCGGAAAAATTATGACGCAATTATAAATCGTCATTAGTACTGATAGCGTATGCTTATATCCGCGGAGAAAGATTGAGAGAAAGACGGTAAGCATTTCATTGAGAAACAAAGTGAAAGAAAATAGGTCAGTCGTGCGAATTCCGCGACCAGCGGTTCACGAATATCGATAACGCTCAGCAGCGCAAAACCCAGCTACGAATTTTTAACAAAAACCAATGGATATACTTTGTTACATTTTTCTACGCTTCGAGATGTTAAAAATATATTCTTGATGCATCACTTTACGAGTCGAACATTAACCAAAAATAAATCTCGAGTGTCACTCAAAGCGTCAATTGAAGAAGGAATAGCACAATTTCTTATTTTAGCGACGAAACAGATCCTTTCTGAATCGAAGTTTAAGTAAAAGTTAATATCGCCGTAAAATATTAATGTACTTAAAGATTGTAAAGGTAGAAACCGGAAACTAGAATTCTGCTTTAGCTAGAAATGGCTCGATCTCGAGCGCGGGGATGGTCTATTTACGTTTCGCATAACCAGCTGATTCACATAGCCGCAACGATTTATGGACACTGGTCGGTGGATTTCATCGATCAATGCCGAACAAAAGTACGACGAAATTGGAATGCTAGCAGTGAAACGCGATCGAATACGACGGTATTCGTGCGTTCCACGGTTATCCGCGAGTCACAATGAAACCGGCAATGACGTATGATAATCGTTTCCGGGGCCGCCAAGAGCGAAGAATGAAAAGCACGCGACGCGATATCTGAAACGTGTTTCGCATGTACGAGAGAATAACGATCGATTCGTCTGATTTCGTGGCTGCTGCCTCGATAATTGGACGCTCGTAATTGGCCGAAATGGAACACGGTTGCGTACGTCGTTGATATCCTCGTTTCGACTGTCATTTGTCTTTCCGCGAGACGACGCGCCGCATCGCGCCTTGTCGTTTCATTCAATAGTCCTTTCGTATTCGACTATCCGCGAACGTAGGATTCTCAGGTCCACCAACACTGCATACAATTATTTCGCTTTAAGAAAATATTCTCCAACCAAGGTTCAAGTTAAAAATAGATGCCCGCGGTTTATTATTTCTCCGTTAGAGTTTCAACAAGATATCGTTTAAAGCGCAAGATTCCAACGGCGTTAGAAGTTGAAAGACCGCAACTGTGTAAAGCATAGAGCTTCGAACGAAAGAGATCGCGAAAAGTCTCGTGACTTTAAAACTCCAGCGTACAGTCGAAGGATCGAAGGCTGTTGGAACGAGTGATAGCGTTTGCGCGACAAGGTAGGATTTTAAGAGACCGGTTGAAAGGTGCATCGTAGCGATGGGATTCGAATTTATCGAGCGTGGTCCGCGGAGACCGCGCGACAGGCTTTTCGTACTGTCACTTTTGGTATTATCGTCAGGCAAGAGGCCGTCGCGTTTCTCGTTCTCCCGGTCGACGGAGGTTTGTTGAACGTACACGCTCGAACGATCCTTTAGGATTTACCGTGGCTCCCTGGACCGAGATCCTTGGGGCTGGCTGTCTTGGCAAAATTCGTTATCGCGAGCAAGGACTCGGGGCCCCATTATTGACGCTAAAAGTTTACTTTGCGAATCGGCCATCAGACGACACGAATTTCGCCGTGGAATTGCGCGTGGAATCTTATGCAAATCTCCGCCAGGTTTCCTCAAAGGGGTGGCTAATTGCGAGCAATTATGTCCTCCGAATTACACCGCCCTCTCTGGCTAATCTCTGGCGAGAGGCTACGGTCGATTAAAGCGTCTTGTTGAATTCAATTTGCCCGAACGAACATTTTACGCATCGTGATCGTTCGCGGAGCTAACGTCCGCAACGCTCGGCGTTTTATTGAAATTTACAATATGAAACGCGAGACCTTAAGTTTCTTCGAACTTGTCAGTTGCATCGGGAACAAGACCAAGACGTGCAACCCCGTAGATCGAATTAACTCATTTAACAGGACTGGAGGTGGTTCTGTACGCGCGAAGAATACATCAGTATTTCAAGCAGTTCGTTACTCACGGAATAATGTCTCTTAATGTCGCGACGTTGAGAGCATCGGTAGGCGACGTTTCGAGCGCGGAGTTTCCTGAATGGAGTTGAAACTTTTCGCGAAACTTATAATGCGAAGAAACTCGTTAAGATGCCACGGACATCGGTACCAAAGCTCATTACCATAATCTGCAAAGTAAGTCGTCCCGGAGTTTCTCTGTACATTAATATAAGAACGCGAAAAATTCCACGCAGCTACGGTTCTCCTCTTCTTCTTTGTGCCGCTGCAATCGTTGTAATTAAAAGATAAATGGGGGAGGGAACGGATGTTTACTGGAAAATAGATGTAGGAAGGAAATTAAACGATGTAACGGTACACGAACAACTCCGTCGAGACGAGAGTCATAAATGATTTTGTTAATCGTTGAACAGATGTCGCCAAGTTCTAATAAATCCGCTACGAACGAGGATATCGTTTAAATTCCAGTTTAACTTTTACGATTATATAATTAAATTTCGTACAATTGTGCATATCGCTCACACATATGTGCATACTATACGTCGCTATAAAAGTAAAGAGAAACCAAGCTTAAAATCTCTTGATACGTCATCATTTGTACTATCTTGATATTTCTCCGTAATAATCGCATTTTCTCTCCCCTTTCTCATAGGAAGGACTCGAGGGTGTACTCTGAGTAGTTAATAATTCAAATACGTGGGAGAATAATGTCGAGAGCCGTACAGTGAAGGAGATACGACTATAGTCATATACGCTACAGCACACAGGTTATTACGATTGCAATCTGGATATACGTTTTATTCGTATACTCGAAATATTAAGTTTAAAAATTAATTCTCGTATTTTTATCGTTCGATAAAAATATCGGAGCCCTTCGAAATTTAACGAGATTAATTTCACGCGTGTCTTTTTCGTCGATGTGCGTTCGTATCGCAGGTTTCCGAACGAGAGAACTTTAATTTTAATTCCGAATAAGTGTCTCGACCGACTGGACTGTAGCAGTCGCTAGTCCGACGGACGATCAAATTATTAACAGCTTTCAACTTAATTAATTCGATGCCGTGAAATTAGCGGTGGTAAGTAGCCTCGTTGTCAACGCTGCAAATCGGTTTTGCGAATTTTGTTTCGCGCGCGCGGAATAAACGCTATTAATCGGTCGATCTCGTTTAATCGCGAGCAACAGCCGCGAAATAATCCTCGTCTTTCGAACGGCTCGTCCTGTCGGTCGATGGAATTTCGAATAATTCTCTGTGCTATTAAATCGCGGCCCCATTGAAAATCATTCGTACGATCGCGAAACGGCCAAGTAATTCCCGATTCGCGTTCGCGTTCATAATTTCTTCCGGTGAACATGGCAGCAGATGCTAGCTGCTTCCATTTTTCCCACGCGAAGATTTCCAGACGTTCCATGTACCGTGCATCTACATGTACATACGTATTCGCGAATTTACGAGAGTAAGAAACCAACGCGATACGCTAAACGGTACGAACACTTTTCTCTTTTCTATACAGACCCGGCGATCAGTTTAATTCTCTTCGATAACTATATCGCGATTATCGTACTTATATTTGATTTTTATTTTAAATAAAATTATTAAAGGAGAATTATTTATAATAGTGGATATGTACTTTGAATATCCAGTACATCTCGAGCATTCGTTTAATATCAATTAGCGCAATTATTATCGAAATATTCTCGTATTTTATCCGTCCACGCTTCGTGAACTTACGCATCTCTTCACATGCGCTGGATTAAGGTACGATTTATCGAGTATGGATCCCGGCTGTTCCAGCGCCCAAGTGTACCTGAGTGGCCATTTACCTAATTGGGTTAGATAATACGATAGAGGAGATAAATGTTCCAGTTACGTCACCAACTATCACACTCGATACCTGACTAGGTTACACACGACAGTTTTATCTTCGTTTTGTTACAAGGGTTGTAAGACCGTTGATATGATAGTTCCTTGGATGGACCATTATCATAATGTGGAATTGGTATACACCACGATCGAAGCAATTCCTGTGCAAGTCAGTCCGTAATATTGCAAGTTAATATTTAAAATCCCGAAGGCTCGTCAGCCTTTTGTTTCACGGTGCTCGAACGATCGTTCCTAAAACATTCGTAGATAGCCAAATCTTGAAAGCGCGCCGAGGGTTGCGCAATGTCGTTTCTATCCCGGCGAAAATACACGCGATTAAAGCATCGTACGATGTTCGGCGAGGGGAACGCTTTTCAGCCGTTTATCTCTACGTGTCGTTTAAAGTGGGAAACCAGCTTAGGGAACGCGTACGTGTTTTGCGTCGTGTGGCCACGTCGAGTAATCATGTCGCGTTTCTACCCATTCTTCTCCTTCTGTATCGCGCTCTTGGCCCACCGTAATCATTTTACCGCCCCTCGTGCCGTCTCCTTGTCCATTTGCCTTCGTTTCTTCTACGTTACTCGCTTCGAAACAGCCGTATATCCGCGAGAAAGATTTACCAGCGAGGATAATTTACAACAACGTTCGTATCTAATAAGTATACCGCGAATGTTTGTGATAAATTGATATTTTTTTATGGCGGTGATACACAGTTACTAGAGTAAAAGAGATCTTATTGTTATTAACGCCGAGAACGGCGTCGAAGTTGGGAGAGGGTATTGAAATTGCCGTTCTTGTCCAAGTTGTTTCTATTTTTCGAAACTGCGGACAAGCGTAATCAGTAGCGTATCACGCACGTAATAATAAAAAGGTGAAGAGGACAGTGGGTGAAGGGGAGGGGGGCAACTAGCTCCGGTTGACCGGGGCTGCGGATGGCGATAAAAACAACCTCTAACGAACGTCCGAAACCATCTCTAACTCTAGCCGCAACAGCACCGTTCCGGATGAACTTTGTCCGTTACGTGAGCGGAGAGCTTACTGATTTTCTTGTCCCTCGCGCGTATAGCGCGACTCCGGGATCTTTGTTATCAAGATTCTACCATTTCCGTGGCAGAAACTCTGTCGGGTTTACACGAACACGGAACTCCATCGACAGAATCAACAAGACGAACGACGCGTTCGAGATATTACGATTTTCCCACGAAAGACAAATAGCGAAGTCGCGCTCCAAACGGTTCCGTAATCAAATTAACTCTTTCGATACGGCGAGCTTGCGAATACGCTTCCAGGGTGAGTCAAAAAATCAAACATACTTGACCGATGACGGAACCGTAACGTCTAATATTTTCTTGCGTCGTATAAAACATTTTTCACGCGATTTTTGTGAGATTCGTATATCGAGTTGCAAAAATAACTGTACGACAGTGTGGTCGAGTTTTGCAAATATTTTTCCAACATAATGTTAAAATAAATAATAAATGTATGTTTGTAAGATTTGATAACGTTCGAGGGGAAATCGGTCCCGTAGCGTCTCTCTGTCGCTGGTTAAAAATTAAAATCTCTTATTCCGCCGGATCTCCAGTCTACCCTATTCCAGCATGCAGCCTCGTGCGTGATCGCGTTTTCGATTCCGTATCGAAGAGTCACGCGATTCTACCGAAGATACTATATCCACACACCGGCCATTAAAATAGACGCGCTGGCTAAAAGGATTCTACGGAAACTGTAATCCTTTTCTTTTGGATCGCTAAGAGACGACGGCTGCGCCGCGGCTGAAAAATGCATCCGTCGTCCCGTTTGCACACGTAAAAACAACACATTGTGTTTACGATTTTCCGGCCAGGATTCTATTGGATTTCGGTACCTTATTCGAGAAAGACCGTGCCACGGTGCATTTTGTCATGAAAATTTCAGTTACTCCTCTTCTTCGCGCTCTAGGCCGTGTTGCGACTCGCATTTATAAAACATACGGACACCGTGAGCTGTTTTTGCAAATAGGGGATGAATTTGTAACAAGAGGAAAGTAACAGTGCTATTGTAACGTTAGTTTAGTTGGAGGATATAAATATTTAAAGAAGACATTAACATTTTCGGAAACACGCGTATTACCATCGTTCTGTATTCACGTATAGTATTTGACTGTATCGTATAACGAAAGAAAGAAAGACTCTTGAAGCGTGTTTCACGGGGAAGCGAATTTCGTCGGTATTTTTCGCAATTAACAAACTTTTTTCTGGAAGGTCAGAGAGTAAAAACTGAGAACTAACCTCCAACGTTGTCTCTCTCGGCCACTTTGCAGATTTTCATCTTTGCGAATAAAGTAAATACGGCATTCCCGTGGTTGGAGGACTGCGGGCGCTGTTTCAAGATGTTTACCCCTTATTAAGGATTCTGCAACACTCGGTGGCAACCTCGTTTCCGCCCTTACTTCTCCGCGAACAAGTTTTTCTCCGCTACGGAGCGGGCAAATATGAAGCTTTCCTTAATGCTAGAGCAAACGAAGCTTTAATGACGTTCAATGGGAGCAAAGTCAAACATTTGAATATTTTATAAACTTTAAGAACGCCCCGCGTCCCTTTAGCTAGTACATACTCTAATTCTTGTTCCTTTAACGACTTTGGAGGTAGTAATTGCATATCTTTGAGTAATCTATTTTCAAGACTTTGGTAAGCTATTTAACTCGTTTAGAAGGTACGCGTTTAATTAACGAGATTCGTCCGAAATCGATAATACCTATTTTTTTTTTCGTTTTCGTTTCCGATTTTTAATATAGCCGAAGCGAAATTTATATCTGCTTTTAACTTTATTAACTTTTAATTCCATTCGATGGTTGTAGCTTTCGGTACGAAGATGATGCAACAGGTTTCGTAAGATTTTTATCCGCGCGTGTTTTACTATAAAATTGGATTGAAAATTGGCAAAGGCGCGTCCCTTTTAATCTCTCCTATACCAAATTCTATTTAAAAAATAAGTTATTTCGGTAAAAGCTTCTTATTTTTTAGTTTATTTTGTCAATTTCTTGGTCCGTAATTTGTGTATCGATTATCAATGAAATTCTTGCCAAAAGTAATATATATTTTCAAGTTTTTTCTTCTATACCTTGATTTATTTAATGTGCTCGAGTTGAATGGAACGTCCTGTAGATCCCACAGCGAAGAATGTTTGCTCCAGCGCGTGTGAGGCCTGTGAAGCAGAGCAAAAGAGGGGCGAGGCACAAAGAGGACGGACGCGCGTGAAAAGAACAACGCGGAAAATTATCCGGCAGGAATCGCCTCTAATTTCGCGTCTAGCTCTCTTTACCTAGCACTATCGAGGGTGGTTTCATAAATAGGGTTAACCCACGACGCTTCACCCTCCACGTTGACGTTTCTATAAGGGCTTCACGAACAGGTTGAAGCCCCTTTGCTCTTTAACTCGAGTTTTTACGAGGACCCGGACGTAATGGGTTCCGTGGCTCCTCTTTTTTCCGGTTTCACGGAAGCGCGATACGATGTCACGACAGAAAATCGTCGATTTTCTTTATTTTTTTTCATTCCGTCCGAAGCCGAACGGAACCGAACCGCCGTTGCCCCGTTCCCTTTTCCTCTGTCCCTGATTTTTCTCTTCTCTCCAACCGGTATCCGGAAGTTCTTGATTAAAGACGCGACCCAAAGGTAATGCGACGTTTAAATGCGGTGAACTTTCATTAAAGAGGGCGGCGCGAGGGAGTCGAAAAGTTTTACCGCAGACCGCAAACTCGAGCCAGTATTTTTTTTTCGTTAATACGAGCAATTGCCTCGGACTATGTCGGACCATGTCGGACTTTTCACGGATCATTCTACTGTCCGACGGTGAACGGGGGCCGTATTACCGATTCGTACTACTTAATTGTCCGATCCTCGAGTAGCACAACAACGATGCTCGCAATACGACGCGATGGTTCACTGGTTCTCAACCCCGAGATAGTCACAAAGGGTGGCGAATGTAATTTTCACTTTGCTCGACACTGTCCAGCAATACCGCTTTAAGCGGGGACAAATATTTGACGCGTCGACCCACAGCGTCGCGAACACGTACGAATTATAACGCGCAGCGCCAATATTGGTCGGCCAAACGGTTAAATATTCTGCAACATTTATTCGTCGGTTGATTCGCGTCGGCGGACGTCGTTCATTCGTTTTCGACGATAGCGCACCGCGATCGATTCTACATTCGTACACGGAAACGCGCGTATATTTTAGCGACCTGGTAATAATGCATGATAAGCTAATATTACGTCGCCAAATAATAAAATATATCCCGGGCTGGTTTGCATAATGGGGTTTTACCGCAGGCAATCGCGATTTCGTTCTATGCGATCGAGTGCGTACGCAGCACGCATGTTCAAATTTATGCCAACTTTTATGCCACCTTCCACGTCCTTCTGTACTCGAATATTTGAACTCTTTGGAAATACAAATATATGTTTAGCACCGATTAGTTCTTAGCGTAAAGGGCAACAATTGCGTAGACGTCAATTTATACAGTGTCGAGCGAATATGATATTGTTTGATTTTCAGGTTAAGATGATCTCGTTTAGCTTCGTTTCGCTCGATGCTCGAAATTTTAACAACGTCATTACTTAATTGGGATTTCTACTGTGCTCGAATAGCTGTAAAATATTGAAAGGTTAAATATTTGACTATTTTGATCGGGGTTGCACGGCCGTTGATACGATTTTCATGCGTCGTTCGGAAAGTAAGTGGCTTTTTATCAAGCGTGCCGTCGCGTCGGTCTGACACATGCTTCCAGATACACACGTACACGCGCCATTCGTCTTTCTCCACCTTTTCCTCTGTCTACGCTTCAAGCTCGTCCCTTTGTCTAGCTGATTTATGAAGCGATGCGGTTATTCCAGCGCGAGAGAGAGATCGAGCTCGCGGCAAAAGTATTGGATGCCGGGGAGCTGCGAAATGATTCGGTGAAATCTCAATTCGTGGCGAGGATTGCGTCTCTCTCTCTCGCTCTCCTTCTGTTGCAACCAGAGTTGTTACGCGGTGAAACGAGACGACGAAGAAACTGTAGGAAAACCTGCATGAGTCGGCGATTTATTTCACCGGGGGTGGAAATAAGAATACCGCTTCGTAGCTCGATTTTCGAATCGTGGTTCAGCAAGAGGTAGAATTTGTAGAATCCGAGTCGAAATCCTCGAATCCTAATTCGACATCCCTGTAACTATACAACTTGTCGATAAAGACACGATCGAACGTTTCGCCATAAATTCCAGGCGTCGAAATAGAAAACATAACGCAAGATTTTCTTTGTTCTTTAGTAAAATAAATTTGGGTTTGAAAGGCAGTAGCACCACCTAAATAGAATACGCGTCGAGCACACGGAATTCCCATCGCTGTTGTCGGAAATAAAAAAAAATTCCATCCGACGGGACCGTAACAAAGTTACTAATGTTTAGAATCGGCGCGTAGCGTTTCTCGGATTGGTTTTCGTTTTCCCCGCTGTATCGAAGTTAATTGCACCCAGAAATAAACACGAATTAGAGTATCGGAGAGATCGGTTCGCTGGGACGTTCCTTTCGTCGATGAAAATCGATCAAAATCACGGGACGGAACAGAACGGATATTCGTGCACGGCGTTTCATCGAAACTTGATAAATTGCCAGTCGTTAGCCGCGGCAAGATCGTTATCCGGACAGGTATTATATGGAACGAAATTTCATGAAAATCGAGTACACGGCCCGTTCGACCGAACTGGTATTTATAACCTTTCGTCGGTACTTTTATTTCCGTATACATCGGCGCAGGCTATTGGTAAATCGGTTTTCGGGGCTGAAAGGGGGAACGGGGGTTTGGTAAGAGAACTCTAGTGTTCGCGGATTGATTACACTTGGTCTAAGCGTCGCTCGCGATTAGGCGCGGAGCAGAGCTTGTAGCAGCACGAGTCGGTTTAATTGGGCGTTTTGAGTGGCGTGAGAATCGCGATTGGCATTCGTTCGCATGTTGAGATCGATGATAAATACAGAGATAAACGGGCCTCGAGTTATCCTTAATGGAACAGCGCCTTTATCGTCCGATCTTCCACGACGACATTCTTTTTACGTAATTAACGCTTTTGTTTCGCGACTCCGACAGAGAATGAGACCGGTATATAATTCCTTTTAACAGAGGATTACTTTGTTCTACCTTTAAGGCGTATTCGAGACACGCAGGCAGAAACGAGGGAAGAGAGATAAACGCAGCGAAAATTGAACGTCAAAATTACTCTTAACGCTGAGTACACAGGGAACAGGTGTTCGGGATAATGAGCTCGATTTACTTAATTGCCGTGTCACGATCGTTTCTGTCGCGCTCGAATTAATACGAGCGGGGAGACGCATATACGGTGCTTTAAGTATGTTAACTGTATTTAAGATACAATGTACTGGTATAATTCGAAATGTTAAATTGAAATAAATCGTAGTAGTTTGTTCTTGAAACCTGTGTTCGATTGTCAAAAGCACGATACACTTTTTGGTGTTCAGTGTACGATCGAACAGCGAGTGTTGAAAGGGTCGAACGATCGGACATTTTCATTTCGTCGACTCGTTTATCGGCATCGATGAACGATGGCCCCTTCCTAGCGGCGTTTAATTTCTGGTGTTCGTAAAGCGGTTGAAATTAAATCCACGAATCATTTGATCGCGCAGCAGCAGTAGCATCAGCGGCGGCGTCGTTTCGAAAATAAAAGCGGTAGGAAAGGAGAAGCAGGGCAGGGTCCCGATGGTTTTCACGGCGCGATGACCACCAGGCTCCAATATTCCGGTTCTCCGTCAAAGGGTGCACTCGCCGGACTAATTAGCGAATTAAATCCACCGCGAAAATTCACGCTGGCACACGTGATTTTTGATTACGCAGCCGGCGCTGCGCGATAACATTCGGCCGCGTTCAAGCGAGCGGCGCAGGTGAAATCGTTGGAAAGAATTTATTTCGCTCGACCGTGCGTGCCGCGTTTATTTCGGCTATCGTAACAGCGCGATAATCGTGCCCTGTAATAACAATCGCCGCGCCGACCGTAACGACATTTTCGGTTATTCGTTGAATTTGCGGCATCGCCACCTGCACCGTCCGCTATCTCATCTAGTCGCGGTCTATGTCACCGAACGTGTGACCGTTCGCGTAAATACGCGCGAAACGTTAACACTAAAACCGTTACCTCGTTTCGCGTCCACGAAAATTGAAAGTTTTTCCATCCGACAGTTCCGTAGTATCAATCTATAATTCAGCGATCGCTGAATCGCTATATTATTTGCTATTTAATGTTGGTTAATAAATTCGTTCACTCGATATAGCAAATAATCACATGTAAACGGAAATCGAATATACTAAATCAATCCGATACGCTTGCAACTTGTAACTCGATAAAATATTAAATTTAAAATATCGTGTAAACGGTGCTATATTGATTTTCATTAGAGAAGCAGGATAGAAATAATTAGAAGTTTGCGTCACGTGTCGTTAAAAATTAGCCAGGCTCTCCGTTTCTACGAAGAAATAATAATGCATTCTGGAAGGGTTAAACGAACGAGCGAAAAGGGCTCGGTGGAAAAGCCAGTCTGGGATCCGCGTCTAATTTCGACACAATGGCTAGGCTCCGGTTTCGTGTATTGTCATGGAACCGGGCCCGGCAAGGAACGAGAATAGAACGGCGAAGGGAGCAGCGCGCGAATTGGTTTCCCCGCTTCATTTTTCACACCGGCCTGGCCTGGAAAATAAACCGCCGCCGTGCGGACCGACCGAGTGTCACTCACAATGCATCCCGGTCCCTACAATGCTCGCCATTTTGGCAAGTCACCCGTTTCAATCAACACCCAGCGGCTCGGCGAACGAATCGACGCTGCTGCAACCTGGCCGCGATGCCGAGCGTCTATCGCGGAATCGTGAATCCGACTGGTCCGCGACGCATGAAAAACTTTCCACGACGAAAAATCCGGCAAACTAAACAGTCGAGGATTCCCCTATTTTTGACGCGCTGTCCGAAGGGAAACGCGGACAGCCGAATTTCGGTCTGTCGCCCCTTTTCTCATCGAAAACAACTATCCGTGGCTGGACAAATAAATGCGAAGGGAGAAATTTTTGTCGCTTTTCTGCGCGGAAACGCTTCCACGAGAGCATGGTTTTTGTTTGGGCGGGCAAACGCGCATCCTCTCTGCTAACCGGGAATCAATTTTTAAAAGCCTCTCGCGAAGACTCTCGGAAACTAGGCTGAAAGATTCTATCGGCATACTGATTTTTTAAAAGTATGTATTTGCGAAGAAGAAGGATTCTTGGCACGAGTGTCTCGTATCGGAGACGTAATAGACAGCCATCGTGCAGCAAAATTACTCGACGCTTTTCCACGTTCCCCTTTACGACCGTTCTTCTCTTTTCGCCCCTGCGATACGACATATTTATCCGTCACTTTTCTCGAAGCTTTCATCGCGATCCATTCCAACGTAACGATACGAACATCCCAGTACCAACCCCCATTTTCTCGACGATACGGACCATATCCATTCATCGAAGGGAATTATTTGCAAAATCTTGGGGCAACCGACGACGGAGGGAAATAAAAACGCGGAAAGGAATAACAGTCGAAAGGATTGACAGCGCGTTTCGAGGGTACGGGAAAAACGTTTATCGAGTACGATGGGGGTTGGTGCGTCGGAATCCGGTCGTGGCTGTCACGAGATTACCAAGTGGGTCGGAATCGGGGGTTCCTTGACTCGTTTCCCGTACTTTTGTCTCGCCATGTTCCATCGGGAATAATTACCCCGTCTGTAATCGACGGCCGCTGATCATCCTCGGTCAGGCGGAGGGGGAAGATTATTTTTCACGGGATAAGACCGAGAGCGAGGTTCCAGCGATGGAAATAATGCGACTCCATGGATTCGTATACCCGGGCGGAATTGTTTCCGCGACCAGGCCGGGGCCCCACCCAGCCTGATTCTTGGCAAGCATTGTTGATGAGGATGAACGATGAAATGGCTCGCCGCGGTCTGCTGGTCTGCTGGTCTGCTGGTCTGCTGGTCTGCACGTGGTATGGAGTCGTGTGGTTGATGAATTGGCGCTGCGCAAACCGCTCTCTGCCCTCCCTATTCTTCTCTCTTTGTACTTGTACCCCTCTGTCCCTCTCTTTCTTTTACTAACCTTGCCCTATCTGGCTTTCCGCCTCGTCTTGCCTCTCTTTCCACCCTTCCATACCGTTGCTATTATATCTATTCTTTCTTCCATTATAATTCTTCCGGGGAATGTCCATGGCTACCTCCTCCCGCCACTCTCGCCCGCTCGTCCCCTTTTATAATTGTTTCCCGGGATATAAGTATCTTTCGTTCCTTTCGTTTTATTACCGATCGTCTTGACGCGAAACTCTCCAGAGGAAGCTCCGCGCTTTCCCACCACGTGGAACGCGTAACGTCCTCCGAGTTCCGTGCAGTTGCAACGATTGTTCAATTTACGATAAACTGATCTTGGGTCTCTCAAAGGGAGTCTCGTATCGTGCGTCGCGAGGTGGCTTCAAGTTGCTTCTACCATACTCGATAATCGACGCGTCGATCGTTGATCGTTTCTATACGTTTTAACAATGGGATTTGGTTAGGTTTAGGATGCGAGAAGTGGTCGTGTAAGACTGTGTAGAAGCGTGTTGCGACATCGATCACGCAAACGGAGATAAAGCGAGAAGAAGTCAAGAAAAGGGACGGGGGGAGAGAGAGAGAGTGGTAGTTGTGGGAAAGTAGGAAAAGGTTTCATGGTTACCGCATGACGTTCCCTAATTTATGACCGACACGGTCCTAACCGTCGAACTGGTGTCTGGAGTGTATTCCCGTTCGCACGAAGCTAACGTTGCCTGCGGTTCTTCGAGGATGTTTTTCTCAAGTCTGACTAAATATTTCCTCGTTCTACTTGGAACTCGCGACGCACTAGAATCTTTTCAGCAAATACTAAAGTGTTTTCAAGGTGCTGGATAACGGCATGAAAAATAGCGACGCATTTATTTAATAAAATTATTAGATTCCAATCGTGCGAGGGATTGATCTACTTATCTGTGCTCGAACAGGAGAAAATTCCATTTTCCCAAGTTCCGTCTAGCTTAACTCAAACTTAGCGGACTTGTACAATAGATTAAAAATGATTGGAAATCACTTAGCAAGTTTTAATGAATTTTTTTTTATTTGTGAGATCAGATTTTCGGACAATCGTCTTAAATGCCAATAAATCAGTAATTAATTTTTACTAATAAAATTACGGGGTTATTGACGAATCGTTGATACGGAATATACAGGTAAAATAATATTTTATGCGAAATTAAAATTTCGCAAAAATTGTTGTACATAAAATATTATTAAATTTCTTCTAAAACTTTTCACGTTGAATCTATACCGTAAAATTGATATTTACAAGTACAAAGTGCACGGCTCTTAAGTTTCGAAAGTGTATGGCCGAAGTGTTCTTCGTACTTAGTTATAGTCAGTCGTTCGATCGTGCTACTGCTTCCCATACATCTCATTTCCTGCGACGTTTATGATCATAGCCACTTTCGTGGGACACCTTCGAGGACACTCTGATATGGTTATCCTTTGGTCTAGAACGAGCCTGGGAACCTTTAATGGCGCTTAATAATCAGAGGGCTGTTCGTAACAGCGTGCGGTAAATTAAGGGTTAGAGAACATCGAGATGACAATAGATGGTTGGTCAAATTTAACGGCGTCCGATAATTCAGACTGCCTTTAGTATGCTTTTGTCACTTTTATGCCCGGCCAACCTAAATCCAATGTTATTCAATTTCGTCCATTGTTTCGTGCCGCGTGTTTTATCAATGCATTGTTTTCCTTTTTATGGTTGCTTTAATGTTACGTTTTCCCCCCGGTGAAGGCGACGGTTTAGTAAACGTCGGCGAGAATCGAGGTTAATAACTTCCTTTAAACCGTTTTTGGCAAACAATAGACCGTAGAAAATGAATCGGCGGTGATAATGTTACGAGGCATAAAAATCTTAGAGTGCCAGTAATATTTTTTAATAATGAATAAAGTTGCTATACATATAACTGGAATTTAGTTTCAAAATGCCATATAAAATGTATATCCCGGCGAATATACCGTTACCATCGTTAAATATATCCGTGCCTTCTTCCATCAAAGAAACTTTTTAGCTGGCTTCTGATACCATTTTCTTTGTACCGCGTCGACAGCTCAAAACAAGTTACCTGTCATCATTACAATTTCCCCGGGCAACGTCTCTGAAAAAGAAAGAAGGTTCAACGGTTTCTCGTATACATGATGTATTGCGGGGCTCCATCGTGCGGAAACTTTGCTCAAGTTTCGTTCGCTTCTCATTAAAACTTGCCTATTCAGCGATGAAAAATTAAATTTCGTCGGGTAATTTGCTTAACAATATTTTTCCCGTCCCTCCTACTGGACGAACGTCAATAAATTACGTTTTAATCAAATTCCGCGTATGTATATCCCCCAAGTTTGTACAACGGGCGAATGCTGATTGGTCGGATAACACGACCGTAAATTAAACAACGCTGTTTAACGAAATCGAACCAATTTTCGTTTCTAACAATAACACCTTTATATCCTAGCGTTTATTAACGAAATATATTTTTCACCCGAAAATTTAACACATGCTCGTGAAAGAGAGAGAGACAGAGTTTAATTAACTTTCGTTAATGTTGCCGTTGATGCACACCAACACGTGCAAGCTTATAAATAGCTGAAGCGCGGCCAGCAATGGTTCTCTGGTAATTTTCGCGCGCGACACACGCAATATCCTTTTTTCCCTCCTTTTCGCCCGGATAATTTTCGTCCGGATTTCCCGTGGAAAGCTTTCGTGTGGTATGCAGAGACAGAATACACGGCTCCGTTAGGAAATTTACGAAAATTCGCAAAAATTCACTGACTCGTGTCGAACATTTTCGGAATATCACCAACGCGGAGTGAAACAAAGAAGGAAGAAAAAAATAAAGGTGAAAATGTTATGTTTCAGTTTCGAAACACTGAATACGAAATTGGCACTCCGTACTGTGATTGGATAAAGGACACCAAAAAAGTTTGGAAAAAAAACTACGAGTAAAAAAAAAAATATCGGAGCAAAGGAGTCGTGTTCGCTGCGTTTTTTCGACTATCGAATACGTAGTTTTTGCACCTTGTGTTTCTATCCAAAATCGATTCGTCGATAAAAAAAAAAGAAACTCGAGCAAAGAATAATTACTTGGAGAAACGTTCAATTTTACATTTTTCATTGTTCAACCCTTTTATAATTATTGTACCTTTTATGCAAGTTTCTCTTTTTATTGATTAATCTGTGTACTGCCGGATGAAAAAGTTTTCGATACTCTCTCATTAGGATTTATTTATCGTTGCATTAATTTCAACACGCAAGGTAATAAAGAAATAATATTTGCGTTATTTTAACGTTGAAACCGCAATGTTTATTATCGAAATAAACGAAAAGAATTTATATTCGTTTCCCAATAATTGAATAAAATAAAAGGAACATTATTAAAAAAATACCCGCGGGTCTGATCTATAATTTCTCTAATACGCGTTTGGACTTTGGTGTTCGGGTGGAATATATTTTCGAAAGTATAGGAGCGGAAAAAGGAGAATATGCTGATGTCTCATTCATATTAAATTTCGAGTGGATAGAGAGGTCAAGACTTGGAAAAGAGAGGAACGACCGTACGTTTTTTTCATTTGCTATTTTAATATATGAACCTCTTTCTACGTACCCTTCGTATCTTCCTCTTCCACGTGTATATTTTACAATGTGACATTCTCGTCTGAAACAGCATGGCAAACGATACGGAAAGAAGGTTTTTCAGCGACGGTACATATTTTTTTCGTTTCCATCCTTCATCGGATTCCCCTGATAATTTTCGTCATCCGTGGAAGGACTCGGAAAAGGTTTTTGATACGTACATACATTGAGAAAAAAAGGTCTATAGATAAATTTTAATTTAAAAGACGTAGAATTACGATTGCCGAGTATTTTTGTTCTTTCATCGTTCGAGGTTAGATTTTATTATTCGACTGGCTGTGTACGAGCACTGCACTATTTACAGGCGTAATACAGTTGCATGTAGGGAAAAACGAAGCACCGAAGTTTAACGGTAGTGTTCTCGTTGTGGTTCGGCAAAATGGCGGACGGCCATTAAAAGAACAGTGTCAATAAAATGGAAGACGTAGAAAGTCGCGTTACACGGTCCGATTTAGTGGATCGGCCGCGATAGAGACAAACGTGGCTCGATACAATTTATTGTCCGTACGTGTTTCTCCTCTCCGGATCGAACGAAATTTGCAGCTTCGTATAATATCTCCTGAAGACTTTAAGCACGTAATACCAATAAATCTTGGCGTTTGATACTTTAGAAGCGTTCTTGATACTTGATACGAAGTCTTGCTATTCTCCTTCCAAGTTCAGCTATACTAGCCAGTTAACAGTGTAACGGCCAGTGCATCCAAAGTGGAGTCAATCTTTTAGTATTCCTTGTCATCGGCTCCTGTTAGAGTGGATCTATAAAGTTTATAGTACCGATCGAATCGAGTTACAAGGAAAATATCTCGAAACAGACTCGCCGATAGAATCAGATTTTCAGTGTCTCCTACGAGCTGGTAGTTTGGTGTAACACTTTGATGATCTTTGTCGGTCGTGCTCTGTTATTTCTTACCGCTTCCTCTTAGAATGAAACGTAAACAACAACAAAATAAACCCCAGAATTTGACGAAACATTTCCAGAGACGTTTCCTCGACGATCAAGTATTTAGGAATTATTTCTGAAGCAACCATTAAATAAATATTAAGTTGATGCATTCTCCGATTCTCGTTCCGTTCGTAAACGCTAATCAACGCCGCCTATGCATTATTTAACCCGATGAAACATCACGTTCACGAAGAATCGGTACAGGCTAGATTCGCGAGAGGAACAGCATACGATTCCAATGAATCATTCACGGGAAACCAGTTTGAAGATCGAGTCCGGCAGACTAGATTCAACAAGACTTATGTTAAATACACAGTCTCCGGCAGCCATGTTGAAACAATCGTCGTCGAAGTCGGTAACTTGGGCGGCCGTGCTCGTACGAAATCTTTCGACCGCGGATACTTATAAATAATTCATGGGGAAAGGAGCAGTCGTGTTCCAATAATAACATTACTAAAGGATAACAACAACATTTGCCACCGGGCGAATTCGTTTCAAAGTCGGAACAACGTCGGTGCAGCCAACAATAATATAACCGAAGTATTCGAAAACAAGCCCCGTCGCCACGTGTACACAATTTATCCGTGGAAGGGAAACTGGGACAATTTCCGGTGTAGTCGGGCGCCTGGCACTCTTCATGTTAAATGCATACGTTTCCGCAGGACAATGTCGTTTAAAAATGTCGAGCACGGCGCGCGCCTACGTCGCTTCAAAGGTTGCCACTTGAAACTAGCTGCATCTCAATGTGACTCGCATTATCAACGGCTGATAGGTCCGCGGGTGTAAAAGAAAATTGAGGCTGCGCGTGTTAACGACACGGAGCCGAGCCTTTGATTTTCACGTCGATACACGAATGCACACGGTCGCCGTCAACGACGGCCTTTGCAGGTTACCCCGCTCTTCCACGGCGCTTTTTTTCTCATCGCGAACTAACCGGTGTGTGTAATTACATTAACGTATCGAATTTAGCGCGGAAGCGCACCGCGCTCGCGCTCGCGCTCGTTAACGCCGTCGTTAAATTCGACCAATTAATCGTCCGCGAAACTCGAGCTCCGTGGCGAGACGTCGAAAGACACGGCCAAACAGGGAACCGTGGAAAAACAGAGAGGAACGTGTACGTGCCATTTGGTGATAGGAGAAACAACCACAGTCTTGTAATAACTGTATAGAGCAAGGTGGTGTGTAAACCACTCCAAATCCAGAACAATATTTCATGTTCTAGTTGTCGGTGTCAAAATCTTCACCCTCGTCTGTTTCGAAGAACACAGAATTCCTATGGTGGAGATGTGGAATTGGAATTTATGCTTGCATGATTCTTTCGTGCGTGTAACGTAGTGTGTTTTGATCATCGAAGATTTTGGCGAGTCGGTGAAATATTCGCACGAATGAGAAGCATCGATATTCATTGTTCCGCGTGGTAATTTCCAGTTTTATATTTTGACTTTTTCGGCCGCGGTACGGACGTGGATTTATGATCGCGCGTGTCCTCGCGCTAACGCGAAGCGAAAAACAAAAGCGGCGCGCGGTAGCACGAGACCGTGCGAAAACTCCGGTTCAGCGAGTCTTCGTTGAAAGCGGACGTGGTCTGGCGAATGATCGCGTTTGAACGCGCGATGCCCTTATTAGAAGCAGAAATAGTAAAATTAGATACGTGGGGAGGGGGGGCGTCGCAAACCACAAACTGAATAATATATATTCTCAAACTTGGCCTCTCTACTACTTCTTACTACTCGATTGAAATCCAATTTTTGTTGTTGTTGTTTTATTTTTTTTTAAATATAATTTTGAATATCTGAGATGTTTTTTTGGGGCAGTTAATATAGGAATTTTATACATCTGTAACGCCGATCGATTTCCCGTTTCCCCTCCGAGAAAAGTGAATACCACATTAGATCGACATTGTATGTATATGTATATGCAGGAGGTGCAGTATAAAGTGCATTTCGCTTATCCTTCTTTCTTCCTTTCCTCCTTCACCTATATTTCTCAACACGTAGTCAGACATTCAAGAACTCCTGTACACGAAACTTGTTATCTTTAACGGTTTAAGCCCACGCGAAATCAAATACGGGGCAATTTTTAAACATATTTGGATATCGTTTCTTTTGGAAAAGTTTACGTATCAAAAAGAAATTAATTTTCAAAAGACACGTTACACGTTTTACGAGATTGCGACGTAACGAAGTGAAATTTGCAGCGATTTCGAAATGCTAGTCAAAAATATGGCTTTCGGGTCGACGAGCTTCTTTGATATGCGGCCGATCGTACGTAAGAAGGGTATTTCTGTGAAACGTTGGGGAAAATCACGATGAAGACGTAACGAATCGCTGATAACGCAGCGTGCCGTTGCGAGTCACGGCAGTAAACCATTTTTCAAACCCAGCAGCGTGTTTCTATCTCTCGAAACGTATGATGGAAGGCTCAAGAGAGGCTGTTCTCATCGTTAAACCGTCTTCGCGAGGGTTTGAGAAACGAGCAATTCACTTAATTGAAACTCGATCCCTTATGATGAAGATTAACGACCTCCATCGATTGATCGACCGATAAGTCGAATAATTCTAGTCTTTCGTCGTATTTGCTTTTATCGATACATAGGACGCGGGAGAAGAAATTGCCCGATAAGAAGTTTCATAATTTTCATCGATTACTCGACGATGTATTTTTACGTCGTACTAGAATTTTATGATTAACGAGTTGGCAAAAGACCTGGAAAGAGCGAATACTTTAGTAACGATGACTATGAACGATTTTAATCAAATTGAGATTAATATTTATATCAAGAGTTATGTGTTTAAGAGAGTATCGTTCGTGCACATTTTTATTCGATTTAATGCGAATTAATATCTGGATTTAATACGGAATATTTTATAAGGAGAATTACATTCATTACATTCATTTTTCGACCATGTTTACTAGAACCTTCCTGGTCTATTTCACGAGTACTATCATCTACCGTAAAAGAATGTAATGACACATTAAAATGTTCTGATGAAATCAGAAAGGGGCTCTCGGTCAATAATCGTTTGATATACGTATAATAATTCACTCCATTTTACTAAACGCGTTTGAATATGTACATGATAAGTATAAATTGTTAAGCGCAGCATAAATAATGCACAATACATATTCAGCGACCGCTAACCATTTCGGATTAGGGGCAATGGACACGGATATACTGTTTATTCTTCTGTCCAGCTTATCTGTCCGATCGGGGACAGAAATTTTTCGATCGAAAATTGCATGTAATCGAACATCTTATTTAAGAGCATATTTTACCACGGTTGTTTAGATTCGTGGACCACTGTTCGATGCTGAAAGCACTCGCACGATAAACGAACTACGAGGAGAAAAGAGGGGGCGGGGGCGGGGGCGGGGTTAGTAAAGAACCCAGCGATCGTTGGAATCACTTTCGCGAGTACACGATGGCAAGGAAATACCCCGGGCGCGGTGAGCTACGTGCCGGTTCTCGCATAAAATACTTTTCTCGTTTAATCGAGCTGTCGTCGAAGTCACGTGCTACCGTGCCGACGCTGCAGAACAGATCGTTTATTGCGATTCCGAGCTTCCGAGGCGGTTATACGATCGCGTTAAGTCATCGTCTTCAATTAAGGGTAATCGGTAAATTGCTTGCCGTACCCCTCTCCCCCTCCCTTAACCAGCTCCCTGGAACCCCCGACGACGTCGTGATCACGGCACACCGCGTTACGGCGATGGTCGAGGCTTTCCTCCCTTCGAAGATACGGCACGAATTCTACTTCTGCTGTCGTCGACGTTTGCATGCATTATAGCTATCTCGACATCTGCGCCATCGGGCTGTCGCGCGAGCTCGATGATTCGACGGTGAATTTGCTCAGCATGCGAATATCGGAAAGGGTGCGAACGGTGCCCGCATACGCGACACGCGCTACAACAATTTTCTCGTTTTATTTATGTATTTTTTATTATATTTCATAAAGCGGGTAAAATTAGTAACAGCAAGATTACCATTTTGGCCAGCTTTGTAGAATCACGAGTATCCGGTCGGGCACGTCCGGCGTATAAAAACGGAAAATGGAACTTTCAGTTTGCATATCGTCTGGTTATCGGGTTTCCCTCTCAGGGAGACGGAATTGATGATGTTTGACCATCTACGGTAACGAAAGTCAAATTTTCCTGCAGTGCTTACTTTAGTCTTCATTTGATGTTAAATATCGTCGATAGTAGTAGAGAGCGTGGAAAGTGGTAGCCATATTTTATGGACCCAGGGGGAAAAGGAACATACCGTTTGGAATTTCCTTCCAACAGATTCCACGGGCCTCAACAACTTTGAAATTTTGTTGATCCAATACCAGCGATATTAACAGTAGTAATAATAGCCAGTGATTATTAGTTTGCGACCAACTAAATTATTCTCTAATTATCTACGAACGACGCAGGACGTCCGTGACAAATTTGAACAAGGAGCTTAGAATGGAATTAATATGTACACTATAATATTATACAGCAGTTTTAAAAGTTTCAATACGTTTCCGATACTTTGGCGGGAAATTAATTGCTCTTTCAATAAAGATATCGAGTACTTGGCGTTTAAACTTAAAGCAAGACTACATTGTTCGGTACGTAAGTAGACTTTAAAAACTTTCGACGTACTGGCTACGATAATAAAGACACAAAGACAACGAATAATGTTATTTTTTACATATTAATGTCGATTGAGATGAAAGTTAGCGAAGCTTTAAAACGTTTGATATTTCCGCGACTATAAATTACTTTCCATCCCAGGAAACATTTATTATCGGGAGAAGGGAATATTCCTGTAATAAATTTCATTCCTAGTACGTGGACGTTACATTTATGCGTTCGTGAATATTGACCCATCCCTGGAGAGAATCGGTGTCCTTATTTCTTTGATGTTGCAGCAATTGATCGAATGACATTTTGATTCCGTTTTCTACTCGCCTTTATTCTAGTCCTTTATTCTTATCCTCGCTGGCACCCCGAAGGCTCTCGATCTTATTTATCCACTCACTCATTTTTTGTTTGCCCTCCCTATGAGAGAGTTACGATCGATCGACAGTCGGAGATTCAGTTTATTACGAATAACGTAAATCTACAGGTTGTTCCATGAGTTGCGGACCAACGCGATCGAGAAAAAATTCGGTGTAATGGCACAGGAAAGAATGTCCGATAAAGAGAGTCTCTACACGCTATAAAATTTTACTTTTACAACGTATTAATCGTCATTATGCCATTCTCGTGGATACTAAATTCTCGTAATAATTGTAATATTATCGAATAAAGTTTTGATAAGAAGGGGAATCTCTGTAATAGGCACGATTAATTGGGCTTTCGCGGACAAAGGGCAAATTCCGCTGTCAGTGGGCAGCATGATGACGAATAGGGATTATACACACGCACATGGTTCAGCCGTCGACGTACTAATCCTAGAAATAGCAGGCAGGAAGGGAGAGCTGCTCCACTAGACAGAAATTTTGAAAAGTATACTATCTATCTTGTGCAAAATTCTTAAAAAAAAATTATTAAATTATTGCCATTTTGTCGTTTTATTGGAACCAGTCGTCTTGACTCGAGGGACGCGTGGCAACAGTCACGCGACTAACGTTCGTTCGAGTTTAAGGGCCATCTGCAGGCTTATGAATTCCGTATTGCATCGCAGCAACTTAATCCAAAGCGTCCAAGAGAGAAACTTCGTTACTGGCCAGAATCGACCGGACCACGCGCGATTCACCGTCCAGGGTTTAAACCGGCATTAACTCTTCCCTTTATCGGATGAAAAAGATTAACGCCGACCAATGAGCTGTCTGCGTTGACCCTTTCGCGCCAGGAATAATTGTGTACCGAACACCGGCCACGAATACCCCGTGTGGCCGAGAGCATTCGGTTTATTAATATTGTTACGAAGTTAGGGCATTTTCGTTACCAGGTAAAACATAACACAGAGCTTTGTTAAAAAATTGATAACGCTAACGATTAGCGCACGAGCCTCGATTGTTTTTCTCTTCAACTAGTTTAACTAGTTAGCTTTTTGTTAACTTTGAACTCGATTAAGAAAAATGGGAGGACCGAAGTCGATATTTTAAAAAATTTAACAGCTTGTAACATTTTATAGGGGGTCGTCCTGTGCAATGTTTTACAAAATTCGCGTGATGAAATTGAATTATGGTTAATTGACAAATACGACGAGTAATAAGAAAGATGAAGTTTCCAGAGACTCGTCGTCCCGGCGCAATAATATTCTCTACGGGGCACGCGTTTGGTCTCTGTATTCTCTGACGAATACAAATCGTTACTTTCCACCTCTGTTCGGTAGCCGGCGAGCCGTTCTTGCAATCTTTCACGTACAATGGAAAATGAAACCAGATCCTGTGTACCTACGGGTCCGTCGCAGCCGTCTGCAAGATTTATCGCGAGTTTCTCCTTCGGCGGAGGCGGCAGTTTGCTCGCGACGCTGTTCCACCCGAATTTTCCTTGCTGAAAATGGATTCCTCGAAATTTAATATGCCCTTTGCTGGCTCGCCTTGCTTTTGCCACGCGAAAACGTTCTACTCGTGTCGGATAACGACTGGCGATTCGCCTACGACACTTGCAGTTGAATCCTATTTCCTACTCTAAGATATGTATATTTATCAGATAGATTGTACCTAGGGAACTACACGCTCGTATAAAATCGTGATAAACGCTGTGAAAATAATTTTAGACGCGGATGGACACTACATTCCGAAACTAACACCGAAATCAGTCGGTATATTCGTAAAATTTACCGAGGAATCCTTCGATAGTTGGAACGCAGGTGCCGGCACTAAAGCGACGCTATTAAAACGCTTAAAAGTGCGGTATTAAAATGTTCGACTCGTAAACTTTAAATCTCGTGGCTGTATAAAGATATAGTCGACTTTCCAGGATAGTTAGATCGCGGATTTTTAGGGAGGGCCATCCTCGGAGTATATGTATATATACTATATATACGATTTTATTTTACATGAAATTCTACAATAGTAAGCGTTAAAATGGTGTTATGTAGGTCTGAGTTGGGTATCCAATGGGAACGAGAATTTTGTAAGGAAAATGGGAGGAGACGGGTCGGGACATTAAACATTTTCAATTGTTTCGCGTGTAGTTTGCAAAGAACGATTTTGTACCAAAGTTCGTTACATGCATACATTCTATTTCCAAATAACGGATACAATTTTTCTATCCATTCGTAAACTAACTTCCATCTACGTTTCGTTCGTAAATTCATTCGTACAGGCGAGCGAAGCCGCGGGCATAAGCTAGTTTGCAAATAAATCTAAAATTTTAGTTCGTTATTTGGAAATAAAATTGCTCGTCTCTGCTTCGTCCATACTGGAGTACGCGTGTGCGCGTAAAAAGGTATTGACTTACAAATTATGGAGTCGAATATCTCCGGAATAATATGTTCGATTCAACGAGTTTTGCAAACCTCCATAGTTTCGAATAGTCGGGAAATAAATTAGGAATAAAACGAAAAAAAATGTTTTTGCTCTATTTTTAAGGGCGGTAATGTTTCTCTGATTCGTCGTCGCCTTCGAAGGAGGCCAATAAAATACATAAAGACCGATTCGCGAAAGTACCGACAGGAAGAGTAATTTGTTTGCTTGTCTCTCGACGTGGAAATGACTGGGTCGCGTTTGTCCGGCGTAAGCCGGTTCTCGAAAAACAACGTTCTCGAGATGTTTGCGAGCTTCTGTGTACCCTACGCTGTTCTTCTTGCCGACATTTTTGCCGAGTAAACTGCTTGACGAGGAGTAGCACGTTAATGAGGTTATTAGATTGTTTGCGCAGACCAAATCGTTTATCTTGGTCGCGTACCATATCTCTTCGATTTACGGTGTCATTTGGACGATTCTACAAGTATATCGCAAGTGGGAGGATAATTTGGAAATTTTTATAATTAACCACTTTTTAATCCATAACGTTACATTTATTATCGGACGGAATATTTGCAATCGTATAGTATTTGCAGTCGCGTACAGTTATTGGAATGGTAGCACCAAATCAAAATGTTTGCTGCATTAGGAAATGGTCTTGGAGGATTATCCGCTGCTCGATCTCAGGATCGAAACAAGCTTATGATCAATGATTTACCAAAGAAGATAGCCATCGCGTTTGCGAGCTCGAATTTGATGGCACTAATTGCCGATGCGAATGGGGTATAATGGAGGCCGTATAGACACCCAGTCGAAGTAGTAACGCGATCGGCAAGCCATCAAGCCTCAACGGCTTCCGTTTCTGGTTTCAGATGCAGTCTAGTCGGTAATGGGAAATGATAATAATCGTTATCAAACTTACGAGCCAAATGAACCTAGAAACTAAATGCCGAGCTGATGCCATTAGACAAATCTACCGTTAACTATTAAATAAGAGATGAGCAGTGAAACTGCGAAATGATTTATGATATATTAAAATTAATAGCTACGATCTCTTATTTTTTTTCTCCTTTCAATGTTTCGCTACCAATTAAATCCATATCGAGAAACTTTTTCAATCTCTGCGGTTAGTCTTCACAAGTGGAAAGAAACAGCCGTTGTATTCATATCGATCTTATCGATATCGACAGTACTCGATATGGTTCACGAGGTAAACACGATCGTTGGTGAATTTAATCCTTAATAGCTCCTCCCTCTTCTTGGTGGGTGAATCGCTTTGAGTTAACTTTGAGCGAAATTTCCAATTTTTCCCCGATGATTCCTCCGCTCGTATCGCTTAACCCAGAAATCCCTGATTTTTCAGCGGTCGTATAATTTCACTACTTTTGCTGGAGTGCTGTCATTATCTACGATCCCTCTTTATTCGCGGAAATAGACGTTGAGGATGGGCTAAATGAGATTACCCGAAAAGGGACGAGCGAGTATTTCAGAAAATGTTCTGAATAAACCCGCAGTTAAAAACCGTGACTGCCGCGCCCCCGCGCCGTTTCGATACGAATTGAGGAGTTCGCCGCTACTTTATGCCCGCAAAATTCCTGCTGCCTATGGTTCAGGATCGATTTTAAGCATCTGGAATTATTCTAGAAACTAAGGATAATTGTCACGATAATAATGCATGTATTTTGCTCGTAAGAATAAAAAGCATAAAGCGTGTGCCTTTATTTCTTTTACGTTTCGTTTGCATTCGCTTGTTCGCAGAAATTGCCAACTTAAAAATAAAATGAGATTGTGTCGCGCACCGAGAGAAACGTAAAAGAATTTCCAAATAAGAGAATTCTCTTAAATTTAAATTCGTCAAGTATTTTCTCGTACGGCCAAAGAATGTACATTATTTTGACATTTATTCTCGTTTTAGCACGCTTCTTCTTTCATTTATTTTTACATTACTATTTGAGAATGTGAAATAATTCCATTTTCTACGAGATTTTTCCTTCAGATTGCGATACTTTTGCGAAATTTCGGGGCTCTCGCTTGGACGGCTAGTGTAAATGATTCATCCAGGAAGGGAGGAAGGACTTCTGGATGAAAGACCACGCTCGTAATTCATATGCGGTGGCAAGATTTACAAGCCGATAAATAGTCCCGTGGTTCAGATTTTCTGCCGTGTCAGGACGCATAAATATAAGAATTAGAAAGCAGTCGGGGTCGATCGTGCCGTGGTCGGTGGGGTATAATCTATCCAGGCGTGTCATAACAGAACCACGATCATCATACGGCGTGTAACTTTCATGTTTTGCGACGTATGTACATGTATCGAGGCTTCCTTAAAAAGTTATTAAAAAATTAAATTAAAAAATTTCAAATCATTCTAGAAAAATTATTTTCGGTTGCGGGGATCAATTACAATCATTTTTTATGAATACACATACCCCCGAAATCCTACGTGCTTTCGAGAAAAAAATTCTTTACCAAAAATATATTGTATGGCCGGAAATGTTCCTATAACTTTTTAACGAAGACTCAATCAACAAATTAGTATCCTTGATTTTCGTTTTAGAAGTTTGCTCAAAGCTTCTTTGATACAATAAATTTATTGATCGATTTAAATGTTACGTTTTCCGACACTCGGAATCATTACCGGTTTATTCCCTCGCATACAACGTTCAACATTCACGAGTTATCAAACTTTACAAAATTAAAGCAACGTACGATAACGTTTCGATTGTATTTCATGACGCAAGAACAAATTGTTTCATTACGGGGAAACATTCGATTCGGCACGTGCTCGTAACTTTTAATTGATCCCGACGATTCGCCGCGCCTCTAATTCGCGAATATTTCGAAATTTTGCTGCCACGAAAGGCACAAGAAATAATTAACGGTGTAATGCCACCGATAAGATGATGAAATTCATTACACTGCTGATAGCGTACACGAGCTAGCAGACGATATTATCGAGTACACCGGCAAACGTAGATAATATAATTAGAGGAGTTTCAGCAGCTAATTATGTTGCTCAGCTATTTACATAATTAATTAGTAGCTAGACGCGATGGAGTCCTATTCCTGGCTCGAGCCTGTCAATGTTCCTGCTTACGTTGCGCGTCCTAGCGATGAAAGTGCATTGTCGTACGTTACGGTTGTACGTCAACGAGCAAACATCAACTCGGCGGTTATCAGAAATTTTGTTGGTCGATCTAACGATGATTAATAATCGTTTCTGAATAATACGAAATTTACGAAACAGCGGTTATCGTGACATTCGAACACCATCGAACAACTTGTGTTTGCTGATAAAACACATTGAAACGTCTGAAAGCTTATCATCAATTGTCGAACTCATATAGAAATAATAATTATGTATGAAGAAATCGACGGTCGCAGGAATTGTGAACTGCAATTGCAGCACCGTGCACGGACTATACGCGTTCCGAACGATCTTTGCATAGATCGACGAAAGGAAGTGTCTCCCAAGCGAGTGGAAAGCGTCTCTCTGTTTCCAAGAACTCGCTTCCAGCAGAATGTTCCGTGCTCGTAGCTTCTTTTTTATGTAGGTCAACACGGAGACTCGTGGAAGCGTCGCGATGTTGGTCAACTCTCGGTGCATCGCGTGATTTCTTGTTTTCTCTCTGGTTGCCGCGAGGGACGAGCGTATAGGATTGAAGGGGCGGCAAACAAAAGTTTTCGAAAGCACGAAAACACCGTTTCGTTCTCACCGAAAGCGATTTCGACGGGTCGAGAGATCGAGCCTGACGACAGGCGATTACTCTTTCTGCACGCTCGAACTTTGCTATTTAGCACACGCTCGCGATGTTCTCGCGATCGACGCCCGCGATTAAAGAGTAATAACGCGTGTCGCGTTATATTGCTCCGCGCGCTGCTTCCTGGGACGGCTTATTCCTCGATCGAACGACCGAGATAGGAAAAACGCGACCGGGGCTTCGATTCAATCTGTTATAATACAAGGTGATTTTTTAACCAACGATCGATGCCATTATCCGTGAAAGGAGAATTTTTCTAATTCGTTACCCGCTGGGCAAGTGACATTTTTATCCAATTAATTGGAAAATTATTTCGAAGCTCTGTAAAATGTTGGCTCGATCGATAAGTAACGTAATAAACGAAACGATTAGATCGGACGATTTGGCACAACCGAAGCCAACGACTCGGTGAATTTGAAATACTAATGGCCGTTGTAACTGCTATCGTAATTACCCGTCATAATCCCTAACTTAACGTCATTATCGGCGCGGGCATTAAATCAACGCGTTACTCCCTCGCGTAATGATATTCCGAATCTTCGGTATTAATCTCATGTCCTATATCTCGTTAATTAGACCGGTATTCAAGCAGCAGTTAGGAGCACAGAGTTCTCGGGATAGGCGTCTCGAGTAACGATACGAATGCGTACCAAGTGTTCGAGCATACGATCCAATACGAACCTAATTTCTACTCTTGTTCGAAGAATTTTCTAAACAGCTGTTTTTCGGTGTTACGGAGCGTCTAGGCCTTGTTGTTCCGTGAAACAAGAGCAAAGGAAAAGATTCGTAAAATATGTTGAAGTCGGGGGGGTGGGGGGGGGGGAGGAAGAGAGGGGGGAATAAACAGAAAAGGCAAGAGGGCAAGAACAGAAGGAAAGTTTAATGGGTCAGGTTTGCGTGAGGTTGCGGGTGAACGGAAGGACGATTCGTCGGGTGCTTGACGGGAACAAAGCTCGCAATTTCATTCGTCTTGAACCCTTTTGCCCCGCCATTATCCAACGTCGTGCCACCTTTCTACCGCTATTACCTGGAAATAAGGTGCTCGACCTCGTCCGGAGAGATCCAGTCTCCATAGTCTCTAGAACGAACAAGCCACGAACGCGTTCGTTCTTAACGGAGTGTTTGGATCCTGTTCGAGTATGCATCGAACAACGCAAACGAACGAAACCCGTCAAATATCCAATATGAACAGGGATATCTCGAGTCGTAATTTGTGAAAATCGTTCCAGTTGATTTTACAATTAATTTCAATCGCGAAACTGTTTTTTAGACCTTTATCGTAATTAACGACGTCGGGTGGACGCGACACGACGGACTCTATCTGAGAAACCGTCGTAAATTCGACCAGCTTTATTAAAATACGCACGGTTATCACCGCCGTCGTGATATTACGTGGAAAATACTGGCCGGAATAATGACAAGCAGCATGGTCGGAAAATAAATTATGCGCGTGCACGCGGCTCGCGAGATAACGCGATTACGTCAAAGCGTGCGACACCCGGCTCGCAAAAGGGTACACACAACCCCGTAACGACGCCATGCGATGCGAGCGATCTTTCCGTTGGCCTCTCGAAATTCGCCATCACTCCGATATAAAAGAAGAACATTCGTTATCAATTTCGTTATCGATTTTTAAAGACTTATTACGGCCGTGGATTTTCATTCGATCGAGAAAATAATTTACGCGCAAGAGTTCTCGAGGATCGAATGCAGCCAATAACGATCGTGTTTCAAAGGCCTCTCTAGCTGCTAGATTTTCCGTGGTCCTATTTCGAGGTCTACGGCGAGAACAATAATGCTAATTACATCGCCCCGAGGAAGATGCATCGAGGGAATTTACAGCAGGACCAAGTTCGATACAGGGCGACGCGCAAACAACGAGTCGCTCGTTCGATCTTTCTCGCGAACAGGATCCCAATTTCGATAGCCAACTTGTAATTACTCCGTACAGATGGAATCGAGAAGTTACAGGATCCCGGTGACTCCGGAGTTCGGTGAAGTTACCGGGCGAATGGCACTGCCATAAATTTATAGCCAAGAAAATTGCCAACTTCTCGATACGCTGGTCCGACGTTACTTTCGACTTGTCATTCGTAAGACCGAATTCGTATTTTTTTACGTTTAGTCGATACTTGTTGGGGAAAAAGTTATTCTCTTTTGTGCAAGAGCGACCGCGCATTACAACAATAGCTGCATAGCATAGAGAGTATTAGAATCAGCCGAATTCTGAATGGTAGCGAAATCAAAGAGATTAAAAGTAAACGGCCGATGGTTGTTCAATTAATTATAATCAATGGCTGCATTAATAATCATCAAACACCGCAATGGTGGCATCCAAGCCAGATACGAGCTAATAATCCGCCGGTACTCGTCGACGTGTTTCATCGATCCCCTATTAACGCAATTGTCACTAAAAACAAACCAACGTCCTGGACGATTATCCGGATAAATATTTTGTTTCCCGGCGCGGTGTAAAACGATAATCAACGGGAACCTTGAGCGTCGAACGGAATCCTCGTATTATCATCGGTAACCCGGGCCGCGTTGTGTTTATGAGGCCTCGGCGAAATCGCGTGCAGCTACATGTGCGTAATAATCGATAATTAGACCTCTTCCTCGCCCCTACCTGAAGGATGTCCATTTGGGAAACGCGATAGCCTGCCGGTGCCTATTATTATCAATGCTAATCCCCAGATAACACCCGACATCGGTAATCGTGTACTCGGGTTATTGGAGTTTCTGAGTATTATGGACGTTACACACGATCCCGCGTTCTCGAATCGGCTTCTTCGGCCGTTCGCCGCTGCGGACGATTCGGAGGTGCTCGTCCTGCTCCGGTGAATTAAAATTACAGGGCCCGGGGAAGCCGTAGTTTACCAGCGACGATGAAACCTGTTCACCGCGAATCATGTCGGAATTATTAACGCGAGCATTTCTCATTTCCGGCGCTCTCGTGCGCAACAGAAATTATTGCTCGTCCCCGTAAATATATTATAAAGCCGTGCGATTTATACGCCATCGCGTTCAAGATACCATACCGAGTACGATCGAGAATATTATTTTAGTTGCGTCGAGTAGGCGCGAATAAAACAGTGAGACGAGAACCGTGTGCGTTCGACTCGGCTTGAAGAATATTTTGAACGATTGTACCTTCGTCGACTATTCTCGCACGATACCGTTTCCTTCCTCGTTTCACGCGACAAAAAAAAATGCACGAGGAAACCCTTTAAGCATCATCCGACACGATACCGTTTATCTAGGATACCGTTTCTCTAGATACGATACCAACTCCATGTCATGCACACTGAACTGGTTCAACTATATACTGATAAGCTGAGAACCATATACGAAGGGCTTAATAGACACGATACTATTAACTTAAGTATCGTTCAACGCGATATCAGCCATTCGATAGACACACAGAACTGGTCGCATCTCAGACACATCTGGTAGTAAATACTAGAGCCAGTTTAGAAAAAGAGTATGCCACGGTAATCGAGATTTCTGACCTCGATGCCGCGTATCCGTAAAACATATAATACGAGAAAGAAATGGCCAAACAACGCTCGAGGTAAAATGTAAAATTAGGTAGGAAAAAGGAAATCGTGTCGTGAATTGTATTAGGTTGTAAAGCAGCTGTTGCCGAACAATGTTCGTTCTCTGTGGCACGTTTTATATATTTCGTTTCGTTACGGCGCAGTAAAGACGCGGAATAAAGTGAAGTAGAAAAATAAAAATCCAGCCAATCGGCGAAAGGGCACGGAGGAAGTAGAGTAATCGAAGAGAAGCGCGACCGTCGTCTGGCAAAGCTGCTCCGAATTCGTGACACTTGGTTGCCTCTTCTGTTTCAACCTCGCACGGATCCTGTCAAAGGCAACAAGCGCGACAAAGGGAGCAGATAACGATGATTCGCAGGCGAAAGGAATGTGGAACAACGGGGGTCGCCGGATCGACGAGGCCGAAAGATAGAACCAACAATGGGGATAAAGACGACAAGGAATAACGCGGAATAAGAGGAACGGAATGGGTTGGACGAATCGAGCCCGATAAATCAACGGGTTAACGGAGATGGAAATCCGGGTTGTTAGTTCGGCCGTGAAACGCGGTCAACCATCCGTGATGGAAGAAATGGCCGCGAAAAGTTTTAATCGCTAATTAGGCGAGCTCGCGTATATGCATGGTGCATCGTCAGGATCGGGGACGCAAAACCAATGGAAAAAGTTCGCAGGAACGTGTACCCTGTTCGACATTGTTCCCGAGGTGGACCCATTTTGTACTCCGGTAACGCGCAGATGCTTATCTTAACAGGAAGTGTTCGAAACGGCCACGTTCGACCCAAATATACCAGTCGAACGTCGATTATCTGGAATAATAGGGAGAGAATTTCGTTTGAGAACGAGATTGGTCCAGGAAATTGAACGTTATCCGGTGGAGCACGTATTATTGTTAAATTTTTGTAAATGCGACTTGCGACAATTCGGTAGAATAAGTTATCGCGGATTGTAATTAAAAATTACAGAGTACAAAAGTGGTTGTACTTTGGAGAAATAGTCATTTTTGGGAAAAAAGTAAATAAAAAAGCACGCGCACGAGTCGCGAGGTAAGGCAAATGAGTATTTCGAGGCAGCTGCGACAGGCAGCCGGACGGACACGTTGCCTGGCCGATGTGAAAACTTCTTGGCCACGTAGAAACGATGTGTTCGCCGTTTTAGTCGCGCCGTTCGCCATAATGACGTCGCCTTTATCACGTGCGGAGTTGTCCCAACGAGCCACGGCATTAGAAAGAAGTTGCTCGCCGCGGTGCACTTCCGTCGGTCGAGTTTTCTACGAGCGGATCGTGCGCCTAAACGAGCACAGGTAGGCTTCTTACCGTCGGGAGAAGAAACTTGCGACACGTACGAGGAAGATACGTGTACGACGAAACGTTGAACAGTTCGCGAGGAAGTTCGTGTCCGCGGCGTTCGGAAACCGTCTGCTACCGGGAAACGACGATTACGTTGCATGGGATGTTTCGAAACTGTTGACTGCTTGATAGAGGAATGTAAAAGAAACGAATTCGACTTGCGTTACATTTCATTCATACATTATGCTATCTTAGACCTTGCACACGATACGCATTTTCGTGACTCTGTCGATCGACAACGGAATACACGGAACCACTCGTTGTTAGTTTGCAACGCACTTGTACGCCTCGGAACGCTCAGCTTCTTGTTACGCGACGGGATATTCAGCATGCCGACAATATCGAGAGATATTGCAAATTCGCACATGCAAATTCGTCGAGACGCGCACGAGTTGGTGGGCGTCGTTTCGCGTAGCATCTGCGGCGGCAGTAACTGTTGCAACGAAAACGTACACGGGTTCCGTGACTGCGAGGATATCCGGTAGAGAATGGCGAATGTACGTCTATCGACGGTACAGCAATTTGCCGCAACGACATTCTCGAGGATCCCTCGATCCCTAGATCTTTCTCTAGACCAGTCCCTGTAACGTACCCATAAAACTATCGCCCCACCGTTTACCCGTATTTTTTCTTCCCTTGGTTGCCCCAGCTTCCATGAAACTCGTATAAAATCAAACAAGGAGGGGGCGTGGGGGGAGTTATCTTTGTTTATGTTCCTGATTCCTGCAGATAACTGTGCACGTGAACGTCGTTTGTTCCATGTCCTTTTAAAAAATAATGGAACATGGTACACGCGACGAATATCGTTACTATATTATCTACGAAATATACGAGTCTATCTCCATCTAGGGGATCCAATGTATCTTATTTAATAAATCCACCAAAGTAACTGTTACGCTCGGCCGGTGGAAGGAATTTGTACGGATTTTTCTTCTACAAATTCTACTTTGCGAATTCCATCCTGACATTCTATGGCTACCCGGGCAAACTCACCACCAGACAGTCAACCTAAAGAATTTCACTTTCCATTGTAGTGGCGGAGTCGTTATATCTACGAAGAACTCTATTATATCCAGAGTAGAAATCAAAAAGTCCTTTGTAACTTGTATAAAGGTGCATTTAAACCCAAATATCAATGGCGATCTACGTATTATATCTGCTCGTTCGTTGCGGAGAACCTTGTGTATTGTATCGCAGTCAAGACGTTCGTTACCGGTCGAGAACAAACTGTAATTTCGATGCACCGTTTCACTTTGTTACTCGCGGAACAATGGAATCGTACAACGTCATCTGGTCGAACGAGTACAGACCCCTTTTAATTAGCGATAGCATCTCGCGTACGCTTTGTCCTGGAAAATTAGAAAATATTCCATCGAACGTGCTCGATAATCCATATGAAAAGAATATTTCGTTCTGCGAAACCAAACACTTTCGTATCATTGAAAATAAACGAATTCGTTCGGGCGGGTTTGAGAATAGGTGGAGAAAAACTGTGCCAGGTCTTTTCTCTGTAAAGTGTGTCGAGAGGCCCCGAAAAAATGAAAGATCTTCCGAACTATGCCACGAGTTTAAGCAGGTTAAGAACCACTGGTCTTGTATATCAAGAAGAGAATATTTGAGAATTCAGTCGTTCTCAGGCGGCACTTTGTAGGTTCGCCCTCGGGGCACGGATCATCTGCGTCAGGTGAAAACGCAGGCAAGCCGACAGCACGCAAGCCGTGCCTTGTATACACAGACTGGCTGGTATTTTCGTAGAACGGGTGCTCTGAGACAATACGAGACTCTCGAGACGAGAAGAGGCCTTCGTCGGTCGTCGCATAATGAGGCTGGCCTTGTTTCGCCCTTCCGCCGTCGAGGAGGTTGATAAGGGCGTCTCCAGATGCCCGA